>NC_138786.1:1199200-1799200 GCF_965178545.1 Coloeus monedula | reverse complement strand
GAATATGCTTTAGCTTATCTCAACTATCTGCTGACAGCAACCACGAATGTGATCATCTAAATGTACACATTGGTGCATTTAAATTTTTTTTTTTTTTTAAACCACCACTTTATGGCAAAACTGACAGGCAGTAAAAAAGCAGAGAAAACATACCAGCAGTGATGCTGTTCTGAGGCACAGTAAAGCAAGATGCATCTGTCATGAGATAAGGGATCACAAATGTAAATGTTTTTTGCATGTACACACATGCACAGATACATTTGACAGTGATCATGGCTGTCTGGAAGTCCTGAGAAGAACTGGCAGCTCTTCCCGTGATCAAAACCACCTCTCAGCAGAGCTCAGCTAACACTAGAGCCACTACTTGGGCATTTCTTGAGGTTTGTAATAGTGACACAAACGGATGAATCACACTTTCTGTCCTCTCAACTCATCAAGTTTCTGCTTTTACAAATTATCTCTCACACTCCCACTGCCCCCAGACTTGTGTACTACTCCCAGTCACCTGAAGCCTCCAAACCAATAAATCATTGAATCAGTTTAGACACCCATTTTCTCCCTAAGAAGATGACAAGGTTCAGGCAGCACATGACTGGGCCAGTGGTCCAAAACTGAGCAGGGCCAGCCAGGGGTGAAATCAGAGGCACAACCTGATCACGGGGACATGGCAGCTCCCAAGAGTTGTTCCATAACAAACATTTACCAAGGGCTTTTTATGAGCAAAAGGCCACACCCAAGGAAGAGACAAACACCAAAATAAGGCTGCAATAATCAACTTCTCTGTATTTGCAGGTATGTGGAAAGGAGCTGTGGAAAGGTAGAAAGAAATCAGTGAAGGAAGAGGCTTGAAGGAAGGAGAAGAGAACCTGAGCAAGTCTCAAGAACACAAAAGAGGATTTAGGGCAGGCCACTGAGGCCAGTTCAGTGGAAGAGCACTCAGTCTACACAAAGTAAATGTGTTGGGAGTTGTACTGGGGGAATCCACTGATGAAGGATCCCAGCTATGGAAAAGTGAGGTTGAAATGGAGGAGGAAGAGAAGAGGGGTACAGCTGTTTGGAGGAGGAGGACCTCAGAAACACAACAGGCACAACTGGAAAGCACTGGGAGCGAGCTCCTGTGTCAAAAAGAGGCTTTTGGACCGTGTTTCATTTGTGCTTCCTTAAATCCCAAACTCGAATTAGCAAAGGCAACATCTTGAGTCCAAGGAATCAGATCAGATATTCCTTTCCCCAATGGGAATCTGAAGTTACAGACTGACTTCAAAAAGAAGCAAGACCCTGCTTATTTCCTTATCGGCAGTTTCTGGAGTAGTTTCTTATCTCTGTAGGAGGGAGCGGCACTCTGAGCTCAGCAGCCCCTGCTCTCCCTGATACCACACTTCAGATGCCACAGCTGAAGGACCTGGCTGTCGAGTTCTGCTTTGCACCTGCCCAAACACCCTGCTTTGAACCTTTTCTAATCAGCTTTTGTGTCGAGAAACACTGCTCCAAACCTCACAGAGCCTGAGAGACCCCGGCCTACAGAGCTAAAGATGCAATAAAGCAGCAGGGAAGTCGTTCAGCATTTATTTCTCTAAAGGATTGATTCTATCCAAGAATCTGAGCCATGAACAGAAACCCTTCAAGCACCCACAGCTGATCGATGGATATCTGGGATTGTTGAGGCTGTAAAACTCCAGTGAATGAGGCAGATCACTCAGGCCAGATAGGATCAGAAGTTACTCCTACGCTCTGCTAGGATGGATAATGTTACACAAGGCTTCTTGGGAACATTAAACCCCAATATAATGCTCATTTATCTGCCCAGATCTGCAGTTCTTTGGGGGGGGGGGCATTACATTCACTTGGCAAAAGAGAATCTCCATCTCCACTACACCCAGAGGAACATAAAATAAGAATAGCAGCACGTGGCAACATTCGTCCTTGTTTAGAAGGAAAGATTTAAAGGATGAAATGGTCTAACAGACTCTTTATTCTAGAACAATTATTTTTTCATTAAAATCAGTTTTATCATAGAGCCCTCACAGAGGAAATCAAAAGCATTTAAAAGAGCAAAAGCACAGAAAGCAATATGAATATTCAACAAGGGACTGACCGACACAACAGAATTGTAAGTTTTGGAACTTTAGAATGCCAGCAACCTCAGCTGCTGGTCCTGGAAATTATTACATTTAAATTTGGGAAATGGTGGGGGGGGGGGGGTGGGGGTGGGAACCCCCACAACATCCAAAACCAAGAGCAACCTGCAGTCCTACCCCTGAGCATCAGTACAAAGCAGGATCACGTGCCACCACAGCTACTCCTGCACCTTCTCTTCCACACAGTTCTTGGTTCTACTGTCCCAGGATCAAAGGGAGAAGGCAAGATTCCTTCTTGGGTGGCTCCCAATCCCAAATGCTGCACATATGGCAAAGTACAGCAAATAAAAACCTGATCCCATCACCCTCGCTTTGGAATCAAAAGGTTTCTTTCCCAAATCTGCTTTTTGTGGTTTGCTCCAGTCTGAAGGAAAAACCAGGAAAATGCACATTCTGCAGGGGGGAAAAAAAAAAAAAAAAAAAAAAAGATTAAACCCTATTTGATAGGGATTGAACCAGGAGAAGGAAGGTCAAAAATGCAGGGGAACAATAGAAAATATTCCTGCTTTTGAAATGATCCACATACCAGCTCTTTATCCTACAATGCCCAGATGTCATGGAAGCTAAGTGCAACACCATCAGGCATTCCACATTTCTCCTGGACATTTATTATTTAGACATCCTTTCCCTTTTATGGCTTCCCAGGAAGGTCAAGACAAATTTTCTCTCATCACCTCCAAGGCCCAGGTTGGTAATGAAACACCTACCCAACAAAATAATTGCTGCATTATAGGCTGTAATGCTCCATTGGAATAGGGGAGCATGAAATAGCTCTATCCTTCAGGGAGCAGGGCTTCCACTCACTACACCAAGAGCTTTCACATTTCTCTCATTTTTTTCCTTCCTCTTCTGGAATATCATGAATTTCTGGCCAGAGGTTATGCTGAAAGAGATCAAAACAACTTTTCCACTTTCCATCCCTTTCATCGATCAGGCCTGCAAACTGCAAATTAAGAAATCTAGTAACTGTAAGGGAAAAGACACCTCAAGGAGAATGAACTGCATACAATAATCATATTTTCTGATTGTAAAACTCGGTACTAGTAAGCAATACCTCCAACAAAGGGCCAATCAGAATTACCCATCTGAATTTCCTGCTCTCTTCCCAGTGTCAAAGCACAGCCTCTGCTCTTGCTTCCAGTGTTGTGACACTAATTTCGATTTTCATTAAAAAGCCTGGAGTTCGGCCTTCAGATTTGCATTTGTTCCTTGCACATTAACAATGAACTATATTAACATGAAAAAGCAGCTTCAGAAAATGCACTTGTGAGCCACGAGAGGCTGTTTATTATTGTTATCCCTAATTCTGTACCTGAGCAAAAGCAGGTAAAGCACAAGGATTTGTACCACGGCCATAAGATATTTCTGCGTGCCTTATGCACCAAACTGGGATTGTACATTTTGATTTCCGGTGGTTGGCTCACATTTGATAGCACAATTTTGACTTTTTTTACCGATTTTTACCACAATATATGTGCTCAGGCCAGTTAAAATAAGTGCCTGGTAGGGGAAACTGTGAAGAGCTGGGAGGAGATGATTTACTGGGAAAGTTGTTCCATGCAAACTCCTGTTTGTGGGACACCTCACCACAGGCACAGCTGCAGGACTGGATTGTCCTTGCAATAAACAGGAAAATAAATGTTTAACACAGATGCAAGAACCAGCTACAAAGCAGAGTAACCTGATAAAGCTCTTCTTAGCAGCTACTGTAATAAAGAACCTTGATCTGCAGTGCACAAAGCAAAGTGAATTCCTGTAACAGTCCCCCTAAAAAATGTGCAAACACAGGCCCAGTGTGGCCTCACTCCTCTCAGTGATAAGAGCTTCCAAGGGCAGCTGCACCAGGGTGGGTTTGCTCACAGGTCTGGGATAGAACTTGTAGGGTTATTGCTCTCTTAAAAGCAGAAACTTAATTTATTTCTTCCACTTCCCCCTGCTGAGGGGTGGGAGAGTGACACAGAAGAGTTTTATGACAGCCCTATGTTAGTTACTATATAGTTCTTATAGTATTTATTCCCACCATAAACCTGGTCCAAGAAATCACAATTTCCACTGATTTAAGGTTTGGTTCTGCAGCACACATCCCACCAGGTTACCTGTAGGGACTAGTCCCAGGAATAAAGGATAATACCCTGCTTTATAAACACCTTGACTTCAAACAGAGTTACTCCTGACGGGTATCAGAGTGAACGGGAAGGGGATCAGAATGAGATGGGATCTTGCATAAAGCTTCTAAGAGAAAAGAAAGAAGTGTGTCCATCCACTCCCACGTGCAGCACTGATCAGGAAGATGAGATTAGCCCACAGGAGATGAAGGGATCAAGCATTTGTTTTCATGCTGGAAATTGCAGTTTCCTGCTGGTTAAGTCTGTCACCAACTCAAGAGCGAAGCACTCACCCAGAACTCTGACCTGGGCTGCAGCTTCCTCCTGCTTCTGACTCAAAGAAAGGTGTTCCAAGACTGGTTCCACACCCTCTGATAAGGCTGCAGGGAAGTTTCATGTTTATCTCATCCTTCTCTAGGAAATACCCACGATGTAACAGCTGCTCAGGACTGCAGGTGATACGTTGGCCCGGGGTGAGTCAGTGGTACCAAGGATGGGATATTTGCCTGTCAAATTCCACCCATTCCAGTGTTTCGACTTGCAGAGCTGTCACCACGCAGGGCAGCTCACATCCAACAGCACAGAAACCAGAGTCTCACCTGGAGCTGCCAAATGACGTTTTAAAAGATCCAAATTATTCCATAAACTACAGCTGGGTGGAATCACAATTTCATCACTGAGGTCCCATTATGCTTGCTGCTGTCAAAAAATGAAATCCTATTTTCTTTTTCCCTTAAGGAGCAGATTCTCAGCCTTGCAGAGTTTTGTGTCTCAGAATCCAATCCAATAGAAAAATTGCTCTCACAGTTTGGAAAGCCAGTTTTCCATTAAGTCAGCAAACTGCTCAGCTTGCCCCCACAGCCAGAGCTGCCAGAGCAAACACCAACAGAGGGAGCACATGGCTGGCCCAGGAAAACGGGATCTCATTTCACTGGCAGCCCAAACTTGGGCTGAACTCGGCGTAACACAGACCTGCACCCTGAAGTGTCTCTGACTGACTCACAGGATGCTGAAGGATCTCTGGACAACTACAAAAGTTGCTGTGCATGAGGCCTGTTCCTCTTCTCTGCCATTCGAGAAAATTAAAGGGATGTTAAGGATTTTGCTAGAACCATTTTCCTGTATAAGTGGTGACAGAGGCTGGCACAAAGCTCTGGATAAACAGAGGAACAAGAGACCCAGAGAGCAATTGTGAGACTTTCCTGATGAAACCTTGTCCACGTGCTATGGACTCAGTAAAAACAAGATTTACCAAATTACTAATTATTATTATTAGGGCTATGCAAGCTCTTAGCAGTTTTCAGTGCAAAGCCAAGGCTCCACAACAGTCAGGAGTTGCCACTCTATTATTGCAAACCTGGGGCTTTGTCCAATTCTCAAGCACAAGTGTTAAATGAGCAGAAAAATGTTCTTTAGAAGAAGAACAACAACAAAAAAGGCAAACAAACCATCCATCTTTCTATTCTTCACGGGTAAGGACAACAATTTAAACACTGCAGGCTAAAAATAGCAGAAAACAAACCTAACCAAAACTAAGGGGTTTTGTTTTGCTCTGTATTAAAAAAAAAAAAAAAAAAAATCAGGCTCCTAACTTTTGAATAGCCAGGCTAGGATTTTGGAATACTGAAGGTGCTGAAAGAATCAAGCCTTGATCCTGCAAGTAAGAACTCTTTGGCATTCCAGGACTATCACAGATACCAAACCAATATATATTGTATTTTCTGCCAGAAGAGTCCTCCTGAGTTAGTTGAAAGGCTTCAGTCATTTATATTAAGTTCCTTATTTAAATGCTCTTTTCTTCTGTCTCAATATCTTGAATATTAAAAGAATGCCAATTATAAGCATTAAAACTTTTGTACCATCATCTATTAATGTCTTATTTTTATTATTAATTTTGGTATTTGAATTTATGCCAGTTCTGAGGAGAAAATTTGGAATTCAGGAATTCCCATTGTAATTATCTCATTCCTGCCATGCAGGCCTTTACTTAACACTGTCCAGGAAACTCATCTGGTCAAAAAGAACCTGCCCAGCCTGAGTTAGGGGGTACTTTAAATTCAGGTTGGCCTCTTCAAAACTGAGCAAAAAGGTAAATCTGCTCAAGATGAACTCCCCAAGCAACACCAACAGCAGCAGAGTCTGAACCAGGGCACTTTCCAAGGGAAGAAGGAATCCCCAATGGCAGCAGATGCTCATTGTTCAGATGTATAATTCTGCTGCAGAATATTAAAGATCTTTTTCAAACTCAGTTTCTAAAGATAAAAAGATCTGGTAAGATTAGAAACAACCCAGTCAATCTGACAAGAGAGTCAGATTTGGGGTCTAATTCTAGAGGACAACATCCTTTAGCACACAGGCACGTTTTACACAGGCTTTTTAAATGGCTTTCACATTTATTTTGCCTCTCCATCACTGACAACACAATACAGAACTGCCTGAACTTAAAATATGCATTTCATTTCCACTACAATGGATTTATCTTTCCAGCAGATGTTGTGTGGAATATCCAGTGACTGCAAGATGTCTTGATCTAAAGTGAGGACTAAAATGTGCACCAATAAGCCCCTTTCTTCAGTGAGATTGGTTTTTTGCAAATCTAGCTCCCATCATTTGTGGGACAGCCTTAGAACTCCAGGCACCAAAAGGAAGTGTCCACATCACTGTATTCTAAAGAAATACTGATTAAAGAATGTTGTTTCTGATCTCTAGGCCAAGACTCCTCAGCAGATCAGGTTTCCTTATTTTGAGGAATGGCTTATTTGGAAATCTGGAGCAGTATTCCTCCTGGAAAATAATGCAGGCAGTTGTTTGAAAAGCAGAAGCTGACCTGGATTATCAATGTCAGGGCAAGAACTTCAGCTGCTTGATGGAATTTTTAGTAAGGAGGCCAGGGAAAGCGCAGAGCGTTTGTGACAATAATTGCACAAGAACTCCTCTGAACTGTTGTCTCCTTGGCTTTGCCTCAGAAGCGGAACATTTGGAAGGGGCATGGAGGTATTTGTGTAAGCAAAGCCCACAGTAATATGATCTCTTATTAACAGAATGTCTTACACTGACTTTTCCAAGGGTTTCGGTCAATCCTATATCCAAGGATTGTTATTTCACTCTCCATAATTTTTCTTCCGAACCCTCCAACCCATTTTCTTAACCAAGTGATGGTTATTTGACTTTTGTAACTCTTATTCTGATCTTCACTATGAAATAACATCCTGAAAATGTAGTGCCTGTTCCTCATGTATGTATATATATATGGAAATGAAAAACAACCTAAAGACTTCAGCAGTTTTCCTCCTCTTGCTAATTTTGTGATTTTCTGAGGGCTTTAATTGCTTTTGCTGGCAGTGACTTGATGCTTCTGTGATAACTTCTCTTTGTCCAATTGTTTGTTTGTTTAACAAGCCTCCTTCAACAGACTGCAAATGTCAAGAAATAAATCTTAAAAAAATGGTGAACTCTTGTTTTGCAAGTTCAAACCTACTTAAAGAAAAAAATGAGACTGAAATCAGCTACAACCATAGAGACCAGAATTAAATTAACTTCCATCAAAAATTTAACAACTGGATTTCAATTAAGCTCAGAGTTAATTGTTAACTGTCTTAACTCCTGACCCATCAAAGAGTTAAAAAAATAAAAAGGGAGGGAAAAAAATAAAAAAGGAGAGATCAGGCTTTGATGCCAGTCTAGAAGTTGCTGAGCTATTAATCAGTGGTTATCAGTTTGCCTTAGATGACTAAAACTCATTAATATAAACGAGAAGCCTGAAAGGATCGCATTAGTGTGTTATCAGTTTCATCATTTACAACCCTGGAACAGCTAGAAGAGTTAAGCTATCACACACTGCACTGAAGGATAATTTGGCATCATTAATTTTGTTCTGCCATTTGCCAAACCTAATTGGGAATGATAGGGGCTTGGAAATCTGAATTCATAGCTTTCACCTCCATCCCTTTATTTTTTCTCCCCAGAGTCCTGGCATTTAATGAATGAAAAAGCACCAAAACCATTCAAAGGTTTTAATAACTTGAATTTTGGTGAATAAATTTCACATTGCTTTTGATTTCAGAGATACATCCATCACAAAAGCACAGTGCTGTAGCAATTATTTCCAAATTTGTTCGTTCTTAAAGGGGCTTTTACACTTTTGGCACACAAGGAATGTGATGAAATGGAAGCACAGTTTCCTCCTTGTTAGTTAAAAAGTAAAGAAAATAATTTTTTGTGTATATGGCCACTGGTGAGCAAAATGCATTCCCCTCCTCAGCCTCACTCCCACTGCCTTTGAGCAAAAGCTTAGTATTTAGATAGTTTATGAATAAAATAATAAAAAGCAATGCATAAACATTAAATATGACTCATCAGATCCAACCTACCTCTGATTTCAGACTTGCAAACACTCGGGTCAGGGAGAGCAATTCTTAAGTAAACTCATGTGTGGAAAGTGCCTGCTCCTGGTCACTTTAATTCACCTAAAGGTGTAAGGGAAAGCTAAAAGAAGGAAGGTGTTCCCATGCCAGAAGTGGGTAAACGTGCTGGATCAGGATTATGGTTATTTACTTACACCTCAGATCTACATTCCACCTAAGCTGAATTAGCTCCACTGTAGCTGCATCCCTCGGATCCGAGAGGCTCTGCTCATTTCAAGGAATCGCTCCCAATGAGACAAGAACAAACCATACCTGTGCTTTCTAAAGAGATGTCACTCACTGCACAGAAGGAAAGCATTCATCTTTCACATTTTGGCACCTCCCAGATAATCCCTTTAGCCTTTGGGTTGATGCACTTTATAGAAATTCAAAATAACCATCCACCAGACTTATTTCATAGCGCAGCCTTTTATGAAGCTCTTCAAAGAGCATTCTTATTCCAAAGAGATAAGGGAGTTCTTTTGTCACATTGACAGAGAGACTTTATTATCCTTTAATGGAAACCTCATCATCTGTGGCAGTTTTGAACCTTAAGGAGGGTTGTGCTATTAAGACACAACAGACGTGCTACTTTTAACCATTAAAAGTTGTCATTCCAACAGTGGTTTCCACTTTTCTTGATATATTGTGATGTTATACAAGACATTTGCTCTTTTCTTGTATCACAAGAATGCCCAAATTACAGTTATCATCCCAAAACTCCTGGGGGTTTCTTTCCCTTTTTTTTTTTTTTAATAAATTGTTTTGAAAACAATTTTTAAAGACAAAGGATAAACAAGGGCTTCCCACAATTCTGGGTCCCTGAAACTCTGTACCATTAGCTCGCTTCACAAACTGAGAAATAACCTTCTGCAAGCCAATAAAGGATTAAGTTCATAAAAATATTTTTCAGAATATCTAAACTAAACCTCTTCTGGTACAATCTGAGGCCCTTTCCCCTTGTCCTGTCCCTTGTGTTCCCTGGGAGCAGAGCCCAACCTCGCTGCACCTTCCTGTCAGGGAGTTGTGGACAGCCAGAAGGTCCCCCCTGAGCCTCCTCTGCTCCAGGCTGAGCCCCCCCAGCCGCTCCAGACCCTTTCCCAGCTCCATTCCCTTCTCCGGACTCACTTCCAGCACCTCAATGTCCTTCTTGAATGGAGGGGCCCAGAACTGAGCACAGTATGGTTCCTTGTACACTGGCGTGGATTACTCCTCAGGTAAAGAAAGTTCCCGTTTTCTCAGTACTCACACAGAATGCAAGATGTTCAGGAGGAACAAATTCTTTCCCAGGAATTCACCAACACTGAAGCTTTGTTAACCACAACTCCTTGGATTTACATAATCCCAGAGTTTGAAAAACGTGAAAAAGCATCCACTGCCAGGCTGGTGTTTGTGAAAGCATCTCAGGGGAATCATTTTGCAACCTGCTGACGCTGTGTAAACACACGAGTCGTGGGGGAACCTTTTCAATAACTTGTGGCGCTTTTTTCACTCTGGCCAAGTAACGCAGCTCACACCAAACCACCCAGAGGGGTTAACAAACACCCCTTATTGTTCTGTTTGATACAAGCCCACGTTCAGTAAACAGCAGGTACAGGATGTTCCTTGGAGCATCAGGAACTACAGCAGTAGGAAAGAATAAAACCAGTAACACTCCCACAGCAGCAGTAAATTCATTTTGCTCATTCGGTTTAGAAGCAAGGACAAATTTCATGAAACTGAGATTCTGGAAGACTCACAAAGTATTTTATTTACATTAATATAGGTGGCTGAAGGGGAGCTGTTGCCAGACCTTCAGAGCACTTGCTGTTTGACAAGGAAAAGTTCAGCTTCATCTCCCACTGAGCTCCTGGGATGCCTCTGCTCAAAACCTGCATCTTTGCATGCAGCACATATTAGGGATGCCTTTCCAAGGATGAAATCACACCTCACCAAACCTGCTCTGAACCCAGTCATGCTTTACGACCACACATGCACTTCAAACCACAGTGCTACCACCGGGGGTTAATGAAGAGGCTGAGAGAAGAGTGCTAATTACCAGGCTCAGAACGGTATCCCCACCCATTATCATTTTACACAGCATAGCAATTCCTCATTTCTATCTCTTCCAACACTGGACACCACCTAGTTTCTTCAAGAATGAAAAAAATCAAGCTGGTCTAGTGGAAGGTGTCCCTGCTCACGGCAGGGGGTTGGGAACAAGATGGTCTTTAAGGCCTCTTCCAACCCAAACCATCACATGAATCTATGATGATTTTTTTTTTTTTTAATATTTTTCTTACCCCCCCCCCAACTTGCACAGTAGATTTAACAGAATCCAGACTTCTTGGCCCATGCTGCTTACAATTACTTCAGAGGGTCCAAGTCTTGCAGAAATGGAACAGGGAACATGAAATGTAGGATTAAACCCTGGCCATGCCATAGAAGCAAACAGGTTTTGACATTCAGGGGGCAAGTAGGGAGCATGCAGCAGAAAAATGCATCAATGTGGGAAACTGCAAAGCAAGAGCTTCCAAGAGAAGCAGACTCTGTTCCCAACACAGCCAAGCAAGTGGAGTAGTTTAGTACAGGCAAAGCCACCTAGGTTTGGGCTAGAACTCAAATTCAATCCAGAGATTAGATTTAAAACCCAAATTTCACTAGTGCATTCCTGAGGGGTGTCAGTGACTCCCACAGCTCCAGCAGCCTTGCCAAATCTATCAGCTCAGCATGGATTCAAAGTCAAGAGATGGCATTTCAGAATTGCTCACGTGGCGTCTCCAATTCTACTCTGATACCGTAAATATAAGTCTGTTTGGAGTATAAATCCATTCTGGAAATGTACCTGATGATAAAAGATGACAGCACCTATTTTAAATGCAATTATTATTTGAAAGGTGCTCGTTATTGCTAAATGATTCCTCTTTGATAGAGCTCAGTACCTGCAACACACACTGGTATTCCACTGGAATTCCACGCTCCCAGGAGTGAGCAGTTCCCTAAACTGCTAATTAATGTGATAACACGAGGGCTCCACTCAGATACACTGTAATTAAACTTAGAGTAGAGAAAGAACAAGCTCTGCCATCTGTATCTGTGCAGAGGGAAGCACTTGATTTGGACAGGGACGGGGATTTTTTCTGGTCTCTCTTTAGCCAAAGGGGAACCCTCTCACAGGGGATTGCTTGCTGAGAACTTGAACTCCATGTGTTTGTGCTGATGGTGGGTCAGTCCCTGGTGTGCTTCGTGGGAAGTCCATCAAGCTTTGTTTGCAAATTTTCTACATGTTTGTTAAAAGCATTTGTGCCACTGTTCCCCCCCTCTCCTCCGAGCAGTTCTGAATAATTGATGCGTTTTTACAAATTTTGTAATTAAAAGACCTCCCGGAGTTACTATAGTAACGGGGGCCTTTAGAAATCAATTCAATAAAACAAAAAAAAAAATGGGGCTGATTGGTTGGCTTTGATCTTCTCTCTTTGTTCATTGGCATTAAGAATATTCTGAAAGATCATCTTTTTTTTCCCCCCTCAACTGCAGAGTGGTTATATTCCAGGGCTTACAGTGTGTAAGCTTTACTATTCATCATCAAATCATGGCATGAATGGGGACAACTTTCTGGGTGCTGTTTTCTTTCTGGGACCAACCCTGACAAATGCGGAGTAACTCCATTTAGTCAGTTTTAAGGCAGCCTTACCAAATTTTTTACCACTGCTTATTTTGCACGGAAATCCACACGTGGAAGAACTCTCCACCACGATGTGCGTTTTAGTGGATATTCCTCCAAAAATACAACGCAGTTCAAGTTACAAGAACAGAACCCAGAGCTCATGAATTTCAAAGCGAGATCCAACTGAATGGTGCAGTTAACTCGCTTTAGTGCAAGTGTTCCGCTCAGTTTTACTTCCACCAGCACCTGACTCTTCAGGTTTCTGTTTCAGGAGTGTTTCCACTTTGAAAAATGACTTTAAAGCAATGATGAGCTCTTCTTTAACAGCTCTGCTCCTTCAGAGCCAGATCATTGTTCTTAGGGGCACAGATCAGGCCTTTTGCACTTTTCTCTTCTTACACTTCAACTTCTATCCAATGAAAAAAAAAATCCCACCAGAAATTTTCACTAGGGAAAACATCCAACTGGGAGACACCAATAAAAAGGCCACAACAGTCTGGATTCAGGGGCGTGAGGAGGATGAGATCCCATGTACCAAGCGCTCTCCTGCTGCACCTAAACACTGCTGCTGCTGCTTGCTTTGGGATCCCAACCCATCGACAGCACAAACACAGCGCGATGCAGCTGCCACCCACGTTGGAAGGGCAGGATTTGTACTCCAGAGCCTTTCCTGGGAAAGGACGAGCTCAGCTCTCAGAGCCAAGTCTGGCCTCTGTTGCAAGCAGCCACCTCCAACACGGTTCCAATTTGCAGTGATGAAAACGAAACTTCCCCCCCATAAGGGACAATTAGCGTTCATTAAGATATTTGTATTATTTACTGGGATCTGCTTGGAAAATACTTTCGTGAAACTACAAATCCAAATGTCAAAATCCTCTCCACACATCTGGAACGCTCTGCCAGGCTCTGGTGTCACCACTGTCCTGTGCTGGCATGGCCCCAACTCGGTCCTCACCCATCAGTCGTGGCCAAGCTCCGAACCAACACCATTCCAGGGAATCCCCACAGTCCCATTTTCCCAACTCTGCTGCTGTAACTCTACTGGAAACTCCCGTTTTCCTTGGAAGAACACTTGGGTGCCCAGGTAACCAGGCAGACTGGGGAGGAGGTGGAGAGATCCACACTCAAGTCCTGTCCTGCCTTGTGGCAGGAACACCAGAAGGTGTTAGACCAGCTCTGCAAGGCACACCAGAATGAATCCACCCCACAGCTTACGCAGAACCATCGAGACCAACACTTGAAAATTATTTTTCTCCAGAGGAAGAGACATTTTAGGACAAATTTAGCAACAAGGAAATTCAGCCGCTCATAAATCAGTAACATTTCCAGAGGTTTAACATGACTTATATAAAAGCTGTTCTTCAGAATGTCTCATTGAGGACTCAACCAGATAAATTTATGGTTACACATATTTATGGAATGAGCCTAAACTTCCATGCAGAACTTGATTTTTACCTTAAATAACCAAGTTTACTGAGTAACTAATTTCTACTGGTCTGAAGGGCAATTGTTTAAAACAGGTTTCTTTGTAGATAAGAGATAGGAGCCCAGATGCTCATTTCAGATACACAACTGGAGCTCAGATGAACACCAGATCCATTTGGTAAAGTCAGAGCCTGATCTGAAAGCAATAAATCACAACTTTTTGTTTTATATTTAAGTTATGCTAGTGAACTTACTCAGGCCTTTGGAATTTTTGTATTTGTAATTAAAAAAAGAAATAATATTCTTGGCTGATTAATGACAGAAGCTGCTTTTATCTGTGCTAAACCAGTTCTTATTTAATGTAACACTGAATTGTGCTGCAGTTCTAAGAGGAGCCATAAAAACAATGAGGATTGATTTTTTTTTTTGGTGAAGTTTTATAAAAGACAGTAATGAACTCTCTATACAGCTGCCATAAAGAAAAATGCAGTAGCAGATGCATCCCCCTTCACCTCCAGCATCTACCAGAGGGCTGTAAAAGAAATAAAAACTCTCTCCTCCTGGGAAGGACCAAATGGAAACAGACTGAGATTTCACTTTCAACATGGAAAGGAGTTCTGTAACCAAATCATGTGTGATGCACTGAGAGTTGGCTCAACCCAAGAAGGCAGCTCCCATTCTCAGCTTGGCTGCAGGAGCATCTCTCTCCAGCAAAATTCCCTGCAAAACCTCTAACCAGAATAATTCCTTGAAATGAACAGTCAACACTCCATGGCCTAAGCATGGCACAGAGTCTCAAGCAGACCACCCTTGGACAGCTTTTCAATATCCAAAGGAATTTCAGGAAGACAGAATCCCAAATCCTGGTCTGAGGATGGAATGGGATGCTGAAAATGCTTCGCTGTGTCGTGCCCCCGCTCCACTGTTTGTGGGCTGTAAATTCATGTGGTCCTGGGATGGCTCTGAGAACTCCTGAATTCTGCTGCAGCCTCACAGCACCTCCAGAACACCTCTGTTTCAATCCTTGATGAACTGGCAGAAGTCCTGAACTAACAGCACATCTGGCCATTAGGTAGCACCACAATGTCAACTCAGACCCAAGGATTCTTTCCAGTTTTGCCACTTTTTGGTGTCACTTTACACTAACCACTTCTGCATACATTTCATACTTTCTTTTTTGTTTTACACTTGCAGTAAGTATTTTCTGCCTTAATAAGCACAACAAAGCTTATTTAGTATTTGCAAAACGCCAGCAAGTACTTCATAAAAATTCCAAGTTATTTATTATAATAAATAAGTTTTTTAGGCTTATTTGTGTAAGGCTGGAGCCCTCACAGAGTTCTGTAAGCAGGGTGTGAGGTAGAAGCAGCACACAAATTCTCGTGCGTCACCTTCTCCACCTCTACGCTGCCTGCAGCACTTGGGGATCTGCACAAACACCCAGAGAACCCACACAGCTTTTGCATACAGCTGAAAGGGAAAAGAGGGGCTTTCCCCATGTGCCTGGAATGCCCTAATTCTGCTCAGCTGGAGAATACTTTAAAAAAGAATGATGACAGCCTCTGACGCAGCCAGCAAAGTCATCACCAATGCCATGCAAACCGAATCCAAAAATAAATGGCTGAGCTTCAGAGAGAGAGAAAGAGAAAGAGACCTTCCCATCATTTCCAACAAGGAAACCACCTTGGCTTATCAGAAAGCAGAAGCTGCTGGGCTGAGCCAGCGTTTGTCACCAGGCGGGTACATGGAGGTTGCTGCTGGGGAGCTGCACCAACACGTTCTGTAAGGAGCCTTCACAGTGCTCTGCTCTCCTACAATGTGGAAACACTACCCAAACGTGGCTGGCTGTAGAGAGGGCATTCCTTAGAGCCTTCCCTCGTGATACGCTGAATTTCCATCTGACACAGTGCCACAGCTGGGCCGAATGGAAATCCCCAGAGTTAACTGGCTACTTGTGTTTTCACTGCTCTTCTTCACGACTGTCCCAGCCAGGCAGGCTGGAGAGAAAACATCACATGAGCAAGCAGTTCAAAGCAGCTGTGCAATTTACTGCAAACATCAGTGATTTTTACTGCAGTAAGGTGTTGCTCTTAGTTTCACTGAAGGCTTGATGCTCATGGTATAAAGTCACTGCTAAAGACTCCCATCATCAACTGGTGCTGTGCCAAGTGCAACTTGTCCTCTGGAATCTTAAGCTCTACACTTTCACACAAGGGGAGCACAAAAACTCAAAACTTAAACCACCCAGGACACCTAGAATTCAATCCCAGCTTTAATACTGACTTGAAAGGTGGTCTTGGACAGTTAATTGAATTTTCAGTGTCACATCAATATACTGGGTATGGTGCTGTACTAACTGGCAGCAATATTCAACTTAAATAAAGTCAGGCCACCCTGAAAAAGAAAAAAGATACTCAAAGTACAAGAAAAATCTATCCCATACGTGCCTTTATTTTCATAAAGGGATCTGCTTTCCTTTTTCTCCCCAAAGGGATTAGTTTTCCTTTTCCCACAGAACAACCCCAGCGGTGAACGCAGATCCCATTTTTCAAACCTTGTCACGTTTATTCACCCACAATCTTCCATCCACTGCTACATTCCCTAGAAATAAAGTGGAACAACCTGGAGAGGTCTGCAAATATTTTGATTGCATCCAAATATTAACAACAGGCCAATCAGACAACGTAACAGCAGGAATAGTATTTGATCCCTCAGGAAAGCAGGGGACTCCCCAACCCCCCCCACTCACCTACATGCTCCTTATAAGATGCTACTACAGAACTAAGGACAGTGTGCTACTATTACAGTAAATGCCCTCAGTTGCTGGGTTCCCTACTGCTTGCTCAGAATAATTCTCATTCTTGGTCATCCTTCCCTTTTTTTGGGGGGTGAGGAGAATGAAGGAAGAATTCTGAGCAATTTGTTTTGCAATCTCCACCTCCTGCTTGGTTTCCAAACCACAGTAGTCACGCACGGCTCTTCCACAACCATATTTTTAAAAACTTACGCATCCATGTCTTCTTCACAACAGAAAATGACGTTTGCTTTAAGTGCATGAGGTGTTTTGTGGGCAGTAAGCATAAGTTTAAAAGCTGCTGTTAACAGACTGTTACTGGTACCAGCGAAACAGGTTTCTCACAATGCACTGCGATAGGCTTTCCTGTTGAAGCTGTTTAAAGCACACTACCCAGTTTCTTAGTTTTGTTATTTATGATAAAAATGTAAAGATGAAGCCCCTCAAAGTCAGAGCTAAACTACAGATTCATGAGCTGTTGTGATTAAGAGCAGCTGAGCTGCAAAGAAAAAAATGACAACAGAATGAAAGAGAGGAGTGCCAAACCAGATCAAAGAAGTGAGTGAAGAAGCCTGGAAAGACCTATTTAGCTCAGAATCTGAACAGCTTTTCAGACAAATAACAAGAGATCCCACTGCCTTCAGAACAGGCAGACCTTCATCCTAACACTGCATTTCTGCTCTGAGGGTATTTCACAGTTATCAGTATTCCCAAGAATGGGAGCAGGGGGATATTGGTGACACAGGACCTTTGAAACCAGCTGGGTGTACATCCACATTTGGGGAGCAATGCTCCTGTACCAGTTGTTCCCAGCTCTGACCCCAAATCTCTCCAGCTACTGACTTGTATTTGCAACTCAAATGCTTTAAACTCTTACTAATTTATTCTCAGATTAATTTATCCTGAGATAAAAGCTATAAGAGTACTTTTTTCTCCCCCTTTTGCAATACCAAACTCCAGTTCCACTGTCTCAGTGTCATCCCTTCATGACCTTCAATGGCCATGTTTTGGGGAAGGCTTTTTGATATTTCTGCTTGTAGGAAAGACACTGGACGCAACTACAGCAGGATCAGAAATGTGTAAGTACACGGTGTGCTGGATAAAACTTTACAAATTCCCTCCTAGGGGAAGGAAATGAACTAGCAGCAAGGCTCAGCTCTGCAATGAGAAATGTTTAATTAATAGGTTTCAGCACAATGCAGAGGTGGTTTCTCTGTAACCCTGGGACTGGGAGAAGCTCACTCCTGGTCTGGATTTACAAGCAGAGTACCTGTACAAAGCAGCAGCCCAAACATCCCACCAGCCAAACCCCAGGACACGAATGCCGAGTCACACAGGGAACTTGCATGGGGTTGTATTGCTTTATAAAAAGGGTTTTACTAGCACACGTTTCAGATGACTTGAGAGCTCAGTAGTGGCTTCCTGAATCATGTGGCTGGCTCAAACTCACACCAATAAAACTTTTACACCGGACCAAACTGCCACCTAGTATTTTAACATCACACATTATGCAGGGAAGCTGTTTTAGAGAGCTTTAAATGCTCTGTATTTGCTCGACTTCCTCGTGTCTCCAGTGATTCCGTAGCTGCCAGGAGCAAATGGCACCCAGCTGCGCACTTAGAGGCACAAACACAACATTTCTCAGGTCCCTTGAAGGGAGCTGGTTATTAAAACAAAGATGAGAAGCACTGACAGGCTCTGCCTGGTCAGAAAAAGCCCATTGCTCGACCTGTGTTTAATACAGGGCTTGCCTGTGACAGATGCACTGCCTGAACCTGATTTCAGGGATGCTCTCCTGAATTAGCAGAGCTGCATCAATCGGCAACACAGGCAAACCTGGCTCTGAGCCACCTCCAGCTTCTGAATCCTCGTGTGCTCGAGGAATCAAAGGGCTGGTCACATCCCCCGAGTGGAATGAATTAGTTCCTGACAAAAGATAACATTTTCCTGGAGAAGGCTGCTCCCTGAATAAGAGAGTGCTGAAAGGGGCTGCATTTCTGTAACCTGAGTGTGTGTTTAAGGGTCCCCTCTGGATAATCTGCATGTAAATGAGGCAACATTAGTTGCAAGTATCTCTGGAAACTTAAACTGGCTGCACATTCTGAAAGTTAAGTAAAAACAGAACCATGGGAGAGAACCCCTAATTACCACATAGCGAGGGGACTGATTAAAACCATCAGGGCAGGGATCCTGTGTTTCATTAAATAAATATACCAAGTTGAGCTTTATTGTTATTTTAGCTGATGAAGGAAAAATAAAGTCTACCTCTGCATGCATGAAATTACCTAAATTCAAAGTCACACTGGCAACAAGAGTAGGGCAGGATTTTTTTTTCCTCCCTAATGTCTGTATTTAAGTAGCTCACTACAGTTACTCAGATTAATCTGAAATGCTGAAGCACAGTTAACCTCTGCCATTTTTAGCATCTACACAGAGCCATTTCTTTGGATTTCACATGGCAGGGTGTAACTAATAAATGCAACATTAAAATACCATTTTAACTATGGGTTTTTTTCAACTAAAAGCAGGGAGGAATTACAGAGCATTTTGGGGTAGGGGACAACACCACCACCTCACTCATTCTCCAGCACACGGAGGGGTTTTTTGCTGCTTTCTGGCTACTGCATTAAGTATTCAAAACTGATTGCCAAGAGCTTGAGCAAACAGCCTCGGTGAGGTCATTTCTGGGTAGCAATTTCACAGGGGGGTTACTTCAATTAGAGCAAGACAGGCACAAATTTGTGCGTAGGGAGCAAGTTCCCTCTCGCTACTACCAAACCCAATTTAGTCCCACTGCTCCAGACAGGAGAACACCATTTCCTGGGATATACCAATATTTGCAGTCTATACCTCATTGGTCAGCTTTATCTCTGCTGACATTTCCAGAGTTTTTCATTATGTCAAAAAGAAGTCTCTACTCTTTTTCCATCCCTCTGAGGGAACCCTGCATCCAGGAATGGCACTGCTAATGGGATCCAGCCTCTTCAAAGAAAGGTTCAGTACAAGCTCAACATTTCCACGGGAGAGAAAGTTACAACTCTTATCAGTTATTTTTATTAATTACTTCAAAAGCTCAAGATTTAAGAGCTTTGTTCAAGAGCTGAACAAGTGAAGACAGAATAACTTTCAGTATCACAGTCTCCATTCCCCTCTCTCTCCCCCGAAGTTTATAAGCCTAGAAGCAAAATAAATGAAGTTGGAAGGAAAGCAGTGTGGCTACACTGAAACTTGCACAGTCACCAGCATTGCTATTTTAATTGGTATAAAATCCTCTTCAGCTGCTTTTATATTATTAGCCTGTAATTTTTGGTGGTGACGTTATGTTTTTCAAGGGTTATGTAAGACTAAAACATAATCCCGTACCTGTTTTCCTGGGCAGGCAGTGTTTAGAGCCACGATTTTCCAAAGAAATGCTGAACGAGCCTTTGGTTTGTGAAAGCTCCACAATGCAGTGGGAAAAGAAACCCAAACGTTTGCTTCTCACTTCTCCACTTGCATGGAGTGATTCAATTCTCCAGGTACATGGAGGCAGCCTTCATGTCAGTGACTGTGAATTTTAAAAGGGCAGCCAGTGATAAAGAACTGTAAGAGAGTCTGCTGTAACCTTCTTTCCCATCCTCTAAGCTTACAGTCATCAGGCAGGTTGTGCCTTCAGCTCTGGTCGGGGGACAGGAAAGGAAAGAAGAAAGAAAACAAGCACTGAAACCTGAGACCAGATCTCAGGCAGAAGCAGACTCACAGCCAAGGCTTCAAACCCTTGGTTTTGAAGGTGTCTGGACGGGAAAACAGCAATATTCTCACACACTGCAGTAGCTCTAACTCAGGTGAGTTTGTAAAAATCCACTGTATTCAACAGCCCCACAGAAAACTTTAAAGGGTTTTGTTGGTTTGATTTTGCTGGGTTTTGCTGGGGAGCTTTTTGGTGGCTTTTGGGTGCAGTGACTTTTTCATTTTTGTTTTGCTTTGGTTTTTTTAAACTTCAAGACTATTTTGGCCATACCAATGGGTACAAAGAAACTCAAGAAGCCCTGCTCATGGCAGCAAGCAGCTCAATCATGAAATGAAGTAATTTCCCTCTGGAAACTCCAAAAGGCTCTCTCAGCTTCGTGCTCCAGCAGAATGAAAATTCTACATTTGAAACTTCTCTTTTCCCCATACTTTTTCCTCACTGCTCATAAAGTCACAGCCTCAACCACATAATTCAGCAGCACTTTCCAGCCTGAAGGGCCTTTCTGCACTCAAGGTGAGGCAGAGATGAGAGCAGACCGCACAATACACAGAAATGATAAAGAGCAGAGAACAGGAGCTGATCCTGAGGTCCACATTGCTCAATCCCTTCATGAGCAGCCTCAGCAGGTTTGTGGGGAACACTCTGTTAGGCTCCCCACTTCAAGAGGAATGTGGATAAACTGCAGAGAGACCAGCAGATGGTCTCTGCCCGGAAATGGTGAGGGTGGGGGAGCTGGGCTTGTAGAGCCTGGCTTTGTGGACACTGAATACCAATTTAGAAAGCACCTACAACTCCCTGAAGGGGAGCTACAAAATGTATGGAGTCAGACTCTTCTCAGGAGCAGCACACGATGGGCACTGGCACAAACAGTGGCTTCGGAGCCTCATGCTGGACATCAGGAGAAACGTCTTCACTAAAAAAAGTGAGCAGGTTGCTCAGAGGCTGTGGGATCTACCACAGGGGTGCTTTCAAGATTTAGAGATGCAAAGCCATTGCTCAGCTGATCTAGTTCTGGCAGGAGCCCAACCAATAGTGGAACTGGACTAAACAACCTCCAGGAGCAAATCCTAACCAGCATTTCAGTGATTCTAAAGTGCAGTGCAGCTGAGATTTCCAGCTCCCTAAGTATTAATTTATATTCCTCCTCCCACCCTTTCCTGGGTCTAATTCATCAGCTCACAGTACTTTCACAATGAATCAATCAAAAATACTTGAAAAATCCCCCCAAAACCACAAATAAACTCCAAAACACATTGAACTGCTAAGTCCATGCAACTTCCCTCATGTTGAATATAACAGAGCATATCCATGACATTACTGGGGGGAAAAAAACCCTACAAGATATTTCTATTTGAAACACTTCACTCCTTTATTAAATGCTGCTTTTGTCTTAGCTTGTCAGAAGCTGAGGAAAAGAGAGGGGCAAAGGAAGCACATCATCCCCCACCCATAAAAATAAACCTAATATTCATTCAACCTTTTGAGCAGACCCAAACACCTCAGCAATACTTAAAGCCTTCAACACCACTGCCTCAATGCTGTTACCAAAGAGTGGCTGATGACTTGCATTAGGAAGTTGAGGCTGAAGAATAACGTGTCCCAAAGCAGCCAATTGGGGGGGGAATCAGTGAACAGCTGTGTGATTGCTGCACAACAGTTGTGGGAAAAGCAGTGCAGCAAGGTCAGGTTCTGATCCATTACATCACTGGGAATCAAGACAGGCTCTAATGCAGAAGGAAGCCATTAGGGATGTGAAAATAAGCTCAGAGTCCAGTCCACAATCTGCAGGACGGGCAGCAGAACACAGCTCATTAGCATAGGCACATGAATGCCATTATTCAAACAAAATTAATACTACGTTGCTCTTGGCCCCAGCTACTCACTGTGCCAAGCCATGCGTATTTTAAGAGGAGGCACAACTCAGACCCCAAGAGATCTCATTCTGGTTCACCTCATGCTTTACTAACCCTTATATCCAATTAAGGCTGCCGGTTTTATGAACTCCTATATATTAACGACCACACAAACCTGACTGTACCCTCCCAATAAAATGGAAATGCTGCTTGAGTACCCTCCTTAAAGGCTGAATGGAAGCTTGGTCCTGTGGTTATGATTCCATCTGGGCTTGCAGGAACAGACAATTGTATTATTACACAACTACAGAGCAGGTTTCTGACCAAATCTACTGATCCCTTCCTCTGTCTCAAAACTAGGCTTTAATGCTTGATCCATTTACTCCCAGTCCCCAAAACAACCCAACTCTGTAACAAGTTAACATGATTAGAGCGTAGTAAGCTCTTCTCATACCATTAGGACTACACAGGGGATATATAGGAAAGACATCCCCAAGGAACTCGGGGCTTTAACTACAGAATAAGTCCTGCTGCAAAATAAGCACTGGGATTTTTGAGGGGAGAGGAGATGCAGAAGCTGGTTAATGTATCTTCTCCCCCCTCCTCCCCCAAAGACTTTTAGGAGAATGAAAGCTTTTATGGTGGCAAAACTGAACAAAGGGAAGAAGCCACTATCCCAGGACAAAAATTTACACAAGATGAGAGTTCAGAGCAGTTCTTTGTGCAGGTATTTATACAGCCACCTGCTACTCCTAAAAATGACTAAAAGAAGAGCCAGTACTTCAACAGGAATCTGTTCTGGTTTTACTCCCCATTTTTACTATATTTGATGCTTTTAACCTGTAGATCTGAATATACAACATATGTCTTAGGATCCCTGGCATTTCAAAATGTACAAGAGATGCAATAAGGTTTTTTTAATAATAAATGAAGGTCAAGCTAACTGATTAATGGGTTCTTTAATGTGTTATGCTGATTTTGTTCCAAAATAAGCAGCTGCTTTATATGACCTGCCTCATTTCAACAGCAAATCACAAAAAAAGTAGAAGAAATCACTCCCACACGAGTCTCCTAAAGCTCGTGCTGTTCATCACAGAACAAGCCCAGAAAATAACCTGCTGTCCCTGAACAACAGAAAAGCGTCCTCAGATGAACCAGTCCCTCACAACAAATACTACACATTTTTCCAGCTACTCCCTGAGCAAACTCCCCAGTAACAGCTGAGAACAAAAAGCAAGGTTAGGAGAGCAGTGGATTATTAATGCAGATCCATATTCAGACCCAGAAGTCAAATTAGAATGTGTCTATCAAGCCCTAATTAAGATGAATCAAATACAACTTCTCTGTCGTCTTCTAGAAATCACTCTGGGTGACAAAGTCAGCTGAAGCCAGCCCATGCAAGCTCCATGAATATTTTAAAGCAAGAAATATTGTCTCTCCCCCCCCCCAACAACTAGCTCAAGGGACCTGACAACAAAAGATCTCGTACCTCTAAGCAAAATACAGATTGAAAATACAAGTGACAGTAGCTTCTCACCATTGTGGAGTATCAGAAAGAGCTGTAGCCCACAACAGATTGTTCCAATCAGCCTTACTCAACCACTCGAGCACTCCTTTGTTATGCACTCTCATCAGAGAAATACTTGGCAGCGTTCACATGTAAATCACCAGCAGCTTTTTGGATCACTTCTTTTAATGTAGAATCAGCTCAAACTTTTCAGAATTGGGATGTTTCACTAGAATGCTCTTTCAGGAATACAATGCGCCGCTGAGGGCTCAGGCAGATGGCTTGGCTGAGACAGTCTGCCATTTGAACGCTGTCTCCCATCAGATTTAAATAAAATCAAAAAGGAAAAGCAGCAAATCTTTCTTTTGACATTATATTGCACATAAAAAGGCAGCAGTTACTGGAAGATACAGGGTCATGAAATAAACTGCCCAGTCACCGATCCCAGGCCCAAGGTTAAACCCACCCCAAGTTATTTAATTTCTAAATGAGATTAATTGGTAGCTCCGGTCTCATTCTTGACAGATACATCACCAGCGCACCCAGCAATACTTGGCAGTGTAACACATAGACCTCACCTAACTCCTGTTCACAGTTCCATTCTTCCAAGCAGCTGGAGAGGGACCACATACACAAGCCAAACTGGAACAAACCACCCTCTTACATGACTCCCTTCAGTCAGAATTAAAAACCACAGATGGGCCTGGGAGAGCAAGTTTTAAAGCAGGTTTTTACCATGAGAGGTTTGCTGAGCTCCTGTTCTGTCTGTCCAGAATGCCGCCCAACCATGATGCTCAGTGTGGATTTGCTGTAAATTTTAGTTAAAGAGCATCTCCTTTGCAAAAATTAAATTAGGAACTGCTGGAGAAATTATCCTCTGCCCCCATCTGTCAAGGGAGCATAAGCTGACCAGTCCTATACTACTCCTCAGACACACTGGAAGCTTTGCAGACTGTGCAGTTCATTACACACAGATTATTGTGCTTATCTCTCACAGGCAGATAAGAAAACTCTTTTCTCTCCAAAGCAAATCACTCCAGTATTCCCTATTTTAACCTACAGCTCAAAGAAGATGCATTAATAACTCTGACCCTGTGATCTAGCCAGGGCTAGAAAGCAACCCAGCTCCACTAACCAACCACCACCTGCATCCCTGTCACTTCATGGGCCACAGCCACACTCTGTAGTGCACAGAACCCAGGCCTTGATCCCTGAAAATAGGACTAAACCCCCAAAATGAGTCTGTGGGGAGGGGAGGCAGGAGCTGCTCTTCTGCCTGATGTGCCCCAAGCTCCGTGTGGTTACTCCTTTCTCCTCTGTTTCACTCCCCTCTCAGCCCAGCATGACCAATTAAGCGAGGGCTGAATCAGGCCCCTCCTATATAAATGGATCATTTGAAATTATGCACGTTACTTTACGTGGAAAAAATTCGAGCTTTTAAAAAAATGAGGGTATAAAATATAAAAAGACATTTAAAGCGCGCGGGCGCGCGCACACAAGGCAGCTTTGCTTCGCCCTGCCTGGTGAGCAGAACAGATAGCCTGTTCTCTGAAAGTCCCTTTTAACTGCAAACCTTATACTGGCTGTGTGTATTTTGGACCCTTTCCCATCCTACCATGATTTCCTGTCTGAGTCTGCAGCCCATGGCAACAGCAGAAAATTGGAGTGTGGGCTTTGCAGATGGTGCAAGGCCAAATGCCCCGTGCCAGCTCGGTATCTTCTGCCACAACTTATGCATTATCTAAGTCTTGGCTGTGTGGCAAGAGTTACCTGCATGCTAATATATTACATTCATTTTCATTTATAAATTGTGCCTGCCTTAGGGGAGCTCTGGCCTGCTGCAGTGAACGTGAAAAACCACAATCACACAGCCCTGCATATACATCATCACAGCGTAACAGGAAAAATGCTCAGTGTTCCCAACTGCTGTGGAGGTACAAGAAAACTCACAGAGTTTTATCACTCCATTCCTGCAGGTCACAGGTCACCCCAACTGTCTGGAAAAAAAGCAAGACACCCCCTCCCCACATCTATGGATGTGCAGCACAGAGATCATACCAAAAAATAACCTACAGTGAAAGCTGCATTTCCACGTGTCTGCAGCAAAAACATGAGCCATGGAATTACACACACAGGGAAAAGGTGACAGAAACAATTCCAGGGTTGCTTTCTATGGAGAAATGTTGAGCATGACTCTTCCCTGAGTGGCTTCAGTAAGAGGCTCTGCATCCAGCACTGCCCTGAGAGACCGGAGCTGGAGGATGGACACACTTTTCCAAAGGAATAATGTTAACAAAATCACACCAGTCACCCACACTGCACTCACCAGCACAGCTACAGAACTACCTCAGGGCACAGATGCTTTAAATCCCCCCACCCAGGTTTTCCACAGAAAGAATGGTCACCAAAGTCAAAGCTTCTCCCACCTCCAGGTGTAAATCCCTTAAGTTTATTACAAAGTACTAAAACAAAACCACCTCCGACAAACACGTGGCCTCAATCCAAGCAATTCTGAACCCAGGCAACTGCTTCGGAAAGGATCCAGTCCTTTCTGAGAAGCAAAAATTGATCCATTATCTATTAAATCAAATGTAAATTATTCCTTTGGCTGCAGCAAGGTTAAATCGAGGTAAGCAGCACTTCCCACATAGACTCTGAGCTTCTTTCAGTAGCAGGTCATTGACAACAACTCTGACAAATCTCCTGATCTTACTTCAGATTCAAACAAAACTGATACTCATTCAAGCCACAATTTCAACACAGGCTGACAAAGCATAGCAGAAATTTTCATAACACTTCCTGGGGGGAAAAAATAAACTTTAAAAGCCTTTTTATATTGACAGTAGAATGAGATGGTTTATTAAAAACAACTATAAAAGATTATTGGTTGCTACCATTATAGTTTTTCACCTTCTTCCCTCCCTTCTAAGTTCAACTGTTCCTTCAGTGCAAATATCCAAAGACACGTTATAAAATTGATATAATAGCTTAAAAGTACCAGAAACCACGCTAAGATCATAATAAAACTGTATCAATTCAACTCTGGAGCAAATTTTAGGATCTCTAGACTAAACAAAGCCACCAGTGCAAGCTGAGCACAAAACCGGGTGGGGGGCTGGAATGAAGATAACATTCAAGCAAAGAGCAGAAATTCAATGTGTAATTAAACAGAACTTACATCCACCCCCACAGAGGAAATACATTTCATTCTATGTTATCTTTTACATTATTACAACAAGCATCCATCCCGAAGGTTTCGCTTAGGCCTGTGGTGTTATCTCAGGAAATTGCACAAAAACTAGAAAAAAGCAATAAAAAGGAACCTCACAACTATTTGTAAGAGGAATCAAAGATAAAGATGAGTGAACTGCTTAAAAGCAGCCCATAACCCCCGGTTTTTGCTTTCACCTGACCTGAGTCAGTGGTGCCTGGAGTACTGAGTAGTCAAATAAACAAACAAGAAACTGACTTCCATTAAATTCTAGTAAAACATCAAAAACCCAAACAGTTTGAAGAGAGAATATGAGGCAAAACTGGCCTAATTCCCTACTTTAGCTGTTTGGCAACATGCAACTCTTGTCCTTCAGCTCAAATAGTAGTGTGCTTTATTCACAAACAATAAAATGTAAATATTAGAAGAAAATCTATTCACTGTCATCTTGGAATTAAATCAGGAAAAAACCCAGAGCTACATAGGATCAAAAAACCACTAGATAATAATGCCTCTGCATGCTTGTCTTTTTAATGTATAAGTCCAGCATAAACACAGTTATATTTTCTGCTTTATTCTCCAGGTCCCGGGCAACAGACTCCAGATTGGGATAGAAATTAAAAGCAACAAGTATCCAGCATGGACTGTGATGTTATAAACACTGAAGAAGGGGACAAGCAGATTATGCCTTCTGTAGCGTTCCTTTCCTCTCATCCCCAAAATACCATAAACAACTTTTACTTTGATCTTGCATAGCCCCTCAGCAAATTTATCAGTTGTTATAAACCTACAGCCACAAACTGAAAAGTTGCTCTGAAATGTTTATTTGGCTTCAGTTCTTTGTCTCTATCCCAGGACTCTACCACAAACACTCTTCATCATCTCAAGCATTTTGGTGTCACTACACAAAAACTACAGGAGTTTGTTAAGCACATTTTCCTCTTTTTTTTTTTTGCTTATGTCAAGGCTTTTTAATTTTTGGACAGGGAGAGCCAAATGCAGCCTCGTGACAGATTGCTCTGGAATTCTGCTCAATTCAGACATGAAACAAGTCAAATACAACATGATGTGAACATCAGACAGGTTTTAAGAAAGACATGGTCCAGGTGTAATAATTAAACAACCAGAACAAGACCGACAAGTGCTCAGGTGTACAAGTGACCTCTGAGTGTCTGGGTCAAAGTCACACCAAGAGCACCAAGCAATCCCTGAGACCCGATTTAATGATGCTCCCAGGCTGCAGCCCAGCACCTCGGCTCTGCTGAGCAGCGATTTCAGAGAAATGCTTCACGTCAGATCACAGCAAAGACCAGCCCAAACCACCTCCCCACGGAGGGGCTCCTCAAACAGCATCAGCTGGACTAGGAATCACATCATTAAGGAGCAGGTTTTGAGCAGATGAGGAGGAGGAAGTTTACAATTCTAAGGGACTTTCATCTACAAGCACCACATAATGAGTAGGTTTTAACAGACGGGGATTTTATAGCTCAGAATTCCATTTAACTTTAATCCTTAGTGTCCCCTCCTGAAGAGAGCAGCAGTCACACCATCCCCTCTCCCCAGAAGTTACTTCCATGCCGTAAATTCTATCCCACACATCCCAAGCTCACAGAAGTGCAGTCACCACCCTGGCAAGGCTGCAGGCAGACACCTGGATTAGGGGTTGACAAAACCACCTCAGCCGTGCCCTGCCCACCGCTGGCCTCTCCTCGCTGCCTTGCCAAGCTCAACCAGGTCACCTGCTGTGTCCAAACCCTTCCCAAGGACCAGGCTGAGCTCCCAGATCCTGCCTGGCTCGCAACCCAAGGCCAAAGGCAAGTCTGGATGTGTTGGGGTGAAAGGAACAAACCTTTCCTCTTTCTATTGTTGCTTTCTTGGGGCAAGTCCTGCGATGCAAACAAGACAACTCCACTTCAAAGGCTCTCCTCACTCGTGGTTGAAAGGTGATCCTTCAGGTCCCTTCCAACCTGATATTCCATTAAAAAAAAAATCCACAACTTGGAACCCTTAAATTGATTCATGCTCTCAACAACATCCACCAGTTTTTTATATATATATAAAAAATTTTTTTCTAAATGTAACTGCCCTTCCATATGGAAGAGAATCAAGAGTTCTGTTGAAGTCTTTTGGCCCCAATTTGTAAATTAAAAAAGCATGAAGCCACCACTGTCCCAGATTTACTGTTGCCTCAGGCTTGTTTGGATTTAACCAAACGTCATGTTAGGCACTTAGGTTCAAAATACCACGTAAATCAAACCCCATTAAAACAAGAAGAGCACCAGAAATTATTGGTTTTATCCTTTTGTTCATCAGCCTGAATTCTCATAGCTCAGCATGAGCAAATGGACATTTCCTCCTGCTGTCTACTGGTGGAGCAAAACTTCATCAGGGAGAGAGGTTTCCCTTAATGTCCAGCTTGCAAAATCCTGAGCCTGAAACAATGGGAGATGTTTAGAAATAAGGACCACATACACTGACTTGAAAAGCTCAGCCCTGACCAAATGCAAAGTGAGAGCTCAGATGGAAATGGAGAATTATTTTCCTCTCTTTTCCAAACATTCAGGAGAATTGAGACAGCTGAATGATTTACTGGGCACTGTAGAGTATCCAGTGGGTTTATTGTGTTTACAAGCCTCTGTTTCTCTTCTGTTGAATTCTGCTGGCACAACGGACAAATTGCTCAAGAAGAAGTTAAATGTGAAATGCATTAGCCTTTAAGAAAGGACAACATGTTAATTTAGTGAAGATCACAGGATTAATACTATTTTTGGCCTTATTCCATCTTCTTGCATTGCTGTAAAATGAGTTTTTTAACAACTTACTTCTACTTCAACACCAAGATTTTGGGTTTAAGCTCCCAAGTGCAAGCAGGCACTTCTGAGCTTTGGCTCTCTGTGAAGCTAATGAATGTTTGAGTCCTCACCCATCCTCCTCTGCAACATGGTAATTGTTAATTAAGTGAATTTTATGGTCTATTGTAAGTAAGTGTTTCCAGTACTTTACGTATGTTTCCTGCAGCAGAGGACTTCATAAACGGAAGCATTTCCTTTGAGTTGTTGCAGACCCATCCATTACAAAACCAAGCTGGGGAAAGGGACAGAAAAATCAAACAGATGAAGAAAGCTCTAAATGGACCATTAACAGGAGTAATTGAATCCCGTGATGTACATCAGCAGAAATAAACTGTTACAACATGAAAACATTGCAAGAACATTACTACCCAAACAAGATTTTTCAGCATAAGAAAATGTTTCATCTCAACCCCATTATCACAGCAAAATTGATTCAAAATTCACCACTACCCTTTGTTACCACTGCAGTTAGTTTTGGAATGACCCCAAATTAGGGAGGATTAAGATGTCAAAACAGCCAAAATCTATATATATGACATCCATGCACTGGATGAGTGCTGATCTCAAGGAAGAGGAGGATATCCATAATCCTATAGATCAGGTGTGGAAGCTGATTGACAACCAGCAACTCTCCCTCAATCAGGTGAGTTCAAGTTTCAAGTCACATTAGAAATTAGATGAGGTACATGAGAAAAAAACCCACACCTTGGTGGCTCAGCTCAGCAAAATCAGCTGCAAGATCTCCAATTTAATTCCAGTTATTCCAATATCAGAAGACATGTACATCAAACACCCTATTTTATTACTAAAATATGAACACTCAGAGCTCATGCCTCATTTTCTGCTGACATGTACACACAAAACAACCTGTAAGAGCACCCCAAAATACTGCACTGGTGCTCGCTGCTAATCTTTGAGCTAAACCAGCCTCATTTTACACCTGGAAATCAATGAACCAAATGCCAAAGCCCTGTTGTAACTTAGGGATAAAATTTAGTCCTGGCCCCAACAGTATTTGCTCAGTTCAGACTTTTGCAGTACAAGAGATTTCAGCCTTGACACAACAGATCACAGAGTTTTCTCTCCAAGAGGTCCCTCCCCCACAGCCCAACTCCCCTGTTTCACAGAATTAAGTTGCCACCAACACAGATTCCACTAAAAATCCAAATATCACCAGCATTTGCTGCTGGTAGTTACAGACAGAGGGATTCCAGCACTTTCTCTTCAATCAATTTTACTGAAAGGACACAAATTTTGTTGCCCTGGGGCAATATCAGCAACGTGAAGGATTAAGACAGCATCATTACTTTTTACATTGATTATATTTCCTTTACTATAACTAAAAACTTTATACAGACACACAGAAAACTGACTGTAAATGGAAAAAAATAGGCATTTTAGCCTCACTTGCTCTACACTTTACCATAAGATGCACAATTAAGAACACATACATCTGCAGAGATGCACCTGGTGGTTTGTTTTCCATAGGAGAGGTGAGCATGTGTGTACAAGCATTTATATTCAAGCTTAAAGAATTTGTCCCTGTGGCTTTGTGGATAGAAATCCAAGCTCTTGGCTGTGTAGGAGTAGAAACACACAAGGTGGGCTGGGGGTCCAGAGGTGAATGAAGCCATCGCTGGAAGAGGATCATAGCTACAACCAGCTCATCCAACATGGAAATGTGTACACAAGTTACCAAATTCCCGCCCAGGAATCCCCAAAATTACCCCCAACTCCTGCTTCAGACAAGGTAACACAGAAGACAGAGTTATTTGATTTTTTTTTTCCCCCTGAAACAATTTGCAGGTCACCTGCTGTACCACCATAAGAGTCTTGTATTTCCCCTCAGTTTCATTTATTGATTGCCTTTGCAGCTCTTCCCCCCCCCCCCCAAAAAAGCCCCCCTTCCACCATGCAGTGCTTTCCTGAAGACTTGTGGAGCTGATAGCTTATTAAAATTGATGAGGCTCTTGATGAGCACACCCGTTTGTTCAGCTCAGATAACAAAAGGACACTCAGCTTATTGAAATGTCATTATTTTCTTCCCCCCCATGCTGCATTTCAATACAGTACTGTGACTGTGCAGAAATAAAAGTTATTTCAGAACATGTGATAGGTATAAAAAGGAATTTTCATCATGGCATAGCTCTAAAAAATCCTGTATGTTAAAACTGGCTGTAGTTCTCAACCTGTGTTAGTGCAGTGGAAAACACAGAAGAACACAGGGTTGGTGACAGTAAATGCTAAGCCCATGTTTGATAAGGTTTGTCAGTGTTTAGTGTCAGACAGAAGAAAATTCATGCCTTGTTTAATTTTTTAGAGTCCAAACCGCTCCCTCACACTGCGAGGAAAGGTTATACAGCTCAACCCTCTTCTAAAAAAAAATGCCTCAAAACACAAGTAGAATTATTTCAGATCCTATTTCTCCTCCTCCTCAGCTCAGCAAGCCACAAGACTCATTTGTGGGTTAGTTCATCCAGGGAGAACTTCAAGTGTTTGGGCTAAGAGGTACATGAAGAAACAGCATTATCAAGTTAAATTCCAACCCCTCCCCCTCTCCCTTATTTTTTTTTTTCCTTTGGCAAAACATCTGTCAACACTTCTATCTCCAGAGCACCAGGATGTGCTGATGCATTAAACAGCACAGCAGGTGGACTGGCAGACACAGGAGTGCCTGACCATAACCAGAGAGTTCAGTACAACCCAAGTGCTGTAATTAACAGGGCAATAATATCAAAATGTATTTGCAGTGCTGACAGCTCGGAGTCTTAAGAACCACACATCAAATAGAAGCAGATCAAGTAAAAGAATCACATTCCCAAGGTAAGTTTGGATTTCAACTCGTCTCTCCACAAATATTTTAAATTAATAGACTCTAATAATCCCAAATTAGCATGTCTCAAGACCCCTGTGAAACTACTGGGTGCACTCTCTACCACTGGACATCATACACCTCCATGTAATTAAAAACAGACAATAAAAACACGTATTCCAGTTTCCACTTGTTTTACCTTTCACTAGCTACACTGTTCAGCAGCTGCTCATCTTTTTTGCTGCCTGTACTTCATTTTCTGTCCAGCATTCCTCTATTTTAGCAACATCCTCCCTTAGATTCTGCCTAGAAAGACCTTATCCTTGGAGGCATTAACACACCCAGAGCCTGGCAGGACTCCTCAGGGCCATAGGCTCAGGTCATTCCTCCTCCTTCCAAGGCAGAGCCACCAAGTCCCAAGCACAAAGTCAGAACTCACACAGAGAGTGAGCAGAGAGTGGCTCACAGAAGCAGCAAAAAGGCTGATTAAAGAACAGCTTCACAGAAAGGATAAATAAACAAGCAAGCCACAGATTATCGTTTATTTAAAACTAATATTAGAATTCTCCCTTCAGCATTTACAGAGTTTCAAACTTCACCCTTCACACAGCAGGTGTTGATTAAAACACGTTTGTTGCTAATACACAACATTGCTCCTTCAGCCTCCAAAGCTTCAAGACCAGTGACTGGACCGTGCTCTTTGATGGGAGATTAGTCACTGAAGAAATACAGGTCTAAACCTCCGTCTCATGAGAATTTCGGAAGATTTATGTATTTACTTACTGTTTCTTTGACTCCAAAGCAGCAGGCTGTCCTGATCTAATAATGAAAATGGTATTCAATAGATCATAATGCCACAAATGTCCATTATGATAATCCCGTGCAATCTTCTGCATAGGACAGCGCCATGGATTTCATCCAGGGATTACAATGCTTGACTGGAGTTAGGACTGAACCTTTAAGTGCTTTTTATCTCTGACATGAAACTCAGGGCTATAAAACGAAACCCAACACACCACACACCCCCCCGCCCAAGTGTGCAATTTACGAGTGCTCCACTAAACGCTCCTACTAGAAGAGAAACAAAACTGACAGTAAAGCAACTTTCCCTGTTCCTTAAAACAGGAACAAATCCAGTTATTTTACTGCCAGATCTACTTCAGATTTAAATTAATGTAAAAGACAAGATCATTTGAAAGCACTGTGCGGAATGATGTGAATACTACTCATTTACAATTCCTACAGGGAGAAGAACAGAGAAGTTATTTCAAGCTTTTTTGCATCCATATAAAAACCATTTGTGGCCTTACAACTGCAAGAAAAGCCATTTAGAGGATTCACTGACTTGTGTCAGGTAAAACACTAGTGACAGACTGTCACAGGAAATCCCGGGATGCCTTCATGTGCGGTTTTATTCAATTTCCAGACTTAAAAAATGCATTCAATTATTGACAGAATTGATCTGAAAGGCAGGAACAACAAAAGAGGCAACAGAAGCCAATCCTTCTGTGGCCACTGACTGCTTGGCCTTCCACTGTGCAGGAGCGTTATCATAACTGACCATTTGGTGCTCTGAATATTTATAAGCATTTCCCTGCACACTCCCCCTTCTTCCCATTCAACACCAGCACCCATTCATTCACCGCAGTTTTTCCAAGGAGATTTCTCTCAAATAGATTAAAAAAAAAAAAAAACGAAAAACAACCAAACCTCAGTGAGGGTCCAACTCTTCACTTTACACACAGAACCTGTGTGGCAGAAGCACTGAGCAGAGAAGAGCTGAAATGTACATTTCGGTTCACGGAACTAAAGTATTTCACTCCAGGTGCCCTAAACAAGGAACAAGAGAGGGGAAACAAGTCCCCTTCTCGGAGCCAGCATAAAGAATGGCAAGTGTTTTGGCAGACACGGCATCCTCATACCTCCCTATTCACCCAAGAGCTTGTAGTTAGAAATGGACGTGTCTGTGTCTGACTTTTAAAGTTACAGCTATGCCCTGAACCAGTGCCAAGAGAACAGCCACAGGGCTCTTCACATTTATCTCACGAATGTTTAGTAATGCTGACCCGAAGGGGACACTCGCTGCAGTCACCTACTCGTGATCTGAATCACGGAATTGCTTGGGTACAGGGAAACTGCAGGAAATCAATGCACCCAGGGAGAAGGTGAGTCAGTGCATCTCTGACGAAGTGTTTCAAAGGGGTTTTCCCTCAAATGAAAACAGCTCCCTTACTTCTCTCGCTGTAAGATTCCCCTTTGAAAAGACCAAGCTCCTTGGTTTTACAGAGTTAAATCACAAACGTGTTAAGCATGGAATAGTCAAGCGTAACGGGGGCCAGCAAAAGCCATGAAATCGTGGGTGGCACACAACATACTTTTCTAAACTGGACGTTTCCCCGCATTCTCCATGGAAAAACACGGTATTCCTCAGTGTGTCAATGCAAAATAAACAGCACAGCTCCTTAACACAACTGTCACGGCTTAAGCTTTCCAAACTGCAGCAAGATGCCAACATTCCTCTATCCGCTCAAGTGTTCGGAAACTTTGCTTTCCAAACAAATGACAGCGGTAAGTACCTTAGCACTGTGTTATTCTCATCACCGAGGCACCGTCCTACACTCACACACAAGCTCTTGTTTATGGCAGGAAAGGACACCACAGGTTTCTGCTGAACTACAAGGGAGTCCGAGTAACATGAAGTTTAAACTTTTTGCTCATAAAGTGAATTTTACTGGGGCAAAAGGGGGGAAAAAAATGATGTTGTTTTCCCTCTCCAGGCTGTATGCGGTTACAGCATCTTTAAGATGAAACTGCAAGATATTCGCTGTAAGATAAATTCTGATTAAAAGAGATATAGTGGTACTTTCTGGACAGCAGCTTGTAAAGCACATTTCATCTTAGGGTTACAGAGAACATATCTGCACGCCAGTAAGAGGGAAAATGCTCAAAACAGCAGCTGGTGGAAAATCAGATGTTTGTAAGGACAACAAGGCTTGGTTTCCCACAGCCTTTTATAAGCCGGTACATCCTAGGAACGGAGCAGGATCATTCTTGCCTGGCAAGACCGTCGTGCCCGCTTTACGCACACACAAACCACGACCAAGATGCAATCCAGATGCAAAGAAAACCCAGCAAAACCCCAAGTCCACAGAGAGCGAGGATTTTACCGTAAAGCTTGCTGGGATGAAGGCAACAGACTGTAAAAGCTGGATCTTACCATTAGCGTTTTTCCCACAGATGAGGTGCTCGTAAGGTTGCAACACTCCCCAAAGTTCCGCATCGTTGTTGATAACCATCTCCAGGATTTCAGCCGAGATCTCCCCGCCACCATCGGGGCTCTGACTCGCCAAAACCCTAGCCTTAATCTCTTCCACCAGGTTCTCCATGCACGCCGTCAAGGAGATGGCCGCGTACTCGTGGATCCTCACCGAAATCCTCGTGTCCACCATCCACCTGAAAAACCTCCCCACCGAGAAGGTGAGGCCGCAGCGGGCCGATTTGCCTTTCCTCAGCCCATCCCCGGCGCTCATGCTGTACAGCGAGAGCGCCTTGACAGTGGCCAGGACGCAGCTCTCGGCCAGGGCCCAGCTCTGGATGAGTTTGATGGCGCTCTGCACCTCGAAGCGGGTGCACTTGGAGTGCATCACGCTGAGGCGCTGAGCCTCCCTGGACACCCTGATCAGGGCGCGCCGCAGCAGCTGCGAGAGCCGCCTGACAGCTTCCTGCGAAAAGCTCCTGCCGTGGCCGTCTGCCTTCCCTTTGCGCAGGATTCTGCCGATGTCTTCATCAGTCCAAGGGTATTCCTCGAGATCCGGCAGCTTAGGGCACTTGGAGAAGATATCTGCGACCTCGGGGTCTTCCGGCAGCACGGTGTTCACGGTGTCCCAGCTGTTATTCCTACTGTTCATGGAGCCCGAGTAGTACCACCAGTTGCCTCTGTGCTGAGAAGAGGTGAAGGCTTGCGAGTTGGACTTGGAAGAAGAGAGACTAAGGGACCTGCAGGAATCCCCTGCCCCATAACCAGAGTCCAAAGTTAAATCCTCCAGGGTCTTCAGAGTCGAGCTGTATATCCCAGCCATAGGAAAGACGGGTTAAGCCAAGCGGCAGGACAAGCGCGAAAGGTGAGGCTGGGGCAGATCCCTAGCGAGCCCCGAGCGGCGCGGGAGGATCGGCAGCGCAGCGGGCAGGAGCCCTCCCCGAGGGCCCGGCTACCTCCATCCCGGCGGGGAGCTGCGCTCAGCCATGTCCCGCTCGGGCCGGGCGGCGGCAGCGGAGGGCGCGGAGGCTCCGGCGGGGCGGGACGGGCGCTCGGCGGCGGCTCCGGCGCAACTTCCCCGCCGCGGCTCCGCCGCGCGCTCCGCACCGCCGCATGCAAATGAGGCGCGCGGCCAGCACCAATCGGCGACGGCGGCGGGGACGGCCCGGCCAATCACACGCGAGAGGGGCGGGGCGGGAGGCGGGGCGAGGGGGGCGCGGGGAGCGCACGGCCCGGGGCGCGGAGCCCGTGCGGAGCGGCGGGCGGGGGTCGGTGCTCGGAGCGGGGATGGTGCGGGCGGCCCCGGGGCCCGGAGCCCCTGACGGGAGCCTCTGTGGCACGGCGGGTGCCCCCCGAGCTCGGGCCGGGAGCCGCGCGCGGAGCGGGGGAGCCGGCGCGTCCCGCCGGGGTGCGCGGGCCGAGGGCGCCCCCGCGCGGCCGCAGCGGGGAGCGGCGGCGCAGAGCCGGGAGTATCGCTGCGTTTCGGGCTTCGGGTCCTCAAATCCTTATAATTTAACTTAGACCGGGCTTTGCACATCTTCCTACAAGACGCAGCCCTCGCAAAGATCCCAAACCAGCTGCTATTTACGGCCACCCGACCCAGGCACACACGGTAAAGCAGGAGAGAATGCGTGTCCTTGATAACGCTGCCACTGCGACAAAGTGCGTAAAAACCCTCGTGCTCAAAGGATCACATTTTTATCTGTTAGTTCACACGGATTCTGAATTCTGCTCTCTATTCCTGCCATATTCTCGCTGTTTGTAGGATACATGTGAAAGGGTACGAGTAGAAGCCTAAAGAGAGTAAATTCAAAACTTCTCACAAAGGCTATTTTCACATCGAAAGGTACTGTCAAGACAGATCTTACACGGTCCTTAACTACAGATTAAAAATCCAATATACATCTTTTCCACAGTAACGTTCCTCACAAGATACAGCTTCCAACTATTATCAGCTTCAATACCTGGATTTCCAGAGCTAAAGTCTAAAAGACAAACTATCTTTGCACCATGAGGACAAACCTTTCAGCAGGGCCTGTTGCAAAAGGACAAGGGGGAATGATTTTTAACTGACAGAGGGATGATTGAGATGATACAGGAAAGAGATTTCCTACTTCAAAACTACAATGCCTTACAGGACACCCTTTTGTCTTTTTGTACTGCAGTGTATACATTATTTAATGTTAATAAAAAAATGTGTCATAACTATTAGGTATGAATGAAATACTTGAAAAAAATAATCTATTTTACTTATGCACTTCTGCTCACATGATCAAGCAGCTTCTGTTTGTACTAAAAGACAAAATACTTAACAGGGTGTCCTAACTTCCCCTAGCTGAACCCCAAAACTGATTTTTTTTTTTTAACATAAGATCATCTTTTATCTTTCTTATATTGAAGCCCAACTATAATGCAGCTCTCAGCTTTTTCATAGCTTCTCCCCATGAAATAATGAACACAAAGCAAAAGTTGTCTAATAAAACCAGACCCAATTCTCTCAAAGTAATCCCAATTTATCTGGAAATCTTAACACCTCAGCACCTCATTTGTGCTCCACTGTCAGCTCAGAAACTGGTATTTTTACTACACAACTGATGCCTCACTCAGGTGTTATTTTACAGATCAAAGCTAACTCTGCTATTTTGGTGTGGTTTTTAGGCTACATTTTTAAGAGCTGACAATACAAAATTGACAGCAAGCATGGTAAATAGGTCCCTAAACGTGAGGCAAGGCATGACTGATTCAAAACACCCAGTTTTAAGTCTCATGTATTCAATCAATACACTTCTATATAAAAAAAATTATCATCTTCTTTCTTACATCTGTATTTAAACCCAAATCTTAGGGTGTCATGGACTACCGCAGGCCTCTTAAACAAGACTTCTAGTGGATGTCCATGTGGTGCCCATCCCTCAGTCCCCACATCTCTCCACTGCCTCCTCAAAACCAGGATATTCCTGTTAGATCCTCTAAGAACATGCACAGAAGACTTGTGTCTTCACAAGGATCACTGCAAGAATGGGAATGGGGCAGAAAAAGGCAACAGAGTTTGGCCTCTCTCACCAAAAAGCCTTCGTGCTTTGTTTGTGATGCCTCTTTGCAAAAGCTTTCTCTAAAACTCATCCTGTTCTATCTCCTAGGGCTCATTTCAATCACAAAAGCAAGGCTAAACTGACACTGAGAATTGCTACATAGTTGGCAAATAGGAACTTGACATTATTTGGGAAGAATGCAGCTGTGCAAGCACTCAAAACTGCTACAAACCGTTTCTGTTCCATCCCTTTATCACACTTCTCCCATGCTCCCACGCAGTTTGTTGTTCCTGCCATTCCATGTAATTTAACAACACCAATTCTCTGGTTTAACAAGCAGAGTCTGCTTTCCCACTTCCCTCAGACAGCGTTTTCCCACTTGCACTTGTAGTATTTCCTTGTACAAAAAAAACCTTCACCAGATAAATCCTTCTCTCCCTCTGCTGCAAAGGTATTACCAGGCTCTTCCACAGGGAAAAAAACAAAACAAAAGAACAAAAGCCACCTCCCCCCCCCCCCCAAGCACAGAAAGGATTTTCCTTACTCAAGATTTAAACCTCAAACCCCAAGACACTGGAAAAAAAAAATAAACAGTAACAACTTAACTTTCCTTGATTCATAAGGCACAGTAAGTATTTAGCCTTTTTTGTTTGCACATGTTTCAACTTGAGCCATCAGGAATCCCAAGTTATTGTCACACAATAAAAATCAACTTTCCACAGACAGATTTTTCTCATAATCACTTCTCCCTAAAAGTAGTGTTAACAAAGTAGAAAGCATCAGAAGACTTTTCAGGAACGTAAACAAAACAGATAAAACATGTAACAGTGGAAGTTCCACAATAAACAAAAACATGGCACTCTAGAAGCTCCATTTTCCTTCACGTAATGGGTTCAGATATGAGTTTTTCCAGCTCTGACAAACTCCAGAGTTTTAAAATTTGAAGTACACCAGAATCAATTAGAAATAAAAAGCCTTAGCATTCTCTGACACACAAATAGCAACTGGATAAATAGCAAACTATTTTAAAAAATAAACATTTGTCTTAAGGAACTACAGCAGTCAAATCAGATTTAAAATCTCCATAAACTTCCTCTGTACCAAAGACTCCCAACCAACACTTAAAAAATTGATCTGTTACTGTTCAAGCCACAAAGCTCAGTGAAATTCTAGAAAATACTATTCACACATGTGCTGTTGAGCAGTGTAAACATCCCCTACCTCTAGGTCCCATGTAAGCTTATTTAACTTACTTGAAGTAAAGAAGACTCAAGAATTTCCACCACGAAAACAAACAAAAAAAAATTAATAACATAACAAACCTTAGGAGAACCCTCAAAGAAGCTGCTTGATTGGTACAGCCAACCCCTCAAAGCAGTACCAAAAAGAGAGGAGTCCTTTCCAAACCGTACTTAAAGCAGTTGTGGGAGGGAGTGTTAATGAGCCCAAAGGCTCAACAGCTGGCTGGGCTGCCATGGATGCTGCTGGAAATTTCCTTCTCAAGTTGCTGTGAACAAGTGCTAATGGCATTTTCCTTATGTTTCATTACACTGCATTTTATCTGCAAGATTCAGAACTATTTTTGTTAATAAACAAAGATAGCTGCTGCCTGACACCTGCAAATCAGTGTGAGCCCAGACAGCAGGAGATGGGGGGGGGAGCAGGGATGAAGTGTGACTAGAGCAGGTGAATCACGTATCAAGTCTAAATTAAATGGGGGGGGGGGGAGGGGGAAGTGTTAAGAGAACTCATTTTGCTTATTTTCAAAGCATCACTGATGAAGGGATAATGTTCATCTGGTGTGTTTTCTGCCATCCAGCAAAATCCCCATCCAGCCCTCAATTTATTGTCTAACTGGAGCTGCTGGTCCAGTATTTGGAGTGACCAAATACTCCCCCGCTGACCTCACCACTGCCAGGTTCCTGTATCTTCCCAGCTGGAACGAAACTTTATTCAATGTGTAATAATTCAAATTCTTCCCCCATTCATTTTGTGCAAAATGGCCTTTGCCAAGGTTACAATACTTACCTTTCAGACTGTCTTGACTGGTAATTTAGGTAAATTTACTTGATGGCGCTAATTAAAATTTTAAAAGAGAACATAGAATCTCATGAATGCAGAATTGCAGGAATAATGCTGTCCCTTGTGTAAACTTTTCAGATGGTTACAAGTCCCTGAAATCAGAGAGCATGCTGAACAAATCTTCAGGCTGTTAATAATAAATGGACATCTCACCTTCTCCCCGCCTTGATTTTATCTGTGATTTAGCATAGCCTAAAACTACATTTTGCTATTAACAATTCCTATCAAGAGAAACATTCCTGCTTAACAAATCTTGCCTCATTTTTTTCTACTCTACTATTTAGTCTAATAAAAGACATTTCTTGTCCTTACACAACTTGCCTCACTCGTATCCTTAGGCTGTCAATTAAAACATAATTTCTATTTAAATAAGATCAGGAACTTAAATTTGCTTAGCATAAGAAATCAGCCCAGATCAGCTTTACTGTTATTTATAATGACAGATGAGGCAGAGCTCCTCAAAATTAATACTGTCAAGAAAGAAGGGGTCATGTCTATCATGACTAATAGTGACTGTTAAGCAAGACCATTTTAAAAACTCTAATTGCTGAAGATTTTATATTACAGCCTGCTTCTGACACACATTTTCAGGTATGAAAAGCATAAGAACCACTGAGAATCTATTAACAATATCTTTTCTACTTTCAAGAGCTGCCTTTTGTAGTAGATATAATTGGAGTGATAAGGAACTTGGAGTGAAATCTCTGCAGGTGTACGTCAGTTGCCCAAGATGAACAAATAAGTGGTTTTCTGCTGCTGCTGCTGTACAGACAACTTCTTCAGAGATCCTTCAGAGCAAACTGGTCAGGTACCAGTCAGGTACAAACTGGTCAGCATCACCTTTATCCTTGGGAAAGGGGTGGAACAAATAACCCCAGAAAGCATTAGGGACAAAAAGGTGATTTGGAATCACCGAGTTTGGATTGGAAGGGACCTTCCACTTACTTCCACCCCCTGCCACGGGCAGGGACACCTCCCACTAGACCAGGTTGCTCCAAGCCACATCCAACCTGGCCTTGAACTTTTCCAGGGATGGGGATTCCACATCATCTCTGGGCAACCTGTGCCTGTGTGTCAGCACCCTCACAGGGAAGAATTAACTCCCAATACTTGATGCAGCCCAGGATACCATTGTTTTTCTGGGCTGCAAGTGCACATCGTGGGGTCTTGTTGAGCTTCTCATCAACTAACATCCCCAAGTCTTTTCCAGGCTGCTCTCAATCCATTCTCCATTGATTTATGAAAGGGAAGTGATGCCTGACTAATGTCAGCCTTCCATGATGATATCAGGGGTATGAGGGAAGAGCAGGTGATATTATCTTCATTGCAGCAAGGCTTTTGACACTCGCTCCTGCGACATCCTCACTGACGAGCTGATCAATTTTTGTCTGGATAAGTGGCTCTTTTCAATCTAAGTGGAAAACAACTTTGGATAAAAAGCCCTGTCGGAAAACAAGTTGGACAGGAGCTGGGAATACATCCTTGTGGCAATGAAAGCCAGCAGCATCCCAGGAAAAGCATTGCCAGCAGATGGAGGAGGTGATCCTTCCCTCTGCTCAGCACTGATGAGACTCGGTTGGAGTCAGAGTCCAGCTCTGGGCCTTCCAGTGCAAGAGAGGTGTGGACAAACTAGAGTTAGTCCATCAAAGGGACACAAAGATGATTAAGGGACTGGAGTTTCTGTCATTTGAGAGGCTGAGAGGTCTGGGACTGTTCGTTCTGGAGAAGGTGGAACAGTATCTTTGTGTATAAATACCTGCTGAATGAAAAAGGAAAAAGACAGGTGGGCTCTGCTCAGTGGTGTCCAGGGAAAGAACAAGAAGCAGTAGGCCCAAACTGAAATACAAAATATTCAATTTAAACTTCAATGGCCCCACCTTTTACTGTGAGGGTGGTAAAACACTGGAACAGGTGAAACAGGTGAAAACCTGGAACAGGCTTCCCAGGGAGGCTGTGGAATCGCCATACTCAGAGATATTCAAAACCCAATCGGACACAATCCTGGACAAGCTGCTTTAGCTGACCCCGCTTTGGGGGTTGGATTAGATGATCTCCAGAGGTGCTTTCCAACCACCACAAGGATTCCATAAACCCTGCTCTTTCCACTGCAGAGGATACATAGAGGCACCATTTCCAACACAACTCCCCCTTTCCAAAGTCTGCCTACGTTTGGAATTCCTCCCCTCACTAACTTTCAGCATGGCTGCTGAATCCTCTGATCTTTAATTTAGTTTTCAATCTCTCTCAATTCAGCACACTCTGTACAGGTTAAGACATCTTTAAATCAAACACTTTCTAAGAATGAAAGTAGTACTGAAGATGCTTCCTACACTTTTTAGAGGCAGGAAATAGGCTCCCTCTCCAGCAGCTATAATGCATTTATTCCATGTTTGTTTTGAAAACATTCTGAAGTAGAAAAGCTAAACTAATCTTGGAAATAATCAATGATATTTTATCTAATTTAAAATATAGTGCTCAACAAGCATTGAACATTTATATCCTGAAAATCGGAGTGTATGGAGACAAGGGGTGACATAAAAATGTTTTTTTTTATTTTTAAGTGCACCAGACAACTGAGCAAGTGTTATAGTAGGCCTTATTTGGAAAAGTTATGGAACTACAAAGATTATGGAACTAGGTTGGATTATTTGCCCAATAAAATGATTGTGATGACAAAGGGTAGAGAAAACTGTCAGAATAAGAAAGATTGAATTAGATTAGATTAGATTAGATTAGACTAGAATGCCTTAAATTCCTGGGTAAAAACCTGGTACAATATCAGACCATCTCAAGCACTATCAGAAATCTTATCAGTGAGGGTTGGTGGGGGGAATCATATTTTACCTGGAATCGGATCAAATGAAGGGAATAAAAGAGTATTTACTTCATCACACAACAATATTCAAGACAAAAGGTTTACAGAAACTTACTGAGGCCTGTTCTCTCACTCCTCCTCTTCTCATTTCACTCCTGCTATTAATTACAATTTTACAGTGCCTGCATTTTCTTCCTTATGCAGGAATCAAACAACCAGAACATTCCAAGAGCCATCAGGTGTTACCAAATAGCTGCAGATAATGATGCTGTTCTTCAGCATTTAGCAGCTTCTAATTTGTAACATCCAGCTATAAAGTTACGGCAGGATATACTTCCCCAGTCACCCAGATCCTCAGCTCTGATCTAACACCCAGCCTGCCAAGTCTCTGTATGATTAACTACCAGTGTAAAATAACTCTCTGGAGGCACTTGAAATCTCAGATATCTGGTCACAGGATCCTCTGCTAGATCATGTCTGTGTGGAAACCTGCTGCAGTCCTGTGTGCCAAAACACACATGTTTGGAAGAAGTTCATGTCAAAATAGCACTTATTACTACTTATTACATTCACTGGCTGTAATATCAACCTGTCTCATGAGGCACTTGATAGAGCAAATTACGTGTATCGATTGCAACGGATATGTGTCATGTTTCCTGAAATAATGTTCATATCCTCAGCTCTCCCCTATTAGCCAGAGACACAGTATTGACAAGAACATTATCAAGAGTCAATCGGTGTGATTACAAAGCCAATGGAAAGAATAGCCCCAGAGAAAGAATTACAGCTAAATACTGTATTTTTCATAATCCTGAACAGTCAGGAAGTTGCCAAGAAACCAAATGAAGTATTACCCTCTAAGGGTGCTGTAAAGTGGATGTCCCAAAGCTTATCAGGCCGTGCTGAGATCAGTGCTTATTTACAATGGCAAACAGTGCTGAAAAGAATTGAAGACAAATTACAGAGGACATTCAAGGTCAAAACCCACGTCTGCTTTGCCTGGGATCATTCAGAACCTTAGGACAACAGCTGCAGTGTTTGTTGTGTACTGAAATACACCAGTGTAGCAACAGCTTCCTAGCTACTACTCCATCATAATCTACACCGGCTGTGCCTAAATTCTGCTTCCCTCTGGTCGTGCTTGAACCTTTATTTTCCCACGGAATCCCGAACTTGACAGGATCAGCAGCTTTGCCGTGTCACATAGCCCGCTGCCTCCCTCTTGAGGCCGCACTGCCGCAACAGCGCCGCATTCCAACTGCTCCAGGTTGTCCGTCAAACGTGTGGGAGCTCCAAAATTACCAAAATGAGGGATGCTCGGCGGGAAGATGAGGGAAGAGCCGTGTGAACAAGGGCTGTCTGGCGCTCCTCGTGGGATGGGGATGTGTGTGAGCTCTGAGGAGGCGCTGCCGACGTGGCCCAGGTGATCGTGTCCCCACGGTGTGACACCGTCACAAGCTCCTCGCCTCACCGAGGGACCAGCATGTGCAGCACCTCACTCACCTAACTGCTTGGAAGAGCTGCAGGATGCCCAGAGTAACATCCCGACCTTTCTATTTCTAAAACTCACAACAGAAATCTGCTTTCTTTCCTCATCCTTAGCCTGAAGCCTCTGGAAGGGGGAGCACGCCTTTCTCTTCACTGCCAAGACAGACTCAGCGCCGCTGCAGAGATTTTTCCACAAAGGGAAGCACAGTGTGGTAGTGAAACTTTGCCACTTTCTACCCTGCCCCAAGTGAGGAGCGAATAAAAATCCTTGAGGCTTCAGGTGCCTCACCTTGAATTGGAATATATTCTGTAAAGTTCAAATGTTTGTGGGAAAAAACTACAATGAATCAGTATTTCCAGCAACAAAATAATTACTAAAAAAAGCCAAACGTGTGAGAATAAGGGGGAAACCCATAACAAAACATCTTTAATTGCAGAATTCTCTTTTCACTAAGAACTTCTCACCTTTTACTTCATGACCCCTAATCTTCTTTTCTCTGATTTCTCTGGTAAACTCAAGAGTTTCTTCACCCTTTCTACTATACACCAGAAAACTTTGCTTACCTGCATGTAACCTACAAGAGAATGCTATAAAATTTTCAGTTTGAGGTATATTTCACATTGTTTAAATACCTCAGAACCAAGAGCATATAATTCTAATTTAGTTGCCTAAAATTAGGCTGAATTTTTTATAGAGTTATATCTAAAATTTGTAAGTCCTATGTGAAAATGTGATATAGCTCACCCAGCATGGTCATTAATATTTGCTTTTTTTAGAAAGAAAAACAAGCCAGAAACCCCAGTTTTGTACCACTAGTAGGCCACTAAAACATGAAAGTTTCAGATAGAGGAAAAATCTTTTTCTCTCAAAGAATCTGTAAAAAAGTTTCAAAGGAATCTTTTTATTCTATGTAATATTGTAACAGTATTCTAGTATTCAGTACTAAATTATATTACCCTTACTAAAAATTTTAGAAACCTTTTTCAGTGAGAAGATTTAATCTCCATATGTTGGGAGCAGGAATTTGTAGCTGGACATTTATTGCCAAATGAGTGTAGTAATTAAGGGAAACTTTCTGAGTGAACATGTTGGTCAGAAGGTACCTTCGATAATGCACTGGTCACACTTTTCCAGCATGCTCCTTCCCAGTTTTTATGTGAGTGAACAATCTTTTGCCATCTCACCCATCTTGTGAAGATGCAGAATGTGTATCCCGCCATGGTTTTCCTGTAGCAGAAGAGCAGGCAGACTTCCAACCTCAAAAAGTAAAATCCTGGGAAAAAAAACATTAGGGAAACTATCCCATCCTATGGTTTCAAATCTAATTTGAGCTCAGTACAGGCACACATTGTTAATTAGCACTGTTGGCTCAGGAACCACCTCGTCAACGTGCAGCCTGGATAAACATAACGCCATCCACCTCCTTGGATCCCTAATTCCAGTTATGACACAGGGCTGCTTGTTATCACATATCCCAGGAATATTTTTCCAACAAGGAGGCGGCTGACACAGGCCAATTTGTTATTGCCACTCAGGATGAAACACATGCTGGAAGCAATGGGGAGATAATGACCCACTCCCTTTCTGTCCCCCCCGCCTGTGTCATTGGGAAGGCATTCCCGGGACACCTCACCTATGGTGGAAGTGTCACAGTGCTCTGTAGTGTTCTGTGCATTGCACAGCCAGTAACCGATCCCCAAAATATATAGGAACAGTCTGGATGATTCAGAAAAAGGGGGCTGGTGCCAGGAGCCATCAGCACTCAATAAAACAGTGAGTCAGAAATGTATCAGAAGGTGGCAAAAGGATTAAATGAAACGAAGAATGGAGGGCGGATATTGTAGGATAAGTCACTACGGATCACAGCAAAACCTCCCCGTTCAAATATAGCAAAACAGAGGGGGATAGACCCAGGTCTGCCTCCAGGCCACAGGGGAATACTTAAAGTTAATTCTCAAGTACAGTGGGATAGGAAATATTGGTTGCAATCCCTGTGAGTGGTGGGGAGGAAAAGGAGGAAACCATCATTGTGGAAGAAGACAGTGAAAAGCCTCAGGAATCTGTCATGCAGGCAGAAAATCAAGATATCTCAGCCTTCCATATCTTGAAAACTATTTTCAGTTTCAGGAATGTGTATGGATAAAAACACCAAAAGGAAGAGGGATTAGCACATTGTGAAAACAAGTAAAGAACTTCCTTACCATACTAACAGCAAAAAAAAAAAAAGAACTTTCTCCAATAATATGATAACCAGAGGACTACTGAAAAGGAGTTGTTTTCACTCTGGGGAAATCAAAAGTAGTTGGTGGTCAAAACTAGGCCTAATTTCCATGCCTAATATGATGTAGCACTCTTTCTTGTGGCTGTAAAAATTTATCCAACATTTTTAGACTAGAAGTATTGAAAAAATGAAGCGCAAAAATGTGTATTCCTCTTCAAATTGTTTGGAAATCCCCCCTATAGGTCAAGACCCAATTGTACTGTTCAACCACTGCCCTCAATCCAAGGAAAATAGGAAATGCACATAACCAAAGCTGGGTAGGAATGCTGATAGATCCCCGTAGATCTGTGCAGGAGGGTTTAGTGTGTTTATAAGTTTGGTGGTTTGGAAGTTATGATCTGTATTTCATTTTTATCCCTACATCATAGGCTTCTTGGCAGTGCAAAGGGCTTGCAAACCTCTCGTAAATATCTTATAAATGTGCAGCCAGGGTGCAGGCAGCAATTAGGAGCTGGAAAGAAACATGTCAATTAACCTGGTAGCTTAGTGTCGATCTCCAGGGGGAAAAAAACCAAAACACACTAATAATTTGTTACATTTTCCATGATAGGTCAAAAGAATTATTTTAGCAACTTCTGTAAAGAAGATTAACATTTTAGAAACACAGCTCTTAAAACACATAAAAAGCTGGCAATCTTTAGGATGTCTAAAACTGAAGTCAATGTCTAACTAAATGCCGTAAAGACTTTGTAGTTATGGAATTATTCTGCCTTTTTTAAAGTGTATTTCAAGCTTGCATAATTCCAACTTACCTATTTGAGGCAATGAATCTTCTGTGAACAGAAAAATGAGGTCAAATGTACAGAAGAGAACTTTGGCTTAAAGAGCAGAAAAAAATTCTGCTGTTTGTTTTCCACACACCTACCTGTGGTCACAACAGCCAAGGGCTTGTCCAGGACTTTAATTGAGAAGCAGGTCCCTGGCAAGTGTGTACATGTTAAACAAAACAATGGCCATCTTTGCAACCCATAATGATATAGAACCAGGCAGTGTGAAAAATTGCTTTTAGGCAACAACAACTCACAAGCTGACAGCTGGGGCAAAGGGCACCAGCAAACTGCTGGCCAGATGGCAGGCACTGGGCTGGATCAATTAGTCCAGGCTGGAAGAGTTATTTTATATTTATGTAATATGCTACTAACCCCAGGGTTTTTTGTAGCCTTTCATGTTGTCAGAATGAAGATGGTTAAGCAGGTGGTTTGCTTTTTGCCACTCTCCCATCCTTAGATGTCTCCCATTATGATGGAAAATAGACTGAGAATGGCGGCTACTTCGAGTGAAAAAAAAAAGGCTAAAATATTCACATCAAAATACAAACAGATTTCAAAGGTACTGAAACTCCTATCAATTCCAGCAATAGTAATTAGTGTGCTGGTGTCCTAGGATTAATTATTCCCTGGGTTCTATTTGCCACCATCTCAAGGGACAAACCTCAATGGCTGTTACTGCTCTTAAACAGGGCTCCTCAAGAGACAGCTACATCCATCTTCTGCAATAAAGCAGATTTAAAAAACTCCTTTATTTCACAATCATTATCTTTAAAAAAATCAGTTATGTTTAGCATCTATTAATCAGCTAGAGACACTGGAAATGAATCAATTTAAATATTTTAAAGTGTGTGTGTATTTTGAGGACAAAAAAAAGTGAAAGAGAAAACATATTAAACTACATTTGGATTATGAACACCTAGAAAATGCTATTTTAATGGGATTTTGCAGGCTGTCCTTACACTGGGAATTTGCAGCAATTCCCTGGGAACCATTCCCTGGGAACCTGAGCCATCCAGTCAGCAGAGTGGATTATTACACATGTGGTGGAGTGCTTGCTGATGCTCTGGCACACAAACACCATGTGTGCCTGCCACCGTTGTGGCGTGCACGGTGAGGGCCGTGGATGCCCCTCTGCTTGCAGGGCGTCCCATCTTTCCCAACTCACTGAAACAGAGAGGGATCCACGCAGCCTTTCTCAGGACACCCAAACACCATCGGCTGCCTGACTCAAATCTCTCAGTTGTGCCTTGGGGAGTGGATCAAGTGTGGAGAATTTCTACCTCCTTGCCTATTGGTTTCAAAGACAGTGACATTTCCTCTCTTAGCACCTCACAAATCTGTTCGTTTGCCTCTCCTTGTTTCCCAGCATCCATATTTGCTGTGGTTACCACAAATCCATCTGGTTTGTTGCCATTCCACTGGCTGCTGTGTTTGTTGTTTTTTCCCTGTAAGCTGCCTATGATGATATTTTATTTTCCAGTCAGCACCATATTCACAAGGAAATTCAGAAATGACCGCTGTAAAGAGCAAATTTTAACATTGTTTCCGTACCAAAACTAACTGAAATTTGAGGTATGAGCCATGCTGAAATCCATCATCACCAGTGTTAATGAATTTTATCAATAATCTCCATGTGTCAGCCTAGAGCCCAACTGATGCATTTAGATACACACGTATCTCCAAAATTTTCAAAGGCATGTATCTGACTTTTCCTGGCAATAAGAGCCCGATTCTCCAGTCCTGCTGGGCAAACAACATTTTTAATTGCCTTTAATTTCCTGCAAATTCAAGCTCAGTTTGTTTAGGATTCCCTTCTTTCTGTGGAATTGGAACCCATGAAATGACACCTATTGTATCAAGGCATCTCTTGGATCAAACATCTATATGTATACATGCAAACATCCAGCATGCTAATTAAGCATTTGACTAACTTAAAGAACATGTGACTAAGTCATACTGGTGGTTGACCCATTTAAAAGCTTAAGAGCTTCTGATTGTAACAACAGAATAAAATATGGCTGTGTTGAGCTTTAAATCTTTTCTTAAGCAGAATGAAGCTTTAATGGGCAAAACCAGGTTCCTAAATGGAGGTTTTATTAACTGCCACTGGGTAGATGCTTCAGAGATGCTGCTAATAACACAGAGAACAAATGGAGAAAAACACTCATGCGGGTGCTCAAACTTGAAAGGAAATCAAATCTGCATTAACCAAAGAAAACTGTGTGTCTCTGATGTGGAATCATCTTAATGATGATGTCTGGGGAGTAAAAACACAGAACTGAGGTATCCAGGATGCTAAAGATGTTTGAATACCCCACTCCCTGAAAAGTGCTGCATTTCTTACTCTATTTTTGTTCCTTCACTGATCTCAAGGAGTAGATTGCAGCTGTTTTTCCAGCACTAAGTATGCAACACAACTTCTTCATAATGATGATCATGAGTACTGTTTATGAAAAGCAATATATTATTAGAAACAATTAATATAGATTAATTAAATTCTCGTTTTGGTAAAAAAGGACTAGGTCTAGGACCACTGGCATTTACTAACCCCATGCAAACCACAAAGGCTGAAGACAACTGCTCCAAAATCACTGAAGTCATTCTCATCTATGGAGAATGAGAGAGGCAAAGAAAAACATGTTTGAAACATACAAATTATTAATATTATAACACACTCTTCTATATTTGAGGCTGATTTTTTTTTTCTAGTAGTTTAAATTGAGACCTTGCCCTAATTACTACAGCAGAAGATGGTGGAAAATTATGAATACAAGGTAAGGTTTCCCTTCTGCGTTTTCTTGATTTTTTTCTACATGTTTTTTTCAAATTTTCTATGCATCTCAGTATCTCACTGTGTCCAATGACAGTCCAATGTGCTATTTCCCACAAAATCCAGATTTTATTCCCTCCCCTAGGGAGGAATTACCTTTATTATTACCTTTTCCACTAGTGTCCCCTCAGTGATCCCTTTAAGCCTACCTCTTCTGAAGATGCTGAAGATGTATTTCAGTGTTTTCCAAGCTTTCCATTAGATCCAGTGACTGAAAACACAACATTAAAAAGGCTACATACAGTGTAAGTAGAGGTTGGCTGACCTTTCACAACATGAACTTCGTGTCTGTGTAATTGCCAGGCTGAGATATAAAATTGCCCTGGGTGTGTGGTGGGAATCAGCACAGGCAGATTGTTGTTTATCGCATTAAAATGGACATTTATCTGTTGTTTCTATTCAAAAATCTCTGCTTTCTTTCTAAAATATAATAGCAACCTACTTCTTCTGCCTGTAGTTGCCATACCTACCCCTCAATCCTCTGTCATGTTACTGTTCTTTGTTGCTCTTTCCATGCTTTTTCTGTGCCCTGATGTTTACAGCAGGCATGACAGCAGAAGGATGAGTGGAAGAGGCTCCTGAGCTACTCCAAATATACAAATATTGGATATTTATAAAGGCCAATTACTATTTCAGGTCTTGAGAATAGATTCATTATATTACTTCATAACTGGTCCACATGCAGTAGCTGAATTTGCTTTGTGACTGAAAATATACTCAGTAATATCAATTATATTTTTAGTATGTGAGCCTAAACCAGAGTTTTTATGTTTTTCTGACCTTATTCCTTGCGGCCCAGGGTAGGAAATGTATCCAAGTCTCATCTCTAGGTACATAATCTGGATCCTCTGGAAGACACAACACCTTTAGTAGAAGGGTCAGTAAGTCTCCCAGTGTTCTGCCAAGTGTTCTCATTGATAATCAGTTTAATCAAGAAGTGAGCATGCTCTCTCTTGTGCTTCTCTTTTCTGATCTTTTATTTTTAAAGGTCACTTTGTCCCCCATGCTCTGTGCTGGAGTTAAATGCTTTGGCTCTGTAGCAGAGGCACTCAGAGTGCACAGGTGTTGTAGGGAGCATGGGAACATTTGTAACTCTGATTTTATCACAGGTAGGAAGTAGGGACAGAGGCAGCCAGAGAGGGCTGAGAGATGTAGGATGAAAGCTTGGGGTGCCTGTGGAACTTAATTAGTGAAAAAACAGGCACTGCTGACCTGCTACTCAACCAATTCTTGATCTTCCCTTGGGTGTAGATCACTGAGCTATGTGTAAACTTTATTTACAGCACAATCATGTGTGTGACACTGACCTTGTAGTTTGTGTTTAAACTCACTTTAAATACAACAAAACACAAATAGCAAAGCACTCTGTCTTTTAATCTCCCCAAATCTTAATTAAGGGCAAAGTGTGGTTTGGATCATGCCTCAGAAAGTCATGTGGCAGCGGAGAACCAGTCTTGCCAGGTAAATAAAGATGATTAATTTGGAATTGCTTGAAGTTTGTTTACCTAATGCAGATACATAACAGGAGGCTCACACAGGCAAATAAGGTGCCGCAGGAAACAAATATCAAGATAGGAGAGAGGGAAAAAGGAAACAAATGAAGACACCCACAGCCAGATACCTGTGGAATTCAAACCAGCATCCACTGCTCTTTTCCCTGAAAAGACATAAAAATTAGAGCAAGATGAGAAACAAAAGTATTGGTGTCACACTGAGCTTTGTGTGTTACCTTTCTTACGAAATGCAGTCACTTGGTTTTAGTTAAGCTAAAGTGCAAACACTGCTTGCGATATGTGCCACTGGTGTTGCCACCTGCTCTCCCCTGGGTTTTATTTTGGGTTTTGCGTATTTTCTTGGCCAATATTTAATCTCTTCTTGTTTGTTTGTTTGTTTTATGCAGGCATACATGTAGGTATATGCACATATATCCTTTCTTTTAGCATATAATAAGGGTTGATAGGAAAGAGAAGAAGTTTTTGCAAGTTACTTTTACTTTGAAACAGATTGGTGACCAGCGAGTTTATTTAAACACGTTGGCCTGCTTAACATTTAAAGTGTTAAACTTTAAAGGAAAAGCAAATATTAACTGTTCATGAAAATGTCCACATTTCCCCCAATTTGCTGGTTAAGCAAACTGAAACAGCAATTACTGATTAAAAAAAAACCTGTGTGTGGGCAATCCTAATATTAAATCTAGGCGTGGTAGGTGTAGTCTGATGATGTGTATTTTGTGTAAAAATATGAGAAACATAGGTGATCTTCCTTGCTCTTCTTCATGATGTTGGTTATCATGTTGAAGAAGAAAAGATTATGAGGCTTCAAGACATGAAAGAATGTCCCAATAAAGGGTGAAGCAGAAAAAAAAGTTTGCTGTTCTTAGTTCTGAGGAAAAGGAATAGAATTAGGGATATTCCCTGTACAGTACAGACCTGAATTTGAGAGCTGTAACCCTCTAATCCATAATAACACATACTAGATAAAGCAATTGTCTACTTGAAATAATGAGTTAGACTATTCTTTGTATCTATTCAGAGAAAGAATGTAGGTATAATCTTGCAGTTGAGGAGTTTAAGACGGATTATTCGTGTTGTTCAAAGGTTTTACCTCAGAAATAAGAAAAATAACCAGCTTTTTACCACTTTTATCATCCACAGCACATGTATTAGGCACCAAGCCAGGGACCTCCTGCAGTATTATCAAAACTACAGATGTCATGTTTACTCATAATTTGTAAGTATAACCACATAATTCAGAAGTGGATGGGTTTTTAAGGTTAAAAATTCCCGTCTCCAAAGAAATGCTAGTTACTATTGAGCGCATATGAATTATGACCGAAGTTAACTAATCACCTGTACCCCATTTCAGGCACCAATACAAGAATGAGCCTGTATATAGTTACACGCTAATATAATTTATATAGTTACACACTGGTCACTTTGATTTTGCGATTTAAAAACATCTTTTTCCCCGCTGAAACAAACCCTGCCTCAGAAGCTCCGTAAGTACGTGCAGTTTTCACAGTGCCGAGCCTGTAACTTCGTCTGTCACTGAACAACGCCTCCACCATCAGCAGCTTTAGAAAGCTCCGGCATCTCAGCAGCTTTAGAAAGCTCCGGCATCCCAACAATGGAATTACAGCCAAAAATCCCTTTCGCAGCGCCATACGGGTTAATTTCCTTGGAACGCGACAGCGCGGCCGGCCCCCGTCCCCACAGCGTGAGAAGTGGGCGGGGCCTCACCACGCCTGATTGACGTGCCCTTAGACCAATCGGAACTCGCGATGGCCCCTGGCCACGGCCCTATTGGCCGAGGAGGTAGCGGGGCGGGCGGGCGCAGGCGGGAGCCGGGGCTGTAGTGGCGGTGCCTCCCGCTACCCGTGCGTGCTGCGGGCGGGACGCGGTCGCAGTGCGGGGTCCCTCGGGGTGACAGCGTGACCGGGCCACGGCCTGACCTCCCCGCCGCTGCCTCCTCACCGGGAGCGAACACAGCCCCTCCGCTTCCCCGCGCGCCGCCCTTCCTGCCTCGGGGGTCGCCGGAGATTGCAAAATGGCTGACGGGCGGGACGACGCCGCGGACCAGCTGAAGCAGTGGAAGAACCAGCGGGGCTCCCAGGTACCCGCCGGGCATCCCCGGTACCCCCGCGCCTCGCACCGCGAAGGGAGCGGGGAGCCTCGGCGCCGGAGAGCGCAGAGCCCCGCAGGGTTCCGCGGGATGCGGCGCTCCGAGAGCCCGGGCGTCCCCGGACCGGCGGCGGAGGGCGAGGCGCCCTGGCCCCGTCCCGGCCTCGCCCCCACGGCTTGGAGCTGTGCCCGGGAGCACCGAGGCACGGAGGGATGGAGGCTGCCAGCTGGCCCGGAGCGACAAGGGCGGTCAGCGCTGCCTGGCCCTGGCTGCTCCTGCTCCTTCTCCTTTTAGGCAGCAGTGGGGCTGCGCTGCGCCCAAGCCGCGGGTCCGCGGGCAGGGATGGACGGTGGTGATTTGTTTTCGTCTTAAATCAGAAGTGTGCGGTCCGGTTTGCTGCCACGGCGGTAGAGCCCTGTGAAAATGTAGCGAGGGAGTAAAAGAAAGGATAAAGTACGTTCAGCAGGGTGTGCAGGGCCAGGAGTTGGACTCGATGGTCCTTGTGGCTCCCTTCCAACTCAGCATATTCTGCATGGACTTGCTGACCAAAATGAAGTGAATTTTTTAGGAAGAAATTCTTCCCTGTGAGAGTGGTGAGACCCTGGCAGAGTTTTCCCAGAGAAGCCGTGGCTGCCCCGTCCCTGGAAATGTCCACGGCCAGGCTGGATGGGGCTTGGAGCTACCTGGAATAGTAGAAGGTGTCCCTGCCCATGGCAAGGGGGATGGAATTCAATGACCTTGAAGGTGCCTTCCAACCCAAACCATTCCATGAGTCCGTGAAGTGGGTTGGGACAAGTAGTTGACTGAAATCGTAAGGGCATGTAATCAACAGCATGGCACTCCGTCATCTGAAGATGTAGAATAGACCCCAAAATATTCGAGTTAATGTATAAATGTTGCAAGAGTTGACTTCCCTTCTCCTTCATCAAATCACTGTGACAGTTTGCACATGTAGCTTCTGACAGAAACGTGTATTTGCCACTGAATACGCTTTCTGCTGGTTTTAAGTGGCAATCTTACAAGAGGCAAGTGGATGCCTCAGTTCCCCCGTCTGTAGCTGTTAAGTCATCTTAATTTTATTTCTTTTCTTTATGTTCTCAAAGGTACAGTGTGAAAACTACCTGATGACTTGGGACTCCATCACATCCTAGCATGTGTCATAATAGTTCCTTTTTTATCCATGAGTAATTCTTTTTGTAGGGATGTCGGCTTTTCTGTAGGAAAGCAGTATTTGAAAAGAGGCCAAGGTTAATTTGGAGATTGGGAGGCAGCCCAAAGTCTGTGTTGCATAAGGAGTCATGAGACTTTAAGGTAGAAAGTAGGGAGGACTTATTAGAATTTTAAAGTGAGCTGTATAAGGTACAAAGTATCAGTAATGCCTGGAAGTGTGTACTTTGATGTGTGCTGTTTACCACAGCAGTGACTAAAATTCTCCTGGCTTTGCTTCCCTTCGTTCTGTCATGCCAGGTTGGTGCTGTAATGAAATACAGATTCAAAAGTTCTTATCTGTCAAGGTTTGGACTGTGTGCAGCTCCCAACCATGTGAAAACACAGTCATCAAACTCAGGTCCAAAAGTAGTATGAGAATTCTTCTTTAAACTACGCTGTTGTTTTTTTTTTTACTTCTCTGGAACTTCCTTTGTGTGCCCCACATAACATTATCCTGAAACTGAAGTGAGTATCTCCTACCATTAAATAAATGAATATTCTTTACTTCTAATGTGAACACTAGAAAGTCTGTGTACACAAGAGAGACTGAACAGCCACAAAGCTGTTAATTTTTTTATAGTCTTAAGGTCAACAGGTTGTGGTTTTAGCAACTGCTTCTGGTGGCCTTAAATGTTGGCATTATAGAATAGTCTTGCCTGTAATAAATAAGCAGTGGAAAATATACTGAGAACAATTTCTATTCTTGCATATTTCCTATGACAGACTATAGATAACCTTTTGATTTCAGCAGACATTTTTTTGACTTAAAATACCAATTTAGCTTTATTTACAGTAACTTTCCTGTAAGTTTCTGAACACCGTGTTCATGTTTGTAACCAGTTACACATTGTCTTTTAAAATGTTTGTACAGATTGCAGTGTAGGTGAGGATTCCAGGCATCCCAAAGGACTTGGGTTTATGCTTAAAGCTTTATGCTAATGAAGTGGTGAAGGAAGAATAAAGAACTTGGCTATTTTGGGAATTCAAGCCAGCTGGAGTAGTGTGTGTTGCACATTACTAGGAGCACAGTGGAAATGCACTTAATCCTGTTAAATGTCTTTTATGTGGTTATTCATGGACCTGAGTGAAACGAAGGTGTCAGGAACTCCCTGTGTTCTCTGCCTCATCCAGAGCTCTGGGCATGGATGTGAATAATTGTTCTTTCCCTGCTTTGTGGGTTGCCTCTTGGGGGGGAAAAATGTCTTCTATCAGGTGGGAATTTTATCTGTTTGCAGTAATTAACCCCTTAAAGCAGAACTTAGTGTAAGAATTGCAACCCCATGAAGTCGCTGTTAGAGTAGTAAAGGCTTTTCTCATTAAGAATTGCTTCTTCCTTCTCTCCATCACCCCTTTTCATTTCTAGAACTTTAAAAGGAGGAGAACTAATCAGGAGGAGCTGAGGGAGTTTGTGCTAGCGTGGCTCAGGTGTGTGGAGGCTTCAGGTAGGATGGTATGGATAGAGAGCCCACATGGAATTATGTCAGTTTAGTGCAACATGTGGTGGATTTATTGTTAGCTGCTTGTAATCTGTGACTGCTATTTGAGCTTGCCCTGGTGCAAATTTTTTCTTTATTTACTTCATTTTTTTTCCCCTTTGTCCTTACTTGTTTTCTGTTCTTCTAAGTCCTTCACAAACAACTGGCCCCTAACAATAAGTGTACGCCAGGAAAAACTGATGTACCTTTCTCAGTACATTTTCTCCAGCACCCAGTAAAATAGGAATATTGCCTTAGAGGAGCATAGAACCCCACATGTGATGCAGATAAAGTCTTTTCTACTGGAATCTTTTTAAGAGAAAGTAGGAGTACACTCAATTATAGTGCAGGTGTTTCTTGAAGTTGCAGGACATTTCCTGGCAGTAGAGCTTCTTAGGGTTTGTGTTCATCTTAGTCCTTCCGTGGTCCAGGAGTCTAAAATGATGATTCCTCAGGTGTTCCTATTTCTCTTATTTTCCACAGCTCTTCCAGACCAACAGTTATCATGGAAACCCGCTTTTGGTCTGGCTGGAGCTCTTTCCTTATGCCTTTGCCCCTGTGCTGACATTACTTCTTCCTCTCCTTTCTCCTTTATTTTCTAGCAGCTGCTCCTTTTTTGTTTTTTTTTCTATCCCATATTTTTCTTGAAGCAAGATCAGTAGTCTGAAGAAGTATTTTTGAACCATGGAAAACATTCCTGGATTTTCATGAGTTGAACTCCCCTTGTTAAATTGCACTAAACCTAGCTCTGTGATTTAGGTAAACGACTGTATTTGCTGTAGCTTCCTCCAGAATCTGAAGTCATTTTGCCACTTCTTGCTGATCTGTTCCGTGACGTGTAATGGGTGAACAGTCATGCACATTGTGTGCCTCAGATCCAGAGGGTTTTTAAGATCTGGTGTTGCTAGTGTCTTTCTCTTGATTTCAGAAACCAGATGTCCTGACCACCGGTGCTGGGAACCCCATTGGGGATAAGCTGAATATCCTGACAGTGGGGCCACGTGGACCTCTTCTTGTCCAAGATGTTGTTTTCACTGATGAAATGGCTCACTTTGACAGAGAGAGGATTCCTGAGAGAGTTGTGCATGCAAAAGGGGCAGGTATGTTTAAAATGACATATTTTCTCTCTGTGGAATTAGACTTCGAGAGCTTTTGAGTTAACATGTAGATTGTGGCACGTAAATTACATTGTTATCTATAATTTAGTGTTACCAGCTATAATAAATCTATATAAACAACAGTGGTAAGGCCTGGTTTAAAAGAACTCAGTGCCAAAACTTAAAGCACTGAAAAATTGTTTACAAAAATGAGAGAAAATGTGGTTATAGCCCTTCACTTATTACTGTATTTGCTGTAGTCTCTGCTTCCTCTGTCTGTTCCTCCCCATTTATATTTAATGTTGTTTGCATGTTATTTAATAGAGAACTTGGCTTCGTCTTCTAATTTATGTCTGCAAAGCAAGCTGATGATCTAATATTTAAATTAAAAAAACCTAAACCTTTAAAAAACTATTATTGGCCTACTAAGGTGGAATTAGTACCTTGATTTTTGTTACGCATTGCCCTAGAAGGAGCAAACGTGGGGCTGTATTTAAAATGTGAATGTACATGGGAAAAGTTCCTCTGTGGGGGTGGGAAGGGTTCTGTTGCTTCACCCAGCTTACAGGTGCACCAAAAATTCTGCAACACATAGCAGCATTAAAGAAATACCTGCCTTGCTCCCAGATAAATGCACAGATCTTGGCAGAAGAGCATCTTCTGTGCTGCTGCTGGGAGCTGCTGACAGTCAGTTCAGGAGGAGAGAGTGAGCAAAGAGTTTGTGTTAAATCAGTTCCTTTTTGGGAAAGTAAGTGGAGTGTTTAGAGCATTGTTTAAACGGATGTATTTCCATGTGTCCCTGTGACTTGAAGTTGTATGTTAACAGACAGGCTCTGAGTGGAAGGAAGGTGCCTAGGTCTCACACTTTGAACTTGCTGTTCTTCAGGAGCCTTTGGCTATTTTGAAGTCACTCATGATATCACCCAGTACTGCAAGGCAAAAGTGTTTGAGCACATTGGGAAAAGGACTCCGCTTGCCATCCGCTTCTCCACTGTTGGTAAGGCTCTGAATTCACTTCATGTCTCTTACATGTGTGCCCTGACAGCAGTGTTTGCATTGTGGGGCACTTAAGGGTGTTTGAAATGCTTTCTTTCAGTCAGTTCCTCTTCTCTGAAATTCACTTACATGGAAGACCTTAGGCAGCTTTTGCCCTGTTCTGTCAGAGCTCTCTGGAGACACTTTCCTGTCTAAAATGTGAGAGGGAGGGCAGCCTGAGCTGTTTTTTTCTGACAGAAATCTTGCTTTTTTTCTGGTTGGGTCACAATCAACACTTGCAAGTGAAATACCTATAATCTCTTATGCTGCAGGAATGTTTTGGGGATGAATGATGTAACCTAAATACTCGGCAAAGGAAAATAAACAATCTTCCATAAATAAACTCTGGTTTCTTAAAGACTGGAATGCACAAACCAGCAAAATCTTAAATGCTGTTAGTTGAAGCTAATTGTGATCAATAGCTTGTCTGATAGAAAAATTACAATTAATGATGTGTATGTATTTAAAAGAAAAGAAATCCTAATGAGGATTCAGTTCTGGAAGTATTGGAGAGAAAAAAGTGGTCCAGCAAGGCTTCAGGGAGCTGCTGGTTTTGGCCTATTGTCTGTTTCCAGTGTTAAATCCCTTAGGATTAGGGGGTCCTGAGTGTTGTACGGGGTAAGGCCGTGGAGTTGAGTTTGAAATATGGACTGCTGCTGGAGCAGGTTGTTGCATCCTTCCCTTCCCTTTCCCTGCCCTGTTTGGACACGTTTCCTCCCTGCTGTTCTGGAATACACAAGGTTTTTTAACGAGAGAATGAGCGTCCTACTGATTTCATCACAATTCAGCATTAGCTGTTCTGAGCACTTCTGGAACACTTCTGCTCAGGTGTTGTGCTAGGTGCTTGTGCTCTGGTTTAAATTCCCATTGAAAATCCCATCCTGGGTGAAGCAGGAGGAATTAAAAGGATTACAACTCTTCCATAGTTTTTTTATTAGGCACGCTGGTTAGGTTGCTATCTTCCAAATGAGAGCTTTCCCACTGGGATTTGGTGCACAGAAACAAATGTGGGTTTAGATGATTCAGCCTTATGATCTGATGATGTCTCTCTCAGTGATAATGCAAATTCCACTCTTAATTGGTTCAAGTGGATATACTTGTTTTTTCCTTCTTTTAACTGTGGCCTGAATGCTTGGCTGGGTTCACACTTTAAAAACTCACAGTGCCTGAAATACTGCTGAAAATATTCCTAAATTTCCTTGGTGTAGAAGAGACTGCAGTAAACCCTGCCCTTTTAGGTTTTTATGGCCTATTTTCAGGTTATATTTATGTATGTTTCCTATCCTAATATTTCTCTATGTTTCTGTATTTCTCCAAGCTGGAGAATCTGGCTCAGCTGACACGGTTCGTGACCCCCGAGGCTTTGCCATGAAATTCTACACGGAAGATGGGAATTGGGATCTTGTGGGAAACAACACTCCCATCTTCTTTATTCGGGATGCAATGTTGGTGAGTAAGCACTAGAGGTGAGGGTGCTTTGTCAAAGAGTCCAAAAATTCCTTCACATCTTGTTCTGGCTTCTCTCAAAAGCAAAAGCTGCTGTTCTGACACACTAAAAATTTTGTTCTTTGTCAGATGTAACGTTTGTTCTTAAACAAAAGCAAATTAAAGAACTAAAGCTTGATAACTTATGTGGTTTCATATTTTTCACTTGAACTTTTCACTTTAAAGGCTTCTTGCCAATTCTTTTTATTAAATCTGTGTTTTTTTTTGTTTTTGGCATAAGTTTAACAGCACTTGGTAGAGGGGCTTTCCTTGAGTGCAGGAGTTCTGCACAGGTATTTTATAGTATCTCTGTATTCATTTATGAGTCACATAAATACAGATAAACAAATCTGAACAGTTTTATCTCTCACCTTATCAACCACAAAATGAAAGCATTCTTTACCTCTGTTTATTCTAATTGTGAATGTTTGACATTACCCTAATTTCACTGGTCTGTGAATTAATTTGTTTGCGGAAAGGAAATGGCAGTAGAAGATTTGGGTTTTTTCCAGTGATCTTACAGCTTTGTCTTTAATTTCTTTTTTTTCCCCCTCTTTTTCCTCTTCCACTTCTGGACACATTAGTTTCCATCCTTCATCCATAGCCAAAAGAGGAACCCTCAGACTCATCTGAAGGATCCAGACATGGTGTGGGACTTCTGGAGTCTTCGCCCTGAGTCTTTGCATCAAGTAGGCTTCTCCTGTGACTTTATTTTGTATGATTAAGAAAATCATGTTATGACAGCAGGTTTTTAACTCCCTCTTTTCCATGTTTGATCTAGAAGCCTACATAGTCTTACTTTTATTTAAATATAATTTTAAATGATCCATGCTTACCTATGCTTACAGGGGAAATCAGTTTTATTTCATTAACACTTGAAGTAGAAATTCCTCAAGGAATTCCTGGCAACATTAACATAGCTCCCAGTGATGCAGATTAATGAAATAAACAAACTTAGTGTGCAATGAAGACTTTCTCCTTGATCTGCTGAACCTGTTAATAGTGTTTGATCCTTCTCTTCAGGTGTCTTTCCTGTTCAGTGATCGTGGCATTCCCGATGGCTATCGCCACATGAATGGATATGGATCACACACTTTCAAACTGGTTAATGCTGAGGGAAGAGCAGTTTACTGCAAATTCCATGCCAAGGTATTGGTCTTTTTATTATTATTATTATTATTGGAGCTATACATCATATTGGATGAAAACCAATGTATGACTTTTCAGGTTTAATTTAGGCTTAAAGATGTGTGGAGTCCTTGTTTAGTATCAGTTTCATACCTTTAACCAATAGGAGAGGCATCATTCTTCTTGCTAACACCTGTAATCATTTACAGACTGTAAAAAACTCTTCTTGGGGCATCTGTCTCTTGTTAATGGAGCACTGTCAGTGAACTGATTTTTATCTGCAAGGCAGCTGTTGAATGTACTATAAATCTAAACTCAAGTTATTGGAAGTTAGAACTTGCACAATCTCATTCTTAGATTATAAATCTTGTTAAAATTCATTCTGATTAATGATTTCTGTAGTACTTCCTGCATGCTATAACTGGTGTTTTTGTTGCTTTTAGACTGACCAGGGCATCAAAAACCTTTCTGTGGAAGAAGCAGGAAGATTGGCTTCTACTGATCCTGATTATGCCATACGGGACCTTTACAATGCCATTGCCAAGGGGAACTATCCTTCATGGTCCTTCTACATTCAGGTTATGACCTTTGAAGAAGCAGAGAAATTCCCATTTAATCCTTTTGATGTGACTAAGGTATGTCTGATACTACTGGGAATATTCAGTTTCAGGTCGTGTTGAAGTGTATTCTTTATTGTAGAGCCACGATGAGCCAGGAATTCTGGAGGTGAAACTGTAGTCGTGTTATATCTGATGTTACTCTTCCTCAGGGAAATATGGATAGAGCTTGATTCCAGGCCTGTAGATCCTGTGGCACTTGAGAAGTGTGATCTCAGATCAGAGTCACACCCTGAGCCTTGCTGGTCTCATTTTGTCCCACTCCCAATAGCTGTTCCTCGGAATGCCTCGTTGAAAGATGCCGACATAAACCTGTAGTGCTCTTTTTAACCTCTGAAGCTGCACTCCCCAAGTGGCTAAAGACCTTTGAGCTTAAAAGTGCAGCTCAGATGGCAAAGAAAAGGCCAGTGAAGCATTTTGGAGTAGCTGAAAACATTTGTGCCACCAGTTCCACCCACGCCCTGCTTCCCTAGGCAGCTTTTCAAGGGCCTGCGGGTATTTCATTCAAGTACTCAAGTGCTGAGATTATGCTGGCATGATGAAATAAGTTACTTAAATACCCCGTATTAATTGCAAAAGGCTTCTTAAAATAAGCCATTTCTCAATGTTTGTTAGGAGAAAAAGAAACTCAGTAATGTATTTTCTCAGTTGAGACTTAAATTGTGAGTTGTGCCTGGCAGTTAAGCTGTATAATACTGTCATAATGTTGATTTTGCTGGATGTGTGTTGTGCCTTACAGGTTTGGCCTCATGGTGACTACCCTCTCATCCCTGTGGGAAAGCTGGTCTTGAACAGGAATCCTGTCAACTACTTTGCAGAGGTGGAACAGATGGCATATGACCCTAGCAACATGCCCCCTGGAATTGAGCCCAGCCCTGACAAAATGCTGCAGGTAACCCTGAGGTTTGGCCTGAGGAGCACTGGTTACTTTGCTGCTTACGAAAGCTTTGAATTGCCACGCCCCAGTCTTGTACAAGTGGTGGCTAATGTTTGTGATCAATGTTTTAGGGACGCCTCTTCTCCTATCCTGACACCCACAGACACCGCCTGGGCCCCAACTACCTCCAGATCCCTGTGAATTGTCCCTTCAGAGCCAGGGTGGCCAACTACCAGAGGGACGGGCCAATGACTGTTTCTGACAACCAAGGTAGTCAGGAAAACAGCTTTCAATATAATTATTCATATGCATCTTATGTCTTTGCTGACTTTTTCTCTCAACTCTTAACTCCCTTAGCTTCAGAATTTCCAGACATGAGCCTTTAACAGAAAGGGGTTTTGCAGGAGAATGCCTGCAGTGAAATGAATTGAGTAATGTCCCTACTTTATGTTCCTTTAAAAACTTCTAGAAACATGCTTGTTAAAGGGCACTTAATTGAAGAAGTTCCAAATTATTATTGATTTGAAACTAAATGTCAGAGAAGTATTTTTACATGAATTAATTACTACCTCTTTGTTTCTACATGCAGGAAAAATCTAATGTAAAAATTACAGAGATGGCCTAATTGTCTTTGAGAAATCTACATTTGCGTTTTTGAAATTTAAAGACTGACTTCCATATGCTCAGTTCATGTCGCTAAACTGCTTTGCTTTCAGATTTCTGAGACTGTGAAAGACAAAAGAGAAAATGCCAAGAGTAGAGCTGTAACTTCCCCTCTGTTGAGCAGCTTCTGTTCTGTCAGGATTTGCCCAATAGTGGCTCTTTCCCACCTGAGAGTAAACAAGGATGTACTTAAGCTGTGGCTCATGCCAAAATATGTGTTCCTCTGGGCTATGAATTCAGACACTTGCTGAGGGAGGAGAGGGAAATATTTGAAAAACAGGAACTTGAGAGCAGCTGCTCTTGTCCCAGAACAAATAATAAGTTTATTTTTATGCAGTTCCCTAAGTTCATTATGTGTTTAAAATACACCCCCTACACAGGGAAGCATTGTAGTACCTCAGCTATGCAAATGACAGTGTGTTTTTATACTGCCTTAGACTTCAACCACGACTTTGTCTATTATAGTTGAGCAATATTGTTGTGAAAGTGGCCAGATTTTCTTATTTCTGAATCAAATCAATATTCTCTGAGAAAGGCTATGGAAATTCTCTTTGTAGCAAGTGCTGTTAAGTACTGGCTTGAAGGTGCTGACAGAAAAATGCTGTCAACTGTTTTCTTAAAAACTAATCCTAACTGAGTAATTGATTTAAATTCCTCCAAGCAAAGAACATCCTCTGTCTCCTGACTTTTTTGAGAGTGGTGCCATCTGATTGATTTGATTTTGGGATTTTTTTTTTTTCCCCAGGTGGTGCCCCAAATTATTACCCAAACAGCTTCACTGGTCCTGAGGATCAGCCCCAGCTCAAGGAGAGCCGCATGTCTGTCTCGGGAGATGTGCAGCGCTTCAACAGTGCCAATGAGGACAATGTGACCCAGGTGGGGGTGTGGAAAGGCTTTGTGCTGCTTGGCACACGTGAGGAGTGTGTAGGGTGTGTATTAGTGTGAGTTCTCACAGAATCTGAAATCCAGATTTTGGGCATTGTTTTGTAGAGGCTCTGACTTCTTGCCATCAGTGTCTGGAGAAGGAGTTGTTGGCAGGCTTGCCAAAGAAAAACCCTCACAGATTGGCTGCCTTTTAAACATTCTGAGTATTTTAAGTGTTGCTTGACTAGGAAGTGAAAGCTATTCTTAGTGACTTTTGGGGATTTCAGAATAAACTCTTTTTTCCAATGGCCAGGTGCGAGAATTCTACCTCAAAGTGCTGAACGAGGAAGAGCGCCAGAGGCTGTGTAGAAACATCGCAGATCATCTGAAGGATGCCCAACTCTTCATTCAGAAACGAGCTGTAGGTGCCCTCTTTGGGGTTTATTCCAGGTTTTCTACCAGTCTAATAACTCTGTCCTAATGGCTTCTGCAAAGGAAGATCAGGAATTCTCTGAAAAGGCTGGATTTTTTCTCATGCAGGAATTCACATACTTAAATACATGCCTATTTACACAATATAACATCAGTAGATAACATGTTAAAGTAACTTTTACTTCCTAGGGGGGAGGAATGGGATAGATGTTGAACATGTGTTTAGCTTGGTGTTTCAAAAATCAGATGACTGCCAGAGTAAGGTTTTGCTCTAAACAAGGAGAAGGCAGTGAGGGCCAAGGAGGGATTGGATCCTTCTCCTTCCCAGGGCAACTTTGTTTTAATTGGGAATGAGCTCTGTGTTAGGTAACAGAAATAGTGTTTGAAGATGTTCATAGCTTGTTTATGACTGATCAGAATTAAACTTTTCTTCCTTATGATACCTGCTGCTTGTAGCCCAGGAACTGTAAAGGATAGTTAAAGGATCCTTTTGGAATAGAGGAGAAAATTCTTGTTGCAATTTCTGTTTTGTCTCCCTGTTCAGGTGAAAAACTTCACTGATGTTCATCCTAAATATGGAGCCTGTATCCAGGCTTTGCTGGACAAATACAATGCTGAGAGTGGGAAAAAGGTATGGTAATGATTTTTGTGGCTGCATTTTGACTGGCTGTGAATTATTTTGGCTTCTCTTGTAAATCCAATGAAGTGAGAAATTGGTCTTGATTGCTGTTTGATTTAAAGGCCAGAAGTCAGTGCTTGTAAAATTACAAAATAAGGAAGCATCACTCTAATAATTAAATGTTGGTTAGCTGCTGAGGTACAAAGACTTTATTTCAGCTGGGGTTGGTAGGGTTTCTGGAAGATAACCATGATATAAAATGTGGTCAGGTTGATTACCCACTCTTTGTGATGGTAATGAAACATTGCCACAAGCCTTTCCTGGGCTCAGTGCTTGCTCCAAAGAACAACTGTTGATTCAAGTTCTCCTTTTTTCCTGAAGTTCTTTACTTTAAATGGAACTTGCTCTGAGTATTTCTGTTGCTTTATTTTCAGGATGTAATTAGGACGTACACACAGTCCACAACCCATATGTCTGTCAAGGAAAGGTCCAACCTGTAAATCTGCCGAGATCTGCTCTGAATTTTGCATCTTTCCACCTGCACAAGAACCTGTCCAACACTTTAATGAATGTAGCAGACTTGGGCCCAAGCACAGGGCTGGTTTACAGGTGTGATTTAATGAGCTCTCAAGTGCTGTCTGTACTGGAAACCAGGTAACACAAGCTCCAATCCTAGTGCCTTTCCACACTAGTGCTTTACTGCTTGATAACAACTTACGGGATTTTTAAACAACTCATGATAAGAAATTGCCTTCATTTCTAGGAGCAAACAGAAATTTAATTAAAACACTGCTTCATTTTTTTGTTGTTGTCAAACTTTCCTGGCTAAATCACACAGAATTTTTATCAGGACACTGTGATTGCCCTCATGGAGCAACTTGTTAAAAAGCTGATGCTGTTCAGTATTTCTAATAAAATAATTATCTGTATGTATTTGTAAACACATCCCTTGAATTTCATTTTTGGCCCTCCAGAAATAAAATGATTATGTAGTAGTTTGAGACATACCAACATTTTACTCATTCCTTATGACAGAGATAAAGCTAGCTACAAAGTTTAATCTAAATTTAGTTCAATTTTATTCCCAGTATATATTTTAAGATAATCTTTGCTTACTAATGCTGTGTTGGGATATAACTGACATAAGGGAGGTAGCAAAGGGTATTTTCTTACTTCATGCACTGTACAACTAAATTGGTTACACCTTACAGCCCTTTCAGGGTAGGAGAGTAAATTGTTCTTTCTAATCTGTAAGAATTTAAATAGAAAAATATTAACATGCCCAGTGTCTGAGAAATGAACCTTCAGATGCATGAATATTGAAATTCAAGCTCAAGAACTTCCAAAACTATTCCCAGTGGTTGCTGAAATTGTTATTTTACTGCAATAATCTACTGTTGCTATTTCTTGATCAAGCCAGGGCTAATTTTCACAGTTGTCCTTTAATTAAAGCAGCATGTTTGTGTGAATGCAGATATCTAGAAAACAAGTCTAAAACCTGGTTTGAGGCATGTTGTAATGTTACCCAGCATCTGCAGTTTTGTTAATCCGTGCAAAAAAATTTGCAACGCTTTTATGGGATAATTATTGTCCAAGCTAAATGCAAAGCATTTCAGAGCCCAGCTACCGCTCTTAACTCAGGCAAATGTAAAAAATCCCAATCGTAGCAGTTTGGGGATGATTTGTCAGTAATCACCACGTTTTTGGGGCTGTCTTGAATTGTATTTTGACTGGGATTACTTCCTGATTGAAGTATGAATTCCCAGGAATTACGGCAGGTAAAGAAAAGTAGATACTAAATGCTGTTCCGTTAAATTTTGGAGAATGCTACTTGCTCTGCAATTAATTTGTTTATCAACCTATTGTGAAAAATTAGCTGGGGTAGAGGTGCAGTAAAATAATATGAACTGATAACCTACTGTATTCTGGGATTCCACTGGCTTTTTACCTGATCAGGCATGTGGGGTTACATGACTGAGTGGCAATATTTTGTGCTCGAACAGAAGATCCTAAAGAGTTTTTGAAAAGAGTAAACAAGGCCTGATCTTCTAATTTTGGTTGTGTCTGTTCAGTGATTTATATTGTTGTCTTCTTTCATTTCTGAAATAAATGGAATTGACAAAATCTCTTGGCAACATGTTTTCTGTGCAAATGTCTTCAAATAGTTTGTGTTAATCTAGGAAGTTTGTACATTCCTTCATCTGTTTTTCTGGAGATGGTGCAGAAGCTGTAGGTTGGATGTACTTTTTGCAGCTGCCTTTGTTTTCAAAACTCACATTTCAACCCACAGTTGTGCTTAAATGACTTAAAGTGACCTGTATTCTCTGCTAAACTGGCCATGACAAGTGTTGTACAGAAAACTTGGCTTTTCCCAAAGCTGTGGAGAGCACTAGGCAACACTGGAACAATGATAACGCTATTTCTTCAAATAAGACAATCCATTTACAGCTCCTTACCATGAGAATAAAAAGACTGTTGACATGACACAACCTCAGTTTTGTTTTGGTGTTCTGTTCAATTAAAATCAACCATTCCTTTGACAGGTTGTTGCAGTATGATTCCAGTCATCTGTAAAGCAGAATTGCTCAACATTTTCTCATTACTTTTATTTTAGATGCACATCTCTAGCAGTGGAATCAGGAGTGAACTTGAAACTAATGTTTGGGAAATTACAGCTTCTCCAGGAGTACCTCTCCTTTTCATGGGCCTTCATTCCTAGGTTATTTTCCCTTTCCCAAAATATTTGAACTTGAATATCCAGAAACCATGAGCAGATCCCAGAATCACTTTAGTCGAAGTGAGCTGTGCCAAGAGCTGAGGAAGTTCATGGGCTTGCTGAATGTTATGTGGGGAGAAAAAGGGTGAGGGAGGTTTGGATCAGACTTTCAGTGCTTCAAAGATGTTGGAAAAAGCCCTGATTTCTGAGTGCAGCTCATTGATGGGAATTGCCTCCTAAGCAGTGTGTGGGTATCCATCATTTCAGCTTCCGGTAAACCAATCACATTGCTTTGCCAAATATTCCATACCTGTTGCTCACCTTGCAGAAAAAGGCTGTTTGTTCCCTGTTTGGAGATCTGATCCATGAATTCTCACAGGCACGTGAGTCACCGTTTCCTCACAAAGTGTTTTATGAGGGTGATGAAGCCCTGGCTCAGGTTTCCAAGGGAGGTGGTGGGTGCCACATCCCTGGAATTGTTCAAATCGAGGTTGGACAGGGCTCTGAGCAACATGGGATACTGGAAAATGTCCCTGTTCACTGCAGGGGTGAGCCCTCTCTGCCTCTCTCTGCACTCTGAGTTCAGTTTGCTGTGGGGTTTGGGGCTCAGCCCAGCCCTGCAGAGGTGAATCGATCACTGATGTGCTCTGTGTTCTTATCTCTTGCTGATAGCAAATTACATGAAGGTCTGCAGTGCATGGTAAAGCCTGACCTTTGCCCCCCAGGTAATGCTGCAGAGCTCAGTCTGAACTGATGTTTGGGATCAAAGTTGTGTGCCCATGACACAGGTTGTGGCATGCACTGGTGGACTTGAGCATAACCTTGACTCTGACATCGAGGATCAAACCTCAGCAGTTGCCTAAGGCCATTTTGGACAGAACTGGGAAAAGAAGTAAGGCTCTATTTTGATTATTGTAAATGAATTTGAGGCAGTTTTGCCAGGTTTGTGACATTCAGGATGATGCCAGCTGGGATGGATCAGTAGGATGAAGAAGATTCCCAAAAAAAGCCCGATGTTTGCAAAAGGCTGTGAAGTGGTGCCTTGTTCCACAGCCTGGGAAAGCAAATCAAGGCTGAACGATGAGGCAGTGGTGTAAAAATAACAAGTGAAGTATTTGATAGCTCACTGTTAACGATGACACTTTTCCAGCCTGGATTGCTGAGCAGAGCCTGTGTGGTTTAATTGGCTGATGAAAGCTTAGCCTTGGTCACACTGGAATTGCACCTGACGTCAAACTCCAACCCCAGAGCAGCTGGAAATCTCCCTGCACTGCAGGCCCTCAGGAGCTGGGCTGAAATTTGTTCTCAGACCACACAAGGAAGCTTGATAAACTGATAGTTGTACTTTTTTAATGAAAAAGATGTATTTTTACATCCTGCTACCCAAAGTAGGTGGATAGAGGTGGTCAGGGAAGACAACGTCTTCATAATTTCTTATAAACCTCAGAACTGCCCACCTTGATCTTAATCCATTTCATTCAAATCAGTTCAAGATTCTGAAAGGCTTTTTGCATAGTTGTAATCAAAGCTGGATCCAGTGATTCTGTGATTCAAATACCGTGAATCTCCAATGGACTGAGTCAGAAGGAAATCTTCATTTCCTGTTTCATAGCACGTGATAAACCACAGAAATCCTTTATATAGATCTGCTGTGTCTTAATTTCAGTGTTTATCCTTTGCTTGGTTCTCTCAAGTTCCCCATTTTTAAACTTTGACCAGGATTGGGAACTTTGTTATTTTTTTATTGGTTGGTTGGGTTGTTTTTTTTCCAGTGCAATAAATCCTTGTCCCTGTAATCATTGATTACACAGAAGTGGATTCACCTTCCTACAAACAAATAGGTGGGAACCCAAACTATTGTGTGATTCTCTTTCCACACTCAGGAATCTTTGACCTTGTGCTTGTTTGTTATAAGGTTTATTGAGGAAGGAGGGGGAGGACAGGTACTGGTTGCAGACAAAGTTGCAGTTGCAGCACTCCCGAAGCAGATGAAAACACAGGATTCCTACGTAATCACTGCTCTGGTGTTTTCTACATGGTCTCAACAACACTCTCGACTTTGTGGAGGGAAGCTGGAAAACCAGCAATGAAGAAATCTCATTCTCCCTGCTTCACTTGTTGTGTATGTGCAGAGTCCAAGGTGGCTTTAGCCACTTAGGAAAAGTACTAAAGGATTTTACTGGAAAAATACTTCCCTTTGAGTTTAAACTTTCAGTAGTATTTCCAGTGGGAACTGTCTTCCCTGAACCTCTGATTCCAAGACACTACTGTAAGAAAAGAAGGGAATTTTGCCCTTCAGAGCCACAGGAATCAAGGCTGTATTTCAGAGTAAGCCTGTTAATATTTTGTATTGTTTTCATCATTGTTCACATTTAAGGAAGATACTCTACTGCTGATGCTAATTTTCCTTTCACTCTGTTTTCATGAACCATAACTTTTTTGCAGGAGTGGTTTTCTGGGGTTTTTGGAGTTTTTAAAAATTTGTTCATGCTTACCTGTTGGGTTATATGACTAATTTGTATGTGTTTCCTTCTTTGGGCCTCTCAGTGATATCTTCTTTGTAAAATCTCATCCAGCTATTCAGTATTTTCCTGAGGGAGTACTGGCAGCCTTTCATCTGAGGCTGAAACTGATAAGATTGGTCAAAGATACCCAAGGAAAACTTGGCAACTGCTCCTGTTTGCTCTGCCATTGATCCATATATTGCTTAGGCTTTATTCCATATTTATCCACAATCTCAGTCTTGCTCAATCCTGTTGCACACCTTTCCTTGCTGGAGCACTGTTGGGTCCACAAACAACTGAAACATTCACAGCTCTCTTTTTAAATTGCATTTTGACTTGCAGGGGTCCTGAACTAGGAGCCCAGTGATGTCTAAGGTCCAAAAATCAAATTATGATCTTCAAAATCAGGCCTTTCATCTACCTAATAAATCACTTTCAAAGACTGCTTAAGGTAATTTTTAAAAGGCTTTTTTAAAGTAGTAGAAATGTGCCTGTGAATAACTGATACTGTTGTGACTCCTGCTTTATTTCTTCATTCTCCCACAGAATTTTTGGGAATTGCTTCTTTTACTCCCATGGGCCAGGAATTGTACTTTGTGGTGTTAACCTCTAAACATAATTGCACCTTTTCCAAGGCAGGAAAAATGGTGTAATAGCAAATCTCTGCCTTGTTCTGGCTGACTGTGCAGGGTTAGAGGTTTTTAAGTAATTCAGCCAATCGTTGCATAAGTAGTACAAAGTCCCTTTGTTACATCATCAGAGGTTTTTTTGTATCTTTTTACCTTTTGAGATTTCTATTTATTAACCTTGAATTATTGTAAAAAGTGGTGGTAACTACTGCTATTCAGATGAATGTTGTTGTTCCCACAGTCCCCTTTCCAAAAGCTGGTCTTTTATTTCAGGGTCTGAGTATGTACTCACCATAGTACTCACTTGAGAAAAAGAACAGGCTTTCTTACTAATTAATGGAAAGATATTGTCTCCTCTTAAAGGTGATTCAAAGTACCTGGACCAGCCTCTTTCTCTGACTCACCTTCTGCCCAGCACAGCCAAAATCTGATCTAATCCTGGCTTAGCTGCAAAAGCAACTTTCGGATTTGACCAAATGTCTGTAGGTGATTTATTTTACTTTTGGTTTACCTTTCTGTAGTATAATCTTAGTCCTGTGTAGGTGGGGAATGCACATGGAGTGTACACATGTCTCAGTCCAACACAAAGTACAAAAAAACCCCAAAAACCAGATAAATTTTGAAGAGAGCAGTGGGCTTGAGCTGGTTTCAACCCATGTATTTCTTGGCCTTGTGATGATAAGGATGCTCTAGAGAACAGTAATGAAAACACATTTATGTTTTTATTCACTGCATGTTGCATTTGCTACAGTCTAAGTGTGGTTTGTAGTTTATCCTGATTTATTGTGGTTTAAGCACATTGCTGGAACACCATGTTAATCCAAAATCCTTTGCAGTTTCAAGTTCAAGTAAGCAAACACTGTATCAAGCATTAAACTCTCCACATGAGGAAAACCAAAAAAAACCATAGTCAGAGGACTCTGACATGAGGTTAAGTGTGTGCAGCTGCACCAGTCCATGATCTGACTTGAACCCATGCCCAGACTCAGAAATGCTCAGACTCAGTCAGCAAAGGGCTCCTCCCTCTTCTAACAATTTCACCTTCTGCTTGCCCTGCCTACTCTACATACCTGAACCAGAACCCCAGGAAAAACAAGAAAAATTCAGGCAGCTTCATGCCTGCTGGAATTGTATCCCTCAGTCCTTACTCACTTTCTCCTGCCAGAGAGTCCCTTGTGGTCCCTGCCCCTCAGCTTGCTGGGAATGCAGTCGTGCCAGGCTGTGAATGGTAGCACCGAGCCTTGTCCTTTATTTGTGCAGGTAGGCATCGAGCCAGAGCTCTCCCCAGTTCTTCAGGGAGCTGGGAGAGAGAAGAAGGAGAGGACACATCACAGGGCTGCTCAGGGGAGTGTTGCTGGGGACAAGGGAATGGGGTTTTCTCCATGCTCATTTCCCAGAATCCCAAAATAAGCTGAGCTGGGAGAGACCCACAAGGATCGAGTCCAGCTCAGCCCTGCACAGCACCATCCCCAAGAGTCACCATGTGTCCAAGAGGGTAAAAGGAGAGCAAGACATCTCTTGCTCTTGAGATTCCAGTTTCTCCTGCATTTTTAGGGGGCCAGGGGGGGTATTTTGACTTACTGCACGATGTCTGCGAAGGCCGTGAGCAGAGGCTTGCACTGGTACTCAAGGCCGTGCTTGGCACACAGGGACTTCACCAGAGGGGCCACCTTCCAGTAGTTGTGCCGTGGCATTGTAGGGAAAAGGCTGTGAACAGGAGACAGGCAAGCTTTGTAAGAAATCCTTGTCATTAGTACTTCCCAGGAATCACCCAGCTCACAATGAGAAGGGTCTTGAGCTGTTCCCAGCTCTTCTTTCCCCCTGCGGTGCTTTTAGCACAAGGAACTCGTAGGAATTCCCTGCTTTCCCCCTCTGTTCTTTTCCACAGTTTGTCTCCAAATTAAATGATGCTTATGGAAGAAACTACTTTCTCCTCCCTCCCTTTTTTTCCCAGAAGTAGCCATCTCCATGGCACAGAGAAAGAGATGAGCTCATCCTTGCATATCTCACTCCACACAGTAACAGCATAAATAATCAGCAGAGGTGGCTTTAAACTCCTGTGGCAGACTAAAACCAGGTGCTTCAACCAGGACATTTCCACTGATCCTTGAAACCTCCCATTTGGGATTGATCCTCTTGCTGTCCTTGCATGGATCCCTACCCATGTTCCATTTTCTCTCGTCATCCTGCGGATCCAGTGAAAGTTTTGAATTACATGATTCTCTTTAAGGGTTTCAGTTTTTAAAGACAAACTCATTTGTGCCCCACAACTATTTGTAGAATTCAGAGCAAAAAAAGAATAGGGAAGGAAAAAAAAAAAGAGAGAAGGAAGAATATTTTAAGAGGAGGGGAAACAAAATTCACTCTTGAGGTGAGTACTCACTGATGCTCAATCTGGAAGTTGAGGTGCCCAGTGAACCAGTCATTGAACAGCGACTGCTCCACATTGCAGGTTGCCTGAAGCTAGAGGAGGGGAGAGGAAAGCACAGTCAGAGACAGATCCAAGCATATTTAGGAACCAGAGCTGGACCTGGATTTGATTTTGGATTGCCCATGAGTGTGTCACTGCTGTCCTCCTTTACCTTTTCCATGACTGAATCCATCACCCTGTTAACCTTCACTTCCCAGCCACCAACAGATTTCACCCTAAATGCAACACGAGACTTCCTTATAGTTAAAATTTGTACCTGTATGGCCACAATTCCTAAGAGTGGAAAAATGTTTTACCTGAGTAGACATCCAGTCCAAATTCTTGTCATAGTCGATATCCATTGGGATATGGTTCATCTGTGAGACCCAGACAAACCAGCTGCTCTCCAGCATCCTGTGCAATGAGATGAGACAATTCAGTACTGGGTGAGCAGGTCAGGAAAGAGCCATTGAAGTAACAGCAGAGCCAGACTTAGAGACATGGCTGAACACTAGCCTTGCTAAGCCAGCACCTGGAAGGACTTCCAAAGCCTGGAAGTTTCACACTTCCTTATGAAACTCACGATTATTTCATGTGTTTTGTTGTAACACTGACTGGTGCTCAGCTTGTTGTATCTGTAGCCAAGGCCCAAACTGGTAAGAATCAGTGAAGTGATCCAAATGGAGAGTGTGCTGTCCATTCAAGCCATAGATGCTGGATAATGCCTGGCCATTTGCAAGCCTAGGCTAAGCTGTTTTGGTTAAATGTTCTCTTTAAGTAGCAGCAGATCCAGCACCCAAAGCACTGAATGTTATATAAGGTAGATACTTTGCAATTTGGTCAGCACTCAGTGAAATCTCTTTGCTGCCACAGCCAATGGGGCAACATAAAACTTGTACTGGCAATTGAACAAAAGAATTTATGAATTAAAAAGCAGGCAAAAAATGAGGTGGTAAAGGAGAATTTGGAAATAAAAACGTAGAGAAAGGCAGGCAGGTACAGAGGGAAAGAATGCAGGGAGGAAAGGCTGGACAACCTTCTAAAGAGACATTACCTGAATATAAAATAATATGCCAGGAGACTCTTTGTTTCTAATAATGATCCATAAGTATAAAAGAATCGGATGTAGAAGGTCAGCATCCAGGCCAGGTCCTACCAAAACCAGAGATAACAAGAAAAGCAGGTCATTATAAACTACATTTGCTTAAGTTGCTTTTTAAGTTTCATAGTATAGGTATAAGAGAACAATCTACATTCAGCTTTGACAGTTTCTTTCCTGAATAGAATCATCTAGAGCAATCCAACACAAGCCAATGATACTTTCTCACAGCTTGCTGTGAGAGGTGAATCTGAGCATTGCTGCCCAGCAAGGAGGTGGCTCCATGCTCAGAAGGAAGGTTGAAGGTCCCTTTTGGTCACACAAACAGCAGAACTTACCACCCAGTACTTCTTTGTGTAGGCAATGTAGAACGTGTGGCAGTGGAAGTAGGTGGGGAACAGGAGCGGAGGAAGAGCTGGAAAGAAAAATTCATCATCACTGGTGACATCATGGACTGAGTGACAACATCAGCCTGGAAGGGAAGGGTCCTGAACTGCTGCTCAGTGTGGAGAATATTCCAGGTTAGGATGTTGTATTAGTGCCTTTAAACCTTTCTAGGGCTGTCCATTAATCTGAGAGTTCTTACAAACCTCAGATTTCATTTTAGGTTCTTGACTGAGGAACAGCCTCAAATGATTATTTTGAGAAGTGGCTTCCACAGCCCAAAGCCTATCTGGCTCCTTATTCCTCTGTTCAAAGCAGGACAACAACAGGAATGAGTATGAAATCCCTTTTCTATCAGCGATTTGGGGTTGAAGAACTCAAACTCAACCCTCCAAAAGGACATCTCTCTTGCACTTTAAACAACCCCAAGAAACCAAATCAAACCAAGAAAACCCCAAACCCTCAGACTTTGATACCACTGAAAGATGTGGTATGACATCATAACCAGAGCCATTGTGGAGGATGTGGGAGATCTGGAATAGGATGGGTCAGGTCTTCAACTCTTCCAAAAAATCTGGTTGTTATTATTATGGCTTTTTATTGTGTTCTTTGACTCAGGCACCTTTGTTTTTCTCAAGTTCTACGAGTCAAAAGCAGAATCTCCAAGCCCCTTTAGCACCTCTGAGGGAAAGGCAGGAAAATGGAGATACTCACTGATGAAGAAGTATTTGTGTTGGTGGTTGTAGGGCATGTATTTTTTCTTTTTGATCCCAAGCTGTGAAAAAAAAACCAGAAAAAAGAAAAAAAGAGTGGAGACTAAGCAATTTGCACAGGTAACTTGCTCTTTTCCATTTATTTTCCTGAGGGACTCTTATTGCACGCTTCCCACAACCCTCATTCCTTGTGTCATGATTCATTTTGTGAAGAATTAGATATATCAAGGCTAAGTTATATTAGTGGTCAGAAATACGTATTTTCTCTCTTTTTTTTCTTCTTATTTCTTCTCTGATTCTCTCAACTTGAACGGCAGTTCCACGATGGCATGGAGAAAAATATTTTACTGCTGTAGCTGTTGTGATGGGTCTCAAGAACTGATGGGATCTACAGCAAAAGGAGTTCAGCACTCTTATGTTGTCACTCCTGGAAGGGTCCAAGCAGGACAAACTGGGAATATCCTACATACTCCAACAAATTCTGCCCAACTGGAGCTCCAGGAACAGCCCTGGGTTATTCAGTCCTGCTGTTCCTGTCACAGCAAACTCTCCCAGAAGACATGGACACACCAAAGCCACCCCTCTGACTGAGCCTCAGACATAAATAATAAAACAATAATCCCAGGCCGAGTGCAGCCATGCCTTACACTGACGTTTACAAGTTATCTAATGATCATTAATTACTGAGTTGTTGTTCTAGGTCATTAGGTTTCTCCAGCCATTAATGTGCTGGTGGATTTTCCACTCTATATACAATGCCCTTACATCATGTCTAATCTATTTACATCAACGTGTCAGCTGTTCAATATTCAATTCTTAAAGGGACTTAATTGAACTGTGGAGAAATAAATCTCTTCACAGAAAATGCCATCACACCTTAGTTTTACACTTCCCACACCCAAACACTGACCTCCACAGAGAATTTCTTCCCCAAAGTGAAGAGGAAAGGGTGCATATCAATGTCAGGGTCCTTGTGGAAGCAGTTGGGTTTGGCGTGGTGCTGGGAGTGCAGGAGAGTCCACCACTTGGCCGAAGCCCCCTGTTCAAGGGAAGAACAAAGCACAAAAAGCACTTTCAGAGCTAGAATCCTCTCAGTTCCTGACTCTAATCCTTCCCACAGTGCTACACATGCTCCAGAGAGTCTTCAGAACACACATTTTTACAGGAAAACCCTCCAAAGTTTTCAGGGACTCACAATCAAATGGCACATCACAAACTTGTGCAGCAAGTGGTTCCACTTGGTCTTCCTGAATACTGAGAGGTGTCCTAAATCATGTTGTAACCAGGAAGCCTGGACCTGGAAGAGGAGAAAGAAAACTTTGGGAGGGGAGAAAAACCAGGAGTTGAGGCCAGGATGGTGCCACATTCATCCTTTGCTTTGAAATATCAAGATTTGATTCTCAGACACTGCTCCAAAGTCACCAGAAGAAAGGGACTGTGAAATCCTGACACTCTCAAGGCTTCCCCCAGAATATATCTTGCTGAAAACAATCCCAAACTAAGTGTAGTGTGAGCTCCCCACGTGCAGAATTTCTTCTTGGTATCCAGATAACGGCTGTGTTTTTATGGCAAAGTGAAACTGTGCCAAGTGAGGAAACAAAGGACAAGGAACTGCTTGTGTGTGTCTGTGTGTGTGTGTGTAGGATGCAAGTCCATGGCATGGAATTCATTGCTCACCTGGGAAATGGTCAGCACCAGCAGGGAGAAAACAAAGGGCAGTAAGGATGTCCCAAAGTAGAAGAGGATGAGCCAAGCAGCTGTATCCAAGAGCAGGATGTGAGCCAGGAGCAGGAAGAAGAAGAGTTGGTTTGGCTCCAGGAGTCCCATTCTCTCCACTGTGGCATGCAATTCCCGGAAGTCTTTCACCAGCATTTCCTGGGGGAAGCACCAGGGTTACAATTCTCTGGTTTCAGAGGGCACCACTGCAGCCTCATAACCCAAAAACCATTTTAATGGCAGGGAGAAAGAGCAAAGGATCTGGCTAAAAGGGCAAGAGCTGGGTCTAATAAACATCATCATTGCTCTGCTACAGCTTTTTGCTGAGGAGCCAGAAGCAGCCATCACAATGTCTGCATCCCAATCCCTAAAATAAATCCTCGGTGCTTCTTCCATCAAACCCTTGGCAGGCAGCAGAGGGCTCAGCTGGAAGTTGTGTCTAGTGGAAGTTGTACTTTGTGTGCGTGAACTTCCCATGCCACCTTGTGGTAGGTCTTTGGATGAAATGATTCCTTATATTTGTCTTCACTTTTCCCTTCCCAGGATTAACAGGGGAGGGTTAAATGCACCTACAACTGAAGGAGAGTATTTATTCTCCAAGACTATTCCTTTTCCTTTTGGTTAGCCCTTCCTCAAAGCAAGAGAAAGAAGCAGTGATAACTCTGCTAATAAAAATTCGTCTTCAGGAATCATTCTCAACCACATAACGTGGATTTAGGCTCATATTCATGCATTGTTTCTAAGCAGGAGCACAAAAAAATGTGAGGAAGCTGGATCCCCTTGCTCCAAAAGCTGTGCTGACAGAGAAGAACAAGGTGTAATCTCAGAATATTTCCCTTTAATCTCCTTTGATCTGATTTGTGAGGACAGACTTACATTTTTAGTGGGCTCAACGCTGGGTTGGTCTGGTGCCAGCTCCCCGATCTGCAGTGGCTTCAAGTACGTGCTCACCAGCACCTTGTTGACATGGAATGCCACAAAGGCATCCTGCAAAGGCACAGGAGTAAAGGAAAACATATCCAAATCTTGTTTAAAACATTTTTTTTTTGAAAAAAATTTAAAATTACCCTTTAAATCACTCCATTCCTGGAAGTGTCCAAGGCCAGGCTGAAGCAACCTGGTCTAGTGGAAGGTGTCCCTGCTTTTTTATCCTTTGTGAGAGAACACCACAACATAAAGCAGCACCAAAAGGACTCCCATAGTTTCATGCAGTGTCACCCTTACTAAAATGGTGGCATTAATCATACTTGTTTTTTTCATTCTTCAGGTTTCTTTGCTCACTGAGAGCCTTCTGTGCTTCTCATCCTCTCCTGAGTTGCTACCTTTCATGGGTCTATGCTTTTGGTTAAAAACCTTCCAGTTCAATTAAGACAATTTCTTAATTTTTCGTAATATACATCCAAAAGACTAAGCAATGGACCTAATGCAAGATGGACAGACACAAAAGTGGCTCAAGGCCTACAGGGCTTAATGATCTGGACATGGAACCAACCTACAGGGAGCGGCTCAGATCCCAGAAACAAAATACCTGGTTCATCCATTGTCTGGGATTTTCCAGCCTGCTAAAATGAAAGAAATCTGGCAGTAGTAACTCGAGAAATGAGTGATGGAAATTACAGAATGCCAAGTTCAATTAATATACAATTTGAAATTTAAACTTGATAGACTGAAAATTATTTTGATTTCCACGATCCTCAAATATCCCTTACATATGGAAAAACTTACTGCAGCTCACAGTAACTGCACAAGCAAGACCAGGAGATAAGAGGAATCCTGCAGACTTAAGAATCACAGAATGGTTTGGGTTGGAAGGAACTTTTAAAGCTGATTTTGTCTAACCCCCCTGAAACCAGCAGAGACATCTTCAACTACATCAGGTTGCTCCATCCAACCTGGCCTTGAGTGTGTCCAGGGATGGGGCATCTCTGGGTGACCTGTGCCAGCGTTTCACCACCCTCATCATCTAAACTTTCTTCTTTATATCCAATTCAAATCGACCTGAGTTTAAAGCTATTCTTTATCCCTTTATCCTGTCTCTCCAGGCCCTTGTCCAAAGTCCCTCTCCAGCTCTCCTGGGGACCTTTAGGTACTGGAAGGAGGTCTGGGGTCCTCCTGGAGGCTTCTCTCCCCTGGGCTGAACACTCCCAGCTAGCAGAGGTGCTCCAGCCCTCTGAGCATCTCCATGTGCTCCTCTGGCCCGGCTCCAGCTGTTGCTCTGATTTAGCTGGAGCAACAGTTCCGATCCCATTCCCGCCGGCAGCATCTCCTCATTTGCCCTTTTCCATGGCATGGGGATGGCGAGGCTCGCACGGAGCGGTGACACTTCGCTCCCTCGACCCTGTCCCATACCCCGATTCCCACTGAGGTCGCTCCCAAGCCCTCTCCGCACGACTTTTCGCGGTTCCCCTCCTCCGGCGCATCCCGGCTCCCGCATTCCCGCTCCGCTCACCGTGGCGTCCTGCCCGGCGTGGCTGACGAGGAGCCGGGCCCCCCCCGGGTGTCTCCGGCAGAAGTGGCTGATGTCGTACACCTTCCTGTCGATCACCAGCCAGCGCTCCTGCGGCGCCGGCCCCCGCCCGCTCCGCTGCCCGATCTCCTCCCAGGTGAAGCGCCGCATCCCCGCCGCAGGGGCCCTGTCCTTGTCCCCATCCCTGTCCCCATCCCGCACCTCCCCGCCACCCCCCGGCGGTGCCATCCTGCCCTCCTCCCTCCCGTTGCTCCAGCCCCGCATCCCGCTCCGCCGCGGCATTTAAGGGAAGGCCCGCCCCGGCTCCGGTCCCCGCCTCCTCCACCAGCTCCAGCTCCTCGGGGTTGGGTTTTCCCCCCCAAAAATTGCCCCTTTCCTGCCCCGGTTCTGCATCCCCAGGACCCAAAGCCCCGCAGTACCCGCAGGTGCGGGGTTCCTGACTGCTTAGCGGGGTTCTCAGCAAGTTCATCCCGTTCCCAGGACAGGCTCAGACAGGGAAAACTGCCCTTAAAACACTCCTCTGATTAACCAGAAAAAAATAGTATCACTCTGCACCTTCGCTTTTGATGTTGAAGTCCACGAACCCCCTGGATGAAACATGAATTAAGCACATTCTTATGCCCTGCTGAAAACAACCTGACAACTGAAGCACACCAATCTCCAGAAAACTCTGTATTGTATCTAGCACCTGATGAAACCCCGTATTTCTTTATGTCCAGTTTTCCAGCACTCACAACGAGCAGGGAGCTCCCACAGAGCCCGTGGCAGGAATTATCCTCAAAGCTCTGCCCTGGGTGCTTCTGTTACCACCTGGGATAAACCTGGGATGGCACACATGGAATGTTGTCCCATGTTCTAATGGCAGGTTGTGAAACTGCTCTTTCTTTCCCTCCCACTGCCCCCTTCGTGTCTGTAAGATTATTTATTAGACTTGAGGGTTCCAGGAAATGAGCATTAATTGCAGAACAACACTTGGTGCCACTTTTCCTTTCCCTCTGAACAGTCACAGCATCCACACAAATTTCTCTTGTCAAAACAGACCCAATCTTGAAAATTTAAAACCGGAATTGACTGAATGATTTCTTAATCCTGTAGAAAACCACCTGTTAAAATCTACATCCACAACAACCCAGATGGAGGAGGCCACAATTAGGACAGGGTTTTCAAAGTACATGAATTAATTTATCTGAGTTACTGTCTTTTGATGATTAATTTGAATTAATTGCTTTACACTTATAACCTTTCTCACACATCTACTTGCCTTTTTTTTCTCAGTGCTTGTTTGCTCTTGAGCCTGCTTGTGCTGATAAATCTCACACTTGATAATGATTCTGCAGTCTAAATTTCCAAAAGGAATGCTGATGAAAAGAAGAAATCTCATCTAGTTATCTCAAGTTGTTTACACAATACTTCTGGCTCTTCTCCTTTATAGGAAGGTGTGAAAATCCTAAAGCTGATTTCTCAGCCAAGCTCCCAGAGACAGCCAGTGCAATAAGGTGCCTTAAAAGGAAGTTTAATAATTGTTATGATCAATCAGTTTCTTTGCTTCTCCCCTGTCACAGTAGGCACCTTTTCCTCCTGAATCCTGGGCTTTGCCACCCCTTTAGGCTCACATTTGGTGCTTTTTGCAGAATGTGTTTTTGTAACGTTTGAGATAAGCCACCTCCACGACACTGGCACACACCTTCAGGAGTGCAGCACAACTCCTTCCTTTTAGCTTTCCCTCCTACCCTGAACACTCAATATTGAATATTCAGCAGAGAAGGAGGAAGAATCCAGTCGCTCCTTGTCCTGTGCTCATGGCTCCTTAGCTGCTTTATGGAATTAAGGTGGGAAAAGACCTCCAAGATCATCGAGCCCAGCCTTTCTCTGACCCTAAAATCCTGCACAAGGTTAAATACTTACTCCCACTGGCTCAGTAAGGCAAACAGGGGAAACTTGCTCCCCAGAGGGTTTTTAGTGTATGGGGCACACAAAATAACCCCAAATACCACAACTTCCTGTGTACAATTCCCATACCTAAAGGGACTCCAAGAGAGCTGGAGGTGGACTTTGGACAAGGGCCTGGAGTGCCAGAACACGGGGGAATGGTTTCAAACTGAGAGAAGGCAGGGTTAGATGGGATATTGGAAAGAAATTCTCCCCTGTGACCATGAGGAGGCCCTGGCACAGGCTGCCCAGAGAAGCTGTGGCTGCCCCATCCCTGGAGGCATTCCAGGCCAGGCAGGTCAAGGCTTGAACCTGGGGATTTTAGGAGACAAACAAGAGCTTAGCTGGAGCTTCAGATTTTTTGAAAACTGCCCTCGAGCACCCAAAATGGTAGCGAGGTTTTAAGACCTTATATGGATTTATGTCAAGCCCTTGGATAACTGAAGCTTTAATAACCTCAGGATGAGCCATGTAACCTGCAGGGAGAAGGAGCTGCCTGTCACATGCAGGACACTCATGACATTATCACTGTAGACACTGCTGTGATAGAAATGCTGATAACAGCACCCCCTTCCATTGTAGCAGCAGGGCCTTACAATGGGACAATCCATTTGGGAACAAACCCTTCATTAATCTGCACCACATCATCAAGGTTGCAGCTCCTCAATTTTTTTACCCACATTAAGCAGCACTGATTGGTTTTGCAACCTGTCTTTTCACAATCAAGATGTCAGTTGCCAAAAAGATAAGCATCAAATTATGACTTGATAGCTACCTGATAACCATTGTTCCTTCACACATCCCACGTTTTTATGCTCCTGTTATCCAGTCTTCCACTCCTTGCAGTGTACCAAAGCTGCATCATGGTCCTTTCTGGAACTTTTGTCTTAAAACATATGTCATCAAGCCTAAAAAAAAAAAAAAAAAAAAAAAAAAATTGGGGCAAAGCTAAATGGATTTTTTGTGCAGATTAAAATCTGATTTTTTTCCAACTGGAGCTGTTGCATTTCCTAAGTGATTAATATATTTGCTGGCTACCAAAGGAACTCCATTAGTTCCCTTTCTACATGTCATGAACGTGGCAGATTCTGGAGAGAAACATTAATTAGGTGATTGACACCAAAGACATGAGGAGGCCAAGCACCTTCATAAAAGTACAAGCAGGAATTTCCTCTCTCCTAGAGGCAGGAGAGAATAGAACAGAATGGAATACAATACAACATCTGAGTTGTTTGCAAGGGACTCTCATTTAGTCACTTAGATCATTTAGATCATTACAAATATCATGCCTGACCACTTCAGGGCTTACCAAAAATTAAAGCTTCTATCATTGTTCAAATGCTTCTTAAACACTACCAGGGCTTGGAGCATCATCCACCTCTTGAGGAAAAAGGAAAAAAATAAAAGGAGCACTAATTAAGCTGAGTAACCCAGAGCAAAACATAAATAAAAATATGAGCAAACAAACCAAGTCATTCATAACAAATAAACAAAAGAAATTATCCATAAAAATGTAATTTATAGAAGAATGAAAGTCGTACCCACAAGTTATTATTTGCAGCCTGTAACCCCTGTTCCTTCTTTTTCTTTTCTTATTCTTTTGTGTGGTACAACTCCTTAGAGGAATGTTCTCTATTCATTCCTCATTCCTAGCTGGATCTGTGCTAGTCCTTGGAGTTTGCAGCATCAAACTGGAACCAATGCCATGGCAGGGACTTTTGAGGGTCCTGATGTCCTACTGAGGACTTCAGATGTGTTCAGCCAAACTGGTGCTGTCGGTAAGACATTGTGCTTTCCATGGAAATTCCTCACTGCCTTTTGTTCGTGGTCCTGAAGGCTGGTGTAGAAAAGGTGCAGGCAGGTAAGGATTTGTTAAATTGTGTTTTACTGGAGCAGCTGGTAACAGCCCAGAGCTGCTGCTAACCCTACTTTTTGGGTATGGCAACCCATTCTCTGGGTGTGCTCCCCGGGTTTGAAGAAGCAGAACTGAATCCTCGCAGATTTCATGTAATGTAATGTGATCTTTCACAACAGCAGGTCTTATCTGCTGCCCCGCAAGAAGCTCCAGGCTGCAACTCAGGGTTTGCAGCACAGACTTGCTGAATGCAAAGTGACAGAAACTCTCTCCTGTCACACACCACGTCACACCCTGGTAGAGAAGATTACGCCCTTTGGTGATAACTGCACCCACAGGGCCCTTTAGCCCCTTGAAGAAATTATAAAAACGTGTGGAAGCAATCTCCCACCAGCTCTCCCTCACTTTTAACTGCTTAAACTCTGAGGAAAATCCTGCATTATTGCTCTTTTCTTCATCCCAACTTGCTTTTCCAAGCACCAGGTGACCATACTTCTACCCAAATCAAACCAGAAGTTTCCAGTCCCAAATTCAGGGCTGAGGAGGCACCAAATAGGTGACTCTGCATGTCTGAACAAGGCAGGCCAGGATGTCAACACAGAGCAAAAGCTGCTATGGGAACTCAAAACATATTTGAGAGTATGAGCCAAGCTATGGCAAAAAAAACAGGGAAGAGAAGAACCTGAACAAAAATTACAAAGAGTGTGGCTGGGGAATGTTAACATGGGATAACTTCTAGGGCTGTTAGTGGGATAAATGGGAAATAAGCTGAGGAAAATACTGGGTAATGGAGTTATGGAGGTGGCACATGCCAAAGTTGCGGCATAATAGAAGGGATTTTGTAACCTCTGTGGGGAAGTGATTTCTCTCATCAGCCTTGTTTCTCACACCCCAGACTTCACCATGACAGCAATTACCTACAAGAGAGGCCAGAAAGGGGAGACAGAATAAAGAATGACAGACCAGCTCTACATAAAAATTACACATATAATCAAGTGTATGATCACTCCCTCCCACAGGAGGCATTGCTCCCTTGTTAGAGCAAGGGACAATAAATACAGCAACTGAAAGATTTATCAGTCCACATGACTTTACCCTCGCCTTATCTTAATTTAGAAAGCAGCTGTCCTACCAACAGCAGAAATCAGGGAAAGTATTTCACCTGCACTCTTTCAAACAGAATATTTCAGACTTGGTCCTGCGAAGTGAAAGCAGTGTCGAGGTTATGGCCAGTTCTATCCATTATTTCAATGATGTCCAAATCTACCAGTCCCCCTCCTCCTGCAAACACAGACACTTTATTTTAGAGTAAGGGTCAGAGGGAGCCAGAAATCCCTTGGAAATCCTTGGCTCTTCCAAATAATCTTCTATCACAGCACTGCTAAACTGACCTCTCATCATCCAGTACCTGGAATAGCTGATTTCCACTTGACATTGCCAATCTGTGGGGGAGAGAGGGATTAATGTTGCATAATTCCTAATTGCTTAGTCCTGTATATGAGACCCATAATTACTTCCTTTCCTAATCTGCAGAGGGTGACGTCCTGATGAAGAGAGTGTTTGGAAAAGGCCAAAGGGACAGCCCAGCAACTCTAAATACGTTGCAATTACAAAGGAAAAAGAAACAAAATCAATCTAAAATTATAAAGGATTAGGAAAGGAAAGGAAAGGAACAAACCCCATCTACAATTAGCTGGTATAGAAGGTGAGACATGGTTCTCAGTCATGGTGGGAAGTCAGCAGAGAGATTTCATAAGGGTGGTGATTATGTTGGCATCACACTACTGGCAAGGATGGGGAAATGCAGGAAAAAAAGCTGGAATCATTTTGGTTGGAAAAGACCTTTACAGCCATGTTCCTAAAGCAAACCTGCAGAGAAACTTATGATAGTGTCCACAGAAAATATTTTCTCCTGGAAAGGAAGGCAGAGAGGGGCACTCCTGATGTTTGTGCTACTGCATTCCCTCCTTTTCTTATAAAGGAGAGGAATTGTGAATTTCAAGAGCTGAAGAAGCACAAGGAGATGAAGAAGAGCAAGGAGCCAGCAAGGATTTGCTGTACATTACAAGCTGTGCTCACACTCTACACAGACTCACAGATCCCATCTATAGGAAGATTTGTCTGCTTTAGTGTTTTGGGGAAAACTCCAAACTCATTCCAACTCCTCAGTAAAGATCCACCCAGCCTTCCCACCTGAGGTGTGTCAGCAGGTACAGGCAGGTCCCATCAGCCATCAGGGTGAAAACACATTGCACAAGCCTCCAAATTACCTTGCTGAGAAGCCTCTTCTGTAACATTTGGGCACCATGTGTGTGTCTTTCACTGCTCCTCCTGACAAGCACTTCCTTTGCAGTTCTTTGCACTAACAGGCTCATACAAAAAACAGCTGGAGATCACGTTATTCTGCAAAATTAAAACAAACAAATATAAATTGCAGTGACTTCTATACTGCAAACATCACCTGGAAATTTGGTTGGTCTTTTCACACTTGTTTCTTTCTTTTCCCCCTCTTTGCTGTTTGCAGGAAGTGTTCCAGGCCACACTGGAGCAACCTGCTCTAAATAGAAGGTACTCTGTCCATGGAACTGGATGAGCTTTAAGGTCCCTTCCAACCCAAACCATTCCATGATTCCATGAAGCAGATGATGTCCTTTAACAATCTCACCCCCTTTTATCAACTACACGTTTAAGGATTATGCTGTGTGGTGATACAGATACAGAAAGTGCTTCATTGCCTCTCTCTGTCTCCAAACAGGATAATGTGAGCATCAAAACATTTCAAATACAGTAAATTAATTTAATCACTTAACTTTAGCTGTCTTAAAATGCATAACATAAATGATTTATGTGTTCTTGCTCTAGAGTCATGTAAGGAAATGGACAGCATAAATTACATCCAGAGATAATTATCTTGCTCCATTGACAAGAAAACCCAGGCTGCAGCTTGGACAAGATGCTTGACTCCATAAAGATGGACAAGATGCATCTGATTTAATAAGTCCTTCAGTGCTAGTGTTGACAAGGTTCTTTTTCGAAAAAGTTTCGAAAAACTGGAGGCAGCACAAGTTTTAGATTTAAAGAAAAATGGAGTACTTGAGATCTAATCAGCTTTTCTTTGTATTCCTTCCCTTTGCCGTGGACAGTGACCAGCTTAGCTCATCTTCCCTTTCATAAGTGAAATAATGGAGCTCTTTAAGGAACCGTGCTTTCAGAAAAACTATGCAGAAGCAGTTGAAATAGAAAAATCAAAGAATTAAAAGAACCCTTTGCAGAATTCCACTCTCACAATTAGCATTTACAACTTCCTCACCTTTAAGAACAAGTCTAAATTATTCTCCTTTATTCTCCCCAGGGGAGACAGAACATTAAAACCCCAGTCAAGTTATTCAGCCAGTCTCAAGCGAGAACTGGTGTTTTCCACACTTAGAAAAACTTACCAAATCCCAGACACCCACTCACTCCATGAGAAAAATTTCCTCACTTTTACTGGAGGGAAACGAGGGGGAGCGGAGCCGAGGGATATAATTCATCCTGTCACTCAGGAGCCACTATCAAGATCAAAAGGGAGGAACTGTATTTTGTAGCTGGACCAGTTCCTTGCTCAACATCTGCCTAGCACCAGCTGGGTTACCTAATTGCCTTGTTTCACCTGGGGCGGCTGGATCCACATTTCAGCACAACCCACCCTTTCTTTTGGGGTCTTCTTCCTCCTGCATCCCCGTGAAGGGCAAAGAAGCAGAAATGGGAAGTTAATGCTACCTAAACCACACAATTCTTGCTTGTCAAACAGAATTTATCCAAAACAATCTATAAACCGTCTGATTTATCTATATTTTGGCTTGCAGTTGCATTTGGAAACGTACATTTGCATAAGGGGCTGTAGCGGGTTCAATTTGTAAACCAGGTGGAAACACCAATTAAATGTAGTGGTTTGGTTCAAAATATCCATTACTTACTTATTTTCCTTCTGTGAGATACGAATTAGGAGAAAGCAAAGCAGGCACAGACCTTAAACAGTTGCAGTACAAAGAAAAAGTTTTATTACTAATAGAATTAAAAGAGAAATAACAAGAAATTAAAGCAACACCCTTCCCAGCCACTTTCCTCTTTTTACCTAACTCACACAAAGGGTAACAGAACACGGGATTTTAGTCAGTGTTGCAGTTCTTGAAAAGTCTCTTTCTTATGCTTAAGGAAAAAAAAAAGGGTTTTCTTCAGCTGCACATGGCTCCCAAAGTGCCACCAACAGCAGACCCGCCCAGAAAGAAACAATCTGCTGTGGTATAAAGCATCTCTTCCATGAAAAATCTCACAGTTCCTTCACACTGCAAAACATGGGCCATCACATGGGGTTATTCATCTTTTTAAGGATGAGTTATTTTGGCCTGAACACAAAGGCTTTCTTCGCCACAAGTCTCTAAAAAGCCTCTCGCTGCTTCTATATAGCCTGGCATAGGCACTCTTCACAATTTTCACGGGCCACACGTGAATTTTTCATCCCCCCCATGTACTTCAAGTGGATTAAAGAGACAAACACTTTGTGATATTACAGTTTCTTACCACGGCCTGCAGGAAGTATTTTTAAGCTACGCGCCAGAATCGCAGCAGCGCCCTCTTTTCTCCCGTCGCCATTTCCAGCTCCGTCCTACAGGACCCGCTTTCTCATCTCTCTGACTCCGAAGCCGCCACGTTGAAGAGTGTTCTTGTTCAGGCTTTACGGTGGGGAAAGCCTCGCTCCCTTTGTGCTGCTGGCTGCGTGGTGTCCTCTTCAGTTCAGCGTGAAGTGTGCTGGCTGCACACAGGAGGCTCCGCCGGCTCCCGCTGGCTCTGCGTGTGGCGAGGAGAGGAACCCGCCGGTCCCAGGGAGCCGCGCCGGATGGGTTTAGCTGTGTGGCAGTCCATGGCTGGTTTTAGCCGTGTGGCAGTCCATGGCTGGGTTTAGCTGTGTGGCAGTCCATGGCTGGGTTTAGCCGTGTGGCAGTCCATGGCTGGGTTTAGCTCTGTGGCAGTCCATGCCTGGTTTTAGCTGTGTGGCAGTCCATGCCTGGTTTTAGCTCTGTGGCAGTCCATGGCTGGGTTTAGCCGTGTGGCAGTCCGTGGCTGGGTTTAGCCGTGTGGCAGTCCGTGGCTGGGTTTAGCTGTGTGGCAGTCCATGGCTGGGTTTAGCCGTGTGGCAGTCCATGGCTGGGTTTAGCTGTGTGGCAGTCCATGCCTGGTTTTAGCTGTGTGGCAGTCCATGCCTGGTTTTAGCTCTGTGGCAGTCCATGGCTGGGTTTAGCCGTGTGGCAGTCCGTGGCTGGGTTTAGCCGTGTGGCAGTCCGTGGCTGGGTTTAGCTGTGTGGCAGTCCATGGCTGGGTTTAGCCGTGTGGCAGTCCATGGCTGGTTTTAGCCGTGTGGCAGTCCATGGCTGGGTTTAGCCGTGTGGCAGTCCGTGGCTGGGTTTAGCCGTGTGGCAGTCCATGGCTGGGTTTAGCTCTGTGGCAGTCCTTGCCTGGTTTTAGCCGTGTGGCAGTCCATGGCTGGTTTTAGCCGTGTGGCAGTCCATGGCTGGGTTTAGCCGTGTGGCAGTCCATGGCTGGGTTTAGCTGTGTGGCAGTCCATGCCTGGGTTTAGCCGTGTGGCAGTCCATGCCTGGGTTTAGCCGTGTGGCAGTCCATGGCTGGTTTTAGCCGTGTGGCAGTCCATGGCTGGTTTTAGCCGTGTGGCAGTCCATGGCTGGGTTTAGCTCTGTGGCAGTCCATGGCTGGTTTTAGCCGTGTGGCAGTCCATGGCTGGTTTTAGCCGTGTGGCAGTCCATGGCTGGTTTAGCTGTGTGGCAGTCCATGGCTGGGTTTAGCCGTGTGACAGTCCATGGCTGGGTTTAGCCGTGTGGCAGTCCATGGCTGGGTTTAGCTGTGTGGCAGTCCATGCCTGGTTTTAGCCGTGTGACAGTCCATGGCTGGGTTTAGCCGTGTGGCAGTCCATGGCTGGGTTTAGCCGTGTGGCAGTCCATGGCTGGGTTTAGCCGTGTGGCAGTCCATGGCTGGGTTTAGCTCTGTGGCAGTCCATGGCTGGGTTTAGCTGTGTGGCAGTCCATGGCTGGGTTTAGCTGTGTGGCAGTCCATGGCTGGGTTTAGCCGTGTGGCAGTCCATGGCTGGTTTTAGCCGTGTGGCAGTCCATGCCTGGGTTTAGCCGTGTGGCAGTCCATGCCTGGGTTTAGCCGTGTGGCAGTCCATGCCTGGGTTTAGCCGTGTGGCAGTCCATGGCTGGGTTTAGCCGTGTGGCAGTCCATGGCTGGTTTTAGCCGTGTGGCAGTCCATGCCTGGGTTTAGCCGTGTGGCAGTCCATGCCTGGGTTTAGCCGTGTGGCAGTCCATGCCTGGGTTTAGCCGTGTGGCAGTCCATGGCTGGGTTTAGCTGTGAGCAGTCCATGGCTGGGTTTAGCCGTGTGGCAGTCCATGGCTGGGTTTAGCTGTGTGGCAGTCCATGCCTGGTTTTAGCCGTGTGGCAGTCCATGGCTGGGTTTAGCTGTGTGACAGTCCATGCCTGGGTTTAGCCGTGTGGCAGTCCATGCCTGGGTTTAGCTGCCTGCGGCTCTGGGACAGTTCCCCCCCCCCCCCCAGCAGTGACCCAGGGTCCGTGCCATGGTGTTGGGAAAAGGGGAAGGGGGCAGGGGCCCCGGCCCGGCGGACCCCGGAGGCTCGGAGCCCCTCAGCTTTCCGCTCGGACGGAAGGCAATTCCCGCCTTTCCGTGTGGTTTAAATATGTAAATCGCGAGAAGCGTCATTAAAAGACTGTCCATCAACTCGGGGTCAGTCCACTACAGGGACATAGGCACAGGACACACCAACATCACAGCCCCGGGTGTACAAGGGCAGCTCGCTCGGGAAACCACAGGGCTTCTGAACCGCAGCTTCAGTGTTGTAAAATAAAGGCTGCGACTCAGACAGTCAAAACCTGTGCCATTGCATGTGTGTAATAACAATACCTGTTGGACACCTCTTACACATCGATTCGGAACCCTAAAAATATGGTATCTTTCTTTCATAGTAGTGTCCAATGTACAAAGAGCTATATCATTAATATCATTTAATCAATCAATATCTGTGTTAAGCACAGATAAATGAAAGTTGCACTGCAGCGCCTCCTTTAAGAGGGTTTTATATCATAAATATCTTCATATAGGGCAGGAGATGCTCATACGTCATTGCTCCTGCTCAGGGACAAAACCAGCAGTTAAGCTCAAAGTTTTCTGTATCCTATAATCAAAATGTCTCATTTTTCGGGCAGAACCTTTAATTATCTTCTCAAAAAAACATTTAAAGGATCTATAAGGTTAAAATTGTTGAGGAACACACGATGGAGAGATTTGACGGGTTTCAAACAGTCATTAGAATAAAAACATCCATAAATTATAACAAATATTTAAATATTTCCTTGCACAGTCCCTGCGGAGCTTCCATGGATCAGCAATAGTTTATCATTATCCTTTTCCAGTGCCATTAGATAAGTTATCTCAAGAATCTAATTACTTGCTGTAGATAATCAATTGCTCAAAGTCTTAAGAACCTGCCATCACTAATTATTATTAATGCTGACCAGATTGTTTAATGTCCCCTTGTGTTTTTTAGAATATTATTTTATGCTCTTCAATCAAAACTAGCCTGTATTATTGAAAGAAATATTGGTAAAAGTACAGTTAACCATTCCCAGCTGTTTTTTACCTAAGCTTTTTCTAATCATGAGTCAGCAAGCAAAGAGTAAATGTTCATAGGAGTTTATCAGAGTATGCACCATTTAAAACTACCTAAGCAAAACAGAAGGTTAAAAGTTTTCGGGGGAAAAAAGGTTTCCTTAAAATAAAAAGAAATGTTAGAATGGAGGTAGATAAAGCAGCTTCTGAAGGAAGCAAAGACTGAAAAAGTAGCTGGGGAAGTTATAATGCCTGGTGAGAATACAAAACAGGCAAATGGTGTAGATTTAAGGTGAACTTTCATGTGCAGTCCGTCTCCTCTCAGCTCTACATCCTTGAGCTGAGGGATCCTAACTGAGACAAGTCCATTAAAGGACAGATCCTAGATCTTTGTTTGGATTCATTCCATAGGTTAACTGGTTGGAATGCTTTGTTCTTCTAGTGTGGTATCTTCTTTAGGTGCTCCATGAGCCAGCTTGAGGGTTATCCTTGGAGGGAAATTGCATTATAAATCCTTTTGCTCCAGCCCAGTGTGATGGATATTAGTGGATATTGTGCCAGTACTGCATTTGACTTCTCTGAATCACTCCTAATCCTTGATGAGACAAACACAGGCTTTGGGCTGTGCCTGTGGGATACTTCTGAGGTACTAATTGGATAATAGTCCTGAGCAGCTACTCCTTGTTTATGTCCTGATTGCTCACAGATTGCAAACCTGAGGAGGTGCCAGGCACCAAAACACACCACACACTCCAAGTGCTGTCCTTTGGGCATGGAACAGAAAGCTTGACAGCAGCTGGGATTATCCCAGGGGGACGTGGATCTGGAAATAATTCCCTCACCACAGTGGGATCTCCCAGTGTCCTGGAATGACAGGCCCAGTAATTAATTTGCAGCTTTAGGGATTATACCAGGGACACAATGCAATTAAATTTCCTGTTGGAAGAGGCATAACAGGACTTTGGGAGCTGCAGAGGGAAGCAAAGGAATGAGTTTAACCATCCAAGGCTGAGTCAGGCCCAGCCACTGCTGGTCTCTCACAGGATATTACACGGAGCAAGCAATGGAAATACCACATCCCCTTCCATTTTTTATAAGATGGATTGAAAGAAAAGGCTACTGATACGAGGGGCCATGGAGCTATTTCTGTGCACCATTCCTTGGAGAAGAGGTTTTGGAGGAGAAGGGAACTCAAGGACTCTGACCTGTCATCCAAACTGCAAGTCTTTCCCCTCAGAAAATGAGGCGCCAAAAACTGGTAGCAAACACCTTCTGTGGTAGAAAATCACCTCAAAGGGGACATTTGCCCTCCTGGATGCTGGCAAACCCCTCCCAGCATCCAAAGCTGTGCCCAAAAGGCAGGTGATGAGGAACAGGCCTGTTGTTTGCTCCTTTCTCCCCATGGCATGGAAAGGCAGCACTAAACGTGAGGCGAGAGGCCGGACCTCCTTGTTGTGGCTTGCAGGCTGACAAGGCCTCTATTTTGTGAATAAACCCTCACGATTTGGTGGCAAAACAGGTGAGCCAAATTCTCACACTGTGAAATTCCACGTGGACAATGATCCTTCTTGTTCAGGAGATGGAATGTCTTCTCTAAAATATACAGGTTTGGGATGAAATTTGTGAACTTTAAGTCCTGTGTGGTCCTGGCTTCCAAATCCACCATTATTTCAAATGAAGCCACAAAAAAGTTAGAGTTTTCATGCCATTTTTTTCTCTCTTTTATGAGCTACTTGCAAGTTGGATTTTTTGTCTGGAGATAATTTGGGTTCTTTTACCCCCAGGGAAGAGCTTTGGTTGAATAGCTCCAACTTCAAAGCTGCTATAAAGTAATTGTTACAACTACACCACTTTTTCATTTTCAAATACACCTAATACAAATGTAACCCAGAAGAAAGATAATTAAGGGTTTTTTTTCTATTGTTATTTAGTTATATTGTTATTTTTTTATATTGTTATATTGTCATTTGTTACTGTGATTTGGATAACATTTCTGTCTTACTCACAGCAGCTGTTCCAGGGAGGAATTTCTCCAAGGAAAAGGGGAAAACCTGGCCCATTTCCAGGTGCAACAGCGAGACGCTGCCACAGGGAGGCAGACTTGGATAATTTTCCTCATCTTTTCCCGGTTTTCTCCTTGAGAACCCCTCTAGCTGATCCTTCCTCTCTTTAGCTGTCCCAATGTCAGTCAACTACAAACTCAGCTATTTCTTCCTAGGGAGTGAAGAAAACACAGTGGTTGTCTCCAGATCCACATTCAGTCAAACACTCCTTTGAAATCACCTGAGAAATAAAATTTTAAGAAGTTTTTATTTGATTTCAAATCTTAAGGGGAAGTTCTGACTCCCCTTATGAACTGAGGTGAAATACCCCCAGTAGCTGAGAATTATGACAATTACTCCAAAATCAGGTGATTTCACATTTTGGGTTTAGAAAATGTAAAGTATAATCCTGGCATGTATTCCAAGGTCACCTGGATGCATTTACCAATGGGGGGAGCACATGGCCACGGCCAAAATTCTGCTTTAGTAAGCACTGGAGCACCTGGAACAGGCAAGGTTTACTCCCAGTTCCAGGTGGGAATGATGCTGAAAGTATCAAGCAGTGAACCAGAGGCCAAGCTGAGCTCGAAGATGAGCTCTGGGCTTGCCAGGTCCCAGCTCTCCCAGTGGGAAACCTGTTAAGAGGGTTTCTTTGCAGAGACAAGAGGGATTATCTTGCTGTCAGCAGATTCAGACAAGAAGACACCAGGCACACCCTGGTTCATGCAACTGAAGGGTGACAACAGGCAATAAAACACTGCATGAACGAGGCAGTGATGCTTCAAACTCACTTTTAATATCTGAGGTCATATTTAAGAGCTTGTTAGTCAAGAGAGAATTCCTTTTCCAGGAATCTTCTGTTCCACAGGGATTGCAGCGCTGAAGCAGCAGCAGCAGCAAAGGAAATTATATTCCACAGATGTTTTCTGAAGTCATGTTTTCATTAAGAGAAAAATTGAAGGTTTTTATTTCCTGGGACACTGGGGAGTGGCTTTAAACTGCCAGAGGGTGGGCTTGGATTGGATAATGGGAAGAAATTCTTCCCTGTGAGCGTGGTGAGGCCCTGGCAACATAAGAGGACTGCAGTTGGTGCTGATGAAGGCCCAAAAGGCACCATAATACAAGGAATACAAGGATAGGGAACTGGGATCTTGTGCAGCTCCCTGGAAAAGCCAGCTGCTTGGATTTGTTGGCATTACATCTGTTATCTTGGCATACTGTCAACAAATTTGCAGGACATTAGCTGGGATCTCGCCTCCTCTGCTCTCTTAAGACACTGGGTGTACTTGTGGTAGGAAATACCAGCAGATTTTATTTAGCCCAGCTGCCTAAATCCAGGCATTACTCTGGATATCCCCCCAATATTTACTTCAAACCAGCTTGGGGGGGGAATAAAGAGTGGCAGAATCCCAGGAGTAACAAAACCGGAGAGAGTAGCCCAAAGGCAGATCCCTTCCCAAGGTGTTATTAGGGAGAGATGGAGGTGGCAAGATAATTCACATAGGCAGTGAAGTTATCCAGAGATATTCAGATTTTGGACTGGGGAGTGTAGCAAGGATACAAATTAAGAGTTTATACTGAAAAAAAGGGGATGTTGGTTAAAGATATAACACAGGGCCTTTCATCATCAATTATTTTTAAATACAAGGAGTCAAAATTAAGAGCTCAGGGCCCTGATGCATGGAGTTAAATTTTAAAGGGACAAAAAGGAGTTGAGATTTTTCATTGGAGGGGAGACATTTCAGAGAGATGTTCAAACTGTAAATGGTAGTTCCAAACCCACCTTACTTGAGTCAGGGAAAAGTTCCCTCAGTGCTTTTTCTACCACTGTTTTGGGCACTGCTGGATTTTGGCTCATTCCAGAGACCACAGAATTCAGAACTGTCAGGTGGATGGTCACATTGGCTGTTTTCCCTCACTTCACTGGCTGTCAGCATGTATCACCTTCTTACTCAAGGGATATTTTCATTTAAGAGTTGGTAGGAGCAATAAAAAGGAGAAGTGAGTTAATAAAAGGGCATTTAAAACTACCCTGAGAGCATCTCTTTCATTTTCACACACCCACAGCCTGCAACTTCAATCTTAGGGTTAAGTATCTTACATCACCACCACTTGCATTGAGCAAATTTTGTGTGCTGCAATATCAAGCTTTTAGCTCACATCCCACAGCTGATATTTAAATAACTATAATGAGCATTTTGCTGGGTAGGCCCTGCCTGCTTTGCTTTGCTCATTGCTGTGCACAGCTGATAGATTTCTGATTCAGCAAATTGGAGCTTCACAATGGGGTGTTGAAACAGGCATCAGAAATCCCAGCTGGAATTTGTATCCCATCTACTTCCCTGAGGAAAAGCTCAGGCAGAACATTCCAAAACTGATTGGCTCCTCTCTCCCTGACATAACAGGAATCTTAGTTTGAAGTAATTTTTTTTATGGCATAGATGTTTTAATATGTATTTTTTATGTGGGTTTTGGGTTTGGTTTAGAGGCTTTTGTTTGGGTTTTTGTTGTTGTTGTTGTTGTTGTTGTGGTGGTGAGTGTAGATCTAACACCTACTTCAACAAGAAAATAAAGGCAAAAATAAAAAATAAAGACAAATCCTCTTTCAACTTCATGAGGAGGCACAGCCTGGTAAATCCACTATTGCAACAGGTCAAAGAGTTTTAGGCTATTTCATCATTCCAGAGGAACAGAAGAAGGTTAGATGAATATTTGGGACCTCTGGCATGAGGATGCAATTCCAAAGGTCCTAACAAATCACTGGGAGTGAAATGAGTAATTCCTCAGAAGAGCCACCCTTTAAATCACTGTGGTCAGAGCTGCCTCTTCCCACCTGGGGTAAGTCCCTGTGGATTCAGTGCATGTAGGATAACAAAATAAACCCTGTTGAAGCTGGGTTTATTTCCTTCTTCAGGCATCCACTTTTGGGCACTGCAATAAGGCTCTGATCTGATGTGGTCTCTCTTTTGCCCTCTCCTGCCTGTTTGTTGCTCTGGAAACCCCACAGACCATGAATGGAAGCTGACACTGATCCAACAGGTTGTAAACGAGTCGAAAAGCCCACGTAAGCAAACCCCAGCCCTTCATAGACTGGGATCCAAGCAGTGTGCACAGTTCTGCTCCCTAAAATGGAATTATGAGTCAGAGTGAAAATGAAGGGCATGCAGATCGCTGTGTGCAGCAGTTCTTGCAGGGAACATGGGCTTCATTTGCATAATTAGCTTGTTCTTGCTCAATGGTCTCCTCACAGGGCTGGATTCTGGATGTTCCTGCTGGATTTTTTCAGGTGTCACATGCTATTAAAACCCCCAAAACGCAAGGGATTTTTAAAAATTGCCTTTGTTTTTATTTCTTGAGTACATTTAAACTGAATCATAGATTGGAATAACAGCTCCAGTGGGTACCTTTGTGTCAACACCTTCAATCAATAAACTAGATTAATTGGCACAAAAAGATAGCATGGGTGGCTGAGCTTGGGTTGGTTTGTTTTTTTTTAGAATGGAAAAAAAACCCCACAAAATCAAAATCTCAAATATAAACATATTTACTCTTCTAAGCACAACCACCCTGCAGATAAAAGACACAGATAGGGTAAATATGACTCGAGTGGTGAATGTCAGTAAGGACAGAACAGTCAATAGGGAGAGTTCTAGACCATTTCCAGAACCGAAACCATCCCTAAAATATATATTTTTACATCTCTTTATATGTGTTTTCAGGTGTTACTTCCAAGAGGGAATGTAGATCCTTCAGGGAAAAATGATTTTTCTCAGTCTAGATTGAGTTTAGTGATCAGACAAATCAGTAAAGATTATTTCACTTTATTTCTGATTATTTCACTTGATTTTTCCTCATCTATCACCAACAATAAGAGGACATGTGAAAGATGCATTTATATTTTTCTGAGAAAATAGAAAAATACCCTTGAGAGGCCAAGAGTTTAATTGAGGGACATCCTCACCACTCAACAGTTAAGAAGACTTGAAGCACAATTAAAGAATTAATATTTTGATGCCAACCTGCCACAATCCATGGAGGAGATGAGCAATTTCCTGAGGGACAGGTTGAACTGAAGGGCTGTGGCCTCACCTAAAACCTTAGGTACCACATCACTCTTACAAGTTTAATTACAAAGGATGCAGGATTGCCTCTCCCAGCTCCATTTTTGAGAGAAATCAGCCATAAATATCCTCTGGGAAGCACAGTCCTGCCTGTAAGAGTGTGATCCAAGCATGCCCATGGGATGAGGCCCCTCAGGGGGACAGCAGCCAGGAAAACCAAGCACGCCCCACCCTTGGGTGGGTGATAAGAAGAAAACTGCTCAGACAGAGGCAGCTCCGTACTTGCAGGGGAGCACAGCTCAGCACTTCAAGGGCTTTGGAGTAATAGCAGAACACACCTGTGGGCAACATCTGAGGAAAAGGCATTTTAGGTGGCAGGCTGGAATTAAATCACCTGTTTTCTCGGAGTTCAGTGTAAATACAACCTCTGTTTCTGGCTGGCTCTCTCTTTATAGATATAGAAACAGCAATTTCCTTCAAGTCAGGCAACAAGTTGCTTTCCAACCAATCACTGAAGCGTTTTTAGGCAATAAAATGGAAGGATTTTTTTTTGCAGGGGTGGCTGGTAAGAGGAATCAGTGCATGAGTGAGTCATTTTACACTCAGGAAAGAGGTGCTAGGCTGAGGTGCTGCCACACAGAGCAGGACAACGGCAGAAAAGGGAGTTGTTCCATCCATTTCTAAATCCTATTCATCAGATTCCACCCAAAGCATCTTATCCAATTGCATCCCTAAATCTGGGACCTAAGGGAAGAACAAAAAGATACAAAAGAGCTTTTGCTCTGCCTGGATAAGGGAACCACTTCCAGCAATATCTCAGCACAAACTCTTGCAGCCAGAAGGATTCTGCAAAGTATCTGCCCAATTTCCTTGTCTCTTCCAGGTATTCCAGATGGCAAATATTGTCTTTCAGGGAACATTACAGTCCTCACCTGACCCCCTAGAGTTTGTAAACCATGTTAGAGTTTAACCAAGGTAAACCAGCTCCACTCTGAATAACCTTTATTAAAAAGATAAAGAAATTATTATCTACATAGAGCAGCTTGTTGAGACAAATAAGAGACAGAAATGTTTTAATTAAAACCAGGTTGAAAAAAGACTCAATAAATAATGACATTCAAATAAGCAGAATTCTAATTAAACACTACAAATGGTCAGTTTGATTTATGAGACTGACACCACAAAGAACCCTTTTGATTCAGCCTTGTATTGATTTTGGTGGGACTCAGGATCAGCACAGCTTTCAAGTCTCACTGATAAAAAAAAAGGAGGAATCCTTAATATTTGTACTACCTTCAGCAGGACATCAATTTTAAAATGTCTTCATGTAGTACCACGAAATTCCTGCATTCACCTCAACACACTATTATCCCTTCAATACATATAAAATGTTGCTACTTTTGCAAATAATTATGGATACCACCATTATAACCAGCCCTGGATTTGGGAATGCATAATTGCTGTAGGGACCAGTTAGCAGGGATTTCCAAACTACATTTTAAACACTTTTTAGTAACTACTTTTCTGAACAGGACCCTTTTCAAAGACATCTGTCAGCCATTATTACGAAATAACCAGAACAGTGTTATTGGTACCTGCACCTGCACACAAAAATATGAACAAAAAGCAGAAATGGAGATGTTCTCAATGAAAACAAAGGCAAAAATAAAAACTCCAAACTCCTTCTGCTTTGTTTGTTGGGCTTGGTCTTGTTACCCAGAAGAGAGGTGTTGGTATCTGTAAACTGCAGCACAAGTGAGCTGCTTTTTAATCTCCCACATCTTCCTCCTGTGGGTGATTTATCCACTGGAGGTTCTGGGTGTGAATGGCAGAGGAGAAGAACCACATGGCCTTTGCTTTTATGGGCAAATTGTCTCTTTATTTGCCATCACAGGTTCTTGCCACGAAAACCTTTGTGGGTTTGGGTCAGTGAGATGGGTATGGCACCACACGGGTTCTGCCAGTCCCATAATGGAATATGTTTGCTCTATGGGGCATTAGGAAATGTCATCGAATCATAATTTCTTTTCAAAATCAGCAAGATTAATCAGAGCTCCTTCTAAAACAGGCTTTGACTTCAATCTAAAAATCATGAAGAAGAAAACTTTATTCATCATTCTCTTGTGAATCTAATTGTCCTAACTACCAAGAGGTAAACTTTTAGATAAAATGTAATATATATATATATTTAAAAGCAAGAGTACTGTAAATATCCTTGAAATCTGGACCTGCTCCTCAGTGCCTTGTCTTCTCAGCCTGATTCAATGCTGGTCTACACCAGAAATCCAATCTGACAGCACAGTCAGCACTCAGTTAAAACCCAGACATGTATTTATGCCTATAAACACTGCCTGCCATAAAACTGTGCTCACACTGGCTGCTGCAGGTGTAACCAGCCCCCAGCTGATCTGCCTGCCCAAGCAAGCCACGAGCAGAACCTGTTACAACCCTTAGTGCTCAGAGCAAGGGCTCCACACGTGACCAGAAGCGATGGGGACATGCCCCAGGCTACCTTGTTCTTCGCACATTTATTTGATCTATTCTAGAATATCCCTTAAAAATTCCCCCTGGCCTAATGTCTCCTGACTTCCTGCACTTTCCCTGCTTTTTTTCACTGGTCCACTGAGCCAAAAACACTAAGGAGACCTTAATACTGCAAGAGGCTTGTGAAGAAGATGGAGAGTGTTTATGAGGACTTGTAGGGACAGGATGAGGGACGAGAGTTTTGAACTGACAGAGGGTGGGTGTAGATTGGCTATTAGGAAGCAACTCTTTATTGTGAGGCACTGGAACAGGATTCCCAGGGAAGCTGTGGCTGCTCCATCCCTGGAAGTGTCCAAGGCCAGGCTGGACAGGGCTTGGAGCAACCTGATCTGGTGGAAGGTGTCCCTGCCCACGGCAGGGGGTGGAACAAGACAATCTTTAAGGTGCCTTCCAACCCAAACCGTTCCAGGACTCTATGACTCGGAAAATTTCCTTTCAAACCTCTTCCATAAGCAAGGAGCTGGCACTTCCAATAAAGTTAAACTGATCAAGCTGATTCAAGAGCTACTTCTCCCCAAGTTTAAAAGCCCATCTCTAAATTCTGAGATTGAGAGCAGGAAAAAACAGAGGTTCATGGTTGGGAACAAAGGAAAAATGTATCTTGAAGCCACTTTCCCACTTGATTCTTACTGAAATTGACTTTGCCCAGCTCCTGAGTTCCTATGCCTGAGGACACACAGAGGGATGGTGTGTCCTGGCTCTTGGCAGCAGTTGTCTGGTGAAGGGATTCCCTTGGGGAGTGGCCAGTTTCTATCCATGCAGATATGCTTCCAGCCAGTGCTCCCCAGAATCCTTCAGGGAACTGCAGGAACAGAAGGGAAAAAATCACTTAGGAGGAGACAGAGCTCAACTTTGTGGGAAGCAAACAGTAGTTCAAGGAATAAATGGAAAAAATGGATTTTAAAATGAGTGGACACCTCATAGCAAAGTCCGACAGCTGGGAATGAGTTGAGAGGATTTAAGGAAGAGAAAAAAAAAACCAACTTTGAAACTTTACAAGTTAATGTGCCTTTAGAAAAATCTAAATAAACTCAAGGTTTGATCTCTCCGTGGACATTGTTTTGAAGTGGCTGCCTGGGTGTCTCTTATATGCCATTGCAGAGCAAAATCACCTTGTTAATTGATACTTACTGCAAAATATCTGCAAAGGCTTCCAGCAAAGTCTTGCTTTTGTACTCAATGCCGTGCTTGCCACAGAGGCTTTTCACCAGGGGAGCCACTTTCCAGTAGTTGTGCCGAGGCATTGTGGGGAACAGACTGCAGAATGGGATGAGGGAGAGTTACTGCAAGACTTGGCTTCCTCCCTGTTCAAAATATCCTCCTACCCCAGATTATTCCCATTTTTTTCCCCCAGGATGATACTCACTGGTGCTCGATTTGGAAGTTCAGGTGCCCAGTGAACCAGTCATTGAACACAGACTGGTTCACGTTGCAGGTTGCGTGGAGCTGGGAGGGGAAAAAAAAAACCAAAACCCCACAGGATTTAGATTTTATTTTCCTGCAAATCCAACAGTTGAACCCCCAGCAATCACTGCCCACCCTTACCTAGAATAAAAATCAAGGCAATGTCAGGTATTACAGCTATCATTGCCCTGAGGAATTCAGCACAGTCTAGACTAGCCAGGCTAAATTTTTATCCTTGATAAAACAGGAAACTGCTTCAAACCCACTATGTGGGGTTATACTGCTGGAGGCAGGATAGATGTGAGCAAAGTTCCACTTACATACTCATTTTTATCAGGCAATTTTGTCAGATTTATCTGATCTGTAGTAAACCTGCAGCCTGCGGGGTAAAAATAAAGGAATCCCACTTTGCTTCCCTTTAGCTGGCCTACAAAGGAGATTGGCTGTTACACCACCAGAACTTTTCTATAATAGGGAGGGGAAAGGGTTGTGAAAAGCACATCAAGGCCTTTCAGTGAAAGAACAGGATTTTTAAAATCTAGATGTCCTGTTTTCCAACTGAAATTTTAAATGGTTTGAATATCACAGAAATGATTATTTAATGAATGGAAGGACAAACCTCATCAACACCAAACCTAAGACAATAACAACATTGTCTTTGTCCTATAATTCAGACCAGCAGACCCAGTATTCCAGAAGAAAGGAATTTCTCACCTGAGTAGACACCCAGTCTTCGTTCTTGTCGTAATCAATGTCCATTGGGATGTGATTCATCTGGGACACCCAAATAAACCAGGTACTCTCAAGGTATCTGGGCAGATAAACACAGGAACTCTCGTCAGATCTCTAATCCCATCCAAATTTAACATTGGAACACTTTGCTAAGTCTCTTCTCAAGTAAAAAAGCACTTTTAGAGTGTAAGAACTACTCAAGTTGCAGATGCTGCAGATGTCCCCTGAGCTGCCACCACCCCCCTGAAGTTAAACTGTTTCTTCTTAACTGTTTATTTTGGAGAAAATTGTAGTGCTAGTTTTCATTTCTTCCCTCTGAAGCTCAATATTGGTTACAAATTTTAATTATGGGGGCTCTGGGGGGGCTCTGAGTTACCTGGATACCCAGTAGTACACCATGAAGGCTTTAAATCCCATTAAAGGAATGTACATGAGGCAGACTCGGATGTTGAAAGCCACAACCAATATCAGGTCCTGTTAAAAAAAAAAAAAACAACAAAACAAATCAGGATGAAAATCAGCCTTTGTTGAGGAAATGCCTCCACTCCATCCTCTCCCTTCTACTTGAACTGCAGCTTAAAAAATGATCTTATATGCAAATTTCTGATTTATCTGGAGTAAGTTCCATTCTGCATCAAGGTGGGTGCGTCCCTGAAATATTCCCACCTAACCATCCATAACTGCAGACAACAGCCCTGCCATAACACTCTGGGCCTGGGAATTCCCTGATAACTTTTATTTATCTGCTAAAAAAGCCTCTTCTAAACAATTTTCTCTTGCTGCAGCAAGCCTAGAATCAGCCTTTTCTATCCTTCTTCTCTCTTACCCCTCAGTCCCGACCAACGGGAGGTGAAGGTGAATACAGTGACATTTTTGGAGTTTTCCAGACACGGAAGCAGTGCTTACCAGCCACTTTTTCCTCTTGATTGCAAAGTAGAATATTGACAGCTGGAAGAAGGGTACGAGGGCGAGTGGGGCCAGCACTGAAGGACAGAACAGAGAGAGAGACATTTGGAATTTCACTGCCATCATAAAAATGATTCTTTTTTTTCCAGTGGAAGAAAAATTGCTGTCTGCCATGCATCCACATACTCTCTTCCTCTTTTTTTCTCATCACTTCTCCATTTCTTTCCCCATCCCTTTCTTCCCTCTGTTTGATACACCCCCATCTACATCTCATAACCCAAACAGAGTCTTAAGGGGCAATTCCTTCTCCTGTGGATCTTCTTTAACATGAAGGAAGCTTCCTGGAGCTGTCACTTCAATGGGAATATTTTTAAAACCTTTATTTTGTGGGGGAGAGGATGCACTCATGATTTTAGGGGATACTCACAGAAGAAATACTTATGCTGGTAATTGTAAGGCATGAACTTCTTCTTCTGCTTTCCAAGCTGTAAAATTAAAAGATATTGAAATATTTATAAAAAGCACAATTAAGTTTATTTCTTCACCCTGCATTTTTTCACCATTTACACAAGAGGTTTCTTAACATCACTCCAAATTTTTGTGAATGTAATACTTCAAAAGACAAGACAACAAGGAGCTAAAGCAAACTACTTCCAGAGCTGCACTGGATCAAAACTGAAACAACAAATGAACCAGATTAAAAAAACCAAAATCCTGAAATCCACTTTGCCCATCCATGGTGTGCCTGACTCTGATCCTGTTAAAAAGCAGGAAGACATGAGAATTGATTTCCTATACTTTCACTCTGTCAGACCCAGTGGAGCACAGCCAGCCTGCTCTGGATGCTCATGCTCCTACATGAGAGATCTTTCCCAAAATCCCTGACAAAATCCTTCCCAGCTGAAAGCCAACAGTTTTCCACCACTAAGCCTTTTGTCACCCTCATTGCAGGAGCCTTTCTGAGACAGCAGAGCTGCAATTTTCCGTGTGCCTTGGAGAGTTTCTTCAGCAGGTAAAAGAGAGAAAGGCATTATTTTAAGAGGCTGGTTTATCTTGCAACGAGGCCATTTCATCACCCGTGAGTAAAAGGAATTACAAGGAAAAGAAAAGGCAAATGAGCCCTTGCCTATCCTGATGCTATCAGAAGTCAGTAATGGAAGCAGGGAGGATCTATTCATAGTCTCTCTTTTTATGAAAGCCATAAAATTCAGGATTAGGAAATCATTCCCTGCGTTTGTGTTCAGTGCATGGCAGCTCCGCCAGCCCTGAAGGATTTGGGTGCCCAACAGCTCCAGCAGCCAGGAGGATCCAGAGGGAACATCTGACTCACTAATACCATCTATGCAAGTGGACTGACTCACCCCTGGAGCTGCCTTCAAGGTGCTTGCCCTTACTTAAGAACTGATTTCAAGCCTTTGCTTCTCAGGAGCTGGTGCCTCAGCACTGCAATAACACGAGACTCTCAGACCTTGGAGCACTTTGGGGATTATCAAAGAATCCCAGAATGGTTTGGCTTGGAAGGGACCTTAACGACCACCTCATTTCAAGGCACAATCTGGGCTGTTATCATTATATATTATATATATATCTATCTCACATTCTAGCTTTCTGTCATTAAATCTGCTTTTCCAGACCTGCACGGAGAGGGTCTTTCCCAGGCTGAAGAGGAGAGGGTGCATGTTGAGGTCGGGGTCCTTGCGGAAGCAGTTGGGCTTGGCATGGTGCTGGTTGTGCAGGTGGTTCCACCAGCTGGCAGGCAACCCCTGTGTGGGGAAAAGGGCAACACCAGGGATTCAAAGTGGAGCAATATCATGGATCACATCTCTATTTGTTGCAATGCCGTCACAGGTGACCCTGACTGGATTTAGGGACACTCCCATCCATTGCTCAGTCCCGATTAGCCCCAGAGAACATTCCCACCAGTACCTTCAGCATGTTTATCACCACAGTCTGCAGGAGATGATTCCACCTGGGCCTCCTGAAGACAGAGCAGTGCCCCAGATCGTGCTGGAACCAGCCCATCTGGATCTGTGAGACAGAAGGATTACTGAGGAAACGTAACAGGTTGCAATAATTTGCCCCATGAGTCTGTAACTTCAGAGTGTGAGTTTCATTCTCCTTCCAATGAGGGGAAGAGACACTCACAGGGCTGGGAACCTCCATCCAGGCCACTGTCCACTAGAGCTGCTCAACTGCAGATATTGGTTTCATCTGGAATATAGGGAAAGCAGCAAAGCATCACTGCAATTAACTTCACTGTCACAGCACGGAATTCTGTTGTGGAACGGTTTCCAAGTCTGTGGCTTCACTGCATTCCATATTCCCATGGAAATACAAGACTGCTCTTTGAGGGACATCTGCCTTAGCAGATATTAGGCAAATAAAACAGATTAATTAAATAAATTACCTCATTTGCATCTGCTCCAGGGAGACCTGAGCGGACTTAAGTGTTCAGTGCTAATAAGAAAATCTTGTTTTCCTCCCTCTGCCACGCCCTTCAATTTCTCCCATCCGAGGGCCACAAATCCCTATTCCCTCCTTCCCTACAGCCACCTTGAAATGGATCCTTCCCTTCTGTGGCAGAATTTACTAATCCAGCAGAAAACTATTCAGGGCTAGTGGGGACTCATAAAGGACCCCAGAAAGACCAGAGCCATCTGACAGAAGGAACAGAGAGCCAAAAGTGCAGGTGAGAATGAAATATGCCCTCTTTTTGCTGGGGTAAGTGATTAGATCAGCTCATCCCATCTTGTGAAAGAGCCAGTTCCACAACAACCCCACCATCCCAAGGGAGCAGCCTGTCAGCAAAAGGAGATTTGCTGCAGGCAACAAAAAGTGTGACGTAGAACGTGCTTGTCATCTTCAGCCAGATGATGGGATCTAAGGAGAGGCAATGTCTGGGACGTGAACATCCCATTAATCCTCTCCACCTGGAAGAGTCGAGGGCGTCTGCAGCATTGAGCACCTGTCAGCAGTTTACCTGGGCAGTGGTGAAGAACACCATGCCAGCCAGGAAAGGCACCAGGGATGTGCCAAAGTACCAGACCACGAGCCAGGCTGCAGCATCCAGCACCAGGAGGTGAAGGAAAATCAGGAAGAAGAAGTAGTAATTGGGCCTCAGAAGTCCCATCTTCTCAACAGTGGAGCGCAGCTCACGAAAATCCTCCAAGAGGGATTTCTGTGGGTAAAGAAAAGGGATTTCTGTGGGTGAAGTGAGTATTAACGCACTGTTTACTTTGAAAATGCCATAGAGCAGAGCCAGGAGCCCCAAAGCAGCCACAGAAGTCAGAGGAGATGTTCTGTCAGTAGGGGCTCTGTGCCAAAACATGCATGAGGTCAACAGATCTTGCTTTTGCTTTGGTGCCGAGACATCCCAGTGAGGAGAACTGAGCAGGATTTGGGGCTCTGGAGCTCATTCCTTGCTCCCAGGAGTGGATTTAGCGATGCTGGGACAGTCATGTTTCCATGCCTGCCCACCACCACCACCTCCTGCCCACCCACAGCATCAGGCGTGCTCCCTCAGGGGTGATTCCTTCTCCTCCCATGCTGAACCCCAAGCCATTCCCACCACTGGAATCTAGGGCACTTACCTTTTTATTAGACTCAAAGCTGGGTTGATCTGGTGCCAGCTCCCCAATCAGCAGAGATTTCAGGTACTTTTGCACCAGGGACTTGTCGTTGTGAAATGCCACAAAGGCATCCTGAGGAACACAAAGGGAAGGAGTGAGAGAGGGCACGTGACTGAACACCAGAGCTGAGCCTCTCATTCCCCAGGTCTGGATTACAACACAAAATCCTGCTCCCCTTGTCCATTTTTGTCTCTCCTGTCACTCTTTGCCATCAACTGGAGCTTGGCCCAAGGAAGCTGGAGAGATTTCAAGAGCCCAGATTTCATAAAAGCCCCTGGGCGAGGCTGGTAATAAACATGAAAGGGTTTGATGAAAAACCCTTTGCAGAGGGAAACGTGTTGTTTCATCTGCTTGTTTCAGCACAGTCTGTCCCTAGAAGGCTCCAGCCAGCAGCCCTGCCCTATGGATGGAACCCAGGAGCAGGGAATGAGGTGTGTCTTTGCCATGCTTGGGCTGAGGCTTTGCAATCCTGCCTGTGTAACACTAAGGCCATAAAAAGTAGATGCTGAAGCCTCATATTCAGCAGCCCAGACTGGGTGTCTCTCACAGTTCCCTCCAAGTTTCCAGACTGGTTGATGTTCTGGGGAAGTGGGTGACGGTAGTGACACAAATGGGCCTGTTCAAGTGCCGTTTGAAATCCCAGTTCAAAATCAAATAGAAACAATGGAATAAAGGATGAGATTCCAGATGAATCAAAACTCTTCTTTATCTCATGTCCTCAGTGGATTTTCCAGAAGAAAATTAAAGAGGCTGGCCATACTCTTTTTTTCCTTCCAGAAAGAGTGGACAGAACAAAATCCTGGTTTTGAACAGTCTGATTTTGCTGACTGTGGCTCTGAAAATCAGCATGGATGAGCATGACCCAAATATCCTGCACAGGTCTAGTGAGGATCAAATTCCTGGAAGAGGACAGAGGACTTCCTTGGAGCCTCTTGGCTGGAGACAGTCGCTCCCTGAGTATAGAAAAAGTCAGTATAGAAAAAGTCAGAACAAGGTGACTTTTTGGATATTTGGGCTTTTCTACAGACATCTTGTGACCCTTTGTCACAGTGACAAATGAACAACTCTGTCCAGACCCAGAGGACTGGGGAAATTTTTCCATCGTGATTTTGTGCCCCTCATCTTCCAGGTCCTTGTGTATTTTTATATCCCTCCCTCTTGCCAGGTGTTCTGATTTAATCCATAAGTATCTATACTGCAGCTTGAAAACAGGAACCAGAATCCTTTCAAGCAGAAACTCCTATCCATGAGATCAGTATCACAGATTCTTATCCCTGAAAGCCTCTCAGTCCTGCCTGTCTTTTCTCCTCCCTGCTCTTAGGCCCTGATTAGCATCTTACTAAGATTAATTTTAGAAATTAACTTTAGGAACTATCACCTACAACGCACATAACTCACAACATTTGCAATCAATTCAATGTTCTGCAATGGTGTTGCCTTGTATCTTCAAAATAATCCCCACAGAGGAAGAAAATTCTCACTTTGTATACACAATTATGAGCTCTGGAGTAGTCTTGGAAAAAGAAATCCTGGATCCTGATTTAAGTAAAGCCCCTGCATCAGTAATTTTTTGAGACACCTTCTTGTCTTGCTTTTCTATGTGGATTTCTTAGAATATATGAACAAGCAGCATTTTAAAAGCAAAAAGAATGATTAAGATTAGCAAGGGCAAGACAGAAATTGTTAGGATGCAACACAAACCCACATTGAACCCACGATTTTGGCTACTGGTTGTGGTCCTGTCTTCAAAGAGATATAGTACAGCTAGGAGTTCGAAAACATCTTTAAGAGCAAATAAAATCAGATTGTAATTACTGCAACAATAAAAGCAAGTAAGATCAAAGGTCATTTTTAAAACACATTCACTGTGGTTAAAGCCCCTGGCTGTCTATAAATACAATGATGTAAAGGCAGGTCCTTGCAGGAGCTGGGAGGACATAGCTTGGGGACAAATCATTCCATGCATTCTGCATTCCTTGACTCCTTCTGTAAAAGTCCAGTGGCAGAAAGTGCAGGAGATGGCACCAGGATCTCTGGGCTGGCCTATGCTCTGAAGGTCAGTGAACCTGGGAGAAACCAAACAAGATTCAAACCTCTTCTTTTTCTTCCTCTGGGATCACCAGGTATTTTTTTTTGCCCCAGTTTCAAGCAGGGTGCAAGGGATTAAATATGAAAAATAACTGATCTGGTTCATTTTGGGCTGGGAGTTAGGAAGTGCTATCCCATTCTGCATGCTGAAACCCGAGGGATTAGACAGGCTAAGCAACTTTGTTCAAGTCAGAGAGTCTTGTCATGACAAGAATTAAATCTCCCACATCACAAGCTTATGCCCATGTTTCCAGTGCTCAGATTTCTGCCTATTCAGAAATTCAGTGTCTCCTTTCAGCATAGTCTGGGAGATCTGCTTAGAATTTATTATTCCTGCCAACAAGCACCAAATGATTTCAGAGGAATCCTCTAGATCAAAGATTTTTTGCAGGAATCCCTGGAAGATCTGGGTTCAAATGTGTTTGTAGGACTTTTCCTTACGTCCTGCAGCCCAAGATCATCGTGCTGCTTTCTCACTCTGCTCTCCAACCAAGCACAGTGATGACCACCACCAGAGAGGATTCCCACCACATCCTCCTTCCCTGCCACTGGAACCACCTTCCTCCAACAGCTTTCCCAGCTCTTACCGTGGCATCCTGCCCAGCATAGTGGCTGATAACCCGGCTGCCCCCGGGATGTCTCTTGGAAAACTTGCTGATATCATAAACCTTCCTGTCAATCACCAGCCACTGCTCCTGGCCTTGCCTGCCGCCGTTGCGGATCCCGACCTCTTCCCAAGTGAAAAGCTGCGGAAAGGCTGGAATGGGTCTTGTCCCCTTCTCGCTGGGACCAGTCTGTGGAGCCATCCGTGCTGGAATTCTCCAGTGCCAGCGCTGCAGCTCCGTGTCCAGGCTGAGGGTGGCCCATCCTGGCCTGCCCGTTATACAGCCCCACTCCAAGCCACTCCCTGCGCTTCCAAGGGCTGGTTGGCTCTCCTCGCCCAAACACACCCTTCCCAAGTTCCCTCCTCTTCCAGACGCTTGGACACACCCGTGAGGAAAAGTCCTGCTCCTTCTTGTCCTTTCTGAGCTGCCTTTGCAAGGTCTGACTGCTCCACTGAACACAAACAGGAATAAAGAGAGAAATTTGGGAAGATCCCCTGTTATCTCTGAATGGCCTCATCACCACCCACGACCTTCAGGTTGTCCCTGGTCTTTGAAACTTTCTGTGCTGATGCTGGCATTCTAAATTAATGTGTCTTTCTTAATTAAATAATTGATTAAAATATCACCAGATCAGAGTGAAGAAAGGACACATTAAGAAAGCATTCTTTATTTCCAGCTAATTTGGCTTCTATGTTGATACTACTTTGCATACAGTTGTTTTCAGAGTTTCCTGTATGTTCTTGAGCCATGAACTAATTGTTCAAGTAATTAATTCATGAGTCTATAACATTAAAACATTTTGTAGTAATAGGAGTAGTAGTAATAATAGTGAAAACAATAACAACAATAATAATAACAACAATGATGATTGCAATAACTGTTAACACCAAGTTTGGCTGTAGATTCATAAAACCATGCTTAAAGGCAATGCTGACATAATTAACTTTACTTAAACACTACTCTTGCAGAGACCAAGTCTAAGCATCCCTGATACTGTGAAGATCTGCTGTGCAATAAAGAGGTAAAGAGTTCTCAGCTAAGGCAATGCCAAGTTTTCTATGAACTCACATCAACTTTGCAGACAAATCTAAGCAATATATATGAAACATTGCCCTACTTGAGATTTAGCAGTGTCTTAATCCTGGTTGGGTTTTTTTAACCCAAAATTCCAAGCTGTGGGTGCTTTTGAGGAAGGTAAAAGCAGCAGGCAGACGTGGGGTGGTACAGATGGGGTATTTCCATCATACCCCTCTGTAATGCAATACTGAGCTAAATCCTGAGTTTTCCCCCTCATCCCGAACTTTCTATTTATGTTTCTGAATTTCTTAGGTCTATAACCCCAAATGTGGCCTGCAGTGATGCCCAGTCCCTGCCTGAAGCCTGGCCAGCTGCCGGTGTAAACCATATCTTGTGACAGTGCGTTTCCCAGACAATTCACACACTGGGATTCCAAGAAAACAGGTTGTTGTGTGAGCTCCCGGTTCTGAGAAGGACTGAAAACAGCTGAAGCTGCAGACTTCAGGCAGGACAGAAAGATAAAGAAAGATAAAGACAGATAAAAAAGCCAAACTACTTTCTCGACCAAGGCACCTCAGCAGAGTGAGGCATTTTCCCTGTCTGCCTGCACAGAATGGGCAGTTTTCTGGCTGACACAGAACTCCAAATGATGCAATTCTAATTCTTCAAATCATGTAACATCTTGCAAATTAATCAGTCAAGCCCCAAGCCGCCATTTAAAAGTTCCTGACATGTGGCAATTGGTGAACCACCCAAAGTAAAAGAGAAATGTGACTGCTGGTATTCATCAGAAGACAGTGATAAAAGAATGGGAGGAATAATTTCTACCCTGCTGTCACACTGTATTTTGTAACTCTTTATCTTGCTCTAAATAAGAGCTGAGAGTGTCCGTGTTCATGTTCTGTGTATATGTGCAGAGTCTTACCTAAATCAATGTTCAGTACTTGAGGTGGTGGCAATGAAATATGCAACAGTTTGCGCAATTTCCCCCAGATGTGGGGTTTTGTGCACACGTGAAAATATCAAGTTACTCCATAGCTGGCTGAAAGTACAAAAAAATAAACCCCTTCTCTATATTCACACTTGGAAATGTAGCAGCTGCTTGAAAAGGAGGAGATAAAAATGTGGGGTTTGGTTTTGGTCTACGAGGAGCTGCAGGATAACAAGCCAGGAATGTCTTGGAGTGAACAAACGTGGGGTGTCTCTGCCTGCACCCAAAGTCAGCAGTTGTGACTTCCACTGCTAACACTGTGGGTGCCAGCATCCCCCAAATTGGTGGAATTAAGTTTGGGAACTCTAAGATGATTGTCCTCTGTATTGACAGCATGTACAAATATTTATTGTCTGAATTTATTTAGCATCAGATCCCATCCAGAGGGGCCCGTAACGCCCACTGATATTCAATTAAATGAAAATCCCTTTCCAAAGTGAAAGCAGAAGCTGCCTCTGCCTGTATTATCCAGGTCACCAAACAGATTCCAGAGGCACACGGAAAAGCTCAGACAGTGAAAGGCACAGTCCTGCTTACCCAGAGAAACAACTGAGAAACCTGTTAAAGTACATTTACACCACACTTGGTGTTCTGCAACCACTGCCCACACACCTGCCTAAACGCCTGTCCTGCGTTCCCGGGAGCTGGTACACGTGCACAGAGCTACTCCACAGCCCTGCTCCTGCCACTCAGAGGCTCCTTGCACAGGCACTTGACACAATTTCCCAGATTTCCACAAGGACACTACGTGACTGCTCAGCTGGCAGTTGCTGCCTCAACGCTTTTATCCCCCATCACATAAATGTTTGCAGCTCACGCTTAAGCCACTGGAGATAAATGGTCCAGAAATAAATCTGGTACTGAGATAGCCCAGAGCATCTTGGAAGTAGTTGATGACCTTAGAGGTTTTCCAGCATCAGTGATCCTACGATATTGTTTCTAAGAAAATCTTCTTCTCCAGAGAGGATCTTTAAGTTCTGAGTAAATTTGTCTTACAGGATTTTTTTTTACAGGGTTTTCATGGAGCCTCCCATGTGGGAACACCTCCCAGGTGAGGCTCCTGGGAAAAACTGGCTGGTGAATCGCTACTTTACAAAGTTTAGAGTCTCACCAGAGTTGCTAGATAGAAGACAGACAGTTGTGGGTTGAACAGGGCTCTAGAATTAGGTGTCAACAGTGGAGAAAGCTGGAAAAGTGTGACCTTGGATCAGCATCTACAAGTACATCTGCACTTCCCTCTGGAAGCAGAGCTGAATCTCTCTGCCCCATCCTGGCTGCTCTGGAACCATGGAACAGCATCTTTGATCAAAGCAGAGATGATCTGAAATGTCTCTGCATCAGGAGGAAGGTAGCACCTAGTTTATAGAAAATAACTTCAAAGTTATCCCTCAAGGGATGCTGGAATGGAGCTCACATCATGCTGAGCCCTTTGTGGAGGGCTCAGGGATGCTCTGCTCTACAGTGGCTCCAGGGAAATTACCTGCATCCATCCACAGTCAACACACAGGTTTCTGTGCATAGAGCCTGTTTTTCTTCCTGGATTTCATGGACTCCTTTTCAAGACTGCCTCTTCTGTGACTATGATGTGCCTCTTCCCAAACACAGCCAGGAAATAGAAATAATTAAAATTATTTTATTTCCAGCACAAAACTTAATGAGGAATCCATAATTCAGGAAAAGGCTGCATTCAGAAAGATCTTCTCAATCTTTTCAACAGACAAAAACTTTTGCACTTGGCAAAATTTTGTTTTGGAAAGGAAGAAAAAATCCAGTAACTGATTGCTTGATAAAAGCATTAAAAGGCACCAGGAAGAGAAAAGGACCAGGTTTTCCCTTTTTTAGTATATTCTGGCTTAATGAGACACCACCCTGCATCTCAGATGGAGCTATTTATCAGGAATATCATCTGCCATGAAATGGGAAGAGAAACCTAAAGCAAAACCAAGGGTTTTTTTCATGGACGGAGTCAAGTTTGCAATGAAGACCCTGCCTTGAGAGGTTTCATTTGCTCAGATATATAAAATCGTCATTAATCTTGTTTCATGCCTTAATCCAGATATCAATAGTAAATTCACTTTTTTTTTCTCTGTGAAAGCAATCTTCACATCCTTTGCAAAAGAGAAAAAAAAAAAACCACTTGTGAAAAGTCATGCTCTCCCTCCCAGCTTTGGGTTACATTTTATGAGAAAACAGTAAAGACCCAAAATGAAGGGCCTGTTAATTATAATGAGGGCCAAAATTAGGCTCTGTCATAAGCCCTGTGAACCTTCTCATCTAAAACTCCCCACAGAAAAATAAATTGCATTAAAACATATACATTTTTTTGCAATTCCTAAGAAATAAACCCTTTGCACCCATCAGCTTCATGGAAGTCAGAATCCCAGGGGCTCTTTTGTGGCTTTAAGATCTAAATTAAGCTGATCTAAAGTTATAAATTCTGTAATTCTCCTCTCCCAAGTACTCTGTATTGTTACAAAGACACAACATGATCCAAGAGAGAATTGTTAAATGCCTGTAACAAACCCATTTTGTTTTCTCCCTGTTGCATATTTGGGGTTGTTTTTTTCAGACCAGGCAGCATTTTTGTTGCATTTTCTGTGCCCAGTGCAGAGCACCCACTGCTGACAAATTCCTAAATGCTCTGCCTGCCTGAAATTTGGCATCCACAGAAGAAAAAATCCACAAAAGGTGCCCATGCTTGAAAGTTTGATTTAATATGTGGCTTGTGCGACCCTAATTTGGAACAAAGTGGCCTGAGGCAGGATTCAAACACCCACTGTGGTTCCACAGCCTCCACACAGAGCACCTTCCTCCGTCCGGCCTTCCCGTGGGCCCTGGGCCACCTTCAACCTCCGCAATAAATGTGGCACAGCCTGCAGCAAGATTTGGCCACAATTCCTTCCCTGGCCTTCACCATCTGCCTCTGTCCTTCCTCAGCCACCTGTTTTGGGGTATATTCTTAGGGCAACGTAAACATTTTGCCTCAGAGATGTCCCTCATCCGTAAACTTCTACATCCTACCCTGCCCACAAGGGCACCACTCGTAGTTTTCGCCTTTTGCTACTTGTTTTCTTTTCCAAAATTTAATTTTTCTTTAACACTTTAGCAACTCTTAACTCGTCGTTCCATGCCCTTTTCACTCTTCTTTACATTCCCAATCTGCCTCACAGGTTGTCCCTCATCCCTCCAAAATGGTCTCATGAGTTTGTTTCTCCCTTCTTTGCTAGGGATTTAAGTCCCGTAAGTTCATACTTATTCCTTTATTTGGTAACTTTGGAATATTTGCTGAAGACAGAAATATCTGTGGCTTTCTAGCCTCACATGTTTCTGATCTTCCTCTTGGATGAGGGGAGAAGAGGGAATAAAACAAAAAAAAAGTCAAAACCTGAGCTCATTGCAGTCATTTTACTTGGGCAGCATCCAGCATTTCTTACCTCACCTTGTTTCTTTTTCCTAACTGACTGGGGGAGGATCCTGGAAAGGAATTCAGGCTCACTTGTTAGAACACTGGCATCCCTTCTTGCCAGAAGAAGTTATCATTCTATCTTGGTCTGCAGCTAAATGATGGTTCAGTGTTCATCCCAAAAGGTCCATTACGCAGGAGGTGACCTAATTAGGATAATACTGCCCACAGGGCTGCCTTCATCTCTTCCTGAGTCAAAGCAAACATTATACAAGGAGTTATCATCTAGAAAATTGAGTTATTCTTGAATTTTTGTATTTCCCTTCGAGGACAATCTACCACCACTCCTGCTAATTGCACTAATTAACCTTGGTGCTAAGAATTTGCACTTACCCTGTATCTTGAACTGGTATTGATCCACACTTCAGCTGCTGAATATTTCTTTATTACTGACAGATTGAAGTATTCTCTGCTCAAAAACTTCTTGTTTTATGATCAAGTCACTGCTTCTTCTTTTATTGGGCTCAGGGAGCTCTGACAATTTTATCTTCTCACAAAAAAGAATCACCAAACTGACAAGAGCCTAAATGATGAGCTGCAAAAATCAAAAGGCCAGGGTGGTTCTTGTGAGCAAAGCCAAGGGAGATTACTATGGATCAGTCAGACCTTTGGAAATTTTGCCTAAGGGGCACCATCACAACCAGCATGTCATATAACCTGTCATGGGTGTATAATTTCTTGCTGCTGTTTCAAAACTTTTCCTGGTGGAAATTCCTCCCCATTTTCTCGACACTTAATACCAGTCCCTGCAGAAGATGCAAATCACAGAGAAACCTCTTCCAGTGTGATCGTCTTTCCTTCCCACCCATGAGCAGTGTTGCACCACTGCACTTGTCCTCTACACCTGACCTGTTAGGAAATCTCTTTTATATTCCTTATAAGAGAATCTTGGGAAGCAGCAAATCCTCCCGTTTATGAGTGACTCGGCTGCATTCACCATCTATCCTGTGTGGATCTACAACCAGCTTGACTCCTGCTTTTCTAAAGGTGGGGAGAATTCCATAAAGAACGCCAATCCCCTCTTCAGGAATTTGGGTAGTGGATGCAAACACATCCACAAGTTGGGCAAGGACTACAAATCCACACCATTAACGAGTCCAAGTGAGTGGGTGTTGGGAAGTTGAAAACTACAGCATTTTCCTCTTTCAGCTGCCCCATCACCCTTAACTGTCTGAACATCCCCCTGACATTTTGATAATTCCAGCTGCTCCATTGCTGAAGATGTTCCTTCCTGATCTGGAAAAAGTGATTTATTCCAGGTTGGAGCCACCTCTTTGTCCGATGATGTTCCACTTAACTGGATCATCTTCAAAGCCTTGTGAACCTCTGACATCTTCAGGAACTATATCCTCTTCCACCTGCCATGGCCAGGGACACCTTCCACTAGCCCAGGTTGCTCCAAGCCCCATCCAGCCTGGCCTTGGACACTTCCAGGGATGGGGCAGCCACAGCTTCTCTGGGCACCCTGCGCCAGGGCCTGCCCACCCTCACAGGGAAGAATTTCTTCCCAATATCCCATCTAAACCTCCCCTTCTTTCAGTTTGAAGCCATTTCCCCTTGTCCTGTCACTCCATGCCCTTGCCAACTCTCTCATGACCGGATCCTTCCCTTCTGATCTTCTGGGATGTCCTCCTCCCCTTCTGATGTCTGACTGCCACCCTGTGGCTATTCCACAACGCTCAGGTTCCTCTTTTAAGGCTAAAGGGTTTCCACTAGATGGCGAAGTTGGGGCTGGTGTTCTTCCAAGAAGGTGTATTTCACTGTATATCTTGAGCCTGGAAAAAACTCTCTGGAGAACTCTTCTCGAGGCTGGAAAACTTCCAGCAAACTCAGCACATTCGTATCTGGTTATGCTGAGTCAGGTCCCCTTTCAGTCTTACCCTTCAGGATTGTGAATCTGCCCATCTGTGTTGTTTTTCCTGGTTATCCAGGAATTTGGTTTATTGCATTGTGGATGTTTCCTCTTTATTGTGGCAGAGAAAACACAGGAGAAGCACATTCTGGTGAAAGAGGTTTATGATGGTTCTCTCTCTGCAGCTGTGGACAGGCAAAATTTGTTCCACCTTTCACAGTGTGAAGTCTCTTGCACAGATGTATTTTACTCTGATGACAGCAAAAATTGGTAAGATAAGGAATTTTATTAATAGACTTTCCTCCATCCACAGTTGTAATAAAGAGGGAAAGAAATGGAGCAGGAAAAAACAAGGTAAAACAATAACTAAGGCCCACTTTCTTTATGGTCTTAATCAACAGGTATTTAACGATTGTTTTATTATTCCCATTACACTTTTATCCTGTGCTTAACACTCTTGGCCTGGGAAGATGCATTCCTTCCATTCTCTCAACACCTCATGCTCATTTTGGATGTTGGATGGAAAAAATTCCTCAAAATCAACCCATCCTTTCTGGATACTAATCCACCTGTCCCTGGGGGACCAGGGTGATGGAGCATCTTCTTTCGTGATGTGGCAGATGCTCCATCCTGGTTTGGCATCTGTAATGCTGGGGCAGTAAATTAAAAGACTCCCACGAAAGGCAGCAAGGCTATTCCAAAAAATCCCACAGGACTGGGGTGTGTTTGGAAGGCACATCATCCAAGAGAGGGAGACCAGCAATGTTTTGGCTGAGGTGTGCCTGTGGATATGCAGCTGAATGAAAAGTTAAACACTTTTAAACAGCACTCTGGCCCCCAACAGCTTTCTAACTTCCTTAGATTTGTGTGCAGCTCAGGCAGGAATGCCTCACTCTCCATGGGCCAGGAGTCAGGAATTCTCTCCTTGCAACAAATCACCCAGAGGTTCAAAAAAACCCAAAGCTTCAGGCAATCACAGTGTGATTATGTTCACCCTTCACACAGAACCACTGTAGAACAGTTTGGGTTGGAAGGGACCTTAAAGCTCAGCTCATCCACCCCCTGCCCTGGTTTACTGTATTCCACTACACCAGGTTGCTCCAAGCCCCATCCAACCTGGCCTGAAATGCTTTTGCTTCCTTAGTCACCCTTGTAGGGATCCTGAGAATGGATGTGACAGGTTCCTCTCTCTTCTGACTCTCAGTAATGGCTTCATAACACTTCAAAGTCTGGCACTGTGGAAACCACTTGCAGATCCCCCACGGAATGTCACCAGTGGACAAATAACCCAGAGGCTTCCAGAGGAGATGTGCAGGGCAGCATTCCCACAGAATACAGCATGTGGAAAAACTTCCACTTTCCTGTTTCCCTACCTCAGGTAGGGCTCTAACTAGATCCTGCTCCTAGAGAACTGCTGCCTGCACCTCCCCACCTCACCCATGTAATGTACAAATTGGTCTGGGAGCTCCCTATCACAAACAGGGAGTTGAAAATACTGAACCTACCCCATTCCCTAGAGTTTCCACATTTCCCTAATTCCCACATTCCTTGATTTCATGCTGTCCCTACTTTCTTACTACACTCACAACAAGAGCCACCACCAAAAAGCCTATGTTAGATAAGAAGCTTTCCTCCTATATACTCAGCAAATGAAGGATCAGCAGATGGAAAGGAATCTGTTCCCAGTCCCAAAGCTCACCCCAGCTCGGTGGGACACAACCTCCTCCATCCAGCTTTTCCCCAGAACTCAGCACCAGAGAAGAGGAATGAAAGAAGCACAAGAAAAAATTAAGAGCACATCTTAAAAAAAACAACAAAAAAAAAGAAAATTCATATTAATTACATTCATCCATGGAATTAAGCGGCACCACCTCCCCACCTCTGGCTTAGCCAGCTCTCCTCAGTGCAGGATCTTCAGGGTGACCACCACAGGAGGCAGCGAGGCTGGGGAATTCCTCTGCAGGGATACACTGCTGCTTATTTATGTAGATAGGCATCGAGCCAGAGCTCCCCCGAATCTTTCAAAGAGCTGCCAAGAGAGAAACAAGGGAATGAACCCCATGTTCCATCCAGAGCCTCGTGGAGAGAATTCCCATCTACAGATGAAGCAAAGGAGATCATGGAGTGGTCTGGGTCAGAAGGGACCTTTAGAGGCTTCCCCTCCCCTTCCACGTCCCTCTCATTTCTTCCACAGCACTGGAAAACCCTGGGCTTGGGAACGCAGTGGGTCAGTACTCACTGCACGATGTCTGCGAAGGCCGTGAGCAGAGGCTTGCACTGGTACTCAATGCCATGCTTGGCACACAGGGACTTCACCAGAGGGGCCACCTTCCAGTAGTTGTGCCGTGGCATTGTAGGGAAAAGGCTGTGGGAAAAGGAGATGGTGATTCAATGGCATCCATCAGCACCACACGGAATTCCGGCCCCTCTGCTGTGCCTAATTCTGGGAGTGCCCCAAGCTCCCCTTGTGCCACAGCCACGGCAGCTCTGTGATGGTCCCTCTCGTGTCCCTTCAGTGTCTGTGCTGGGAATTCCCACCCCTGTGCCAAGCAACTCAGATCTGAAGTGCTGCTGGTGCTCCAGGAATTTTCTTTTCCGAGTTCCCGTTCCATCCCCACACAAAGAGCACAAAATGAACCCACGTTATCTTTTGTTCTTGTCTCAGCTGACAGAGGGACCTTGCAGGCTCTTCAGCCCTGGTGTAACTAGTACTCCTTGGAACTATTCCCAACCCCTGTTTCCACTCACTGGTGCTCGATCTGGAAGTTCAGGTGGCCACTGAACCAGTCATTGAAGAAGGACTGATGAACGTTGCAGGTTGCCTGGAGCTGAGAGATAAAATAAAGAAGTCCTGTTTTAAGTGTTATTTTAGCAATGCCCCTTCTCAAACACAGGTTTCTCATCCCCACAGGAATTCTGGCTGGACACAACAGCTCCAGCAGTTATTTCAAGCCAGCACAGGGTGGCCAGGCTAAGACAGATGGACTTTGCATGCCCAGAACTGTCACAGAGCTCCATCAGTAAGGTCTCACCTGGGTAGAGAACCAGTCCACGTTCTTATCGTAATCGATGTGCATGGGGATGTGATTCATTTGTGTGACCCAGACAAACCAGTTGCTCTCTATAAACCTGTGCAAACACAAAAACCCATCACAGACCACACACCCACGATGCGACAAGCCACTACACAACACTTGTGCACACAACAACCAGCTGGTTGTTGCCTGACACCAGGAGCCCCAAACATCTGATCAGATCAGACCTACATACAACTTCCACCTTCCTGACAGGAAACCACCCCTGCCCTACTGAAAGTATCGGGAGAGAAAACAACAGGGAGTGATGAGAAAAATAACCAGGAGGCTGGAGAAAAGCTGACACAAAGGATTGATATAAAGTGGGCAGAGAAAATGTTGGAATTACAAGCTGGATGATACCTGACTAACAGGTGGAGCCCCAGGGTACCCTTAACCCCCAGGAAGGGCAAGTAGGTGAGGAAGAATCGGATGTAGAAGGACATCATCCAGGCCAGATCCTGTAGCAAAAGGGACAGGGAAAACTTCATTAAGAAGAAGAAGAATTTCTGGGTTCTGAATTTACCATTACTTCCTTTAAAACCTCCCTCAGAAACTTCTACTGATTGATTTTTCCTCCCCAGCCTGATCACAAAGCAACCTGGCACCAGCCATTCCTGTGCTCAGGAATTATCCTGGTTCCATGAGCCCAGCAGAGGGCAAACAGCAGACACGGCATGCTCTAAAGCACCATGTTAACCTCTGGATCTAAAGAGGAACCAAGCAGTGAGAAAACCAAAGCCCAGAACACCAGAGAACATTTTTGTTACCTCGTGGATCTTCCACAGAAAAAGGCCCTTTAGCAAGCACCACTTCCCAAATCTACACCCACATCCTTTGCTGCAGAGAGACACACACAACCCCAGAGTTCCTCCCAGTAAATCTGGCACTGGAATTCATCCCCAAACCCAGGAGAAGCCCCCCCTGGCCCTGTGGAGCTGACTCACCACCCACTGCTTCCGCTGCACAGCGAAGTAGAAGATGTACCACTGGAAGTAAAGGGGCACCAGTGCCGGGGGACCGACTGGAGGGACAAACAGAGCCATGAATTATCCCAACAGGATGGGATGGGATGGGGTGGAAAAAGGGGCAGAGTGACGGCTGCCCATGGAACTGCGGAGGGGGAGGTTACTCACTGATGAAGAAGTACTTGTGCTGGTGGTTGTACGGCATGAATTTCTTCTTCTGCACACCAAGCTGTTAAAATACACAAATTACTCAGGCCCTGAAGACACCTGTGCACACACTCCTAAACTTCCAGGAGATGTCCTGTCCAACCAAGCCAGCATCCACCGTCCCCTGGAACCTCAGCCTGGATGAGTTTTCACCCTGCCCTGGGTGCAGGAGGGGCTGGGCAGTGCCTTGCACACACACACACACACACACACGCAGTGACCTGCACAGGAAGCTCTGCCCCTACAGAGGGCACAAGCTGCCTAAAAATGCTGAAATTGAAACCCACACAAACAGTTTGCTGACAAAGCAGAGCTTCAGAATCAAAAAAAACCCCCAAGCTATGGTACTGTTATGATACTGTTAGTAAAGATGATGGTGTGTGTAACTCCCACCTCCTTGCAATTAGTCTGGGAAACAAAGAAATAAGCATCTAGACATGAAACTGTGTCCACAGGAATGGAGGTGAGCAGATCATCTTTCCTCTGAGGCTGCTCATTTTTCAGTGTTTGCTGTATAAACATAACAGATCAAGCCACTGGCTTCCTTGAGGAATGCCATTATATCCCTGTACGTGTTCAAACTAATTCCCAACAGTCCATCCCTTAATTTCAATGCAAATCAGAGCGTTTAAAGTGACACTACGAATGTACGTAACTTTTTTTTAAAGGACAGCAAATGCTAAAGCCACTCAATTAACTTTCAGAGCTGTACCAGAAATAGAGCTGGACTCTAGATGGGAGCCACTCTGACACCCACTGCCAGGCTGAGACCACCAAAATAGCTTCTTTGATCAGGAATTGTAAGAGTTCCAGGCAGCCCTGGCTTGTCACCTGCTGCTTCCATCCTCAGATCACTACAGTTAGTCACACTGATCTTGGTAAAAGAGAACAGCTTGTAATTCTGATCTTCCTAAAACTGCAAGTGTCTCATCAAGGGGAATAGGAACTTGTAATCATGGCAAATATTTCATTCTTATCTCCCAACACTGCAAAAATAACTTTGAGTGAGATTTTAAGAACCTAAAGATCTCAGAATTACTGGAATGTTACTGAGGAATATTAGGGACTAGTGGAAGGCAAAGCAGCACTATATAAAAAAAAACTAATTGGTGTCCAGTCTCCAAGCACTCTGCAGCTTCCCAAATTTGAGCCCTCCTGCTGCTGCCTCCCAGCTTTCCTCAGGTCTCACCTCCACAGAGAGGGTTTTCCCCAAAGCAAAGAACAAGGGGTGCATGTTGACATCAGGATCCTTCCGGAAGCAGTTGGGTTTGGCGTGGTGCTGGAAGTGGAGGTGATTCCACCAACTGGCTGGGGCTCCCTGTGGGAAGGGAGGAGAAGAAAATGCCCTGAAGAAGGTGGATCTTCTGCCCTTAGTTCTCTCCTTATCCTGGGATTGGTTCTGGCTGCAGAGCAGGGCTCTGGCAGCCCCTCCCCACACCCAGTGTCCACCTTGAGATGGCCGATGACGAACTTGTGCACCCAGTGGTTCCACCTGGACTTGCTGAAGACTGACAGGTGTCCAAAATCATGCTGGAGCCAGCCAGCCTGAGCCTGGAATTAAGAAAACAACAGTGCTGCTGGGAAAAAGAACTGCCTGGAGGATCTGTGACTGAAAAAGGCTTTCTTCTCCCACTCCCACGCTCCTCACAATCTATCCCTGGATAGCAAGAGCACTTCCACTGCCAGGTCCCAATCCAAACTCTCCTTTTTCACTACACACCACTGCACTCCAGACTCTGCCTAATGACTTTTAGTCCTGGACCGTTGTTTCCATGAGGAAGGAAAGAAAACATAATGGGAAAAAAACGGCCATGGAGCTGAGAACCAGCATTTATTCCCTCACAAAACTGCTCTGAAATCGGCAACAAAGTCTCCTTTAAGGAGCAGCTTGCTGCTGCCTCCTCTGAGTACTTGTAATTCCAAGGGGATCAGCTGGCCACGGGAGGAATAGCTGGGGCTTTGAGAGCTGCTCTGCCCTCTCCTCTAACTCCCTGCAAGTTCCCATGGGAACACGGTGGCTTGGCCCCTGCACACAGCCTTGGAGTTCTGGCACCGCGGAGCTCAGGAGCGGGGCATGGCTTTCATGGCGTGGGGAAGGCTGGAATAAGGAAGGCTTTGATGGAACATGGGGAGGGAAAAGCGAGGCAAAGCCTGCTCTACCACAGCAGCATGTGTAGTTTTGCCCTTTTGGGGGAATCCAGAGAGAAGCAGGATTTGGGGAAGTCCACGATGATAAGATTTCTCCCCTGCTTACGGCAACGAGCACCTAAGCCCCAAGTTTGGCTTTTCGAGGCTTATTATGTGTAGTTGCTCACCTGGACAGTGCCCAGAAGCACTGCAGAGAAGAGGAAAGGCACCAAGGATGCTCCAAAATACCAGATGATGAGCCAGGCTGCAACATCCAGCACCAAGATGTGGCAGAGATAGAGGAAGAAAAAGGCGTGATTGGGCTGGAGAAGCCCCATCTTCTCCACGGTCGCACGGAGCTCACGGAAATCTTCCACCAGCTTTTTCTGTGGGGACACCCAAAAGCATCCACTGGTTGGAAAACACCTCAGAACACAAAGAGGAGCATAGTTTTCCCTCTCAGGGATGAAAAGGGGGAAAGCTGAGGGTCACCTGGAGACAAATCTTTGCTAAAACTACAAATGATGACACGAAATGGAGCTTCAGCCGAGAGTGATTCCAGGAGATTCTACGATGTTAGGTACAGGGAATTTTGTCTGCCAGTAGGAGAAGTTAAACAGTGCAATTTCACCCCAAATACCAAGTTTTTAAGCACTTACATTCTTGCTGGGCTCAAAGCTGGGCTGATCTGGTGCCAGTTCCCCAATCAGGAGAGGGCTCATGTACTTCCTTACCAGTGCCTTGTCAAGATGAAAAGCAATGAAAGGATCCTGAAACACAGACAGAGGAACAGGATGGAGGAAAACCAGGTGGCAGCAAAAGAAATCTATTCCATGACATGCTGGACCACTCAAAAGATCCCTGTTAGGGAAATCAGTTACTTTTATTATTTAAATGTAATGTCAATCTCCATGGCAACCAGGTGAAAAAACCCACGAGTGGCTGTTATCACCACAGATTCTGTCCCTGTATTTAAATTACAAATTCCCTGGGCACTTTGGCATCTAATTCCTGATCTCCCACTTACCTCCTTTTCCACATTTCTCTCCTGATGCCCAAATTAGCATATTTTGACAATCTCCCTCAGCCTAAGGATGTGGGGCGTTTTTAATTTTCTGGGACAGTATTTGCTTGCTGGGCATCACTTTGGAAGATTCCTGCACCATGCATTGCTTATCACTATAATTACTAGGCCATCATTGTGTGCTTTTAAAATAAAATGTGCTTTTAAAAGATCTCTGATCAGGAAAGGGGTTAAAAAACTGGCTGATGTCGCCAGCTCTGGGTCAGCTGTAGCATCCTCCCTGCTCAGGGTCACTGAATAAAGGAAGGAAGGAGAGAGGGGACCCAGCACTTGCATTTTCTCATTGGAAAAGGGGGGAAAAAACGGGGAGGAGTATGTGGGCAGAGCAGGGGAGGATGGTACCACACACTTAAACCAATCCTTTCCATGGAGGTTGTACAACCTGGGAGTGCAATCCCAGCTTGCAGGGGGTCAGGGGATGGCTGACTGCACCTTCTAGAAATCACACAGCAAACCAGGGGAGTTCTTCCTTTACTTCCCATTTTCCCCCGTTTTGAGGAGTCTCATTCTTTTGATCCCCGGGGACAAAACCACTGGAAAAATAAAACTTGGCAGGGGTTTCTGAGCAGTCAGCAGTTCAACTGCAGCCGGCAGTGGCACTGATATCATCACCTAAAGAATGCAGCTGGCTGCAATCCCACCATCCAGCCCTGCTCACACCATGGGCTAACCCTTTTCTGGTCACAGGAACACAGAATGTTTGGGTGGGAAAGGCCCTTCAAAGCTCATCTCTTTCCCCCCTGCCACGGACACCTTCCACTAGCCCAGGTTGCTCCAAGCTCCATCCAACCTGGCCTGGAACATTCCCAGGGATGGGGCTCCACCACTTTTCCGGGCAACCTGTGCCAGTGATGGGGCTTTGAAAATGCACGTGTGCACCCTGCCCTCACAAAATGTTGCAAATTCACTTATTATTTTTGTCTTTAAATGATATTCATACGATTGGATCTGCACGTGGAGATCTCAAATTCCATCCTGACCAAAACACAGTCCATCAACACCATCCTAGAAGTAGATTCACACCCCATACCCACTCTTGGGTCCAAACACCCGCATTTGGAGAAATTCATGGAAAAGGCACAAGCAGACAAAGGAAGGAAACACCACTGGCAAAACCACCCCACACCCAACCCGAACAGCATTTACTCCACTCTGCAACAGCCACTGGCACTGAGACGGGAATGATTAATTTCTTTTGCGTGACTGAAATACGACTTTCAGTCATTTTTTGCTCGAGTGCCATCTCTTGGGTTCGGGAAGTTCGAGGAGGGCGAAGGCGACCAAGCACTTGCAAACAACAGCTCTGCCACCGCGACACCCGCGTGTGCCGCACGGGAGGCAGCTCCCGATATTCCTACGTGTGCAGAAATCACCGACCGGTTTGGGTTGGTTTTGGCTTTTTTTTCTTCCCCAGTAGCGGTTTTTAGCCATTCCATCAGCAACGCTTCCTCGTAACAAACAATCCCGAACAATCCCCGGCGGAGCGTGCGCTCCGTGTATTCCCTCGAGCACGGCTCCCAGCGTACGCGCGGGTGTCACAGCCGAGCATCCAAACGTGCCACACGCGGGCTCCCTGCCGCGTCCCTATCCCGAGGGATCCTCCTCCGCGCTCAGCTCTCATCCATCCATCCATCCATCCATCCCTCCCTGCCTGCCCGGGCTGCCGGGGCCGCTCACCGTGGCGTCCTGCCCGGCGTAGTGGCTGATGACCCGCGAGCCCCCCGGGTGTCTCCGGCAGAAGTGGCTGATGTCGTACACCTTCCTGTCGATCACCAGCCAGCGCTCCTGCGGCGCCGGCCCCCGCCCGCTCCGCTGCCCGATCTCCTCCCAGGTGAAGCGCCGCATCCCCCCCTGGCAGGGCTCGGAGCCCTCCATGGCCGGGATCGCCTCTCCCGGGCTCGGCTCGGCCCGGCCCGGCTCCGCCTCCCCGGGGCCTCCCCGCCCACCCCGGTCCTCCCCGCCCACTGGGCTGCGCTCGCCGTGCGCCCGCCCTCGGGGCCGGGAAGGGTGGCCGGGAGACGGGCGTGTTCGGGGATGGACAGCACGGGACAGGAGGAAACTCGGGCTGTCCGGACTGGGATGCTTCCCGGAATCATTTCGTTTGGAAAAGCCCGCTGAGAGCAGCGAGTCCCCCAGCACTGCCAAGCCCGTCCGTCACAGAATCACGGGATCGTTCGGGTTGGAAGGGAGTTCTGGAGATCATCCAGCCCAACCCCCTGGCAAGGCAGGGTCACCTGGAGCAGGTGACACAGGAGTGCATGCAGGTGGGTTTGGAGACTCCAAAGAGGGAGACGCCGAGACGCCACACCCTGCCGGAGGTCCCTGAGCAGCCTGTCCCGGTGCCCTGCCGTCCTCAATGTGCAGGTTCCTCACGTTCAGGTGAAACTTGTGGAGTTTTAATTTATGGCCTTTGCTGCTCGTCCTGTTGCTGGGCACGACGAAAACGTGTCCCCAAGTGCCACATGCACACGGCTTTTAAATCCCCCCAGCTGATTCCACCACTGCCCCGGACAGTCTGGTCCAGGGCTTGCCAACCCTTGACAACAATTTTCCCTCATACCCAACTTAAAACCTCCCCTGGCACAACTTGAGGCTGTTTCCTCTTGTCCTGTCACTTGTTACCTGGGGGAACAGAACGACCCCCACCTGGCTCCACTGTCCTTCCAGGGAGTTTCCCTTCCCCACGCTCAAGTTCCTTCTTTTGAACCACTTTTACAACCTGTTTCTCCTTATTTCTGGGCTGATTGTGACTTATCTTCCCCGCCCTTTGTTCTGCTTCCCCTTTCCAGCAGATCTCTCCTTCTCTTCCATCTGTTCTGCCTCTCCCTTCCAGCTGCCTCAGCCTCTCCTGTTCCTAGGGCTCCTTTTGGCTGCTCATGCCTGGATATGCAGCCAGAGGGAGGGAAGGTGTTGCCACAAGGTAAATCACATCAAAACCCTGCAGACGATTCTTCAGACAGCAGAATAGCGCCGGAAGAGTGAATGACGCTAAAACAGACCAATCCATCTGTGTGGGACTTCATCTACATGAGTTACAAATTAAAATTCCTCTCCCCACACTCATCTCCCTTTCCACGGCAGCACCCTGAACTCTTCGTTATTGATCCCACATTTCTTTGTTTCCATTCACACCTTCCAACCTGACCTAGTTACAGCAATTCCAGTTGAAGGTAACCATAGAAACAAAGAGCCGCCAGGCTGCATCCCCTCGAGTTCTGAGCATCACCTGATGGCTCCATCACATCTTGGAATTCTCTGCCTGCAGAACACTGGATCGGAGGTTTTTATTTCCTTCCCTTCAGCAATTCATAGTAATAAACATTAATAGATGTTTAGCATCTTTTTAAAATGCAACAGTTAGAACAGTGCAGCAATTATTTCAAATTCCATTTTTTCCCCATTATCAATTGCACAACAGGATATTTATCCTAATTTATCCTAAATTTATCCTAAATTTAGTTGATATTTATGACATTTTATCATGAATCTGGAGGACACACAGAGATCAGTTTTCTTTTTCCTATGCACTACCTTAAAAGCAAATAAATTCAATCTTCCTACACGAGTTAAACCTTTGGAAACTTGCTTTGAGGGATCTTTGAGGAAATTTGAGGAAAATTGCTTTTGAGGGCAAAAAGCACCACTAAACTTGATTAAATCCACTGTTGTTCCGTTCATGTGTCTCCTCTGGTTTCAGCAGCTATAAGGGATGTTAACACCTTATAAACACATTTTCCCAGACAAATTATACAACAGCCCTTGGAATTCCCTTCCAAGCTCCTTCTGACATGAAACCCCTGGCTGTGGTTGTTTTCCCTCTAGCAGATGATTCAAGACAAGCCATGGAGGCTCCTGGAATCACCCAGCCCCAAGCAGTGAAGGTTTCTGTGTCCTGCCAGTTGCCAGCAGTGCTTGTTTCCCTTGCCCTTGCTGCACTTGGGATCTCAATGGGTGTCTCAGAGAGAAGAGAGGGACTTTTGTCATAAAAACTGCCAGGGAAAAAAAACCAGCTGCTGTTAGAGACTCACCAGCATCCCACATCCAGCTGGGACTCCTGGCATCCATCCCTGGATGGATCACAATTAACCAGGTAAAACATGTCCTTCAGTGCCCTGACTCCCTGTTTCCCCTTCACTGTTTCCATCTCCGTATCGGCTGTCACCATCTCGATGTGAGCCAGTGCCCCAGGCTACCAGGAACCACCAAAAATCCGAGGGGAGGGAAGAGATGCTCTTTGGTTCACTCTTCTGATCTGCCTGCAGATCTGGTGACTGGGGATCACCAGAATTTGGAGAAAATATATTAAAACTCCTTATTTTGCTACCATGATTTGGCTGGAACATGTTTTAAAATATCCAAGTGACCTTGGTGGTGAGGGATTACTAAATATTTGGGCATCTGCTGACTAAACCAGTAATCAGGGAAAGAGGGAGATGGGCTGAAAGGATTGCAGCCTTTCTTTTCTCCTTTTAGAGAAAATGAGTTACAATGATGGATGGTGAGGTCTGAAACCACAGGGGAAAAAACATTAAAGGAAAACTAACAAATGCTGAAAACCAGTTTAAAAGGGCAGAGTCTAAAAGAAGACTCAGTTCTTGGCTTTGGCTCAGCCTAAGAAAAGCTGAAGATTCCGGGCACAGCCGAATTGTGGTGGTGTGATTTACCAGGCTCTGTCATCAGCACAATTAAAACAGCCACACTGATGAAGCAAATGCAGCAGGAAAACATTAATTTAGTCATTGTGTTACTACCAGGGAAGAGCTTGAAGCTCCTGATAGCTCCCTGTAACACCATTCCTGCACCAGGCTTAGGATCCACTGCAAGGATCTGGGTAACACCAGAGGAAGGGGGAGAAATTGGAAATATTCCCTTTATTCTGTATTGTTGGGAATGAGCTGGAATACTGGAATTACTTGGCCTAAATGAGTTTGTGTTGTTCCTAGAACTCTCTGTTCGGGTTGCTAACACTTTATACCCACAGTAAATTCTTGATTTTCCACACAAACAGTGTCACTTCATGAAGCATTTGCTCAGTGCTCTGACCTAACAAAATTTAGATACAAAAAAAGACTGAGATTTGGGAAGAGTTTGTGTCTTGCCAGAAAAAGCACCCAGGAATTACTCTGTGTAAGGGAGGAGATAAAAAAAAGCTAATCTTTTGTCCTTCAGAAGACATAAATTCAGATTAGCAACTGAGGGAGCGAGGCAGTGATTGTTCAGAGTTTTACACTTTTGAAAGCAAAACCTGGGCAAAGAAAAAAAGGAAAGGAGCTGATGATAACAGGGGAACACTGGGAGGATTTTCACTAGAAATCATGACGAAGAAGCATCAGAACAGAGCATTTCTCTCCTTATTCCTGCCCTGCTGCAGTGTGTGCTGCTTTCTGAGCGTGACTCCCTCCTCTGCTCCCCCAGCAGCCGGAGAAGTTTGTGCCCTGACCCTGATGATCCCACGGGCAGCCCGAGATCCACTGCAGAATGTGGAACCCCTGCCAGCCATGGCTGCACAATGGGGGATTTCTGTTCCTCTGCTGGTTGTTTCCCTCGGAAAGTTCCTCAGCTCTCAGCCACTCTCCCAGGACCAGGGAAAAAGTGGGATATGTCAGAGTAAAAAATATCCAGAGTAAAATATATCACAGAAACCTTTGGTAGCGTTTCGTTTTAAAACCCACCTAATCACTGGGTTCCCTCACCTCAGGCTCCAGCCCCCTGTTCCCAGCCCAGCTGTTTCCCATTATGTTTGAAATTATTATTCAATTTATTGTTTATTTTTAAGTTCAGAGCTCCTCAGCCTTTCCCTCTTGTGGAAGACAGAGAAAACCTGGGGTCCTCTCTCTCCTTCCATGTATTTTTCCTTGGCAGAAAGGAAAAAGGTATCAAAAAGTCTATTAAAAGTATCAAAAAGTTTAAAGGTGCAGCTAAACCTGATTTTCACTCCATTTTTCTCCCCAAATCCTCAGCTCCTGCCTCTTTCCCCTTCACAAACCTGCTGCATGTCTTTCCCTTGTTCACTGCTCTTTCCTGCTGCCTCCTCCTCCCACCACATGCTTTGGAGCCACCCAGCCTTACCAAGTGATGGATCTCATACTATAAACTGGGGGAAAAGGAGCATTTTCCCTGCATCTATGAGGATTGCAGCACAGCTACAGGGCATTTCCACGTGTTGGTGCCAGTCTGGGTGCTGCTGTCAAAGTCTAGTCCTTTCTAAAAACCAAGTTAAAAGAAACTTCTCAGACCTTGCCAGCTCCTATGTAAAACTCAACAAAGGGATGAGACAACAAACACAGAAAATGTCTTTTTTTTTTTTTTTACCACATTTTTAAAGCTCTTCCCTCAGGATTTCCACTTCTTTTACACTAAACCAATGCATGAGAGTGTAAAGATACCTGAGCTACCAATTTTCCCTGCTTTTTTACCATTCTGGTCTATCCCAGTAAGATATCCTTCACTGATTCATTAGCTGAAGAGCAGACATGCCACTTCTACGTGGGCTCCCTGCAAGAGCTCTTCCACTTCCACATCCCCCTTCTCATCCTTCGTTCCCTCTCATGTTCCTCACCTTTTTTGCCCACATCTCGTGACTCTTTGGTTAAACTCAGGCCTTTTATGTCTCTCACACAAGCTCTTTGTGCTGCTAAAGCTACACCGGCCAGCAACCGCAGCCTTTCACCCACTTGGCCATAGAGCAGAGCCTGTTCTCCTCTCTTTGCTGGGGCTGGTTTGTGCCCCAGGAGCCAAAGAAAACTCGGAACAAGCACTGCCTGAAGCCTGACAGCCGGGCTGGCTGTGCTGCTGGAGGCAGAGAGCAGCAGGGATTATTTTAGAGGCATCTTTCAATGGCTTGTCATTAAGTTACAGTGCAATTTTCCATGGGAAATATCCATGTGGGGAGTTCTGGGCGCTGATTTTGCTTCTTTGTCCATCTACAGGTAAATTCCAAAATGTACCCAATCTCCTTACCAGCTCATTTTGTGGAATCAACACAGAATCCAGGAATGGTTTGGGTTGGAAAGGACCCTAAAGCTCATCCCATTCCAAGCCCCTGCCATGGACAGGGACACCTTCCACTACCCAGGTTTCTCCAAGCCCTGTTCAAGCTGGCCTTGGACACTTCCAAGGATGGGGCAGCCACAGTTTCTCTGGGAAACTGTGCCAGGGCCTCCCCACCTCAGAGGGAAGAATTTCTTCCTGAATTGTACATATCCAGGATTAAAATTCCCAAATTCAAAGAACTCAGCAAACTTTTCCCTCATCACAGGCAACAAGTTTCAGGTCCACCTTAATGTGGTGTCTGGCTGCAATTTCGTCCGATCCTTGTCACAGGGCTATTTTGAACCAAACTAAATAAAACGAGCAAGTCTTAGCAAAACATTCCTATCATTTCTGACTTTCCTCACCCCACACCACAGGCAAGGACTGTTTAATAGGCTGAAGCCATCCTGCAGCATTAACACCAGGCAGAAACAGAGGAAAGCTCTAGCATGGCTTGACACAAAGCTAAAGAGGAGAGATTTAGATTGGATATTAAGGAAGAAATCCTTCCCTGAGGGAGGTGAGGCCCTGGCACAGGTTGTCCAGGGAAGCTGTGGCTGCTCCAGCCCTGGAAGTGTCCAAGGGCAGGTTGGATGGGGCTTAGAGCAACCTGGAATAGTGGAATATGTCCCTGTCCATAGCAAGGGATTGAAACTGGATGGTCTTTAAGGTCCCTTCCCACCCAAACCCTTCTGTGATTCTGTGGTTAACCCTGTGCATTCCTTCCCCTGCTTAGGCCCAGCCTGTGCCACTACAGAAAGGATTAATAACCCTGCCACTTATTCATGCAAAATCATCACAAGAAGAGATTCCAATCACCTGGAAAGCTGGGAATCACACCTGACTGGCCCTGGAAAGTGGCCAAGGGCCCTGTCAGAGGTGAGCAAAGCCGCAGGGAAAGTGCCTCGTGCTGGTTTTGTCTGTCCTTGCAACACCACACCTTGCATAACCTCACAACGGGAACCGTGTACAATGAAGCGCCCCACGGCAAGGAAAAGATGGCAAAGATGACTTTATCCCACCTGTTAACAAAAGCATGGCCTCGGGCAGGAGAGCTTTGGCTGGGGTCAACCAGCTCTGCTTGTGACACAGGAAAGCTGTGAAGTCTGGCAGCCAGCAGCGGCAGCCTGGCAAAAATAGAGCAAAACAATGCAGATTTCGGGCAGCTCCTTTCTGAGCTCAGTGGTGAGAAGTGGGGTGAGAAGTCTGGGGGGGAGGAAAAAAGGCAGAAAAAGGGGAAAAAGTAGGGAAAAAAATATGAAAAAGAGAGGACAAAGAAAAGAGGTAAAAAGGGAGTAAAAATTGTATGAAAGGTAAAAAAGAGTAAAAATGGTAAAAAAGAGTAAAAGGAGAGTGGAAGGAAGGAGAAAGGGTTGGAAAGAGGAAAGCAGGAGGAGGGGTGAAGGGAAAAAAGATGGGAAAAGGAGTGGAAGGGGAAGAGGTGGGAAGGAGAGAAGAAGGGAAGAGGAGAAGAGATGAAAAACGGGCAAAGGGGAAAGAGAGGACAAAAGGGGGCAAGGGGGAAGAAGGGGAGATGGGGAAGAAGAGGAGATGGGGAAGGGGGGGAAGAGGAAGGGGGAAAGGCAGGAAAAGTGGAAAAGAGGAGAAGGAGGAAAAGGCGGGAAAGGGGGTAAAGGTGGGGAAAAGAGGGGAAAGGGAGGGAAGGTGAGAAAGGTGGGGGAGGAGGAAAGGGGAGAAAAGGAAACGAAGGGGAAAAAAAGAAGAAAGAAAACAGGGGAAAGGAAGGGAAAAAAAGAAGGGGAAGGCGAAGAAAAATTACGCGGGGGAAAAAAAAAAAAAAAAGACGGGAGCAGCCCTTTACAGCAGGAGCCAAAAAATCTCGAGGACACGAAGCTCGGAGCGGGAGGAGGAGGAGGAGGAGGAGGGAAAGGAGGCGAGGGGCTCCCACCCTCCCGTCCCCCGGCCCCGCGCGGTCCCGGCCCGCAGCCGCTTCGAAAGATCGGACGGGCCAATGGCCGGGAGTGGGAGGGCGGCGGGACAGCCGGGATTGGCGCCGGGGCTCGGCTGATCCCGCTGGGAGAGCCCCGGGCACCGAGCGGAGGGGGGTGCCGGGGAAAGGGGGGCGGGATGCCGGGCAGGGGGAGATGCCCGCGGGAGGAGGATGCTGAGTTTGGGGCGGGGGGGAGAGGGGGGGTGCCGGGAGGGAGGAGAATGCACGGGAGAAAGGATGATGCTGGGAGAGGGAGGGGATGCCGAGGGGGGAGAATGCCTGGGGGGGGGGGGGGGGAATGGATGCCCGAGAGGAGGGTGCGAGGGGGGTGTGGGTAGAAGGGGCCGAGCTTCCCTCAAAACACAGGGCTATGTGCGAGGATAAAGTGCATCAGTGCGGGGACAGCCAGCCTAGGGGGCACTTCCGAGCAGGCGGAGAGCTTCCAAGGGCTGGGAAGCCAGAAACAAAGAGAAGGGAGGACATGAGCGAAGGCGAAGGGAGGGAGCAGGGGATCAGCTGAGTTCAATCCCGGCAGGAAAGCTCTTCCCCTCCGGCACATCCCTAAGAGGCGCCGGGACAAGTTTCCCCCCACTCCTCTCCCCCTTTGGGCAAGAAGACAAAGAATCCAGTGGCCCCATGGGGAAAGGGGGCGAGCAAGGGGGGGATTCGGGGGAGCCGGCGGCGCAGATCCGCTTCTACACCTGGGAGGAGATCCAGAAGCACAACCTGAGGACGGACAAGTGGCTGGTGATAGAGCGAAAGGTTTATAATGTCACCAAGTGGGCAAACAGGCACCCGGGGGGCCAGCGAGTGATCAGCCACTGCGCCGGCGAAGATGCCACGGTAAGGACCGACCCCCGCGGCTCTCCCGGCTCCAGCAGCATCCTCTGACAGCTCCTTCCCTCCCTGAAGGGAGCCAGCTGCCTGCTGTCCCCTGTCCCCATCTCCCCAACACCTGCTGGACACCTGGCTCAGCCCTTCCGCTGCTCCCAGCTCGGTCCAAGTGGATGCAGGTCCCCCCCACCCCACCCCCCCCCCCCGGAGCCGTGGTGTCTGGAAGATGGGTTGGTAGGGATTGCTGTGCTTAAATCCTGCTAGTTTGCCTTTGTCTCCTGCTTGTGCCGTGCCTCGAGCCCTGAATTCAGGAGCAAGGCGTCCCAAATCTCCCCTTTTCCAGTGTGGAGTTTGTGACATGCAGAGTCACACAGCCAAGCACAGGGAGGGTTAAACAGAGGCCAGGCTGTGTCTCAAAGTTGCTTCTGTGAGGAGGCTTTAAAACAAGGAGCTTTTTAGCTCTTTTTTTTTTTTTTTTTTTCCCCGGGAGAAAATTCTCTGGAGAATTTGGTTACAGGTTGCTACAGAAAAGAGAGAGAGAAAAAGAAAAGCAGCAAACCATTTGCTGCTGCTCCAGCTGTTCCTGCGCTGGGTTCAGCCACCTCTCAGGTTTCAGCACCGTAAAAGATAAGAAACCAACCAACAACAACAACAACAACAACAAAAACCCCCCTGCCTTGAAAAAGGAACAAATTAGAAATAAATTGTTTGCTGTCTGGAGTTCCCCTCAAAACCACCTTCCTCAGAAGTGCATCCAGAGAGCATGTTCTCCCCTCAGGGCGTGTTCGTGAAATGCAAGCTGCCTCAGAGCTCTTCCCAAAACGTGCAGAGACCAAGCAGGAACAGGAACTGTTGGTCTCTCACAGCTCCTGACACCTCAAGCAAGGAGGAAGCTCCATGTGCGACAAAATTATTTGGCAGAACCTTCCCTTTCCTTCAACCCCCATTTCCCTGCGTCCCGTGGTTATTTTCCATTCTTTTCCTTTAAGCACTGAGCTGCATTTTGGCCCTTCTGTGCCTTTTCAGTAAATCCTCTGAATGAGTAGCTTTCTCCCTCAAAAAGATGGGCCAGCTTTGTGCTTTTAACTGCCTAAACACAGAGCTGCTCAAACAGGAGGAGTTTGACTCCTATCCCCAAGAATTTAACTCCCCTATCTCCATTAGCAACCAAAAAGCATCTGCTACTGCAGTTGTCTGGAATCCTTGAGAGGGAGGCTGAAACACAGGTTGGTGCTTCCAGGATTGCTGGTCCTCCTCCCACCTCCCCACCCTACATTGCATCCCACACTCCATGAAGGCATGGCCTTCAAAATGCTCTGAAATTGTTATATCACCCCTCCGAGCACCAAATCAGGATTGGCATCAGTTTTGCAGCTTCCCTGCGGTGAACAACCATTTACAGCCAAAAAAACCTTCTTGTTCAAGGGGAGAAAGACTTGGCCTTGACCCTGTGAGGCTTTAGATTGGATTTTAGGAGGAAAATCTTCCCTGTGAGGGTGGGGAGGCCCTGGCACAGGGTGCCCAGAGAAGCTGTGGCTGCCCCTGGATCCCTGGCAGTGTCCCAGCCAGGCTGGATGAGGTCTGGAGTAACCTGGTCGATGGAAGGTGTCCTTGCCCATGGCAGGGGAGTGGAATGAGATGATTTTTACAGCCCCTTCCAACCCGAACCATTCCATGGTTCTATGATTTTTTTTTAAACACAACATCCGAGTCTGGGCCAGCCTGTTCTGGTGCCACCTCACGCACAGAACACGAAGGCAGGGACACTTTCCAGTGTCTGTCCCAGAGGTGCTCAGGGATGTAAAAGAAAATCCTTGTGCTGACGGCTCTAAGCACTTCCAGTGCTCAGGTACAGCTCATATCTCCATTATACAAAGCTTTTTTTTTTTTTTTTTTTTTTTTCCACCAGAAGCAGCTGGAATAATTCCCACATCCCATAAAACACTTCGGCTTATTTGGTCAGTAGATCACAAAGTTGGGAGGTCAAGTGCCAACATCACACAGCATTTCTCAGAGATTATCTTCTTCCTTAAGCTTTTTATCACCTGCAGTACAGAACTGAGGACAATTCCAAAATCCAGGTGCTATCTTATATTTGGGACCTATTAGTATAGGAGCTTCATGAGATACACACAATAAAAATCCAATTCTTCCGTCTCTTGCAGAATCTCCAGGCAGTGAGCACCCAATCAGGCCTCCAAAGACTTTTTTATTCCCAGCAGTTAAAATAGTATTGAATGGACATTTTTTAACGCTTCTTATGTGTCACCCTCTCCCGCTTTCCCTTTCTTCCCCTTTTTTTTCACCCAAAACTGCAGAGCCTTGCAGTAGGCACAGTCAGCTATTCACTTCCCCCCTCATTCTGCTTTTCCTTCCTCTTTCACATCTTCTGCAAATCATTCCAGAGAAGGAAAACAGGAACCAGAGTCAACATTTCAGTGACACATTTATGGGTTCAAGTTTCTATTGATTTTGGTGGGCCTTGGGCCTGAGGTCGTTGCCTGGCTCCTTTGAACCCCAGACTTTTGATGGAGGGCAGCTCCCAGAAGGGTCAGCTGGACAGAGGGAGCACTTTTCAATCCACCCTTTCTCTTTAGAGTCAGGAGGGAGAATTTAGGTTGTCCCTACAGTTCTTAGGCAACGGGACAAGGGTGGAAAGGCCAGAGCACGGTGCTCCTGACTCCTGTTTTTAACTATATTTTTTTTTTCCCATACTCTCTCAGCACTTCATGGAACCAATATTTCCAGTTCTCCCAGGTGAATTCCAAGAGCTGACTCCAGTTCTGTGCAGTGAGGAAAGGGCAAGGACAGAGTGAGGGTTTCTGATCTGGGTCAGCTTTCTGGCCCTGCTGCTGCCCTTGGGGTTAAAATTCCAACTGTGCCATGTGAAAGGATCTGGCCAAGATCTCACGAGCATCAGGCACCTGTGGGATACAGGTAGACAAAAATATGTGGAAGGGGAAGGAATAGAGAAAAAGAAGAGTCAGATAAGCTCATGAACGCCAGGATCAACGTGACTCCACAAACAAGGCATTATTCTGAAGAGTCACCACTTTTTCCTCCGCTGTTTTACCGCTGGGATCTCCAGGCCTGGCCAAACCACCCAGGAATATTTTTTGTGTTTGCAGTCACATCCAGCTTCAGTCACCACAGTCACCCCCTGTCTTGACTTGCCTCCACGAGCAGACTTTCCAAGGGTATTTTTATCCTAAGGAAGGATTTGCACAAATTCCCCTCTGCCTACCTTCTAAGGGAATTAACAGGATTTAAGTATTTAGTTGCTTAGAAAGAATTTCTTGAGGTGCCTTTCACCATATGGCTGGATGCCATCCCAGGTCTCACCCTTCCCAGGACAGCAAATTCATCAGGCTTTAGTGGAATTAATGTCCCAAACAGTGATCACAGAGCTGGAGGTCACCTGGCCCCCCTCTTCCACAAGTTCCACAACTGCTGGAGGTGGGTGGGAATGTCACAGTGAATAGGAAGCACATCTGACTTCTGCATCTCACACGGTTCCTCCTGTTTCCACTCCAGGATGCATTCCAGGCCTTCCACATCAATCCCACCTTGGTGCAGAAGTTTCTCAAGCCCTTGCTTATCGGAGAACTCGCTCCAGGGGAGCCCAGCCAGGACCGAGACAAAAATGTGAGTTTTTGCTCCTCAGCTGGGGTTCAGGGTGGCTATTCCCACTAGTTTTTCCCTCTTGGGATGTTCTCCAGAGAGGGAGAGTTCTCAGTGACTGAACATCTCCGTGTAGCAGTATTTGCATCCTATCATATGTGTGTGGAAAGGGGGTGACACGTTTGGCCGTACAAACCTTGCCTTTCCCACAGAGCCACCAACAGCCAATTTCTGGCAGCCTGTTCCAGGCACCCAGGCTGGACTGATCCCATCCTGACGGGAAATGGGAACTGAGACATGTGGAATGGGAAATGTGCCCCAGCTCCAGGGTCCCTTCTGCTGCTCCTTTGCTGGTGACCAAGCTCCAAAACACAAGTCTCGCTTCGGTGGCCGTGCTAAGGAGCAGCAGCCACTGCCCATCCCCAGGGCAGCTCTGGATCCCTGCTCATCCATTATTCAGGCCCAGAGCGTGGCACAACTGGCCAGGAAACTCAATCCTGCCCCGTTGTTTGTGGCTGGCCATGATTGTGAGATATCTGTGTCACTCACAATAGAGGGGACAACGCTGGCCCCCAGTGACCCAGCAATGCTCCTCATGGATGGCTGCACAGGAGCTGGCCCACGGATTGAATGGATGACGGGTGATAGTGGGTGCTCATTATCAGAGCTCTGGAATTAGACACAGTAGCACTGAATTCCCTCTTGCTCCAGCTTCTCTTGGTGCTTGGGAAGCTCATTCAGACAAGAGCCATCAGGTGATGGGACACTCAACAGAGCTTGGATTACTCTCCTGGCTCCAGGTCCAAAAGGTCAGGATGTGGGCTCAGACCAGCCAGGATGCTTATTCCTAGGAATACAGGGCAAAAAGCTGGAATATGAAGCCAGGGTCCTTAGCACGGAGCTCATCCTTCCTCCATCCATCCATCCATCCCGCAACTCATCCAGGCTCACTCCCAAGCCTCACCCTGCTCTTGCCTGTCCCGTTGCAGTCCCAGCTGGTGGAGGATTTCCGGACCCTGCGGAAGACAGCGGAGGACATGAACCTGTTCCGAGCCAGCCCTTTGTTCTTCTCCCTTTACCTGGGCCACATCATTGCCATGGAAGTTTTGGCTTGGCTCATGGTTTCCTACTTTGGGACCGGCTGGATCACAACCCTCATCCTTGCCTGCATCCTTACAACTTGCCAGGTGACAAAGAGGGCTCTTCCTCACACTCCCAACATGCCCTCCATCTCCATTTCTTTCCTGCTTAGCTCTGATTCCCAATAGCTTCCTAACTATCTGATTTCCCCTCATCCCAGGCCCAGGCAGGCTGGCTGCAGCATGATTTTGGACACCTCTCTGTCTTCAAGAAGTCTTCCTGGAACCACATCTTCCACAAGTTTGTCATTGGACACCTGAAGGTAAAGGAAATTATGGAGCCAGAGAATTCTGGGAATCCATCCCTTTGGCTGTGGCCCAGTAGGAAAGGGAAGCTCTCAGCCTTCCCAAAGTGAGCAGAGGCACAAAAAAAGTTGGTGACCATTGTCCATGGAGCAGCCTGGGCTAGTGGAAGGTGTCCCTGCCCATGGCAGGGGGCTGCGATTGGATGAGCTTTAAAGTCCCTTCCAACCCAAACCATTCCAGCATTTTCTGGGAAGACACAGTGACCTGTAACTCACTCAGAGTGTATTTATTCCATGTTCTTTCAATGTGGATGATCCTTGGGGATCCCTCTGGAACCAGCAGTCTCATAGCAACCAACAACTCCAGCACTCCCTGCCTGCTGCTCTTTCCAAAGCAAATCCCACTTTGGCCACAACCTGAGTCTCACCACTTTAGTTCTCATAAATGATGGGGTAATCCCACCTTGGGAGCAGCTCCCCATGGATGAAAACTCCTTGTTCTCCTTGCCCAGGGTGCCTCTGCAAACTGGTGGAACCACCGCCACTTCCAGCACCACGCCAAGCCCAACATCTTCAAGAAGGACCCAGATGTGAACATGCTGCACATTTTTGTCCTTGGGGACACACAGCCCGTCGAGGTAAGGAAAAGTGGGGAAAACGTGGAAACCTACTGTCTGAGAGGGCCCTCAGAGAGTGGTTGTGCAAATCCAGGAGTTGGCTCCCATTGTTAGACATGACTTACACAGGCAGGACTTCCAGGAATGCTAGAAAGGAAATGCTTAATCCAGGGATTTCGTCTGGCTACGTTGTCTGACAGGAGTTTGGAGCCAACCCTTGGGCTGAGGAGCAGCACTGACTATTAATTCCCAATCCATTTCCTGTGCTGACCACAGGAGACAGTGTCCTGGGCTAACTCGGGAAAAATAATGCAGATGGGCTTGGAGAGAAAGCAGAAAGCCACTCAAGGCCGCTTCGTCCTGCTGGCTTGAAGTGCCAGCATGAGGGGGAAATATGGTGTTCCTCAGTATTCCAGCAGGAGCATTTCAAAACTAACCTTCCATTTCCATAGCAAATGTCTTCCAGCATCAAGTGATTTTAATTTTAATTCAATCTGCCCCTCCAGAGCCAAAATATTTACTGCCTGTTTATAAAAACCTACGCAAAGCACTTAAATTGTGGTGTTTTTCACAATGGAACAAGGGTTTCTAGTTTTAAAAGCAAAACCCCAAGAAAATGGACAAGCAGCAAAGACAACACAGGGGAATACAACATTAAAAATGGTTTCTCAGCCAGATTTTGTATTATTGAGAAAGCAGACTTAAAGGAAAACCTAAACATTTGTGGTAACAAGGAAAACTGGATTTCCTCCTCAAAATATCTAATATTAGGCCTGGATCAGTCTATCCTAATATTCTCACACTGGTATAGAATCCTTTTCCAGATGATGCCAAGTGCACAGTCTTGCAGAGCTCAGCCCAGAGGGAATAATGTGCCTGATTTGTCGGTGCTACAAGCCTTCCCTTCCAAAAAATCAGACTTCATCCCTGTCACATTGATGTTAGTAAAGATGGAGGTGCTGGCAGTTCTTATCACAGACACAGGGATGGCAGCAGGCGAAGTGCATCAAAATTCCATCAAATAAATAGAGATTATCTGTAAAAATTGAGTTTACACCTAACACAAGGACAAAGTCAGGATATTTAATCACACCAAATCACTGGTGGGAATTCAGTCAAAACTCCCTGGTCAATAAATTAGGAATTATTGCAGAGAATCTGCTTTTACCTGGGAACATCCCGATCCCAGGCTGAGCTGTGTCCTTGTGTCCTGCAGTACGGCAAGAAGAAGCTGAAGTACCTGCCTTACAACCACCAGCACGAGTACTTCTTCCTCAGTGAGTATCCACCCTCCTCTCTTCCCTTTTCCTGGAATGCCACTTGTCCTTTCCAGCCCTCACTGTGTGAGCAGAGCAACTCCTCAAATCCCAGCTCATCCCACCCTTCCTCAGGACCCTGTGCAGCTCCCAAAATCAGCTCAGGGATGTCCAAACACCTGGAACATTGCCCTGTAGAGCAAGGGAATTTAAAAGAGCTGAGGCTGGGAATGACCTCCATGTGAGAGGCTCCATGGAAAAACTGCATGTTCCCAGTTCCATGGAAGCAGTCCCTCATGCCACACACCTTCCCACCCCTCTGATGGCCAAACCATTTCCCTTTGCCTTCCAGTCTTCCCGCCTCTGCTCATCCCTGTGTATTTCCAAATCCAAATCATCTCGACCATGATCAGGCGCAGGTTCTGGGCGGTGAGTGAAACATTCCCTCCATCCTTATGGGGTCTGGCAGGAAACTGGAGCAGAGAGGGAGGCCAGGGGGCCAGCAGGAATTACCCACTGTTCCCAACATCCCCAGCAAGGACACGTTACCCAAGATGGGCAAAGTGATGCCTGCTGTTTTCTCTCTCCCCCCAGGACCTGGCCTGGGCCATCAGCTACTACCTGCGCTACTTCCTCACCTACATCCCGTTCTATGGCATCCTGGGATCCCTGGGTCTCCTCACGTTTGTCAGGTAGGGGCTCAAGGGCATCCCTGCTGCTCTGCCATCCCTCCAGTGCTGTTTGAGCCTGGCCTCAGCTCTGCTGTGTCCCACTGCTTCACTTCCCTCTCAGGAATTCTGGCTTCCCTCCCAATTCTAGCTCCTCTGGCACTCGACATCTTCTCCTACCTGCATCTCCCCCTGCCCCACCATGGTCCAGCCAGGATTCTCCTCCCTTTCCTCATTCCCTGTTCCCACACACTGCTGATCCCACTTTGGTCATGGCTGGACCCTCCCAGAGTGTCTCATCCCACCCTCTTCCCAGCTGACTGTGGAGGTAATCCTGTGCAAGCTCCAAGTCTGAAATCAAGCTGGAAAACTTAGCACAACCGGCCCATTATTCCCAAAATTTTTGATGAAACTGAAAGTGCAAGAAAAAAAAGCAAAATTGCAAAATCAGATCATCTGCTCTTTCGGAAAACAAGCCTGGAATGAGGATGATTCCAGGCAATTCCTTGTCAACATCCATCCAAGTCTCTGCTGCTCCCTGCAAACCCCACCTGATGTCCCCACATCTGGCAGAAATTGTCACAATTTTTCCTGGCTTTGCAGGTTTCTGGAGAGCCACTGGTTCGTGTGGGTCACCCAGATGAATCACATTCCAATGGAAATTGATTCTGAGAAGCACAGAGACTGGCTGAGCTCCCAGGTAACTGGGAGGGGAGAAAAAAACATCCCTGACTCACCCCAAAATGGGATTTACTCAGAGAGTGTGAGGGTTACCACCACCCCTTATTAGGATAGAGTGTCTTGTCCATGACTTCTATAAAGATGTTCTTCCCAGAGCCAGCAATGCTGGGCAAAGACATGGAGTTCCAAAGTTCTGCAATTACTTTGACAATTAAAAGGTTACCTGCTCCTGGAGGCAAGTTGAGAGAGGGAATGACTGTGGTGACTGATGCTGGATGTGACTGCAAATCCAGAAAAATATTCGTGGGTGTTTTGGCCAGGCCTGTAGATTCCACAGGAAGACAGCTGAGGAAAATGTGGTGACTCTTCATTTTGGAAGCTGCCTTTGTCCTTTTGTTCTGGAAGATGAGTGACTGTGTGCTCCCTTTCCTTTTCTTTATTCTAGAACCATATTCTTGATATTTTGGCAGTTCTGTCTCCCTGCAAATCCAAATAAGATGTCTGAGGGAGGAACCCAATAAAAAATTCGGTTGCATTTAAAGAATTTTAAGAAAAAACATCTAATTTTATGAACTAGCAAGAATACCTAAGAAATATTGTCAGAATATCACACTTAAGGCAAACTGGGTAATAACTACATGGGGATGGGGAAGCTTTGTGTCCATGCGTTTTCCTCCCATTTTCCACCTTGGTACTGCTGCCAACCCTCTGATCTCCAATGGGAGAGGCTGAGATTTAGGAATCCGGGCTTGGGCTACATCACTTCACCACCAGTGCGAGTTTGACTACCTGAGGCCCTGAGGGAGGATTAAAGCTCCCCTTGCTGCACCCAGGCAGGCTCTGCACTCCCAGAGCTCAGGAAGAACAATTTCACCCTGATTTTGGGACGAGCCATCCCTAATCCTCACAGTTTTCTCTCTCCTGGCAGATGGCAGCGACCTGCAACATTGAGCAGTCCTTTTTCAATGACTGGTTCACCGGGCACCTGAACTTCCAGATCGAGCACCAGTGAGTACGGAGCCGGCATCGTGAGGGCACTGCCAGCTTGTCACAGCCCCAGGGACGGAATTAGGAGGTGGGGCAGGATCATATGCCAAGGAAAAAGAGTTCCAGACTACACAGCAGTGAAAGTTGTGGCTGCCCCATCCCTGGAAGTGCTCCAGGCCATGTTGGATGGGGCTTGGAGCAACCTGGGATAGTGGAAGGTGTTCCTGCCCGTGGTGGGGCGGGAACTGAATGAGCTTTAAGATCCCTTCTCACCCAAACCATTCCATGGTAGTCTGCTTCTATTACAGCCACGACATTTTTCTCTCTTGCTGCAAAGCTTTCACTCTCACAGCCTTAATTTAGGGTTTAATTAGGAGTCGTCATTATGCATCTACCATTACAAAGGCTGTGGGCTCATATGCCAAGCATCCACCTCAGAAAACTCCCCTCCCCTAAAGCATTCCAGTGTTTTATAGAGTGTGGCACTGTGTAGGATGCTAGGTACCAGATTCCAGAAAAAATATGGAAACCAGGGCCATATGGACAGTCTGTTGCCAATGGCAACAGCAAACATAGAAGAAAGGGTTTTTAGGGTGAGGCTGCATGGTTTGGGAGCCAGCTTAGGAAATCTCCATGAAAAACATAGGGAAAGGTCCCCCAAGATCCTTCTTTACCTGCTTCCAGAGGTGGAAAAGCAGGTCACTGGGAATTCAGTTCAGCAAGAAACAATTATTCCCAGAAGAAATGGGCGGCCATCTCTGAGGCTGTTCCCTCACTCCTGCTGCCCTCTCATTGCACACTCATGTCCCTTCTTGCACGAACTGGCTTTCAGTGTGTCCTGAGCATGGCTTTGCTTTGAGGCATGGCAGGAAAATCAGTTTTCACCTCCTCCTTGAGACAGAGGATCATAAACCAGGGATGTCTCTGTGCCTCTCTTCCTTTGTCTGTACAGCTTGAGGAGGAGGCACCAACACTAAGCCCCTGAGGATGCAAACAGAGATGCCCATCCCTTGGTGCTTGTCTCGTGAGCTTTCTCAGCTTTGTTTTCTCTCTCTCCTCTCCAGCCTGTTTCCAACAATGCCACGGCATAACTTCTGGAAGGTGAAGCCTTTGGTGAAGTCATTATGTGCCAAGTACGGAGTCCCGTATGAGGAGAAGCCCCTTGGGAAAGCATTTGTAGACATCGTTGGGTAAGGCCCTCCTGATCCCCCCTCCAGGGACACCCAATATTTTCTAGCACAGAGGATTCAGGACTCAACAGACCCTTCAGAAATTTGTGCTGTTGCTTGCTGTCAAAGTACCAAACACTTAACCTTCATATGGGTACAAACCTGATCACGGCATCTGGGGACATGGTGGCTCAGCAGTGCTGGGGTGGATCTTAGGGCTTTTCCAACCTTAATGATTCTGATTTTTATACCGCCCTGTTCTGACAGCTGGTGGCTCCTGCTGCAAAGTGAGATGAATCAAAGGGAAACAGGTCAGGTTACAGCCTCTGCTGTGTCCCCTGAGAGCCCTGCCAGCAGCAACAGGCAATTCCCTGCAGGCAGAGCTGGAGATGAGTCTAACGGCCCTTGTCAGCAGCCTCGGTGTTAATGTTGCTGTCTCAGTTACTGCGAGGGGAATAATTCATGGCAGGGAACATGAGAAAGCTCTGCAGTCCAGGCACCTCCTGCACAAACCACTCAGAGCACAGGCAGATTGAAGAGGGGTGGCCACAAAGGGTGGGAGAGCTGAAAACTGGTTCCAAACCTGCTTTTGTCCTCAAATCCAGTTAGGACAGGGCCATGCAGCACCAAGGCACAGTGGGGTGAAGCCTGGAGGCTCCCAAGAGGACTTGCAGCCCCTTCCAGTGCCTAAAAGGGCTCCAAAGGAACTTTGGACAAGGGCCTGGAGTGACTGGACAAAGGGGAATGGCTTCACGCTGCCAGAGGGTGGGTTCTGTGAGTGTGAGCCTATGATTGATACGAAAATTCAGCAATAGGCTCCATTGCAGGAAAAACACGACAGCAGCAAGATTCCCAAAGTTCTCCTTTTCTTCCCATAGGTCCCTAAAGAAATCTGGAGATCTCTGGCTGGATGCTTATCTCCATAAGTGATCATGAATCTTTCTGGGGAGGTGTGAGTGACCGGGAGGGATGGGGGGGCATGGGGGGGGGAGAGGGATCACACTTGTGTCTTTTACTCTCAGATCTCAATCTAAATCCACGGTTGGAGGGGAGTTTCCTCTCTTGTCAGCTGCTTCTGGCACAGGCCCAGGCAACCTGTTTAATCCAGGCAGATTTAAAATGTGCTCCAGAGGGTGGAAAGCGAGGCCACATCGCAGGGAACGGAAGGTTGGGAGAGGATGATGAGGAATGTTTAAAAAAGGGGCATTAATATCTGACCTTGACCTTCTTTTCACAAGATTCGTCCTCGTTCTGCCTAAACCACACAAACCCCAATTCGCACCTAAGGGTTTTTTGAGGCCTCAGTGAGTGTTTGCAATCCAAGGACACCACAGCCAACTCTTTCCCATGTTTGTGTGAAAGAGGAATCACATCCCACGGGACTGGCAGCTGCTGGGCTGTGCTTCCAGCCCTGTCCAGAACCCAGCTCCCTCCTTTCCCTGCCTCCTTCCCTTCTCTAACCACAGCACCCCTTTAGTCCAAGCTGTGACTCTGGCCCTGCACAGCTAACCCCTAACCACAGCAGGGCTAACATAGCCGTGTTTGTAGGATCAGCCCCTATTCCCAGGGGTCTGTAGAAGATTTCTGGGCTTAAACAGCAAAATGTCTCCTTTAGGAGAGGGTCTGTTTTCTTTTTAATGAGCAGCAGGTCTGGCACGGGCGAATTGTCAGCAAACCACACAAAAGACCAAAACAATCACACAAGCAAAACGTGCTAATTGCTCCTCAGTGCTGCGGGGGAACCACAAATGGCCTTTTCACCACCCTGCCCGGCAGAAGCCCAGGGTTCTGCCTGTCTGCACACGCCTGGCAGGCACCGAGCCTCTCCCCGCCTGCCCGAGGCCAGGAGCCATGGCACCGTTCACCCTTCCCTTGGGAACAATCGCAGGAGGAAAGGAGTTCTCCCTGCAAAAGGAGGAGCTGCCCAAACAGTCTGGAATCGGGACTGCCCAGGCTCTGCTGCTGATGTGAGACCTTTGGAGAACCCTCGTACAAGTTGTTTAAAACTCAATTTTCTGCCCAGCACCTAATTACCAAAACCCACTAATGGCTTATCGGGAGATATGGCTGAACAGCTTCCAGGTGCTTCTGAACAGGCAACCTGACCCCAAATAAATCCAGGGGTCCAGGTTCAGCTGCAACACAGCAGAAGAGATGTTTGATTTAGGACAAAGGGCCGTGGTTCCAAAAGCAGCCTCCAGCTCCAGCATCCACCTCGGTGCTCCCTGGAAACACCAGGAGGGAGATGCTGGTTACTTCACACGCCTCATTACTTCCCTCACCTCTGAAACTGGATCTTCTCTGTCAAATCCCTGAATCCTAACAGCATCCCATAGAATCAGCAAGGTGCTTCATCATGAACAGAGGTGACTCCGGGACTGTGGCCAGCATTAAAAAAAATAAATGTATTCCCTCCCCGGCTTCTTTGGAGAATAAAATGAGATTTTATCTTTGCTTACAGATGGGGAATTCAGCATCTTGCAACTTCAGCAAGCCAGTGATACTGAGGGTTTGTAAAGGGCTTGTGCTGGGGGTCTTGCCCACCCAAGTACCACCAGGAATGTTTAGGGTGAAAAGCTACACAAATAACATCTTTCTGGATGCTGTGATTTCCCTGGCAGGTAGTAAGGAGCTAGCCTGGGATTTGGCTAACCTCATCAGGACTGCCTTAATTTGTGCATCCCTTTCTGACTCCTTGAATGTACCTCACTGAGCTCCAGCAAGGATGACCACGAGCACAGTGGCATCAGCACTGCAAGCTTTTAAATCTCCAGCTTATTCTTCTGACAGCCCTTGGTTTTTTTGTCTTCTTTCCAGAGCAAATATGTTCCTCCTTAGCCCTGTCCTCCTGTTCTCACTTTTCTTCTTAGGAAACTGTTTGGGTTCATCTTGGGAAAGATCAGCTCTTAGGTAAATGGGCATTTTTTTCCCCACCAAAACTCATTATTTTTTCAGGCAAACCCTCTCTGGCTCATACATTTTCTTCCTCTCCCTCCAAAAAATCCCAGCTTTCTGTCTTGGAATTTGAGCTGTTTCCTACGTGCCTTGATTCCTTGTTGACACCCTATCCCTGGAGGTGTTCCAGGCCAGGCTGGATGAGGTTTCGAGCAACCTGATCTAGGGAAGGTGTCCCTGTCCATGGCAGGAGGGTGGAATTGGATGATCTTTATTGTCCCTTCCAACCCAAACCATCCCAGGATTCTTTAGCTCTCCACCCTTTAACGGGAGCAGGTCAAACAGATCCCTGACAAAGAGCCCTGGAAGTCTGGATCAACCTGCTTTGTTATCATTGTTCTCCAAGTAGAATTAGGTTTATCTGGAGATATTCCAGAAGTTTCAGTAAAGCAGGAAATGTGGACAGATATAAACTTTCCATGAGCTTCCTTGGCTTTGTCTCCAACAAGGCAGCAATGAGTGAGGCACTAGCAGGTTAAAGTTTGCCATCAAAATGACTGAAACACAGAATTTTCAGCACAGCTTTGCCCAGCTTTCTGAGAACTCTTAACTAACCAGCTTCTCTGAAAATAATGAGGTGAAATCTTGTCCACTTTCTCTCTCGATAAAGGTCACTCATTTGCATTGTAATGAGACACAAACATGAAAAAAAAGAAAAAACATAACCAGTAAGAGATGCTGGGAGCCTGCCAGGGTTTATTGAACCCAGCTACACCACATGGCGATGGGGAGCTGGAAACAGAGCTGGTTTCAGGGCAGATAATCAAACAACAGCCAGGGAAGGACTGGATTTGTTCTCCTCACTCACTGTGTGGGAGTGGAGTAGGAGCTGGAGGACCAGGATGTTCAAGGATGGCAGAGAAAAGCACAAACTGCAGCAAAGAGAAGCCTCTGGGGGTGTTTTGGGAGGAGAAGGAGAAATGGGAGAAGTTTGGGAAGGCTGGGGAGGGATGCATGAGAGGGGGAGAAAAAATACTGAGGGGTGAAGGAGAAGAAATTTGGAATCGTGATCTCCCAGCATGGCTGGAATCTGCCTGGAGGATTGTGCTGGAGACACAGGGCAGGACAGGGCACAGCTGGGGCTCAGAGGGGGTGGCAGGGACTGGTGACATCCACAGGCGCCTCGGAATGAGCTGGATCTCACACTGAGCCCCTGCTCCTGCAGCTCTGGGAGCAGGGACTCACTGCCCCCAGTTTCCAGGGAGAAGCACAGTGGGAATCACGGGACTTTCCTTGGAGATTTCCCTCCAAGCATGGATCTGAGAAGCCCAAATCCCAACTGCTCACTGAGAAAGGGCTTGGGAGGCTTATCAGGACCAATCTCCAGGCACCATCATTCCCTGCTGCAGGGGCTGAGCTCCCTGGCTGGATTTGAAGTCTTTATTAGGGCAAAGACATCATTTTCCTTTGTAGATGCTTTCCTAAGAAAGCCTTCCTAACAAAGCCCTAACATTCCCGATGTTAAAGCAGCAAACCCACATTCCTTATAGGACAGCTCCTGCTTTGTTTCATTCTTTAAAAAAGGAAATGAATATTCCAGTAACTCAAAAAGAACCCTTTTTTTTTTCTTGTGTATTCTAGCACTCAATAAAATCATAACTATTTGTTGACCATATAAATGCTTTATGTGGGGTTTTTTTCCAGAGCCACTGGTGCTCAGGAACTTTGTTCCCTCTTGGAGTGCCTTCTGCCACACAAACCCACGAGCAGGTGGCACGGAGATGCCAACTAAGCAAGTTGGGACATTTCTAGGGCGGGAATTTCACCATCCGGGTTTTGCTCCGAGATCAAAAACATGTTCAAATGCAGAATTGTAAAGGGTCAGGGTAGGATTTGATATAAAGGGCGAGTCAAGCTCCAATTTCACATTTAGCCTCCTAACTGCTGTTTTTAGCAGTTCAACATCAGATCCCAAGCCAAGAACACTGTGGAGGGAGACTAAAAAAGGATCCGGGATCAGACTTGCTGATTATGGCTTCCCTTGGTTTTCCCGGGGTTTTTTATGGAGGAGCTGTTAGCCAGTAAGTGTGGAAAGTCCTTTTTCCACTTCATGTGGTGAAATTAGTGGAATTACTTTGATACCAGTGACTTTAGTAGCACAAATGGGTTTCTTTATCAGCCTTCACAAGCTCAGGATGATCAATGGAGCTGCTTCCCCTTATCCTGGGAACAAGCACCAAAGGAAAGGAGATTTTCCTGCCAAAGATTTGCCTGGCTGCTCAAACTCAGCCTCCAGACTGTCTGGGGAGGCAGCTGAGAACAAAATTGTTGTGAAAACTTCATAGAAGCATTTTACAATTTTCCAGATGCCCATTTTGTGCCCATTCGTGGCTCATCCCAGGGTGTGCTGAGCACCTTGCAGCAGCTTTCCCAACCCACCGCTCCATCCGATGCTTTGGTGGGTTTGCAGTTGACATCAGCAGTGGGGTTTAGGTCAAAACTGTCTCGAGGTCAGCCCAGAAGCTTTAACAGAGCTGGTTCTGCCAAATGAACCCATTGAAACCCGTCTCATCAGGTGGAGGGGCAGACAAAGGAAGCTCACAGGCTGTCCCAGGTCAGGAGACGAAGCGATGGCCAGATTACCCTTATCTGTCCCCTAAAACCAACACTGCAGCTTGCCAGAGTCCACAGGAATTGCTCCATAGGCAAACTCATCCTGCCCAGACAGCAGGTGCCACGAGGTGTCACAGAACCCAAAGCAGAGAATGACCCCGTTTTTAGGGCTTTCATTTCATCCCAGAATAAACAGGTTCCCCCTAACACAAACACAGGGGGCTCTTACACAAAAATTAACCACTACAAATCACTATCTTCATCCATGAACAGCATTGCTTTAAGAAAAATCATCATGGTTTACTTACTCTGCAGGGGCCCAGTTCTAGAGGTCTCAGGAAACTGCCTCACAACATAATTTGTGTTTGGCATCAGTGTGGGGAAAAACAGGTTCGTGGTGTTCAGATGTGCAGTTTTTACCCCCTCCAAGCTGGCCTCGAACACTTTACAGGGATGGGGCAGCCACATTTGTGAGCTCCCTTCTTGCAACAGGTTTTTAAAACTCTGTTAAAAAAGTAAAAAGTCAACATCAAGTTCAGCCTCTGGAAAAAACCTCAGTTTTTATCCACTATTTGTGCTGGGTTATATCATGTTATCATATATATTTTATTGAAAAATTAGTCTGAATTCCTCAAATAGCACATAGAAACACTTCCATACTGAGCCCTCCCTACACCATCCCTCTTCCCTGGGGAATCTACAGAACAGGGCATTGTTGGAGCTGCTGTAAGGTGAATATTCCATTCACATTTCCAGCCACACACTCAACATCCATTTGGAAACAGTGTTGTAAAGAGTATGAAGGGAATAATCCAGAATTCCAGAGTGAGCCAGGAGGTGAATCATTCCCCCGCAGCAGAACATAAAACAGAATAAAATAAATACAAATTACATAAATGAATAATAATATAAAATTAAAATAAAGGTGTTGTCTATCCCCCAGAGAGGCTGGAGGGTACAAATGTAAGTTCCAGTGGGGTGAATGATGATGTTTTCTAAAACATCCTGTGTCAGAGCTTTTCCACCTTCTGCCAGCCACTGAGGTTTGAAGGCCAAGTCCAGGCTGCTCAGGTCAAGGGAGGCTCAGTGGGAATTTGAGAAAGGAGTGGGAAAAGGCCAAGGAGAAGGATCCTCACCTGGAAGCACCACCTTCGCCCGCAGCATCCTCCTGAGCACAGTTCGGTAACTCCCCAGCTTCTTGGCCAGGTGCTGGCTGTGAGGATGACAGTGAGAATATTAATCACACTAATTGCCTGTGATTGCACCCATCCTCCTTGGAATGGGTGTGGCTGGTTCACTTGCCTGATTAATTTAATTGGCCTCAATTAGCCTGGCCTTCATAAAAAAAACAGCTGCTGCTTAATAAGATACAGGAGCCACACTGCACTTTCCCTGTGTGGTTTGTTCCCTTTTTGCTTACAGATGCCTGACAAAACCTGGAAATTTGGGTTCTGAGCTGAAGATGCTGTTGGTTGCTCAGCTGGAGCCAGTTCCTGGCCCAGCATCTCCAGGTAAATCACTCAGAGTTGAAATTATCACCCTTTGCAAGTCCACACACCTTCAGGCCACGCTCACAACCCCAAACGGAGCGGAGCAGCACAGCCCGTGCTCCACCATCGCCCTGGGGAGGGGGAAATAAAGCATGAGTGGAAATCAAAGTGCTGCTGCCAATTCCAGCTCCGTGCCTTGCTCATTCTTGTCTCCCCATCGTGCCGGAGCTCACCAAGTGCTCAAATTAAACACCTGATTTGGTGAAGGTATGCGAGTGAAATGGAATCCAACAGCACTAAAGGGCAAGGAATGGTGAAGCTGCAGCATTCCAGCACCATGACTCCTTCCACGTCCCTGCAGAAAATCAACAGCTCCACAGTAACAGAATGTCTGGACTTGAATGGTACAGCAGGAGCTCCTGGGCAAGTCAGGATGATCTTTAGAGATCCCTTCCAACCCAAACCATTCCCTGGGAACATTTCTGTCTGCATAAAATAAAAAAGAACGAAAAGCAAAGAGATGTCGAGCCTGCTCTGCCCCGTGATGCACAAAAGAATCACACACAAAACAGAGGACAGAGATTAAAAAGCCATTTCCTTTCTTCAGTGTCTTGGTAACCTCCTTTAAACAGAGAGGGACAGTTCTTAAGGTCTCTACCGAGATATTTAGTAAAGAGACTCTCCTGGGTGTGGTGGTGTTGGGACAGGGATGAGTGCCACGTGCTGCAGTAGGAGAGAGGGTTTAAGTCATTTGCGTATTTTGAATGTGTAAAGCCAGACTTTTAAAAACAGCACCAAGACGAAAAAGTAGTGACACCCTTGCTGACAACAGCAAAGTGGGGTTTTTGGGTTTTCCAAACCCGGATGGATCAGGCACCACTCAAACACAGCCCACAAGGGCTTCTCCACACACACATAATTCCAGTGTGAAATGAGTAAGATTTGGAACCCAGGTTCCCTATCCTGTTAAGGACTAATGTCTGCCAGAGCTATCAAGATTTTGGGGTGGTTGCAAAACTTCCCTTACCCAAAAGCACCTTGGGACCATCAGGCAGTGCTCCAGCTCCTCTGAGACATCAAGACATTATTTATCACTGCCTTCAGTTTGATGGGAAGTTGGATTAGCGCTTCCCTCCTTCCTCCTGGTTTTGCCAGCTGGCACTGGTGCCCTGACAAAGGGAAAGGTCACCAACGGCAAGGGACGAGTCACCTCTGTCCAGGTCCTGATGCAGAAAGAGCAAAGGTGTCACTGAGCTGTGACTCACATGTGTGTCCATTGGTGTGAAGCACCTTAACTTGACTCTAAGGTGATTAACAGAGCAGAATTAGCACAGTGAGCCAGAGGAATTAAGGGCAGGGAGCTGCCCTTGAGCCAATCCCATCTGCCAGAGGGAAGCCTGCAGCTCCAGAACCAAAGAGGGAGCAGAAACTGGAAGCATCAGCAGAGTTAAAAGCTCAGGATGTTTTGTGTGCCTGCACGGATGGCCCTGGAAGCTCTGTGAGCAGCACAGGACTGACTGCTGGGATTTGCACTGCAAAGCTGCCTGGGGAACACCTCCAGCTTCAGCTTCCTTCTCCCAGCTCCCCTCTCTGGGACAGTCCCATGGGGAGCTGTTTTGGGACTTCTACTCCTGCACCAAATGGCTTTTGCTTCACTGGAGTCACTTGTAAGTAACCAGATCTGTACCAGTGACTCAGCTTTTCCCGTGCAGCTGATGTCTTCTTCTCCTACCAGGGGAATCATTTCAAGACTAAGCCAAACAAAAGCTAAGGAGTACCTTTTCCTTCCCAAACTTTCCCTGCTGTCCCTCTGCTCCATCATTCCAGCCAGTCCTATCTCCTCTCCTGAGCCAGGACACCACTGGAAGCTCAGATTTGTCACAGAATCCCACAATGGTTTGGGTTGGAAGGGACCTTAAAGCTCATCCCATTCCAACCCCCTGCCACGGGCAGGGACACCTTCCACTGTCCCAGGTTGCTCCAAGCCCCATCCAGGCTGGCCTTGGACACTTGCAGGGATCCACAGCTTCTCTGGGCACCCTGTGCCAGCGCCTCACCACCCCCACAGGGAAGGATTTCTTCCCAGTATCTCATCCAAATCTACCTCCCTTCATCTTAAGGCCATTCCAGAGCCATTTTCCCATCTTCCCCTCACATCCAGCCCACAACTTGGCCGAGTCTCACTTTCTCTATCTTCCCTATCCCTCCTAATCCACCCCCAAAGGAGGTGAAACATTCTCTGGAAGTTACACCAGCACAAAGTCCAGCTGCCTTCTCAGCCTGGCTAAAGTCAACCTTCCAGCTCAGCCCAGTGAGCCTCACACAAACATGGGAATATTGACATGATAAACAGCAAATCCGACCTCTTGGCTCCCAGCACCAGTGGCACCACAGGGATTTGCTCCTATCAGGAACGTGTTGCCTTGGCAGAGCTGGCCAGCCCCAGCCCTGGGTGCCACGTGCACACTGAGAGCAGTGCCAGGACATCTGACTTTTTCCTGGCACGGCCACGCTTCCCTCAGTGTCCGAAATGACTGGAATTTCCCCATGGCTGACCCAGTGCTCCCTGTTCTGCACTGCTCCTCACTGCTTTGGACGGATTCATCCTACGGGAAGGTTGGGAAAGCTTGGAAACTCCCAACTTTTCTGAGGCCAGCTGCTGCTCTTCTCTCTTTTCCTTCACTGCACCTGAAGTAAATAATAAAATTAAAAAAAAAAAAAAAAAAAAAAATCTTTCATTTGTTGGTTCCTGGGAACAGGAACCATCCATCTCTGTGGGCATGTGGGGACAGCCTGACCGGTGGTGCAAAGACAGCCTGATTTACAGCCCTGACTTAGCCCAAACTTGGACTAATTCCACAGGCAGGGAAAGGACACGGCCAGCAGACACAGGGAACTTCCAGGAGCAACCAAATCTCTCTGGTCTAAATCCCAGTTTCTCAAATATTAATATCCAAATGCTTAAAAGCACCTTGTTGTGCACAACACTAACCTCCACCATCATCCAAATATCCCTTTCCTCTCCCAGACTCACACTTTACAGCAGGGGAAAAGGACTTAGAGGGCTGAAAACAAAATCAAGCAAGTCAAACACATCTATAAAAGCAGATTTTTGAACTCCTATCCCTTTGAAGCTCTTTATTTTAGCCCAGGACAGGTTGGCAGGCCTTTGGTGGGGGCAAATAGGTGCGAGGAAGATTGCAGGAGGTACAAGAGGACCCAGAGACTCTGCTCAAACTCTGGTTTATTTCTGAGGGGAAAAACAGCAGGAAAGCTCTGGTGGAAAAGGCTGGGAATAGGGGACATGATGTCTTCTCACACCTTAGAAGTTTAGGGAGCCAGTGTCACAGGGAAGTTTCTGGCAGCAATCCCTGCTGCCATTATACACCAGCAGACCCAGACACAGCAAAACAGTCTCTCACCCGACCATCGCTTACAGAAATCCAAATCCTTTCTTTCCTTTCCACTCTCATGCCCAATTCCCACTGCCAGCAACGCGGGGAAGCTGCAGGAATGTTGCCCTGGCAAGAGGCTGCAGGAGAGGGTCAGGAGCAGGTGGGACCTGGAGATGCTCCATTCTCCCAGGGAAGCAGGGAGGGAAGGCAGGGAGGGAGGACAGTCCCTGCCTGGGCTGCCTGTGCCCTCTCGTGGCTGCCTGACAGTGCTGCACAACCAGATTCTTGTGTGGCTTTTTAATTGAAAATGAAATTAAATCCCTTTCTGGAGACAGCTCTGCCCACTGCCATCTCCAAGACAGAAGGAGGAGATCTTCCACATTAATGTCCAGAGGTGAGCAGGAAGAACAAGTGGTTTTAGTGAAACCAAGCGACCCAAAACCTCTGCCTGCTAAGAGAAGGGGGAGACTGCTCAGGAAAGAGGAAGGAAGATCCTTGAATTACCCAGCACTCGAGCAGTGCTTCCAGCCAGCAAATCAAAGGAGACACAACGGGAGAAGCCTCAGCTTCCCTCAGGAAGAACAGGTACCTGCTCTGATGAATAAAAGCATCCCAAACTCCACCCTGCAAGATTTTCTCTTGCACCCCAACCCTCCAACTCCAACCAGGCTTGTAGAGGTTAACAGCAAATGTTTATTTTCCTTTATGAAAGAGCAGGGTGCAACCATCCTGCCAGTAACAGAGTGACTTCATTTTCCTTCACAAATTGTTCTCTCTGCTTCGCTTGAAATGCAAGACAACCTCAGACAAGGCATTGCTCCAGTTCCTTCCATCTCAAAGTGCTTTTCAATGTAACACCAAGGGGGGAAAAAACATCCCACAAACCAAAACATCTCCTGCCCAGAGAGATCATCTCATTCCCAGTGCTGCAGTGTTTGTGCAGTGCAGCAGCTCATGGCACAGGAAGACATGGAGAGATTGAAAGGACAGGGGGAAGAGATGAAGGGAATGCAGGGAGAAATTCCAGGGGTGGAATTCACCTGAGCTGAAATCCGCAGCTGGAGAAACCAAAGGTTTTACTTTCCCTGTGTTATTTCTCTCTCCCTTAGACAAAACCAAGGCAGCTCACCGGAAGAAAATAGAGTTCCTCCTGTAACATCCTTCAGGAGAGGATGGAATTCCAGAGCTGAAGATGGGCATCAGCTTGCTGAGGGTGGCAGAGGGACAGGGTGACAACCCAGTCAGAAGTGAAAAGCCCAGAGTGGGTGATGGCTGAGCTGACTCCAGAGTCACTGAAAAAAGGCTAAATTGGCTACAAAATACTGTCATGGCTTTAATAAAGCTGGGCCCGAGTTCAGGATGTGTCGGGCCTGTGCACTCCCACAGCTCCAGTGACACCCCTCCCTACCAGCACATTTTGGGGCATGCAGGAACCTCAGCCACATCCCTCATGTGCACACAAAGAGGTCTCAGATCCCCTCACCAGGGAATGGCAGCCCAGGAAAAGCTGGGATTCCTAGTGGACAGGCATCTCCAGGTCTGATTAACACTGGGAAGGAATCTCTGGGCTTTGGGACTGCTCAGCCTGGGCATGCTCCTTCTGGAGATACAAAGAACCCGACCTAGGAACACGGATTCTGCCTGAAGGGTGGGAACAGGACTGCCCAAAGCTCCCCCAGGGCAGGAACAGCTCCAAGGGATGTCTGTAGGTGAGGTTTGTGTTTAGGAGCATCACGGGGGAACTTTCCACCAGGGACTGTCACTGATCCCGCATCTGCCTCTGGCAACTGCAGCACATTCCCTAGTCCAGGAGGAAACATCCTGCAGCCAGCTGGGAGTTATGGAATTTCCCTGCTCCCTTCTTCTGCTGGAGGCCCCAGGTGCACAGTTCCAGCCATTCCCCAGCCTGCATGACGCAGTGCCAAACATCCAGCTAAAAACAGGAACAAATCCCTCTTTGTGACTCCGCTGGCAAGAAGCTTCTCTCGCAGGCTCCTTTAAAAGGAACAAGGAAGTACTTGGAAACAAACTGTTCAAGATTATTGTGCTCTGCTGGCATTTTCAGGGCTGCTGTGGTCAGCAGGACCTCGGGGACAGCACCCTCCGTCCCAAAAAAATGAGTGGAACAGACAGCCAGCATCTGTCCTGACAGACTGGCTCACAAGGAAGGTCCAGAATTCCCACCCTGCACGGGCCTGGCCTCGGGTTATGCCGAAGCAGGCTGCGTATAAAAACAAAAGGTTTAAAAAAGAATGGATATACACTGCATATAGGAGACTCCAGAGTCCATGGATGGCCATCCCAGAGCAGCCAGGGCCAGCCCAGCTCCGGGGGCAGCATGGCAGCTGCATTCCAGTCACACTTGAAGGAGTGGGACAGCTGAAGGTGGAACTTGTGCCTCTTGCTCCTTGCTCCAGGCAGAGGGAAGGTGGGAGGGAGCAGGACAGGCACTGCACTCCAAGCCCTCCATCCCTCCCTCCAGGAGGGGTTTCCTTGCACGCTCAGGGCTCTGCTTACATCTCGCTGGGATAAAATCCAAGTTTGGCCAGAGACATCTCCCTCCGGAGCCGCATGACCTCCCAGTACATCAGCTCCACTGCAAAGCACAACGGGGGGAGAGAGAAGGGGAAAAAAAAGCACCCAAAAAATCAGTAACGAGGGCACAGCTGGCCACCAGCTCCTGCTCTGCTGTGCTGCCAGCATTCCCACAGGAAGGGAAGCAGGATAGGCCCATCAGGTCTACCCTTACCAGCTCCACCCCAGGGCAAAGCTCCCAGAAGGTGATGAGCAAGGAAGAGATGCTCCACTCCTCCCCTCGTGCCTTTCTTTTGTCATTTATCTGCTTCTCCAAGACAGCCCCAGCTGGCCCCACTCCTGTCACTCCAACCAGCTCCTCCCAATTCCTCCCAGTTGCTCCCACAGAAAGCATCCCAGTGGAGCACGCTCTTACCATCCTGCCTCACCAGGCCTTGCTGGATATAGCGGATGTAGGTGAAGAAGTTGCACACTGCTGTGATCTGAGAGACAGAGGGAAAGGGGGGGGGGGGAAAGAGGAACAAAGGTTTGAGACATTCCTTTGGTGCAAGTGACAAAAATGAGTCAAATCTGTCCACAAAAAACCAACTTTTTGTGGGATCAGCTCTTCTAAAATGCAGCTCAGGAAAGAATTAACTTCTAAAATCCTTCACTGAACAAGAGCCCCAACAGCAACATTAACAAATGATCCACCTTCTCCCTCCCCTCCACAGAAGGAACAGTTTGTTCCCACAGCCAGGCATGGATCTGACTGGAACAGCAACAGCCTCTAAAGAGCAGAAAATTACTGTGTTTTACAAAGGGGAATTAAATCACAGCAATAAAGCCAAACAATCAAAGCCCTGTACTGAATGAAATCGTGGCAAGTGAACGCACTGCAGGTTATCTGAAAGCAGAAGGAAGAGCTGGATCCGCCCCCAAATCATCAACCAAGAGCCACCTCGACCTCAGGAACGACCTTAAATCCCACAGCTTTTCCTCAGTCCCAGGGCTGACCATCAGGAGCTTGTCCACTGCAGGGCCTGGAATAATTCTGGAGGGTCGAGGCACCCCGGGGAGGTGAAGGACTCACCCTGGCCCTGCAGGAAGGGGAAATGTAGTAGTAATTCCCAGAATCCCCCAGCATGATCCGGTGCTTGCAGGTCCTGGGGAGGCCGCTCAGAGCACACTTCCTGCAGGAAAGGGGAAAAGCACTTCAGCAATCCAGTGGCACAGCACAGATCCAGCAATTCAGCCACCTGGAGAGATGGAAGTGATGGCCCAGAAGCCACCCCATGGTCAGGCAGCATGAAGAAGGAAAAAAAAAAAACAAATAAACCCTTGGCTGATATTCTTTTGCTCCTGGAAATATTCCATAAATGGCAAGTTCAGGAGACTTTAGGTGAAAGCACCTTTTTTTTCCCCCTGGCACACAGCCCCTGAGGAAACCCCAGGAAATATTAAAGAGGTGAGGCTGGAGCAGAGCACAGCCAGTGTCCCCTGGTCTCTGTACATGTCCCCCACATTCCAGGGCAGGCTCAGGTGTGTCAGCATTCCCAGTGGGATGCAAACATGCTGGCTGAGCACCAAACCTGGCCTCAAAACAGGTAAATCCAGCATTTGAGCAGGATTTGCACATACCACAAACTCAAAACAGGCCAACCCTTCCTTGGGCACACAGGGAAGGAGCTTGGCTTCCCCATTTTGAGATTTCAGAGGGTGCAAACAGCCTTTTCCAAACAATCAGCAGCAAGGGGCAAAGCATTCCTTTATTTTCTTCCATTTTCTCCTGCTATTTGCAAGGCAGATGATTCCCATCACCACTCTGAGCAACAAAGCAGGATTTTCTACTGCAACAGTTATCACCACGTTCCACAGGGACTCAGTGGGAAGAGGAACATCACTCCCAAACTGCAAAACAAATCTCCTCTGAGGAGCCACAGGAGGTGACAGCAGAGGGGAGCTGATGTTTCAGAGAGCTCCCCAGCTTGTCCCTGGGCTTGTTTTCCACTGCTCTCGAGGCAAACATTAGCCAAGAGTGGAAGCACGGGTTCCAAGTGTCCAGTTGCAAGGAGAAGTAATCATTGACCAAATATTAACACAACTTAAGGAGATTAAATTCCCAGGAGGTGCAGGATGACCAAAACCTTTGTAAACAAGATACCTGTAAGGAGCCACGTATTTGAGCATTGCAACATCCTGGAAAAGAGTGACTCTTGCTTGATTGGTACCACCTGGTGTAAAACCACAGCTATCAACCAAACTAACCAAAACTGCCATAAAAATCAGTGTTTTGCACCTGGGAAAAAGGGGAACAAATTCCTTTGGGGTCTTTTATTGCCAATGGGTTCCTTCCCATCCTGCCTGGGTGGAATTTAAACAGGGTTAAAGAGTTAGGTCAGCTCAGCAAAAGCCTCCAAGCTGCCACATGGGGCTGAGTTAGTGACTTGTTAATGCTCCAGAGATCTTTGATCACTGGCTGAACAATAAATATCTCACTTACGTTACGATTTGTGACCGGAAGCCACTGCAAAGACAAAAATAAAATTTAAAAAAATCAAAAGGAAACCAAAAAGGATAAACACAGGATAGGTCATTTGGGGAATAATTTGCAGGAGAGTGGCAGGAAACCTGCATGTCCCTGGCTGTCACCTTGGAAGGTAAGAAAGAACTTAAATTTAATATCTGAATTAAATCCCTCCTCTCCATTTGGAATATCACATCACTCCTGCTAGTGTGAGGTGACCCTGAGGTGGCCCCAAGCTGTCACAGCACTCCACGAGAGGGGACAAGCCAGCAGCAAGGAGGGGACAAGGCGAGGAGACATGGCCCTTACTTGGGGCCACCACACTCTTCTGCTGCCACCTTCCCCATGGGGACAGTCTGGGAAGCCACTGGCTCGATGGTGAGGGTGTTCTGCTCCACAGCCACTCGCACCAGCTCCGACAGCTGCAGCAAGAGAAGGGAAAACAGGGATGAATTCCAGGAAAAGTGACGCCCCCGAGCTGCCAGCTGCTCCTGCTTCTCCAGCCCTCACCTCCTGCTTGGTGAAGTCCAGACAAGGTCCTACATCTTCTCGGTAAATTCTGTCCAGGAAGGAGCAGGATTTGTCCAAAGTTGGAGATTCCTTCCAGGCCTGGAACTCGGCAAATAAAATGGAGTCGACCTGCAGCGAGTGTCCAAGAGGAGAGGGAAGAGGGAGGGATATTGTGTCAGAAGGTACCTGTTACTATGCAGGAAACCTTTGAAACATCTGCTCTGGCATCTGGAGAGGCTCAGATGTCAGGAAGTGTCTGAGGGAAGCTGCCTGGCTCCAAGGATCTCTCGTTTCCCACCCAGCAGCAGTTCCGTGCCAGAGTGACACAGCCACCCTGGGCTGCATCTGCCAGAGGCCTGCAGGCACCTCTCTATCCCATTTTCCTCCAGGTGGCTTTTCCTCCCTCCTGTGGCTGCAGGAAAGCCACCACACAACTGCTGAACACACCGCTCAGCCCGTGGCAGGAATGATGGGAGCAGCTGAGGGGCAATAGGAGACTCTGGGACCTGGCATTTAAATCCCAGATGGATCATTGGGCAAAGCACCAACCTGACTGACAGGGCAGCTCCTACAAGCCCAACAAAAGCTGCTGAAAGGAAAAAATAAAACTAAGCTGAGCAACACAAAGAACATGAGTGAAAACAGCTGGCAAAGTCTAGATTCCAGCACACCCCCTCTGTGCCATGGAGACTGCTCACCTGGGACCAGCAACAGCTTCAGAGCCACAAGATGGAAAAACAAATGGAGAAAAACAAAATGAAAGGAAAAAAAAAATGGAGATTAGCATAAAAGGAAGCTGGAACTGAAAGGCTGCAAGCGTGAGAGGCAGGTGGGTCCCCACCCGTTCCCAGAGGTTGGTTACCTGCCGTGAGGAGGAGGAAGAGGAGGAGGAAGCATCTGCTCCCAAGGCCTGCCAGCCTGGCTCATAGGTGATGTGGATAGCCTTCCCAGGGAGGATGCAAAGGAGCAGGGAGAGGAGAGCAGGGAAACCAGACTTGGAGGGCAGAGGGAGAGACAGACAGTGAAGGAAGAGGTTTAGAGAGACAGGCAAGGAGGGAGGTAAAAAACGTGAGATACAGAGAAAGGCTCAGGTCCTCCCCTCCAGGAACTGAGCATGGTCCTCAAGGCACTACAGGGCCACAAGCCACTTCTTTAGACTTCAGCTTGAGGTGCAAAAAAGGAACAAAAATTACCATTTTTAGGCTCAATTTAAGATCTTTCCCATAGAGCACCAGCTCTCCAAATGCCAGGTTCACTTTTATCACCTCTCACACCGGCCAGTAAGGATTCCGACGGACAAAAAGCCATCCCATCCTTGGTACATAACATTATTGGGCACTCTGGAAGCTGAGATTTGAAATCCCAGGAGATCTGCACCCCATGGAAGTTGCCTCCATGAAGAAATGACAGATCCAAATCTTTAACAAGCCTTTGTGTTCCCTCAACAATTCTCCATGGCATAGGCCGCAGCTCCCAAAAAAAACATTAGTGAGATATATTCCCCCACCACATTCTTCTTCATTTTCATTTTTCCTGACCAAGTGCCTCCTACTTGCTTCCCAGGACAGCTGTGTCCACATCTGGCTAGTGGAACTGGCTTCTGCTCAGCACTCTTGATATCTGCTCACAACACTGGCACCCCCTGGATCTGCCCCTCAGTGATCCCTTAGCTGCTTCCTGTCCCAACAAAGAGGAAATCCCCACAAAAGGAAACCCTCCAGCGCCTGCCTCAGCACAAATTTAGGGAACAAGGCACAAACAGCTGCTCAGTGAGACCACAGAGCTCTGTGGGAAGCCCAAGCCCAGAGCTCCCGGATGCAGAGATGTCCCTCACCCACCTCTTTGCATTCCCGGCTGACGGGCTCTGGAGCCACGTTCTGGCTGGCAGCTGACACCATGGCACTGCTGGTGCTTTTGTTGCGCCCGTGGCCCTTCCTGAAGCCAGCTTTGGAAGGGCTCTGCAGCTGAGGGTGCAGCTCCCTGTTCGGGGAGGACGGCGTGGATGTGATCACCAGTGTCTTCAGGGCTGTCACCTCTGCCTGCAGCATGTCAATCTGGGGACACAAGCAAGAGGCACCCTCAGCACCTGCCAGGCTCCAGTTTGCTGCACCCCATCAAATATTGAAGCCACAGGGAATCAGCTACAAGCCCAGCCACAAAGCCTCTCCCCATCCTCCCAGTGCCACCATCACCCAGAATTTTAAACAGCAGCTGTTTTGGAATCTACCCCTTCAATCAGCACATTTTGTCCCAGGCTCTTTTCAGAACCAGTTAACTCCAAAGAAATTTCTCTCTCCTCAAGATGGAGCCATTTGAGCAGCCTTGTGGTGCAGCCGTGTCAGGAAATTGCAACTCCCCGGGTCCCTGCTCTATCCATCCATCCCAGAACTGTGACAATTAAACAACCCATTATTTCTCTATGGATCCATTTCCCAAACGGGAGCTGGATCAGCAGGAGATTGCAAGGATGTCTGCAAGGCCTTTTCCCCCTCACTCAAGTGTCTGCTGGAAAACGACCACAGCATCTCGGAGAGATCAAGCTGCACTTCCCTCTCCTCAGCCAACAAGCAGCCCTCTGGCCAGGCTGGGCAGGGAGGCCACCACACCACCCCCAAAAATGAAGTCACAGAGAGTCACTCACCTTGCCCCGGGCCTCCCTGAGCTGTTTCTCTGCTGCAGCCTGTTTGGTGTTGGCTTCTCTCACCATCTTGTGGGCTTCCTGCACCAGAGAGAGTTTTAGCTCACCTGCTGCACCCCAGCTCACACAGCCAATAAGGCAGGTCACAGATCTGCCACATCACGTGCTCCAGCCAAGGGGACAGACATCCCTGCCACATCCGAGGGGTTTGCTCTGCCAGCTGTGCAGAGCCTTCCCTCAGAATTTCCTGGAGAAGGCTCCCAGTGCCAGAGCCTGGAGTGCATCCCCTTTCCAGGAGCGTAGCTGCCTAAGTTAAGTTTAGCTGGCCAAGGTCATCTCTCACTGATAGGGGCTGCTGAGAAGAATGCCAGAAGCAAGGACCTGCCCTTCCTTGCCCTTGGGAATTGCTTTAACATTAGAACCCACCCGTGCCACCCACAGCTGTGCCTGTCCCTATTCCAACACCTCTGCAACTCCAGCCTCACCTCAGCCTGGCTTCCTGCAGTCACTGCAGCCTTGCTGGGGGATCCCTGCACTGATTCCTGACCCTGACTGCTGCCTGTGGCTCTGATCCTGATCCAGACTCGCTGCTCCATGTCTTGCTGAGGGCACTGCTCCTGCCTGCCTTGTTACTGCACTTTGCTCCCTCTTCCCTTTTGGAGCAGCTGGTCCCCACTGCCCCAGGCACAGCTGTGACAGAGCAGGAGCTGGAGCTCAGGTGGGGGCCAAATGGTGGAAACTGGCTTAAAAGCTTCTCCCACAGGAAGAGGGCAGCGGGATGAATCCTAGCTGGGGCTTCCCTGCAGTCTGGAAGCAGCATCTGGCCAAGGGCACCAAAGGCAGGGGACAGCCCTTGGCTACATCATTTCCAAGGTCAGCCTGGGCTCAGGCAGCCAAAATTTCAGGAGAGGGGTGCTCCCCTGGCTCTCACAGCCCTGTATTTCAAAGGCACAGATGGGCTCTGGCTTTCCTCACTATCCAGAGAGATCCAGACATTAGAGCTGCTGGTGAATGGGATTTTGCCGGGATACAGCTTGGCAAGAATCACGTTACAAAAAAAAAAAAAACAAAAACCCACCAAACCAAAACAAAGCCAAGAACCAACAGGACACTCATTGGAGCAGAGTGGATGAGGACATCCAGCATGTTCCCACCCCAAGAAGGGTTGGGATGAGCCAGGGAATCATCTCTATTACACAGCAGCTGCCCAGACTACAGAGCAGGCATGGAGAGGAACAGGGATCTGTCCCTGGCTCCAGCTCCAGGCATTCCCACATTTTGCAACCATTACTGTGCTCTTTATGCCACCCCACAGCTGCTAGAATGGGAAAGAAATCCAGGTAAAGGCTCCACCTGCAGCACTGGCCAGCTCTGCTTCTCCAAGTGGGAAAGCACAACAGGGGAGAGGAGGAAATTGTGGGAGGAGATGGCTGGAAGTCCAGGGAAAGCCTGTCTTAAAGGAGCTGGATGTAAGCTTAAGAAATGATGGGAAAAGGAAGAAGGTGGTACCTCAAACAGGCTGGCTGTTAACTCCTCCAGTTCCTGCTCCAGTTGTTCCCTGACTTTTGACAACCTCTCACATTCTTTGTCCTTGAGCTTCAGCTCCTGTCGAGGAAATGGAGAGGGACAGGAGTGCTGATGCCCTGCCCCAGCCTGTCAAGCACAGCCCTTCCTCCCCACCATGGCACCTGATGATCCCTGACCCAATATTCCTGTCACCACCTCTAGGAAAGCCCCCCCTGCTCCAACCCATGCTGCCATCCCCAGGAGTTCCCACAAACCCTGGGCCTTACCTTCTGTGCTTTGTGCAGCTCATCTCTCAGGAACTCAGAGCCCTTTTCCCGGATCTCCACCGAGGAGCTGCGCAGCCGGGACACGTTGAGCTGCTCCGTGGACTGGGGCTCATCCACACCTCCAGCATCCTGGCATCCACCCTCTGGCTCCTCCTTGTCACCTTTGGATGGCATCAGGGGCTTCCAGTGTCCCACAGCGGGCAGATTCTGGCTCTCTTCCTCAAAACTGACCTGGCTGGGGGGTAGCAGCAGAGGGAAAATGAGCGTGGGGGTGATCCAGAGCCTTCCTCCAACACTCACAACACATCCAACCCCAGGCACAGGCACTGGGAATGGCGCAGGGAGGGTGATGGGGAAGAATCTGGGCAGCAACAGCTGCACCAGCTCCTCTGCCCTGCACCCGTATGGAAGTGCTTCACCCTTTTGGCATGGTGTCCTTAGTAACTCAGGATAAGGCAGGAGAACTAAAGACAGCTACTCCAGGGATCACCTGCTCTCCAAGAGAAACATCCTGCAGATGGCTTTTTAGGATTCCAGGACACACCCAGCAGACCTAAGGTCAGACTTCTCTACTGAAGCAGCAAAAAGAAGGAATACAGCTTTCCCATTCCTAATATACAGACCCCAATCCCCTCTGCTGCCAACCCAGCCTTTCTCTACCCCCTGCACCTGCTTCAGAGGGAAACGATCTATTTTTAACCTACTTTCCCACCTATTTCCCACTGAAATCCTCCACAGAGCTGTCTAAGCCAGTGTATTTTCCCCAAGCTGGGTGGAAGCCCTATTTTTTAATTTCAGCAAGCAGAGATATCCTAGAAAGAAGAAACCACAAGAGTCACCCAGGACACTGCACCCCAGTGCTGAGTAGGGCTCTGCCAACTCCCAAATTAACACTGGAGAGGCTTTAGGGGAGGAAAACATCATTTGAGCGCTGTCACTGTGGTGTTTGCATTTCTCCTCTTCCTCACTGAACTCTCTCCACGAAATCTCTCTCCATCTGAAGACAGGGCGAGCATGTCCAAGCCTTCCCCACGTGGAAGTTTTCTATCCTGCCCAGACACAGGCAGTGCCCTGCAGATTAACCTGCTGCTGCTTATCTCTGGCTCACGAGCCCTGGCTGAGCTCTGGTGCCCTTCTCTTCGTGCACCTCCTCCCACACTCCTGGACACTGCTCCTTGCCCACCACCTCCTCCTGCAGAGCAGCCATCACCTCTTTTCTCAGGTTTGTTTTTTCCTCTTCCCTTTGCCCCATCTCTGTGTTTTCCTCCCCTGCATTCCAGCCAGGCCACACTCTTCCCCCTTGCTCTGACTCCACACAGGCTGGGCTTATCCCCTCAGTCCCAGAGTGTCCTATCACCTTTTCCATTCTAATTTCCCCCTCTCTCTGCCCCCCGAGCTGTCCAAGACCAACATCTGTCCACAGCCACCTTCCACAGGGGGAAGGAAGCAGCAGCTCCCAACTAAATCAGCTCAGGTACCACAGGAAAACACATGGAAAATCACACATGGAGAACTCTCTGAACCCTCGGAAGAAATCACACCAGAAAGGAGCAGGGAAACCAGAGCACAGAGGATAAAAATAATAAATAAAAGCAGCAGCAAGGAAAAGGGACATTTCAGCAATCTACTGATACAAATACACTTAATCTAACCCACAGGAAGAAAAAATGATGTTGTTTCTTCATGACTCTCTAATTCTCAGCTGAAAGTTGCCTCAGGAGACATATTTCAGTGTATTTCCACACATTACAGAAGAAAACTGGAGGATATGAAGGAATTAAACACTCCCACCCACACTCTGTAATGCCAAAAACATATCCTGGAAAATCATCTGTGATGGAATAGCTCACTCTTTCTCCACGCCATGCAAACAGAATCCCTATGGAAGCCTTGGCTGTGCTGGATTCTTCTCAGCGTCCAGGTGGGGCTCTGAAATCCAACCCCAGAGACCAAAGGACCACCACAAACACTCCCTCTCTCTTGCTGACTGGTAGCTGTCTTTCCAGGAAAAGTGGATCATATCCCTAAGAGTCACGTGCTGACACAAGAAACGCAAACCCACACGCAAAAAAAAAAAAAATCCCCAACAACCCACAACCTTCTAAAGTCGGTTTTCTGTAGAAAAAGCAAAAAAATGTGCAGGATCTGCACTTTTTCCAGCGGGCCCCACATGTTTCCTGCAGCGCTGATCCGACGGGGTTGTTTCCCGTGCGAGCAGCCTCTGGCTCTCTCTAGGTTAAACTCTTACCCGCAGGTTTGGGAGCAGGGCCGGACTTTTCCATCCCCACCGGGACGGACCCCTGACCTGCACCACCACGGACCAGCATCCGTCCAGAGCGGCTCATCCTCCCATGGCTGCTCAGCATCATCCCTCAAATGTTTGGCAAAGCATCTGGCAGTAGTTTATTATATTTTTATGTTATTATATTATAGCAGAACACACACTGGTGTTTCTTACGTTTGTCTCAGCAGTGAAACACCAAGTCCTGTGTCTGGGGATGCTGCTACCTCCTTATTCCATCTCCTTACTTGGCTTCCATGTGGCTTCTTCCCTGTGAGGCTGATGGAATGGATTTCCCAGAGAAGCTGGGGCTGCCCCATCTCTGGAAGTGTCCACGCCAAGTTGGACGGGACTTGGAACAACTCGGTCTAGTGGAAGGTGTCCCTGCCCTTGGCAGGACAAGATGAACTTCAAGACCCCTTCCAACACAAACCATTCCAGGATTCTGTGGATTCCCAGAGCCCCGGCACACGGACCCCACTCCTTCCCCGTCCAGACCCGCACCTACCCCCGCAACATCGCTGGGTCCCGCTGCTGCTGATGCTGCTCACGGCGGAGGCGCGCCCGCCGCCGCCCCCATGCCCGGGGCAGCCGCACCGGGAGCGGGAGCCGTGCCCGGGGGAGAAGCCGGAGCGAGAAGCAGAGACGCGCCCGGAGAAGCCGCAGCCGGAGCAGGAGCGGTGGCCGGAGGGACCCGAAGCGGAGCCGCCGCCGGATCCGAGCCCGGAGGAGCCGCAGTCGTGCCCGGAGGGATCAGAACCGGAGCCGCCGCCGGCGCCGTGCCCGGGGGACCCAGAAGCGGAGCCGCAGCCGAAGCCGTGCCCGGAGGAACCAGAACCGGATCCGTTCCCGGAGGATCTGGAGCCGATCCCGAGCAGCCCCGGCCCCGCCGCCCACGTGATGCCGGCGCGGCTGCGCCCTGAGCGCCGCCGGGGGGCCGGAGGGGTCACTCTGCACCCCGGCACGGGCACTACAGGCTGGAGCAGCCGGGAATTAGCGTGCTTTGTCACCCATCGACTCACCGCGGGACAATGAGGAGTTCAAAGGAAATGGCCAACAACCGTCCCTCCGCTCCGCTCTTCGTCCGCGGCTCGGAATCGCTCCTGGCTTCCTCCGCCTCCTTCCTGACAGCGGGATGGGGAATGGGGGCTGCTGGCTCTGCTGCTCCTTCTTCCTCCAGAGGATGCCTCACACTCCGCCCCTGCTCCAGCGGGGGTTCCTCCCACGGGAGAAGCCCTCCAGGAACTTCTCTATCGGGTTCTTCATGCACTGCCCCAGCGCTGGTCCCTTTTTCAGGGTCAGTCCTTCAGGAACAGGCAGCTCCAGCGTGGGCTCCTCTCTCCACAGGTCCAGCCTGGACCCTGCTCCAGCACAGGCTCCCTGTGGGGTCACAGCCTCCTTCGGGCACCCCCCTGCTCCAGCGTGGGCTCCTCCATGGGCTGCAGGAGGATCTCTGCTTGCCTGTACCCCCGCCACCAAAACCGTGCCACACAAAGCCAATACAGAGGGGAAACTGGGGATGTAAAGAAGGGATAATATGCAGGAAGGTGGAAGGATGGGGGAAATCTGGCTGGGGGGAAAAAGGCTGCTAGCTGTCCAGGGTTTTTAAACTTCAAGGGGAGCACTGGGCTGGGAACCCAACAGGCAAACCACTCCTGCTGTTTCCTCTGTCCCACAGCAGATCCTATTGCCACCTCTGTACTGACAACACTGGAATTTTGAACCGAAAACTGCTCCTGCCCTCAGAGGACATTTCCCATCACATCCTACCTTGCCATTGCCCTGGGCTCTCCTCCAGGCGGCTGTATCCCCTTGGAGCCTTCGCACACAGGGGCAGCTCCTGCCTTGCTCTCAGCTTGTCCATCCTCTGCCTCGGGGACAGACCCAACGCCAGAGGCAGGAGAATCAGACATGGCGATCCTTGTGTCCAGTGCAGGATTTTGCTTTGGATACCACACAGGGAGCAATTCTCTGTCCCAGCATCTCCTGGGTGTCCGTGTCACCTCCAGCCCTGCCCTGCCTCATGGCCGGGATGCACGGGGACAGCACGGGCCAAGCCCATGCTCTGAAGTCTGGGAACGGAGTGTCTGGGATGTTTGTGTCGCTGGCTGCAACCTTTGCTATCTTCAGGGAACTTTCGGGAGGAGGGGAAAGATCTTCAGCTCTGCAAGGCAGCACCAGAAGTGATTAGTCTTTGTAATTATTAACTCCCAAGGCTTGGCGAGCAGCAACAGAGGGTCCTCAGATTAGAAAGGTAGAAGTGCTTCCACCAGGAGCCAACAAAGGCAGGAAGGATGGGAACTGATAGTGCTGCCAGGAAGCTTTGAGAGGGATGTGCTGGACGTGCTGAATCCCAGGCACTTGAAAAAGCAACTTGTCACAAGGCAGAGAGTGGCATGTGCTCCCCCTCTTCTTCCAGGAAAAGAAAGAAAAGAGGAAAAGAAAGAAAAGAGGAAGCTAGACACAGGCAGGGAAGGGAAGGAAGAACAGGGATTATTCTGGATCTTGGAAAGCAGGATCTGACCTGCTGACACCCCTTACCCAGCAAACTCAAACCGGATGTTATTGCCATGGAAAGGAGAATGAAAACAAATGGCCTGGAACTCCAGGCTCCATCCACCCCCTCCTGGCTGGCTCCTCGGCTGTGCCACATGTTTGCTCAGCTGGCTGCAAGGGCTGCAGCAAGGCTCCTCTGGGGTCTCTGATTTCCAGCACCAACACGGTCGATCCTCCCTTTCCTCACCTAATCCTCACCACAATTCCTAAGGTAAGAGAAGAGGGACCTCACTAGGGACCCTTCCCTCATTTCCGTGCTGTACGCACTGAATTGTGCAACATCAGAGGGAAGGTGAGAAATTTGTCACCATCCAAGCCCCTAAAAGCAAATGCAAAGGGGCAGATAGAGCTTGGCATAGGGACAGGCACCCCCAGCTCCCAGGGCAGCCCAGGATGGCACAGAATTAGTGAGGAATTCTGCAGCATAAGGGCAACGAGCCTGAGGGTCCTCACAAAAGCACTGCAGGGTCACTGCATCCTCTTCAAACATTTCTGGCCAGCTCAAACCTCTGAGTAAATCCTGTCCATGAAAAACAGCATCTCCCCAGGCACTTCCCACTTCAATTTTTTTAAAAAGTTACATCAGAATCCAAGGAAGAATGTAATTTGGAGAGCTGCCTCTGATTCCAGCTGCCTCTGTGTCTAGCCCAGCACTGACACTGGAGAAGGGAAAGGAATTTCACCAAACTTTGGGACCCACTGTCCCTAAAAACACTTACTATTCTCTGGGAGAGAGCAAGGAGGGCACTGTGCCTTTCCCAGCCAGCTGCTGCTAACTCAGCATGGAGAGCGGCCCTTCGGCATTCTCAAAACAGGGATTCAACTCCAGCACAGCAATTCAATCTCTGCATCTTTAACAGGGAGAAAAAGAGGATGATTGCAGGGCTCTGAGGCTGAGGATGGATGTCAGCACCTCTTTGCTTCCTGCTCTGCTGAGCAAGGCAGACTTTCAGACCATCCTCTTCCTCTGGGTCTGAGGCCACAGGGGATGTGGAAAGGGATCCAAGCAGCACTGCCACGCTAGTAGCCCCTCAGTTATTTACTTTAATATTAAATTCCACACATATTTCCTGCTGTCCCAAGGGCAGCTGTGGAGCACTCAAGCTGCCAGCGGAGCTGCTCTCAGAGGAGGGCAGCAGAGGCCCCCAGATGCCAGCACATCCCTCCACAAACAGCAGGACACTGGTGGTTGTTTCTCCATGTCCCCAGGAGCACCCAAACTGCTCCCAACAGCTCCAGCAAATGTCTCACCTGAAGCATTTTTGTCTCCCTGCTGTGTGAGGATGAGGGTTCAGGCACTGAGACCCTCAAGATCTGTCTCAGCCTGCCTGTTCACCAATTCCATCCCTGGGACTGGACCACATTCCCTTCAGAGAGGGACCCTCTGCTCTCATCCCCCTTCACAGAGCACTGAATCCCACGTTTTAAGCTATGATCTCCCTGCCACTGGCAGCAATTCCTAGGACTGCACCAGCAATCCCCCATCAGGCAGATGCCAGGCAGCACCTGCTCCAAAGGAGCAGTGAAACAACGCCCTCCCCTTGTCTAGGATCAACCACAGGAAGAAGAAAACGACAGCTGGGACAAATCGATCCCAACTGCTGATGTTACATAAGTGTCAAAGACAAAGCACAAGAGAAAGTTGGTTATTACAGGAGCCTGGGTCTCCAGCTGCTCTTACCTGCAGGGAGCAGACCTGTGCTTGCTCTCCACACTGTCCCACAGCTGCCTAAACGATGGAAGACCACTTCAGTAAGAAAAGATTTTGATTCAGAGCCTCATGGAAGGGGAATGTCCTAAAGACCTGACCAGAGGCATTGAGGAGGTGGTGGAAGGAAAGGATGGTCACAATTGGGAAGGATGGCTTGGGAGCAGAAAAGGGACTGAGGACCCTGGAAAGACAGAGGGAAGGAGTTCTCTGGCTTGGTGAAGTTTGAGGGCAAGGCAAGGACCAGTGTTTCCCAGGATGTCACACAGGAAAGGGCACTGACGACCCCCGAGCACTGCTGGAGAAGCAAGAGGAAAAGAAAGCAAACACATGGAAAGAGTCTCAGAGAGCCAGTGGCAGAGGGGAAATCCTCAGCATGCAAACCACAGCTGGAAGAGGTGGCAAACTCATCCAGGGACAGCGAGGGATGACAGGGGAACATCCTGTGAGAGCCAGGCAGAGCATGGACCAGGTGTTTCACTGACCTAGGGAAGAGAGGGCAGCCCCCAAGCACGCCGCGTTTTACAGCCTTGGTGGAAAATTCCAGCCCTGCATAATCTCCTGGGGTTCCTGTAAGATTGTGACACGGAGAGAGGGACCAAACAGGAAAGAATTAGAGGAAAAATGCCTCTCTTCTGGCAGCCACCATGGCTGTGCCAGGAGTTAGCAGCAGCGGAGCAGCCAGCCCTGCCTCCCCCTCCTCCGGCTGCCTCTATAAACACGCAGGGCTTACTCAGAAGATTAGGAGGGAACAGGGCAAAAGACAACAGAGTCTCTTTTGTAATGAGGAGGGATTACGGCATCAAGTGACCGGCTGCAGCTCCCAAGTGGGTCTCAGCCTCCTTAGCACACCGTGTGGGGCAGGTCCAATCCCCCCATGAGCCAAGGGGGCACAAGGAGGCGGGCGGTGGCCCGGGCCACAAAGGACCCAGCAGGGACACGTGCGGGACCAAACGTCCCCAGCCTCCAGCGCGGCTCAGGAGCCCATGACTGTGAGTATCTGGTCCTCCTAACAGCAGCAGGAGGATCACTCTCTCCTGCAGAGATCCATCTTCCTGCCTATCCGTGACCTCCTCTGGCTTCATCCCTCTGCTCTGTCTGCTTGTTGTCCATCTCTGCGATACCTGCTCGGGTCTGTTTGCGGTGGGTGATGCACCTGATGTCCCAGAATCCTGCTTGCTGTGGGCTCCCACAACTGAATTCCAGGTCAGTCAACTTCCAGGTGTGTTGGTTAGTCCAGAGGGATGAGCAGGGGGTGGCAGGCAGCAGCTCCCTGGGTGGGCTCTTCCTGCCCATCCCAACTCCGGTGTGCCGGTGAGTCACCTCCCACCAGGGACCTCAGCCACAAACAGAACATGCCAGCTGCCCAGTGACATCCCAGGGCAGCCCATCACAGGCTGGCAGGTGGGCAGGGAGGTGCCTTAACCATTCAGGGCTGGAGGGAAAAGCACTGGGTAAAGCCCCATATCCCACACGGGAGCAGAACAGAGTAGAGGTGGGTGACATTCATTATTTACATGGACAAGAGCTGGAGTTTTCCTTCTTTGGTAAAAAAAGTGAATCTGTATTTGAATTACGCAATGAGGATTCTCCCTGAGCGCTTTCGAGCCCCAAAGCGCAGAGAAAAGAGGCAGCTTTGTGTAAGAGGCCCCAAAAATGTATGGGGTTTTGGGTGTGCTTTTCTCTTCTGGACAGCCCATGCGTGCAACCTCTGGGGCAGTTAAAACCCACTCTTCCCAAGTCCTGTGCCCAGAAATCCATATGGAATGGGCATGAGGATTTATTGAAACGGGCATTTGTGCAGCTGGGGACAGGGACAGCTCTGCTCCTGAGTTATGACAAGGAAACCCGAAGGAGGAGCAGCACCAAAAAGCCAAACCCAGGACAAAGATGCTGTTTGGCTGAAATAGCCAAAAATCCAGACTTTGCTGGTTTTCTTCACAGCAGCAGCTTACTGCGACCTGAGGTGTCCTCACCTCAGTGTAAATCTTTCACTGGGATGCTTAAATGAGAAACAAATGAGGATCATGGGCCCAAACTTACCTGCCTTCAGCTGCTGCAGGGTGTGAACTGTCCCTTGAAGTGCTTCTTCATCCCCATCATTCAGGGAAGGGCCCAAGGCCCCATAATCATTAACATTATTACCTCTGTTAAATAGCAATGCCTGCTGACATGTTAGGATTCAGAAATACCAATAGTTTCACCTTGGATAATTATTTCTACCCCAAGGAATCATTCACCAACCTGCCTGGCACAGCTAACACTGGTGTCTTGTTGTTTGTTGGGTTATTTTTTTTTTTTTGGTACAAATTCAGGTTTATATAAATATGAGTCTGATTATTAATTGATTATAAAGAATTATTTTTGCAAGTTAGACTAGAAGTAAAATGGGGATGCTGCATGTCCGGGGAGCATTTCAGGAGCCTCAACGCCTATTTTGCATCCACTGTGATTTATTGTGCAACATATGGTTGAAGGAGAGGGGAGGTGGAGCTGCTGGAATCTGGGCCCTGTGAGCCTGGCCAAACTCCATCCCACAGATCTCCAACAGGGAAGGCTGCTCTGCCTGCAGGACTAGGACCAGCAAAGTGCAGACAGCTATCCTTACTGGGATGCCTTTATCTGGATCACTCCCAAGAAATCTTTCTGGGGTTTTTCCTTTCCTTTGGGTTGGATTTGTTTGGGATTTTTTCCCAGCAGTATTCCAGGAAGATGCTTCCCAGCAAGTAGGTTTACAGAAACACACTTGGAACAAAAACTATATTAAGAAAATTCCTGGGATAAGCATAAACTTTGGAGTTTGTGACCCTGAGATTAATCTTACACAAGTGTTTTATGGAAGGGGGTGGCACCTGGGCTCTGTCCCCTCCAACCAACCAGCCCCACTTGAATGCTAACAATCAAACACTAAAAACAAAGGGATTCACCAGAAAATACATCCTCAGTCACTATAACCAGCTTAAGGACAGGGAAAAGATGGCAAATTCGTCAAATTAATTGCCTGCCATCGATTTCCTCCTGGCTCTGTGTGCTGCTGCCTTCTTCTTACCTGGCTTTTGATCTCAGCTCATTCTTTCTCTTCCCTTTCCATCTTGCTTGGTGGGACACTTGGGACGTCCCTGTGTCCTCCTCCTGGTCAAGCTCCAAGTCCTGCTTGTCATGTGCCTGCACAGGAGCTGTGATGACAGTGACCTACACCAACCGCGTGGCTGATGCCCGCCTGGGCACCTTCTCCCAGCTCCTGCTCCAATGGAAAGGCAGCATCTACAAACTGCTCTACTCCGAGTTCCTGATCTTCATCTCGCTCTACTTCACCATCAGCCTTGTCTACAGGTGAGCACCTTCACACCCACGGCCTGGCCTGGAGCAGGACATGGGAGAAACACGGGATTGGGGCAGGGATCCTGCTGGACAGGCACTTGCCAGACTGTTCACAGGAGGGAAGGGAGAGGGAGAACTGCTTCTGTTTGTCCCTTTTAGGCTGATCCTGAGCGAGAGCCAAAGGCTGATGTTCGAGAAGCTGGCGCTGTACTGCAACAGCTACGCCGAGCTAATCCCCGTGTCCTTTGTGCTGGGTAAGGAGCTGTCTGGAATCCAGCAGGGAGGGGAATGGGACAGCATTTCTTCTCCCTGGTTTGGTAGAGCTCTGCAGGCAGGCAGGATTCACTGAGCAGATCCCTCCCCCTCTGCCTTTGTAAAACTCCTCAAGTGGAATATTTCGTGTGAGTGTCCCTCAGCACACAGCTGGCACTGCATATTCTGGGTTCCAGGAGGGCAGGCTCCAAGTGGCACCAGATATGCCCAGGGAACTTGTGGCTGCCTCATCCCTGTAAGTTTTCAAGGCCAGGCTGGGTGGGGCTCTGAGCAACCTGGGCTAGTGGAAGATGTCCCTGTCCACAGCAGGGGCTTGGAATGAGATGATCTTTAAGGTCCCTTCCAACCTAAACTGTTCTGACTCTATGAAGCAGAGTATGAAATCCAGACTTCCTTTTAGCACAGAAGACTGAATTCCCCTCCAGGCATCCCTGTATGAGCAGGAGAAGAGAAAAGAAGGAGAGCAGACGGAGTGGGAGGAGGAAGCTCTTTTCAGATGCCTGACTCTCTCAGCTCCCCTCTAGGTTTCTACGTGGCCCTGGTGGTGTCCCGCTGGTGGGCCCAGTACGAGAGCATCCCATGGCCGGACCGGATCATGAACCTGGTGTCCTGCAACGTGGACGGGGAGGACGAGTACGGGAGGCTCCTGCGCCGCACCCTGATGCGCTACAGCAACCTGGTCAGCGTGCTGATCCTGCGCTCCGTCAGCACCGCCGTCTACAAGCGCTTCCCCAGCATGGAGCACGTCGTGAGGGCAGGTCAGTCCTGCTCCTTGCTGCTCCTCTAGGGCCAGGGGGCCTTGGGAAAGGCTCTCTGGAAATGGGGTGGTGCTGCTCCCTCAGGACAGGTGGGGATTTTTTTGAGACGCAAGTGTCCAACCTTAACTGCGGGGCTCCCTGAATCCTCTTGGAAGGTGCTCCTCAAGGTGCAGCAGTTCCCAGTCTGCCTGAGTCATCTGGGTTCCCTTAGCAAGCCACAGAGATGTGATATCGTTGGCTTCCTAAAAAGAAAAGGCACTTCAGGGACACAAGTTATCCCATTCTCAACAAGCATCTATGAACACCAGGCAGCTGCACCTGCAGCAGTGCTTTATCTCCCTGATGGCTCTGATTTGATGTGCTGCAGACATCCAAAGTGAAATCCCATTATCCCACCTCTGTGACTCAATGTTTTAACAAGGAAACTTGTCCTTCTACATGTCTCCCAAAGTTCTGAGTCTTTCCTGGCATTTTTAAGGAGAGCCAAGGCAACCACCCGAGACTCAGATGTTTTCATTTCGGACCAGATCAGTTCCTTCTGCCTTCTATGTCCATTCCTCTCCTGCTGCTCTTTCCCACCCAGGCCTCATGACACCAGAAGAGCACAAGAAGTTTGAGAGCTTGAATTCCCCCCACAACAAGTTTTGGATCCCATGCGTGTGGTTCTCCAACCTGGCTGTGAAGGCAAGGAATGATGGGAGGATCCGGGACAGCGTGCTACTCCAAGGCATCCTGAATGTGAGTGACAGAGGGGACAGGCAACTCTTTGAGATCCTGGGGAATGGGAGGCACCTGTGTAGCAGGTCCTTGACACATTCCAAACAGCCAGTGCCAGTGGAGGGCTCTAGGATCCAGATGGAAAGCCACAAGGAAGCATGTGTCTGGAAGAGACAAGGAGAGGTCAAAAACACCCTCAGCAACTGAGGTCCTGTAGAAAACTTTGCTATTAAAAACTCTTTAGATAGTTTTGGGCAACAGGCCATGCTCCACAGACAAGACCTGGCAACAATCCCTGCCCAGCTGCACAGAAAAAGGCTCTGTAGCAGCTCATCCTTCTTGGTATTCATGTGCAGGGAAAGTCACGTGGTTTCTGTTGCCTGGTGCAGGATTCATCTGCCCACAGAGAAAGAATTCTCCCTCTGGGATACTTATCTATCGACAGGAGAGAGAAATGGATGCTCCTGAGGGCATTCTTTGCCTCACCTGTTGGCCACTCATTTTGTGAGGAGAAACTCTGCTGTGAAGTGAGCTAGGAAGGGATCTTGGGCTCAGGGGGAGACACCCAGGCAGCAGGGAATTCCTCCAGGCTGAGCAATTCCCAGGCTGAGACTGAGCCCTGCTTCCAAAGGAGGTATAACCAGAAGGGAAAGGGCTGGAGCAATGGAAGACAGTGGTGCTGGAGAGGCTCCATGTCCCCAGCAAGGAGATGGGAAGTTATCCTGACATGCCATTCCCTTTTCCCTGCTGCAGGAGCTCAACACCCTGCGCAGCCAGTGTGGGAGGCTCTACGGATACGACTGGATCAGCATCCCCCTGGTCTACACCCAGGTGAGAAGGGAATCCCCACACTCATTGCTCCACCACTGCCTGTGCACATCCCCATTGACACCCACACCTAGAATGGTTTGGGTTGGAAGGGAGCTTAAAGCTCATCCAGGGGCACCTTCCACTAGACCAGGCTGCTCCAAACCCTGTCCAACCTGGCCTTGGACACTTCCAGGCATGGGGCAGCCACATCTTCTCTGGAAAACCTATGCCGGGGCCTCACACCCTCTTAGTAAAGAATTCCTTCCTCATATCTAATCTAAGCCTGCCCTCTATCAGTTTAAAACCATTGTTCCTTGTGCTGTCATATCTGCCTGTGTAAAAAGTCCCTCTCCCTCCTTTCCATAAGCTCCCTCCTTAAGGTACTGGAAGGCCACAGCCTCCCCAAAACCTTCTCATCTCCAGGCTGAACAACCCCAGCTCTCTCAGCCTGTCTTTGTAGAAGTGCTCCATACCTGCCTCACCTATGGAAAATGCAGGATACTCTTGAATCCCTCACCCCCAGCTGCATATGTCATCTCTCTTCCGTAGGTACCTCAGCACACACCCAGCCCAGCCTCCTTCCCCTAACTCAGACACACCCACCTCTCCAGAAACAACCTCTGTCCAGGGGTAACAAATCCACGTGGAAAACACAGGAACACACAGACCCACTCCCTGCACCGCCTTGCAGGGCTTCACATCCTGGGCAAGATCCCAGGAAGGTTGTGCCAGGCATGAACTCAGCTATTTCCCAGCCCAGGCAGACACTTTGGCACCACACCTTCCTCCTTTGTCTCCTGCAATCCAGCTGCCCAGATAACAGGGATGCCCTTCACCATGAAACAGGAGCTGCTGCTGCTCCTCCTCTGGCAGCACCAGAGGTTAATGAGGAACACATTGGGAAAGTGTATTCCTGTTTCGAACCCCCTTGTTTGTATCAAGGGACCACGTGAGAGCCTTGGTTACTTTTAACTTGAAAAGGGGAAGCTCAGTCCTGTGGTGACAGGGAAAAGTACAAAGCTCAGCATAGCCTAAAATACAGGCATGAAAATATTAATAAAAGCTCAGCATGAGGAGCAGGAAGGAAGGAGCAAATGGCAATGCCAGGGTTCCCTTCCCGGACTTGGAAGCACTCTGCCAGCATGGACTGAGCCATGAGACAGCTTCCAGCCCACCCAGGATGTCATGTGCTTGCTGCTGCCACTGGCCTGTGACACCTGCACAGATGTCATTCCAGGGAATGGCACCCAGCGTACATAAAAGCTGGAGGGAAAAGGGAATGTCTGTAGCTTTCTGCATGGAAATGCATCCTCCTGCAAAAAGCCTGTCAGAACTGAATCCAGGGCTTTCCCGAGGCTACAGAGCCTGCCTTTGGAGCTGTGTGGGGTGGAACTGCAGGGAGATGCTGGGAACTCACGCTGCCCTGGTGTGTCCCTTGGCATCCTTCCCAGGTGGTGACCGTGGCTGTTTACAGCTTCTTCCTGGCCTGCCTGATTGGGAGGCAATTCCTGGATCCAGAGAAAGCATATCCTGGCCATGAGCTGGATCTCTTCGTGCCTGTCTTTACGTTTTTGCAATTCTTCTTCTACGCTGGCTGGTTAAAGGTAAGTCCAAGAAAGCATGGCTGGAGCTGGAATCTGACCCGGCCAAGGGTTCTTCCCAGAGCAAGCTTACCAGGAACTCAGCTGTGTTCTTTGATCTATGGGCAACAACAGTAAGCCAAGAGGGGCTGAGGGAAGTGCCAGGACTTTCTAATTTTCCCAGTGTCTCATTCTGGACACCAGCTGCATTTTTCCTAGGCTTTGATCCTGACTAGAGGGAAAAAAGGAGCTCCTGAAGTTGCAGGAGGGCTGTGTGAGCACAGGGGAGTTATTATAAATTCCAATGTCTCCCAGCCCCTGGGATGCCTCCACTTTTAACCCACCCCCCTTTTTGGGAGGGAAAACATGGCTTGGAATTCAAGGGACATCACGCCTGACTTCTCCTTGCAGGGAAGGGGGCAGGGATGACAGTGGTGACCTGTGCTGTGTGCTCTCCACATGCAGGTGGCCGAGCAGCTCATCAACCCTTTTGGGGAGGACGACGATGACTTTGAAACCAACTGGCTCATCGACAGGAACCTGCAGGTAAAGGGGGGGAAGGTCCTCCAGGTGAGCCTCATCTGAAGAGGAACACCAAGGCAGGACAGTGACCAAATTCTCCTGCAACACCTCTGCCCCCACTTCCCTGCCTGCGATGGGAGAGATCCCCCCCAATCCACACGAGGGAATTTGGGGCTTCTGGCATATCTTTGTACACAGAGGGTGACTGCAGCTTCGGTCCCTGCTCAGGACACGGGATGGATCCAGGCTGCTCGTTTCAGGCCTCAGCTGCCTTGGAATGACATGTGATTCCTGCCTCTCCTGGGCTTTCCTACCCTGCATCCATCTAAAACTGCCTCATCTGCTTTCTGCCATGCAGTAACTCCACACCTCCAGCCCTTCTGTCCTAGTGAGCCTGTTGCTTTCCTGTCTCCTTCAGCAGCATATTCCTTCCAATTAATCAAATCTCTGCGTGAGAAACAACCCAAGTGACAGGAAACCACAGCAACCCCAGCCACTTGCCTGGGTTCCGTGCTGCACCACTTCCTCCAGCTCTGTGTTCCTTTGTACCCCGGATAACAGGCACGCAAAAAGCTGCTCACTCCGTGTGACATTCCTGCTGTCCTCCACAGGTCTCCCTCATGGCAGTGGATGAGATGCACCAGGATTTACCCATTCTGGAGAAGGATCTCTACTGGAACGAGCCTGATCCCCAGCCACCCTACACCGCAGCCACTGCCGAGTACAAGCGCCCATCCTTCCTGGGCTCCACTTTTGACATCAGGTGAGCACAGGGACAAAGTGTGACAACACCTGGATCAGGTCTTGTGCAGGACATTACACTTGAGGAGCTTTTAGGCTTGTCCACAACAAGCCAACATCCTCCATGGAAGAGGATAAATTTGACCTCTCTCCCCCACTCACCTGTGGATGAGCATCCCTCTTTTGGGGGGTGAATGGCAATACAGGGAGAGGCTCGCCACTGGCAGCAGCATTCCCAGTGCTGCCAGCCTCTCCAGATCCCCCCCCACTGTGTGGCTGCGTAAGAGCCTGCTTTGCCTTTCCCAGCATGCAGAAGGAAGAGATGGAGTTCCAGCCTCTGGAGCAGATTAAAGAGAATGAGGAGGCCAACCACTCCACTCCCTTGCTGGGACACCTGGGCCGCCTCCTGGGTGTCCAGTCCCCGAGCTTCTCCAGGTCCTCTTCCCGGATGAACCTGCTGCGCCGGCGAGGAGATCCCGCGTCGCCCTTCTCCCATTATACCTACCAGGACATGGGGAAGTCTGGAAGCCCTTGCGGCATCAATCAGCCAAGGGGAGACTCCCAGGAGCAGTGGGACAGCGAAGAGGGAAAACTGAGGGAGTTTGATGCCTTCATGTCCACCCCCTTCTATGAGAGGCCTGGGTTCTACAGTGCTCCACAGACGCCCATCAGCTCCATCCCCATGATATTCCCTTCCCGCCGCCAAGGGCGCAAGAAGCCGCCGGCGCTCTCCAGCATCGCTGCGTGCTCCACTTCCCTTCGGGATGTCATCGTCAACAGCTCCCCTTCCCGGGCCAGCGATGTGGACAAGAGTCAGAGCTCCCTGGGCTCTGCTGCAAGAGAAACCTTTGTTTGGCCCACAGAGCGGAGCAGAGGTTCTGATTTCATGGCTGTGACAGTAGAAGAAGGAAAGAGCAGCTCCAGGGAAGCTGCCACCACGGGAAGCCCAGGAGCACGGTCCACAGCATCCAACAGCCCAAAATTCCCCTTCCTGGCAGAGTCCCCCGAGCACGAGAAACAAGGCAGCTTCAAGAATCTGAAGAGCTCCAAAGCCTCGCGCCCACCCTGGCTAAACCTGGAGAGCACGGCCTCAGCCACTCCCAATTCAGAGCATTCCAGTGCCTTTCACACCCCCAGTAACAAAACCCCCGGAGGCAGCGCCTCCCTCTGCTTCTCCTTCACTCCAGTCACCTCTCCAGCACTGGAAAGGTCCCACAAGGGGAACCTGGGCCCCGAGGCTCACAGCCTGAGTTTGGAAGATGCAGCCAGTGCTCCAGACCAGCACCCAGAGGTTTCCAGGAACATGAGAGACACTGGGAATGGAAGCACTAACCCCCCAGCTCCAAAAGAGCCCAGGAGAGCAGAGAGTCCATCCCCCAATGACTCTGGAATCTCCCTAGCCGAGGGTGACTACGTGGGGCTGATGGAGGTGATCCTGGAGGCCAGTGAAAGCCCAGGGGAGGAGCAGATGGACCAGTACAGCTAAAGGGGACCCCATGGATCCATGGGATACCTGCCTTATCCTGGCACTCACCCAAACAGAAGTGCTGGACATGCAGCTGGAGCCCGACCTGGGCTAAAACCAGCACTAAGGACACGCTGCTCCTGGCCTCAGCAGGCACAACTCGTGTTGCAACAAGAACAAAAGCACCAAAAAACCCTATCTGTAGCAAAAGAACAAGACTTTGAGTGTTAAGTACTGCAGGTACCAGCCTGACCAGCCAGGTGTAGCCCAGAACAGGAGCACAGGTGATGCAGATATTTCCCCTCCTCATCACAGCAAGAATGAGAACTTGAGCTTCCACTTGCACTCCTAACAAGATACTCCAGGGAAAAGTAAGGGACTGAAGCAAGTCCCATCACCTGTGATGCAGACCCACAGTGCTTCTGCCAGTCCTGTCTGGCTGGTGTTTTCCAGTACTGGGAAAGTACTGGAGTAAGGCAGGGTAAGGGCCTACCAGCACGGGCAGCTGCAGCATCTGCCCAGCACATTGCTTCCTTCTGAAATTCCACATCCCCCCTGCCACAGATTTGACAGTGCTCAGAGAAAGATGGACGGCAGCAGACACCACTCAGCTGATTTTTACTGCCCACCCTCAGAAAATAAAAGCAAGACTCAAGCCCAGGACCTTGGTTTCATTTCCTCATTTTAGTTCCCTGCAAGGAATTTAAAGAAACCAGAGCTTTTCCTACTTCTGCCTTCAGCAGCAGCTGCAAATCCCCTATGTCACACAACACATTGGCCTCCCACTGCCTTCACTACAGCTGCCTGCTCTCCCTCCAAACTCAACAGGAAAAGCCAGCTGGAACCAAGTCACTTTATTGGCTGGAGGGCAGTACATAAAACACGAAGAGAAAGGGGGATATTTGGTACAGAGTACGGAACTGTTTATCTAGGTAGCTGAAGCTGCATGCACGGCTGGACAGTAAGTAGGAGTCCCACTGAAACCCACAGCGTGGCTCTTGGCAAGGCTTCAGCTGTCACAGTCCCCGAGGGTGTGCTTGTCGAAGAGATACTCTGCCATGCCGTATTTGGGGGCCCCCATCTTCCGCAGGTTGGTCACATGGTCACCCAGCTCCTTGATGGCTTTCACCTGCTCATCCAGGTAATGGGTCTCAATGAAGTCACACAACTGCAAGGGAGACCAGAGGTTTAAATTCAGGCCTGAAATGCTACCAAGGCTCTCTAGGGAAAGGAAAGGATGCAGGATTTTCAAGCTGAGAGAAAGCAGCATCTAGTTTTGTTTCAGAGCAAGATCAAAGCAAGCCAGGCTTACGTAGGCTCACTCGCTCCAGAACCCTGCGGAGCCAGGCAGCTCAGGAAACCTCTCCTCCTCACTGCAGGAAGCATTAGCCAAGCTCCTGAACAGATTTAGACTCCCCCACTGCACAGCAAACTCACAGCAGTGGGGATTTACACCTCTGGTTTTAAGAAGTCCCTCTAACTTAAGCAGGACAGTCCCAAGAGTGCTTGGATTCTCACACATATTAATAATCTCTTCCTGATACTAAGCAGTCTCAACCCAGCCTTGCCAAAAACTTCCATCTACAAAGAATCCTGTGTTTTCAAACACTGTTCTGAAACATCAGGGCTTTTAATATCCCAAAGCAACTCCAGAATTTTGTGGCAAAAAAGGCTCGTGACAAAAAGCCTTAAAAAGATGGAACGCAACGCCCTCAGAAACAGTCTCCATAGAGACTGCTCACAGACACACTTCAGAGGGAACAAAGCAGGTCCCTGCCACCTTAAAAATCCTCCTGGAAAGACAGCACTAACCCCACCAAAGGGCTTTGTGAGGGCTGCACCCCTGGTTCACACCTTTTTTCACCTGTAACAGCATCAGGGACACACACAAGTAAAAGACACATCCTTGCACAGCCACACTGATCCTCAGCATGCACTTACATGTGGGTCGTTCTTTTCGGTCGCCAATTTGTGCAGTTCTAGCAGTGATTGGTTCACGTTTTTCTCCAGGTGCAGGGCACACTCCATGGCAGTCAGGCCATTCTCCCAGTCATCACGGTCTGGCTTCTGCAAGGGGAAAGCACAGGACATGTTTTCTGTAAGAACCCACAGACCAGCAGGGTAGAGAGCCTTTAGATCACTCTCAAAGCCTTGTTTTAGACCAAGTTTAGGCACTCATGTGAAGTCAAAAATGCGAAGTGCACCCTGGGAATAGAACTGAGTGAACCCTCAAAGTCCCACTTCTCCAAACACAGCACAGAGCACTTCTACTGGGTAAATTAAATGATGGTGAGGAACCAGTTGTCTTCTGGTTCTGCCCTCAACCCACAGCAAATAAACCAGGGCTCAGCACCGTCTCCTTACACAAGGAGTACTTTTTTATTAGTCAACCTGAACAAATCATCAAATTACTACACATCTCAAATGACTGTGCCTCTGCAGTGTCAGCTGCTGCTCTTTCTGTGGAGAACCCAGAGGAAAATTAATCCCTTTCCATCTGGGGACAGCCCCCAGCTCACCTTGATGTCCTGCAGGAAGATGCGCCCACCCCTCTGGTTTTGCAGCTTCATCAGCTTCTCAGCGTGCTCCCGCTCCTCGTGGGACTGATGCAGGAAGTACTTGGCAAAGTTTTTCAGGGCCACATCATCCCGGTCAAAATAGTAGGACTGAAAAATAAAGAGTTCACAGGCTCAAAACCCCTGCTTCAGGATGGCTGTGGTCCAAGCCCAGGCCAGCAAGGCAGTGTGGAACAACTCTCCCCTTAGTATGATTCAATTTTTCCAGCAAGGATTAAATTTTAACCTGTATCCCTACCAAGGGCACGAATAAATGGTGTTTGTGTCCTTGGCTCAGCTCTGAAGATACCAACAAAACAAAAACCACCAAAACCTGATGCCCCACAGACCCCTCTTCTGAGCACCACGAAATGGCAGCCTTGAAAAGCCTTTTTCAAGGAGAAATCTTCCCTTTGTTTGCCCGAGCTTGTTTACAATGATCACATTGCAAGTCAGGGTCATGCCTTGCAACACCAGGTAAGGGTAAGCCAAGAACTTTTAGGTACTTAGCAATAAAGCTCTCTTGCTTCCCTAGGCTTTCCAGGGATTAGACTAAGGAATACACTTTCTACTCTGGGGAGAAAAAAAAATGTCACATTTAAAACACAAGAGATAAATGGAACTAAAATATGAATTCAACAGCAAATACTTTTTTGAAAACCAAAAAAAAACCCTGTAATAGCACTTAGAAGCCATCAGACAGCTTGTTTATTCCTTGGTAAGAGCCATTACCAGGATTCAATGGTAAGTTCTGTATCAACTGCCAGTTATTTACCAACCTTCTACAGAATTCTCTGCTCTTAAACCAGCGGCCTGGAGGTTCAAGGCAAGACACTGGTGCTTGTGTACCACTATCACCCACCAACACAAGCTCAAAACAGGGGCTCAGAAACAAATTAACACAGAAAAAAAGCTGCAGAATTCGTGCCACAACACAGCACAGTGTCACTAGGAAGTTTCAGTGTCTCAGCGCGCCCACAGCACCAGGATTGCTGCACAGAGGTCAGGGGACGGCTAAAACGGGCGCCTCGGGCCAAAGAAGACATGTAAACACAGGGCCCAAGGAAACCGTGGATTCCTACCGATTCCTGGAGGAAAACCCGTGCCTGGGAGGGGAGCACTCCTGCGGGAAAGGTGCCAAGCGCCTCGTTCGGCGCCTCCCGCTACCCAGCCCGGCCCCAAGGGCAGAGCCGCCGGCAAGGCGCTGAGCGGGGCTGATAACGAGGCCGCCAAGGGCAACGGCCGCGGGCCCGCGGACCAGGCGAGATAAAAGGGCCTCACCTACCCCCAGGGGACGGCCCAGCCGGGCCTGGAAGCGGCGGGGGGAGGAGGAGGTGGAGAAAAAGGAGGAGGAGGAGCTGGGCCCGCAGGCACCGCCCGGCACCCAGGAACCCCCCGCGGGGCCAGGCCCTCGTGTAGCCCCTTTATCCCTCGCAGGACCCTTCCCTCACCCCGCCGCGCCCGCTGCCCTCACCATGCTGAGGTACACGTAGGACGCGTAGAGCTCCAGGTTAATCTGGCGGTTGACGGCGGCCTCGCAGTCCTGGTGGTAGTTCTGGCGCACCTGAGAGGGGGGCGCTGCCATGGCTGGGGTGCTCCGGTGGATGTTGCGGTGACCGTGCGGGCGGTGGTGATGGAGGGGGCAGCGGGCCCGAGCGCGGCCGGTTCCGTCCAAGCACTGTTGACGCAGGAACCCGCTTCGCTCCGCCGCTGACGCGCTCTGAGGGCCACCCGCCTGCCGACGTCCCTTTTATAGCGGCGCGCGCCAGGCCACGCCCCCAGGGCGGGGCGGGGCATCCCGGCGCCCTTCTGCTGGCCCGGCGTGACTCAGCACCCGCCCAGGCCACGCCCACCGGGGGCCGGGCCCGCGCGCCCCCGTTTCCCGCCGCGCCGCGCGCCGTCCCTCAGGGAATGGCCCACGTTGGAAAATCCCCCCAGAAGTCACCAAATCCGGCCATTTCCCCTCAAGCACTCTGCCGAGCCCGCCGCCAAAGCGTGTCCGACATCCTACATACTACACCCCCTTCCGGGGACTGCCCCCGGCGGTCTGTGCCGATGCCTGAGCGCGCTCTCCGTGAGAGGAAAAAGTTGCTAAAATCCAAGTCAAATCCAAAAAAAAGAAGGCCAACCGTCAAAAACTGAGCTTGTTGGTAATGAGATGACTTTCGGCTGGTTTTAGTGCTATCCCCGTCGCTCAGTGTGTGCCATCATTTATTTTCAATAAACATCGGGTTCTTCAGTCAGGCAGTTCAGTCATGGGTTTACAACAAGCTCTGGAGTCTTTTCATTTCTGCTTTCCTAAGTTTTAACCAGATTACAAGGGACTAGAAACTGCTTAAACTGAGATCATCCCATAGCACTGAACTCCCCAATCTTGGCTTTTCCCAAGCCTATGTTCAATCCTGGTTTTCCCAAGCCAACGTTCCTGCTGAAATCCATCAGAAATACAATTTACTGAGCCTGTAAACTGAGAAGAAATATTTTTTCCTCTACGTAATGAGCCTGTAAACTCAGATGAAATATTTTTTCCTGTATGTTTTGAGACCGTAAACTCAGATTAATTTTTTTTTCCTCTCACCAGTTCTTTGTACGCATTTTTACCTGATCTTTGACCCTTCCCGGCACTGTGGGATGTCCCACGCGTGACTGCACAAGTGCCTGTGTGTGGGTAAAGGGCAGCACCAAGAGCACTTTTCCAGACACTCCAAATGCCCTGAGGGAACAGGGAGCCTCGGCCTCCCTTTGTTTCAGGGTTTTCTGCTGCTCCTGTCGGTTAACCATCACAAGTAATTAAGATCTGTAAGATAACGTGGGTCATACCTATGCTTCAGCAGGCTGCCAGGTACATTTCAAATCTCCTGTTCTCCTCCCACATAAATGCTTATGTAAAAAAAAAAAAAAAAAAAAAAAAAAAAAAAGCGGTAGCTGCTGGGCAGACTCTTTTTAAAATTTTTTTTTCTTTATTAGCGTGTTCACAGTGGAGTGTCTTCACAACAGGAACATCAAACGAAGGTCCATAATTGCAAAGTTTGCAATAGGAATATTTCCTCTGCAGCTCGGACAGTCTATGTCACCCGTGATTGCATGTCAGTAGGATTAGGGAAGTCCCAAATTCTGCTTTTTGGAGTTGCACAATGCACATTGTGTTCGATGACAGCAGATTTACGTGGGCAGCAGAGGAAACACGGGGTTGCACAGCCATGGGGGTCATGTCTTGGTGACCAAGGTGAAGAATTCACCACTCTGCTCTCATACGGGATTAGGTTCAGCCATTCCCAGATCTTTCCTGTCTCAAATTACTGTTTTAATTTCGAATTTACTTCATGTCATTTCCTCATGGCTCGGTTCTGGCCTCCTTTTATCTTGTGCTGCTCTTCATGAAAATGCATTTAAAATAAATTCCCTGAATGGTTTGGGTTGGAAGAGACCTTAAACATCATCTCATTCCAACCCCTGCCAGGGGCAGGGACACCTTCCACTATCCCAGGTTGCTCCAAGCCCTGTCCAGCCTGGCCTTGGACACTGCCAGAGAGCCAGGGGCAGCCACAGCTTCTCTGGGCACCCTGTGCCAGGGCCTCCCCATCCTCACAAGGAAGGATTCCTTCCTAAATGTGAATGTCACTTGATGGAAAGCCCAGCCTGAGTAAGGTGATGCTTTTAGCAGGCATCTTCCCAGGAATGCCTGTAAAGTTCTTTAGGAAAAATTCTTTATACTGTTTAGGAAGAAATTCTTCTCTTATTTTAGTACCTTTTTATCCCCCAACATTCCCAGCTGCCCGGGGCCTGCCCCATCCTCTCGGTGGTGGCCTGTGTGGATTTTGAATTCATGTCCCTCTCAGCTGCTTTCTTGGGCTGAAGTAGAGGCATGTTCATGCTGCCCACAGGCAAAATCAGTGTATTGTCTGCCTACACAAGCTTCAAATTGTTGAAGACAACCCCTGTTTTCCCTTGGATGATATCCCATCAGGAACAATGGAGCAAGCTCTCTTGTTGTTTACAGCTTAGCTACTGTACACAGGGCACAGACCCCAGAATCTGCCAATTTAGGGATAGTAAAGCTGAGCTTTAAGCATGCAAAAATAATCAGAGCTTCTTTGGTGAGTGTCTGCATATGATATAGAAGGTTATTAGGTCAGAGATCAAGATATACCCAAAGGGAAAGTTTCCATGACTCCTAGTCCCACTTTAATATCATTTATCCTGATTCTACCTGTGCCCTTCTGGTGCATGACCCTTCCAAATGGGCAGAAAACCGGACTCCTAAACAAATGCTGGACAGTATTTGCCCAAAGTAAATTCTGAGACAGATTTTTGCTGATACAGTCCCTGAGCAAAAACCTTGGCATGTGGCTTAGGCATCCAGTTAGACCTTCAGTGAGAGGGCTGCCTTGGTGTGAGCAGAGAGGGAGCCAGAATGCCCAGGAATGCACAAATTTCATTTCTCACCTGTAGAAATGGTTCACCTCTAGCTTTAAAACACTTGATTTTGCCATGCTGGTTCAATGGCCAGAATAATAACAGATCCCAGTTAAAAATCAACAACTGTTCCAATTCCAGTAAGCAAGAAAGTGCTGAATATGCCTCAAATGTAAAATCAACAAAAATACAGTAACCTTTTTTTGCCCCCCCCCCCCCCCCCAAAAAAAAAAAAAAGCTCAAAGTCCTGTAAATAAGAGAAATTGCATCCAGTCAAATATTTGTTATGGAGAACCTCGACTCCATCCACAACCCTCAGTGTCATTCGGCTTCCAGGCTTTATGTAAACACAAAAGCAACTCTAAACTTGGCTCCAAGGTTGATCATGTGTCTGGAAATTTGACACTGGTATCAACTGCGAGTTTTGAAAGCTGTTTACTAGAAACATCTGGGCTCCACTTGCTCCGGGAGCTTAACTGAAAACTCCTTCTTGTAGCTCCTTGGGCAAAACACTCGGTGCAAACTTTTCAGTTTGTTTCTTTTAGGTGCCCGAATTTTTCCATTTTGATTTAGGCAACAAGTTTCCACTGGGTACTTTAGAGCACAGAATGCAAATGACTGGGGTACACAGAGCTGCTGGTTCCTGGAAACACTCTCCAAAGGGAGACAGACAAAGGATGTTTGGAGTTCTGCCGGGAAATTTGCTTTGGAGACTGAACACAAAGCTGTTTTAATATAGGAAAAAAGTCCCAAACACAGAATCTGTATGAGTTTGTACTACAGGATTTTATAGACCAGGAATACGAAACCCTCTTTAGACAGACAAACTTTTTTTAAGTTGTGATACAGGATTTTTTCTCTCTGGAGAATTTTTACACACAGTCTAAACAAAATGCTGTAGGAGATTGCAATTCCCTACTTTGCCCAGATTACTCTTCAATTTATTTTTATTTCTTTTACAAGCCTTGTAAAAATACACTTAGAGCCAAGAGAGTGAGGAAGAACAATGTTAATAACACAGCAATTCTGTCGGCATGGGCACAAGCAGGATCTGGTGAATTTACTTGGATGCATCACCCTTTTTTAAAACTAATTTCCAGACTGACTCCATTATCTGTGAGGGGAAAGCTCCAGCCCTGCTTCCAAAGGCAGCCTGTGCCCCCGATGCATGGACAGGAGCTTTCACAACACAGATTTGCCAAGCTGCAAAAGCCACAATAAGTTTGATGTTGACATTTCAGCACAGGCCACAATCCACAACATTTGCTCTACTGTCATGATTCTCCCATGGTGCCATCCACGCTTTTCCCCCCCCCTTCTCAGATTTACAGTGTGTTAAAAACAAGGGGGTGGGGATCGTTCCTGTCCCCTGTTTCTGCTGTATTGAACTTTTTCCTCAAATACTGTACAAAAATTGCAAATAGACCACCCATCTACAGTCAACAAGTACGGGGAAATTTCTCAATACACCACAAAAATCACCTCCTTCCTAGCGTGAAATCCCCTGGAAAACACTGGTGAGTGTTCAAGCCCTCATGGATCACCAGGCAGCTTTCAGTTCTGGATGCACGGGTGAAATGTTGTTTTCTAAAGAGGTTTTACTTGGGAATCAAAGAGACAAACAGGTTTGTCCCTCCCTGGGGCCATCAGGTAATTTTGGGAGGATGCACAAAGGTGTTCCTTGGATTTAGTGCAGTTTGAGCAGACATTAAACCTCCCAGAGGAGGCTGCTTTTATACTCAGCCACCCAAAAAGGGACAAGCAGCAAACGCTTTCAAGCATGAGGAGAAGAAACAAGCTTTTACAAGGAGCTGGCAGTTAAAGGACATGCAGCAGCCTGATAAAACACCACAAAAACAAGCAGTGGCCCATGGCTGATCTCTGTCGGGCAGGATGGGCGGAGGGGCACCCCCAAACTGCTGAGCAGGTCTCTCCAGGAACTCATTCCATAGCTTATTCAGAGGAAGTGAAGGGATTAAATTGATGTAGAGGGATGTTCTCAGCACAGGTGAGGCACAGGGAGAGGTTTCTCTGGGAAAAGCTGGTTCCTGCTGTGCTGTGTTGTGAAGGGACACTGAAAACACCCCTGTGGTTCATGCAGAGGTGCAGCCACAACTCCACAGGTTCCACACCCCTGTCCACCTTTCCTGCTGGGTGTAACTTCCTCCTAAGCCACGCTCAGGCCTTTGGCATGAAGGTAAAAATACTGAAAAGCTGCTCAAGGGGCTCAAGTTGGGCTTAATCCTCTGTGTGCTGCTTGTGGAGCAGCCAGGCAGTGCTGAAGTGTGGAGTGTTGTCCCTGCAGAGTCACCTCTGGATGAGCTGGACACAACTCCTTCCTCAAGGTAGGGAAGCAATCCAGTGGTGCTTTCCCTGCACACTGAACAAACTGGGGGGGGGGGGGGGGAAGCAAGGAAATGGCACAGAGAGAGAAATAAAACAGGGAAAATCGTCTCTGTTGGGGCAAGAAGTGTTTGCGACACCCATAAATACGGGGACCACGATGAAGTCGTTGTGTTCAGCTCAGCAGATGTTGGGCCATGCCCACAGATATCAGCGTTCCAGCAGGCAATAAAGCAGTGACACAGAGGCCACCCAGTCGGTGGGACAGGGAGATAACAGCGAAGGGCAGCCACGGGAACCCCTCAGCAATCACATGTGGCTGTTTCAGATGCTCTGCTGGGCTGGGCAGAACCCTTAACCCCGGGCAGACCACCTTGGCTATCCGGGCTTGTGGTCAGTGTCCTGAGAAGATGCTCCCATGAAAAGCTGTGGAGGCAAAGCCCTCAGACTCCCCTCAGACAGCAGCCAGAGGAATGCTCTGCCTGGCCTAAGGAATCTTCCACCCAGTTGCTCTATGAGTAGCTTGCCCAGTCATGCATGACCACAAACCTGTCTAAATAGGCAGCGATGACCAAGACTGAAACTCAAATCAGGAACTTTCCGGTCTGACAAGTTAAAAAAAAAAAAAGATTTCCACTCCACACTTACTTAGCACAGGCCAGGCCCTTCCTTGCCCAGTGTTTCGTGCTTTTAGTTCCTTCCAAAAGCCTCTGAGAAGGGACACAACCCACACCTCGGAGCAAGGCAGCTGAAATAATCCCACAGCCAAAAAGGGGAGACTGCATTCCTCACACAAACACCCTCACACCTCATTTGTCTCTTTTCCCTGTCTCCAGCCACCCCGCTGACCCCCTAGTGTGTCTCTGCAGGCAATAAACTTGGCAGAAAACAGCATTTTTGGCCAGTTTCTAGGGCTTGCCTGGCCACTGGATGGGTCTGAAAGCTCCAGAGTCACAAGGAGCTCAGTGACTTGAGGGCAAAGCGTGATCACAGAGAATTTGGCCAAGATGCCAAGACCCTGAGGAGCAGGGAGGATGTTCAGTCAGGCCCAGAAGGGAACAGTTCTCTGACAAAGCATTTCTCCAGTCAGGAGGTGCAGGTTGAGCAATGGGCTGACACCAGCTGAAACAACAGCCTGGGAGGGAGGAGCGGGATGCAAAACCACGAGGATATCTCTTGAGGTCAGCAAGGAAAACAGAGTTTCTTACTGGGAAGAAAAAAGAAGCCAGAATTGCAGCATTGTTACTTAATCCAGGAAACTTTGTTCAATCACGACCAGCAGGCTCAGCATGACCACACAAAAAATGCTACCAGGCTTTTATTGGAATTCCTGAGTGCCTGCACGCCTGCCTCAGCCAGGTTTAACTAGCAGTGGACTCTGCCTGGAAAAGGTAATTCTGACTTTATTTCCTGCCTGTGTTTATTCTCATCTACTCTGGAGTCACCCAAGGCAATTCCCACTTTATTCCCCCCCTGTGTTTATTCTCAGGTACTCTGGAACCACCCAAGGCAATTCCCACTTTATTCCCCCCCTGTGTTTATTCTCAGGTACTCTGGAACCACCCAAGGCAATTCCCACTTTATTCCCCCCCTGTGTTTATTCTCAGGTACTCTGGAACCACCCAAGGCAATTCCCACTTTATTCCCCCCCTGTATTTATTCTCATCTACTCTGGAGTCACCAGGCCCTACTTCCCTCCACATAAATATAAGCATTTCAAGAGGAACAGTGAGGCTGTCAGCCTGGGAGAGAACATCCACTTCCAGAGTTTTCTGCTGGAAATCCTTCTCCTTCAAATTGCCAGCCTCGCTGTGGTGAAAAATTTTGTCACCACAAAATTCCGCAGGTGGGAAGGGTTCAATCCCTTCTTGCTGTGTTCCAGAGGCCAGGAAAGCAGCTCAGTCCAGGAGCAGTTCCAAAACTTATTTCAACCTAAACTGCCCCAGAGTCACAGAACACAGCCACACACAGGCCTACAGAGACAAGGATGGGAACACAGCTGGGAATTGCAGAGACTGGAAAAGGAGGAGGAAGGGGACTGAGAATCTGTGTTTTTACAGCCACATCTAGCGTGAGAGTGCACAGAAGAGGCTGGGGAATAGGAAGAGAAAGTGACACCACCATTACTTTAGATTGGCTGGAAACTTTCTCTTCTTGTTGCAGGTCCTTCAGAAGTGGCTTTTTCCAGAAGTAAAACTTTTTTCCAGACAGTTCTACCCCTTTCCCTGGATGACCCTCAGCCCTAACCAGACAGATGTCTCTGTTTCAGGCAGTTCCTGCATTCCTATCAGGTGCGAGGATCAGGATTGAGCAACAGCACCTCCAAAAGCAACCAAACCTCGAGGGCGAGGAATTGGGAAGTGAGTGGGATCTCTTCCCAACCATCACATGACTTTTATTCATGCTCCTCCTTGAGAATGAGGTAACATTCCATTTTCAGACAATGTGCTTTGCCTGATTATCTACAATAACCAGACTAAGATAATCCATTTTAAAAACATCCTTTTTTCACCTGCAAAAACTTGTGTTATACCATAAATCAGGGAATAAATGAAAGGTTAATTAGCCGTGATTTCAGTTCAGTTGCTCTGTGAGGGATGCTGTCCTTTACAGCTCTCTCCATGAAGATTCCGGGAACTTTGTTAACATTCCCATCGTGTTCCAGCACTAAGATTACGGTCAACAAGCAGCACACTGAGAGGCTGGTCACAACTCCCAGCACCTTTCCAAGTGACACTGCCACCTCACCTGCCTGCCTGAGGCTGCCTGGAAAGGGGGGAATCTCCCTGCTGTGTCCCATAGCTCCTCAGGTTCACTGTGATCTGGGAGGGGAAGGGAAAGGAAGGGGAGAGGGGAGGATAGCAACCAAGAGAAATACAGATACAAGGGAAAATCCCGGGCTTGGGCTGTCAGGAGACAGGCAGAGAGCTGGAAGAGGGGTGGAGGGAGAAAGGAAAGGCATCTGGAGCCATTTACCTTTTACAGCCTTTTCCAAGACAGGGAACATCAGAACAGGGAAGGGGAGGGAAAGGGAGGGAAGGGAGAAGGGAAGGGAGGAGGGAGAAGAGAAGAAGGGAGGGAAGGAAACAGAAGAAGAGGGAAGGGGAAAGGGAGAGGAGAAAAGGAAGGGAAGGGGAGAGGGAAGGGAACCACTGCAGCACGTGGCCCCGTTCCCAGCCACCAGACTCAGCACGGCCTCCCTCCAGGCAGCCTGGGCGAGGCCCGTGGTACCGGACGGCTGTGGAGCGGGGGGCAGCCGGGTTGTCCGCGGTTATCCCGGTTTATTCCGGTTTGTCCCGAGTTATCCCTGTTTGTCCCGGAGGGTCCCGGCCCGGCCGAGCCACGTGGGGGCGCCCGCCCTGCGCGCTCCGTGCGCCGCTGCCCCGGGGCACGCTGGGAGTTGTAGTCCCCGCCGCGCGGCGGAACGGCGGCGCGGTGCTCAGCAGCGGCCTCTCCGCGCTTTGGCGGAGGCTGCTCCAGCACTGTTGTTTCCTCACGGACACTCGGGGACCTGCAGGGTGTTTTCCGCCATCCCGCAACGCTGCCGAGATGCAGCGCTGCGGGGATCGAGCATCGGTGTCGCGGGGGATGACGTCACGGGAGGCGCGGGCGGGTGTCATGGCCGTGGGGGCGCTGTTCCCTTCCAAAGCCGCTGAGGCGGGGGAATGAGGGAGGGCGGTGCGCAGGGCTGGGTAAAGAGGAGCGCACATCGAAATAATCTCAGTGGAACCTGTGCCAAACACAGGATGTTGCAGGAGAAGCGTCAAATTGCATCTTCAGTTTTATAAGGAACAGGCACACACACAACATTTGCTTCCTCTGAGAATTCACCGTTTCCAGTGTTGTAAAAAATCCTGATTATCAACAGAATCACAGACTGGTTTGGGTCGGAAGGGACCTTAAAGACCATCACATTCCATGGGAAGAGACGCTTTCCACTATCCCAGGTTGCTCCAAGCCCCGTCCAACCTGGCCTGGAACACTTCCAGGGATGGGGCAGCCACAGCTTCTCTGGGGAAATCCATTCCAGTGCCTCGCTACCCTCACAGGGAATAATTTCTTCCCAATATCCCATCTAAACCCACACTCTGCCAATTTAAAATCACTCCCTCTTGTCCTGTCACTCGAGGCCCTTGTCCAAAATCCCTTTCCAGCTCTCCCTGAGCCCCTTTCACTGGAAGGGGCTCTAAGGTTTCCCTGGAGCCTTTCCTTCTCCAGGCTGGACATTCCCAGCTCTCCCAGTTTGTCAGTTGTGGGTTCTTTGGATATGTGAGAGAAAGAAAAAGAAGCCCAGGGCAAGCCAAACTCGATATCAATGTGTGTGTTTTGTAACACTGCCAGCCCCATAACCACCAACAAGCATTTCATAACAAAATTAAGCAGAAAGAAAAACCTAATTTATGTTGTGGGAAGGGGAACAAGGGCTTGTGGTCTAGAGGCAAAAAGAGATAATGGGAAAATATATGAAAGTGGTGAAATTGTCAAGAAAGCAGGATGAGAACAGGCCTGAAAGATGACTGGTGAGAGCAGAACAGGCCATAAAAATATGATAAAATATATTAAAATTATATTCCTTTCTCTGTAGAGGGCATGGCAGAGCTGGCTGCCAAACAAGGGGAGTATTTTCCCTGTGCAAAAGCTTTTAGTTTTCCAAGTTTAAAATTAAATGCCGCATATGATTCTGGGATTTCTCACAAATATTTGTGCGTTTACTTTCCTGAGGCTGATTAATTCTTAAGCAGCTGATGAAAAGCAAGCCATGAACATTGCTTTTAAACATTCAACCCCCAAATATCTTTAGATTTTCCAAGCAATTTCTCTCACACTTCTTTTTTACCTGAAACTTGAATTTGAATTGGGCTCAGTCTGCTTAAAAAAGGAATTCTGGGCATTAATTTAACCTTCCAAGAAAAAGCATATAATTTAACCCTAACTTTGCAAAAGTTAATACACATTTCTGCTGATGCCAAGATAAATTCTCAGCAGGGCAGACAAAGGAAGCCTGGATGAGCAGCATAAATTCCAAAATTTTAGGTAGTTACCCCTGAGTGAGATAATACAAATCTGACTAAAATGGGATTAATAAACAACCAGATTTTTACCACCCCCAAAGGGATAAATTTCTTCCCAATATCCAATCTAATCCTTCCCTCCTTGAGCTTAAAGTCGTTTAAAGCCAAGTGTTTAAATCACGGCCACAGAGAGGACAAAGTCTCTTCACAAGGAGCCTTGATTCTATGAATCCATCTTTTGTATAAGAATTAAAAAATATGGAGGAAAGGGAGGAGAAAGTAGCACTGACACGCCGAATGCACCTTTTTTTGATTCCCAAAGTCTTGGGAATTTTAAAGCCAGAACCGTAGCCCAGCCTGAATTTCAGAAGTCGGTGCTAATTTTAGAGGGGAAAAAGAAATAATTCACAACCTCTTTTATGTTGCATATTTTCATATCTGGCAGCATCATACAAAACAAAAAAAAAAAAAAACCAAAAAGAGAGGGGAAAATCTGCCCTGGTTTCGTTGCAAGTAAAAAAATCCACACATTAATAGTATAGTTGGATTTTTCTTAAGGAAAAAAATAGCTTTTTTTTTGGAGGCACATCAAGAATTTCAGGAATTCTTTCTATTTAGGAATAGATAAATAAAAATGTTCCCTCACTATTTACATGAGATTATCCAAACAATAGGTGAAATCTGATTTTTCAGTGGCAAAAGCAAGGTGTGAATGCACAGAGGATCACTCACCTGGGAATTTCAGTGGTACAGGGTATTTTTCCTCTATTTATTTAGTGCTGTCTGTACTCCCACCCCCCGTTCCAACAGGGCAGCTCCACTTCTAGGAATATGAGAGGAGCTCTGTGGTGGTGAGCCAGTGCAGGGGTATTGATTTCTGAGAGCAGCCAAAAATAGACACTCAGGGAAAGAGGATCAGAAATGGGGTGAGTGTATTACGATCCTTCCCTGCTAAATTTTTTCCAGTGCTGCCAAATAAAATCACAGCTGTCTCTTTCTAGTGTTAGAGGCTACTGGGGATGAGGAAAATGAAAGAGGATGTCTCGCTTTTGAGGAATATTTAGGGATTAGCACCTGCATCCAGGAAGGGGTTACAGCTGATGATAAAGAGTGAACCTCTAATGGACACTTCCCACCAGACCAGGTTGCTCCATGTCCCATCCAGCCTGGCCTGGAACACTTCCAGGGATGAGGCAGCCACAGCTTCTCTGGGAAGGAAGGAGAAAAGAAGGAACATATTCCTCGCTAAGTTTCCCAAGAACTCTATCCCAGCTTTTGCTGTGAGCATTGTTTTGTCCGCTGGCAGCAAACAGCTCCTTACAGCGGCTGGTTTTGGGAACACATAGCTCTGGTGGGTGGAGAGGGGGGGAACTGTAGCAGAATTAGACTTGATAATCCAACTTTTCCACTTTCACAAGCCAGGAGAGGCATCAACATCTCCCATCTGGACGCACTTTGGGAATCAGGCTCTAGTCTGGTACCTTGGAATTCAGATGCCTCTTTTAAAAGGCATCCAGGGCTTGGAATTGCACACAAGCTGACACCTATCCTTAGGCATCTGTCTGCCCAGCTACATTTAGATTCCATCACCTCTGGAAAGAGGAGAGTTCTTCAGTCCTGCAGGGAGCAGCCACCCAAGGCCCTTCATCTTAACAAGCCCTTTTGGGCATCCTGAGGAAGCCTCTAATGGTCTTAAAACCTTCTTAGGAAGCTCCTGGTAGACCTCCCTCATCCTTCTAACAAGCCCCAGGGGACAGCTTCACAGGCACTGAGGACAGGGAAACTTTCCTCCTTGTTAAAGGAAATGAAAACTTCCAAAGCAGTTCAGTTTGTCACAACTTCTCCACACCTCAGTTGGAGAGTTCATGGCTTGGCCAACACCTCTCCAGTCCTCCACTTGGTTGGTGCAGAAGTTATGGCAGGAGTTTGAAGGATAATTGATCCTTCATCATTATCCTTCACCAGCAGCACCAGCAGCTGCCCCTGGCCAACAACTTGTGGTTGGCAGAAGTCCCTCAGAACCTTGTGGAAGTGCCTGGGACATCTCAAGGGGGCCATCAACAGGCATGGCAGGTGATGACCAGATTCCAGGGGGTCTAGTCAGGAGTCAAGTTGTGGATAAAGACAAATCCAACTGCTGTGCCCTGGCTGTGCTGCTGTTCAGAGCCCTGGAAGAGCTGGAACAAGGATTTTTTTTTGGCAGATGAAATGCTTCATAAATATCCTGCTCCCAGTTGCAATCTCGCTCACACTGACGATTTTTCCTGCATTTCAGACACCTTAAGGCTACAACTGATACAAGGTCTCATCAGAAAATGAAAGCATTTAAAAATCCAGAGACACTTGTAGTTAAATAATAGAGATTTTATTAAACGTATCCAATCAGAAATTTTTGGGGTCAACCAAGTGAGGATAATCTCAGCATTTTTGCAGGATGACTTATTATTTCTCTGCAGAGAAGAGAGATGGTGAAGAGACAGGTGAGCTGCAGGAAGCAGCATCACCTCTCTTTCCATTAGGATTTGATGCAGCAAGGAGGAAAAAATGGGAAAAAGGAAAAACGTAGTGGCAAACATGGCTCCAGAGATGGAACTCTGGAGATTCCAGCAAACATCAGACACTCAGCAAGGAGAGGGAGAGAGGAGAGAGATTTCAGGGCTGATCCATAAAACATAATTTAATATATTTGGAGTTTAATTTTGAAAGGGATATAAACTGCTTTAGTACGGTGTATCTAAGTGTGCCTGAGTACCAATTCCCAGAATTCCTGCCCTAAAAGATGCATCCAACACCTGCCTGCTCTCACCTGTGATTCCTCAGTGCTCAGTGGAGAACAGCATTCCCAGATGGACTTTTCTCCTCCTGTGAAAATGGCCCAAAGCCGTGCCATGCAATTCTGGAAGTGCACAGCTCTCCCTTCTAACTGCAGAGGGAGCCAAGAGAAGGAGTTTTCAGCCCAGAGAAGGAGTTTTCAGCCCAGAAAAAACGAAATTGGGTTCCAGCATCTAATTTTCAGATGTCTGAAAGTTAGAGAAGATCAGTCACAAGCTGCAGTTTCTACCCAGCTGATTGTGGAGACTGGGCGAGGTTTTCTTCCCTCGTTAAAGCACTTCTCACCCGGCTGATCACTCTTCTGAGGGCATGTTTCACCTCTTTGTTCCTCAGGCTGTAGATGATGGGATTTAGGAGCGGGGTGAGCATTCCATAGAGCATGGAAACGACCCTGTCCCGAGGCGGGGAATAGGTGAAGGAAGGGCGGACGTAGGTGCAGATGGTGGTCCCGTAGAAAAGGCAGACTACGGTCAGGTGAGAACCACAGGTGGAGAAAGCCTTTTGCCAGATCCCGGGGGAGTTCCTGGACAGGATTTCCAGGAGGATATAGATGTAAGAGACCACAGTGACCACGCAGGCGCTGCTCCCCAGCACCCCGGCCACAACCAGGATCACCAACTCCCTGCTGCGGGTAGATGAGCAGGAGAGGGCCAGCACGGGAGGAATGTCACAGTAATACTGCTGGATTTTGTTAGGACCACAAAAAGAGAGCGTGAAAACCAGAGAGGTGTGCAGCAGGGAGTTCAAAAGACCTACTGCCCAGGTGCCCACGGCCAGCTGAGCGCAGAGCTTCGTGCTCACAATGCTCGGGTACCTCAGGGGGTGGCACACGGCCATGTAGCGGTCGTAGGCCATCACAGTCAGGAGGAAAATCTCCGTGCCCACCACAGCAACGAGGAAAAAGTGCTGGAGCAGGCAGCCAGAGAAGGAAATCTTTTTGTGCTCCAGCAGCAAGGCTCCCAGCATCTTGGGCACGGTGATGGTGGGACATAAGAGATCCAGCAGGGATAAGTTGCTGAGGAAGAAGTACATGGGGCTGTGCAGGTGGGAGTTGGTGCTAATGGCAACGAGGAGCGTGATGTTGCCTGCCATGGTGGCCAAATAAATGAGCAGAAACAGCACAAAGAGAAGCAAATGGATTTCAGGAGCATCAGAGAGGCCCACGAAAACAAATTCAGATACCGTTGAGAGGTTGACCCTCTGCATCTTATCTCTCGTTGTGGGAATGAGGCAGAGGTTTTCCTGGAATAAAGAAGGTGTAACTTAATCACAATTTCACCCCCATTCTACAGACTGTGAGGGGTTTTTTTTGTCCCTTTTGAAGTTCAAAACCATTTCCAAGCCACACTCAAAATCTAAATTTTACCCACATATCCCTAATACAAAAGGCAAAATGTAGGTATTAAACTTCCCTGGGATTAATCAAAAATGTTACTTTTTGCAAGTTGCCACCTCAGACTGAAGAGCTGAATGTTGAAGTTACCTTCCCTGTGGTGTCCAGCTTGAGACACAGCCCCAGGCAAAACAACAGGGCTTTGAAAGTTCTCTGAGCAAGGGGAGTGGGGCAGAATTCCTTTCAACATAAATTGTTTAGTATTAAGAATATCACTAAAAGAGTCTAGATTAGTAACTGAAGCTAAAACTTATTTTTAAAGGGAGTGATGCTGCCAAAGAAGAATTAAATCCCTGGTAATCAGCGGACAGATGCATTTTGGGGGTGTTTTTTCAGTTTTTGGATGGGGCTTGGAGCAACCTGGTCTAGTGGAAGGTGTCCCTGCCCATGGCAGGGGGTTGGAATGAGCTGAGCTTTAAGGTTCCTTCCAACCCAAACCATTCTATGATTCTATCATTAAAAAAAAAAAGGATATAATTTGGTATTCAGTTAGTGACTTCTCACTTTTTTTCTGTAAATTTTACTCCATATTAGTATTAGTACTTTTAGCTTCTATCTGGACTTTCCTCCATCCCTTTTCCCCAATTCAAAGAAGTCCAAACTTGGCATTAAAGGATCTTTCCATTTACCCTGCGTTACTCCCTGGAATGTAGCTCAGTGTTTACAGTAAGGATTTACATACCAGCCCTACAGGGAGGGAAGGCAAAGTTCAGTCCGAATGGCTCCTTTTTGGGAGACTCTGGGATTGATTTTGAGATGGTAGGAATATTGTACCAGGCTCTTATTTGTAAGAGGTGCAGAGATAAATAGATTGATGAAATATTTTTCATCTGAGCCAGGCTCCTCTGTGGTCTCATGTTCTCCCAGAAACTTGAGAGGAAGCAAAGTCAGGTCTTAAACTACATAAGAAATATTTAACTCAGCTGAAATAAAAGGGACATCACTTGTTCATAAAATGGGGAGCTCATTCAGGTGAAATAGCACAGCAACAACACAGAAATACTCACTGCTACACAGAATTAATTACAGGTGATTTATAGTTGTCTGTATCTCCAGGGAACAAAACAATCCTTTTTCTTCTTTCTACATGTGACATAAAAATGATTTCACTCTTAAGGAAGAGACGAATCTCAATACAGCAGCGTTGCAATATTCACACCAGCACTGGCACAAGGGCTGGCTTGGCTGCAGGAGTAGACACCTCTCTTCTTTAATGAGGTTTTATAAATATGAGGGAGTGTCTGGGGACGAGTGTCTCTGAAGCTTTTTTGGATGTTCCCTTAATTGCATGTATGAGGGGTTTTTCAGAATCTTGCCAAAGGGGGCTGGAAATTGAAGGAACCAAAATTACCAGCACTACTTTGAAGAGACAACAAAAATTCCCCTCTGGTTCCATTAAGCATCCACATGTGATTTATGGGAGTGCTGCTTCCCATGTAATGTCCAGGACTGGGAACAGGCCTGTTCCTATTCCAGCACTACCTGACCATAAATTCTGCACTGTTCACATGGATGACTCTGGCTGTCAATCATTCTTCCAGCCTGTTTGCTGTGTCTGTAGGGTGTGACTCCTGGAAAATTAAGGATTCTGCATGTTACATGGGCAAACACTGGTAAGACAAGAGGAAATGGCTTTAAACTAAAAGATGAGGGATTGAGATTGGATATTTTGAAGAAATTCTTCCCTGTGAGGGTAGGGAGGCCCTGGCACAGTTTCCCAGAGAAGCTGTGGCTGCCCCATCCCTGGCAGTGTCCAAGGCCAGGCTGGATGGGGCTTGGGGCACCCTGGGCCAGTGGAAGATGTCCCTACCCACAACAGGGGTGGAACAAGATGAACTTTAAGGTCCATTCCAACTCAAACCATTCCAGGACTCTATAAACTGGGATTCCCCAAAGGTCACACAGCACAAGGCTATCCTGCCATGGGAATGCAGAGCTGTGGCTGGAATAAATCCCCATGGTCCAGTCCTTTCCCTGTTGTGCTGCAGTTAGCCCAAGGACCATGAAGCATCACTCTTCCCTTAGAATAAGGAATAAGGAATTTTGCAATAAGGAATTTTGTAATAAACCCAGACGCCAGAAAGAGATATGACAGAGACCCATCCCTCACCTCTCCCTTCTGACCGGAACCATTCTGTGATTCTGTTCTTCTCATAAATCTTAAGTGCTTCTTTTGGGGTGGGATGCACTGGCCCCATCAAAGTGCCAGTCACCCAGGACTGGTTTGGGCTGCTGGCTCTCAACCCTACATCTAAGTTATGTATTTGCAGGGATAATCTTAGCAGAGTTATTTGAAGTAGAAACACAGAATAGACTTTGAGATAAGTGTTCTGCCTCGGGGTAAATAAATAAAAATTATATTGTATTGTATTTTATTATAAAAAGGCATTAAAAAAAAAACACCCCAAAAGAAACAACAACACAAAACCCCCTCGATTTGCAGAATCCAGATGTGCACTAATTGATGATGTGCTGTATTAGACCCCTCTTGCCCTGTTGCCCACCCCTTCCTGCCATCCCCAGTGTAGCACAACCAAAGTGATTTGATTTTGATCACTTCTGGGACTGCCCAGCTTTGTCATTGTTTGAGATTTCCGTCTAGGAATGCTTACGATGAGCCCAGACTGATTAGAGTCTGCTGAAAATGCTCCCTTTTCTCTGATGTCCATTTGTGTTTCAGTCCCACAGTCTTTAAACAAAATTGATTAGTCTGGGCTCTGTTCAAGTTTCCTGGGATTTGACAAAAACTTTGTAGAGATCCTGCCAGTTCTCCAAGGATTTTTTTTCCCTTTGAGGCCATTTTTCACTGTCCTCTAGGTGAGGGCAATAAATCTGAGGGTGAGCTCAGAGAGCTGATAATTTCCAGGAGAGAAAGAACTCGGGATTTTAATGGTACGCACTGGAGCCAATTTACACACAGGGACAAACTCAGCTGCCAAAGCTGCACTTTTGCAATTTGTCAGGCACCAACTTTTTAACAGCATCTTCTGAGGCCTTGTTAAAGTCATCCCAAGATGTTTCCTGGGGAGAAAAATCAATTCTATTAAATTGTTTGTCTTCATAGAATGGTTTGGGTCAGAAGGGACTTCAAAGTTCATCCCATTCCAGCCCCCTGCCACAGGCAGAGACACCTTCCACTGGATCAGGTTGCTCTAAGCCCCTTGTATTGAGAGACCAGCTCCCCAAAATATGGAATTTTAGTTTGTTTTATCCAAATTGGAGCTATTATTTCAAGTCAATTCACTGTTGATGCCCCACATTTATACCTGGTGAACAAATTGACACCAGCAAAATAACTGGACCACAGCTCCAATTTGCCTTGCATTGGTTTATGAATAAAATATTTATAAAAGCTTTATCAAAATATTTTTTAAAATTATCATAGTGGTACATTTTTATTTTTCTCAATTGAAATTTCCCTTAAATCGACCTAGAGGACATTTATTTTTCAACATTTCTCTCTAATACTAAAAAATACTTCTCTTCCAACCCAAGCCATTCTGTGATGATCCAATGATGATTCTGGTCGGAAATTCACCAGTTGAAAACAAATTTAACTTGCACCAAGATCTGGAAATCTCTCTTAACCAGGAGGATCAATGACTCACTGATGGTTCTGATCCTCCTCTTCCTACAAGTGTGGGAGTGAGGGCTAATTTAAGACAGCACAAAGAGACAGGGAAAGTGGAAATCCTCCCACTTCCTGTGCAGCAATTTAAATTGGGTATTAGGGAAAATTCCTGCATGGAAAGGGTTTTCCAGCCCTGGAACAGGCTGCCCAGGGCAGTGGTGGAGTCACTAACCCTGAAGGGGTTTAAAAGCCATGTGGATGTGGCACCTGGGGACATGGGTTAGTGGTGGCCTTGGCAGTGCTGGGAAATGGTTGGACTTGATGATCTTAGAGGGCTTTTCCAACTTCAGTGATTCCATGATTTTATTTAGGAGGGATGAATCCAATCCTAAGTCATTCTAGCACAAAGAAATGGATGGTGTTCCTCTCATGGCAGCCACTGAACTTCTATCCCTGATGGATTTGGTGATGTAACTGTTGCTCACAAAGAGGCATTTTGGGTTGGACCGGACCTTATAGACAATCCCATTCCAACTCCCCTGCCATGGACAGGGACACCTTCCACCAGCCCAGATTGCTCCAAGCTCTGTCCAACCTGGCCTTGAACATTGCCAGGGATGGAGCAGCCACAGCTTCTCTGGGCACCCTGTGCCAGGGCCTGCCCACCCTCACAGGGAAGGATTTCTTCCCAATATCCCATCTAAACCCGCCCTGTGTCAGTGTGAAGCCATTTCCCCTTGTCCTGTCATTGCAGGCCCTTGTCCAAAGTCCCTTCCACTCTCTCTCCTTCCTCTATATATTGTGCCTCGTATGATTTTAATAATTCGCTTCTGTGAGAGAATTATGAGTAAAAATATTCTTATGTGTCTAAAGAAAACCCTACAAGCAAAATCAGCACCGTCTCTACCTTCTGGTGTTGGTGGGTGAATTTGGGGACACTTAATGCATGTGCTTCTGCCATCTGCTGCCACAGCACAGGAAAAGCACATCAGAGAGGGAGACAAGCCTCGTCCTGGATTCATTTATTTATTTGAAAATTATGATCCCACACGAGTGAAAGTGTTTAGGAAGTTTGGGGTTTTCAGCATGGATTTTTAAAATTTTTAATATTAACAGTTATATGTATATATAAATATATTTATACATAATTTGAAGTCTGTAGGCTTTAGCCACTAAGTCATTAGTGTGTTGGAGTAGAGTAGGAATGTGACTTCAGGTGTAACGCCAGGGTGTAACTCCAGGGTTCTGCCAACCCAGCTTGTCTCAGAAGGCTCTGCAGAGCTTCCACAGTCTCCACATGGATTCCTTCACCTCGTTGCTCCTCAGGGTGTAGATGAGGGGGTTCATCATGGGCAAGAAGGTCGTGTAGATGACACAGACGTACTTGTTGGAGGGCAAGGTCCCAGCAGGCCGCAGGTAGGTGAAGATACAGGGCACGAAGAGCAGAGTGACAACCGTCACGTGTGAGGCACAGGTGGACAACGCCTTCCAGTGCCCCTGGGAGAGGTGGCCCCGCACCTTGGCCAGGATGAGCGCATAGGAGGCCACCAGCACCAGGAAGCAGCCCAGGGATATGAGGCCACTGTTGGAGGCCATGAGCCACTCGGTGAGGGCAGTGTTGGTGCAGGCCAGTTGGACGACGGGCAGCACGTCACAGAAGTAGCTGTGGATCATGTTGGGGCCGCAGAAGGGCAGCTGGAGCACGAGCAGAGTCTGGATAATGGAGTGGATAAAGCCCCCAGCCCAGCAGGCAGCTACCAGGGCCCAGCAGGCCCTGCGGGCCATGATGGCCGTGTATTGCAGGGGCCTGCAGATGGCCGTGTAGCGGTCGAATGCCATCACTGTCAGGAGGAACATCTCTGAGGAACCCACAAAGTGCAGGAAAAACAGCTGGGCCATGCAGCCCTCAAAGGCAATGGCCTTGTGCCCCGAGAGCAGGGCCACCAGCACCCTGGGGGCAGTGACAGAGGTGTAGCAGATATCGATGAAGGACAGGTGGCAGAGGAGGAAGTACATGGGCGAGGAGAGCTTGCGGTCAGTCCTGACTGTCACGATGATGAGGAGGTTGCCCAGCAGGACCATGGTGTAGGCCAGGAGGAAAAGGGTGAAGAAGAGGAACTGCAGCTCCTGGGTGTCGGAGAGCCCCAGAAGGATGAATTCAGTCACCCGGGAGAAGTTGCCCCGTGCCATTGCTGCAGCTCAGGCTCCCATGGCACATGTGTGGGCCTGGCCAGGAAGAGAAGGGAATGTGCTCCAGCTCCAAGGCTCATGGATGGTGTGAGCAGGATGCATTTGCTGCTGCAGAAAGCCCAGTGTCATGTCATAAATGACAGAAGGCAGAGTTTGCACTCACCCCCACCTCTTCTGGCCCTATTCAGGTCTCTGGGCCCTCCACATTGACCTTCTCCGCTCAACTCACTCTGACCACTATTTTCCTGCATTGTAGTTGGTGTGGTTCCATTCTGTCAGGGAGAAATTACAGAATCATGGAACTGTTGAGGTTGGAAAAGCCCTGTAAGACCATTGAGTCCAGTCATGCCCCCAGCACTGCCAAGCCCTCCACTAAACCATGTCCCCAAGTGCCACATCCATACAGCTTTTAAATCCCTCCAGGAATGGTGATTCCAGCACATGCTTCTGTCAGATACCAAGAGCCATGAATGCTGGAAAAATGCTGTGCTGTCCTTTTTCCTACTGGAAATTTGAAGTGCCAGCATGGAAGCAAATGCTGCCATTCTCAAGCATGAGCTGTTCCATGTTCTGATCCTTAATAGCACTCCTCTAAATTGAGGAAATGGCTCTCCAGTTAGCTTGTCCACTCTGAAACTGGGAATACATGCACAGAAACCAGGTCTGGGAGGTTCCTCACTGAAAAAATTGGGGTTTCTAACACAGCAGAAGCTGCAAAGCCCTGCACAGTTTCTCCACCTCTTTATTTTTTAAAGGGATTTTTAAAGTTCTTCAGTAGACAAATACACTCTGGCCTGTGGAGGTTAAAGTGGGACCAGCAGAAGAATGCACATTTCCTTTTAGAATCCCACAAGGAAATTCTTATTTCTGCTGAGGAGTTTATAACTCAGAGAGCAGGAGGTTACAAGTGAGAAACCGGGTATCTACGATGCCAACAGCATTAAATAAAGTTGCTTTAGGATCTGTCTTTTGGGACAATTTCAATTTAAAGGCAATGCTTCCTTGAAGGAGTAACGGTAATACCCAAGCCAGATTGTGTCACTGACGTGTAATAACAAGCTCTGGTTATTTATCTGAGGAGGGTGGTGGAAATAATACTCAGGTCCTGGATGTGGTGTGGAACACTCCATAAATACACCTGTAGTGACACTGGGGTAGTGAATGAGCTGTTGGTGACCCTCCTTTACTGACACACCCACAAATGCACCTTTGCAGCATTCCCATGCAGAGCACAAGAATCACTAGTGTGGGATATCCCTGGAAGTGCTCAAGACCAGGCTGGACAGGGATTGGAGCAACCTGGCCTGTGGACCTGCCCATGGCAGGGGGGGTCAGAACAAGATGAGCTTTAAGGTCCCTTCCAACCCAAACCATTCTGGGATTCTTAATCTGTAACTGATTTTTAAATTTTTCTTTCCTAAATCGTAAAATAGACCTCACAAAAGTCACTCACCAGCAATGCTGCTTTGCAAAGGCAGGATTTCAGTGCGGCCTGAGCAAAACAAAGGAACAATCCCAGGACACTTGTTCACTTGCTGTTGCTACTCTGACGGCCTCCCCAAACCACTTCAGGGGGTTCCATCAGAACCTCTCAGTTCCATCAGAAACTCTCTGCAAGTTGCTGCTCAGAAGTTGTGAAAGCAGCTCTGTATCTCTGCCAACTCTGAGCCCTGAAAAGAACAGCCCAACCTTCTGTATTTCCCACTCTGCAAAAAAGCCCAACCTCCAGGAGCTTCTGCAAGTACAATTATTTCTGTAGCAGAAATAGTTCAAGTAAATCACCCAGCAGAAGCGCAAGACTATCAGGAGTAATGAGATCCCAGAGGCAAAGGGAGTTTTGTCAGAAATCATCAGTGGGCAAGGAGCTAAAATTGTTCTCTGGATAGTTGTTAGTGTAGTCTCTGGAGAGAGATGTCAGGAGTAAAAATGTCTCTTACATAGGACATTTATATAAATTCATATAAATGGATATAAATTTTGCTTTCTGTCCTAAGCCAATATTTCTCATCTGCAATCTTATTTCTTATTAACTTACACGTTGACAGCACAAACCAAAAATATCACAGATGTTATCCTTTAGACATTTGACTTACAAATTTAAAACAAGAGGCAACACATGAAATCACTTCACACAAAAAAATGTACAAAGGTTTGTGGTGAGCTTTCCTTGCTCATCACATATTTTTACTGACACTGCAAAGCACAGAGGCAACTTTTGAGCTCAGGTATGAAATTCTTGTAAGAATTCTTGGCAAAGTGACACTCTTTCCAGTGACATCTTCCATAAGCTGTGGGTGAATATTTGCTCAGCAGTACGCAGAAGTGAGACCTCTGAAAAAACCCCAGTGGTGTTCACCTCCAAAGCATTTAAAAATACATTTATTTTATATCGTGCTCTGTTGGGCAGAGATAGGTGAAGTAGATAGATTTATAGGATAATTATGGAATTCCAGAATAACTTTTTGGGTTGGAAGAACCATCTCATTCCACCCCCTGCCATGGGCAGGGACACCTTTCACTAGACCAGGTTGCTTCAAGCCCCGTCCAGCCTGGCCTGGAACAGGGCAGAAAGGATTTGTTGCAGTGGGAGAGGAAGGGGAGAAGTTTCCCCTCCTGTTCCTTCATCAGCAAACCACCCAGCTAGCTCATAATAGCAGGTTTTTGTGGTTTTTTTCTTATGGGATTCTCTACCTGGACAACATTTTCAGTATTTTTAACAGTATTTATTTAAACACTGATGTTGCAGTTGCTCAGGAGGCCGTGGTCTGGGCCTGTGCTTGTTGACAAGGAATAGGAAGGGAATGCCAGAGTTCCCAATGTCTTTCCCATCAAAAAATGAATGTTCAGTGTCCTCCTAATTTCAGCAGAAGCCAAGAGCCAGCTGTCCTTTGAAAGGCAGGTTTTGGGGCATTGCCACAGAAGAAATTACAGCAAAACATGGTTGATTTTCTCTGATCCTTTGGAAACAAGACCACAGCCCTACTCCTTCCCATTTCCGCTTCCCACTTTCCTCCTCCACAATTTCCTCATGGCTCCCTTCACCTCCCTGTTCCGCAGGGTGTAGATGAGGGGGTTGAGCATGGGTGCGATGAGCCCGTAGAACACGGCCACGCTCCTGTCCTCGGCCAGGTCACCCGACGGGCGGATGTAAACAAACGTGCAGGGCCCGAAGAACAGGATCACCATAGTGATGTGGGACCCACACGTGGACAGGGCCTTGTGCCACCCTGCTGGCTTTTGGCCCCTCAGGGAGACCAGGATGACCATGTAGGACGCGACCAGGATGAGGAAGCAGCTCAGGGATATGACCCCGCTGTTGGCCACCGCGACCAGGCTCGCGGCGCGCGTGTCGGCACAGGCCAGGTGGAGCAGGGGGCGGACGTCACAGAAGTAGTGGGCCACTTTGTTGGGGCCACAGAAGGGGAGCAGGGCAGTGGGAAGGGTCTGGAGGGTGGAATGCAGGAAGCCCCCCGCCCAGCAGCCCCCCACCATGCAGCCACACAGGTGGCGGGACATGAGCGCGGAGTAGTGCAGGGGCCGGCAGATGGCCGCATAGCGGTCGTAGGCCATGGCCGTCAGGATGAAAATCTCCGTGCAGCCAAAGAAATGAAACCCAAAGAGCTGCCCTATGCAGCCTGCAAAGGAGATGGTGTTATTTTCCACCAGGAAGCCAGAGATCATTTGGGGAGCTGTGACAGAGGAGTAACAAACATCTACAAAGGACAGGTGGCAGAGGAAGAAGTACATGGGGGAGTTCAGGTGCCGGCTGCTCGTCACAGTGAGAACTATGAGGAGATTTCCTGCCACTGTGAGCGTGTAGAAAAGCAGGAACACCACAAAATATATTTTCTGCACCCCTTGGTTCTCTGAGAGGCCCAGGAGAATGAATTCCTTCACCCTGCTGGAGTTTTCCATGCTAATCTGCTGGGTGACGTGCAATGCAGAGCCTGGGAATGTGGAAAGATAAAGACAAAATGATTCATCCATTTTTTCATTCTTAAAAATTAATTCTTTATCAGAAGTGCATTCTCTCTAAGAAATATATAGGATTAGAATTAAGTTTATCAGGTGCTTTTTTAATTTGTCTTGGGTTTTGTTTGGTTTTTTGTAGTTCTTCCCCCTCTACATATCTAATTTACTTTGCATGAGATGCAGCCATAGAATCATAGACTCCTGGAATGGTTTGGGTTGGAAAGGACCTTCAAGAACATCTAGTTCCAGCCCCACTGGCAATGGGCAGGGATGCCACCCACTAGATCTTTCTGGGATTGGATCCATCTGATCTGGGCTTCTACTTTATGATTTAAAAAGATGGCAAAATTAGAAACTCCTGCACAGGCAAAAAGCTGATCAAGCACCCACTGGAAATGCTGAAATGGTGAAAAACCCAGATTGCTCTCAAGCTCAAAAGAGTGAAGCCTACAGAGGAAGTTGGGAAAGTTTGGGACTTTTCCTGTGCTTGCAGTTTTACTGGCAGGAGATGAAAGATAAGAAAGGGGGAAAAAGGGGGTCTTACCTCTAAAATCATCTTTTCAGTCATTGACTAGAGGTACATGATATAGTGCAATGAGTTGCACAATGAAATAAATACAATGTGGATTGTTATAATTAAAAAATAAAATGGATGAGGAATTGCCAGGGTTTTCCCCTCCTCATTGCCAAGGTTTTTCCCTTAAAATCTCAGGTGGTTAATGGAAAAAAGAATTAAATAACCTGATTTGGGACTGCAAAACCAGTTCTGCACAAGGTTCCAGCCAAAGAGAGCCAGAGATGGTTGACAGCTTCAGGAGAAATTTCATTTTGTATTTTCACATTTGTCAAGAAGGGGGGGGGGGTGGAGGGGAGGGGGGTGGTGGTGGAAGAAGAAATCAAGAAAGAAAAGAGGAAAGGGAAAAGATCCTGGAAAACTTACCTCCTCTGTGTTTGGAGATCTAATTTTTTGTGGAAGGTCTGTAAGATTTTATGTCCCCAACATCTCCCCTTTCCTGGCAGAGGCTTGAAAGAACATAGAACACCTTCTGAAAAGCTTCCAACACTAGCTTAGGAGGTCCCTTTTTTAATCCTACCTCTTTAATTCTTTGCTTTCCTGTATCACCAAGTGTATCCTGGCTTTTCCTGCCCGTGTTGGAGCTGCTTGGAGGGTGTGTGGGCACTGAAGGGTGCACACACAGCCCAGCAAGCAGAGAGAAAAAAACTGTTTAAGTAACTTTCCTCAACTCTCTCCAAGGAAATCTCCCTCCTCCAAGGCTTAATTCCCTGTTTACATAGAGCTCCTCCACCCTCTCCAAGGAAATCTCCCAGCTCAAGGGCTCTTGGGGCTGGAGGAGGGAGGTGTGAATGCTCAGTGGTGGGAAGGAGCAGAAATTAATCCCATCCTGCCCGAGAAAGTTTAGATTGGATTTTAGGAGAAATTTCCTCACTCACAGGGTTGTCCAGCCCTGGCACAGCTTACCCAGAGCAGTGGTGGAGTCACCATCAATGTGGAAGGATTTAAAATGTGTGGATGTGGCACTTGGGGGCATGGGTTAGTGGTGGCAGTGCTGGGGAATGGTTGGACTTGATGACCTTGGAGGGCTTCTCCAAGCTTAACAATTCCATGATTCTTGGAGATAACAGCCAATAGATTAGCTGAATATTAAACTGGGCAAGCATGTGATGTGACCTGGTCGAGTTAACATTCTCAGACTCTGACATTAATTCGGGCTTTGTGCTTTTCCCGGGTGTAAAGGCCCCTTAGATCCACAGCTTAGGCTTTATAGCATTGTGAGTAATAAACCAGGACTTTTAAACCATTGTGTATCCCAAAAAAACTCCACAAGCCCTGCTGAAAAAAATAAAATGAGAGGTTTCTAGTAGTAAGTAGAAGAGAGACAGAAGCTTGGGTCACTTCTTGATGACCCTCCAAGTCTCTGTTTTCCATGGAATTTTGTCACTGGTAGCCCAGGGAATAAAGCCTTTTGGAAGAGCTGGCATGTTTCAGCAAAGGTCAGTGAAGTAAAGAGTAAGTAAAAAACCAATTCCTTCTTTTGCAAATTAAGAAACTGAGGGTGGGAAGGAAGTCAGCTCTTGTACATCTGTGGAAGTCAGCTGAGTTGAGCCTTGGCCACTCCAGGCTTTCCTCTGGAAAGAAATGGATCTATTCATCTGATCAGTTAGGGGAAATGGCTTTAAGTGACAGAAGGGGGGTTTAGATGGGATATTGGGAATAACTCCTTCCCTGTGAGGATGGTGAAGCCCTGGCACAGGGTGCCCAGAGAAGGTGTGGCTGCCCCATCCCTGGCAGTGTTCAAGGCCAGGTTGGAGCAACCTGGGATAGTGGAAGGTGTCCCTGCCCATGGCAGGGGTTGGAATTGGATGAGCTTTAAGGTCCTTTCCAACCCAAATTATTCCAAAATTCAATGAATTTGTGAATTATTTCAACTCCAACTCCTCACTCCTCTGAAGTTTAGTGTGTATTTTCAACTTATGATTTATGGACATCAATAAATAGTTTCATCTACTGCCCATCCCTTTGTTTTGCTGACATTTATTGAAATTTAGAATGGCCCAATAACAAGAAAGGTATTTTGAATATCTCCCAACATGGAATGCCAGCAATCCATGCAGAGAAAGTGGAAACCCTCAAATTAATGAGGTTAAATACTGCTCTGGGTGAAAATAGTATTTTAATTTAAATATCATTTTACACCATAGCCTGGAGTCCCGGCCAGGTTAATGAGGGTTGCCAGTAACCACTGCAGGATATAGGATTGGGTAAGAAAGTAAAAACAGTCTTACAATCTTTGGGAAAGGAAGAGGAAGAACAGATGACAACAGAAGCTGAAGATGTACAAATGTGTTTCTTCCCTGCTAAGCAAATTTGGGCTGGATCTGCCCATTCCTGTGCCCACTGACACACATGGCAGCAATTTGGGTGGCATCACACTCCTGTCCCTTTGCTTCTCTGGCCCACGGGACTAATGGGGGAGGCTGGTATCTCTTAAAAATAGCTCCCTGTAAGGATGCCAGGAAAGGAGAAAGGTGTTTCCTCTGTTTTCACACCCTTTGGCCAGTGGATCTGGGTGGCTCATGGACATGGAGTGTGTGTGGGGAGGAGTGGGATGTTGTGGGTGGGTGGTGGGTTCTGTCTGGGTAAGAGACACCAGGTGGGGAAGAACCCTGAATCTGAGGTGCTGTTCAGGGGTAAGTTGTGAAACTGGAAGTGAAAGGCATGAGGCTAGAGGGATTTTGTGAAATAGGAAGCGCCTAAGGTGTTGAAGGACTGTGCTGAAAGCCTGTGGGGTGTGAAGGGGCACTGAAAGACACCAGAGCTATGTGTTGAGGGCATCACAAACAGGGGTTGGGCATCTGGAACTGCTGAGGTGGGGGTGCAAGGTTGGATGAAGCAGTAGGGACTGCAAAAGGTGCTGAACTGTGCTGGGAGAGGCTGTGGGTCAGAAGAGGACACTGTGGTGATGGCTGTGTGACAGCTGAGCAGGAACAGGAGGGAATGAGAAGTGCTGAGGGAGGTTGTGAAACCTCCAGTGAAAGTGTTGTAGGAGAGAACTGTCAATTCCTGAGCAGCAGTGAAGCCTCATCTTCGGGGGCCTTGAGTAGGACACACCCTCAGTGCAAGGTTTGTATGGACAGCTCTTGCAAGAGCGGCTGAGGAAGGGAGAAGTAGTAAAAAAATAATGTTTCCATGACACTGCAAAGAGGGGAGGGGGAAGTGGTTCAAGTCTGGGTGATGGTGCACACACAGAGGGGGTGTTTCCCCCTGTGAGCGATTGGCTGCCTGGAGCGTCACGCTGAAAACACCGTGGCTTTTTAAACGGTGGCTGCCCAGCCCAGCACTGCAGGATGACACAAGGACTCGAGCTGCACCCTATGTCACACAATCCAGGGGACAACATTGCCCAGCACAGGTGCTGAAATTCTCAGGAACCCAGAAAAAGGTGAGAAATTCTGGGATGGGTCTTTGCTGTTGCACTCTGATGGTTTCTGTCAGGCTTTGGGGAAGGGAGGAGAAACAAAACCAGTGGAGGAAAAAAGATCATATATTTACTTCTCCTGCTGGATAGAAATTTGCTGTAGGTCAGGAATGGATGATAATAATTTTCAATATAAGGCAAGCTTCATTCCAGGGAACAATTTTCCCTGTACAAGTGCTCTTGAACTGCTCTAAATGCATCTCTGTAATACAGAAAGTGATTACTCAGAGACCTGGCATTACAACATCATAACTTTCTCTCCATAGTCTGAGACGTCTTTGTGGGGTCAAGGTTGTTCTGCTTCAGGAACTACAGGCAGGACTTGCAGGCAAACCACAGGGAGGATGTTGAATCTCAAGGGAGAAAAAGACCACCTGGACTCAGGCTGAGGAGAGCTGTCACTTATTAGTTACATTAAGGAAGTAGATTCACATCTTGAAAGTGTCTTGAATGTGACAGGAATTCAGTCTTTCCAAGGGAATGTGATAAATAAATGAGAACGGTGACTTTCTCAGTGTTCTTCTCCACGGTCTGCAGAAGTCAGAGAAGGATTTCTTCACTTCTAGTACAGCAGAAGGCAAAATTATTGATGTTTTGTCATTTACCTGTTGGAGTCATTTCTGTTCCTGCCAGTCTTTATGCACATAGAGCACCTTCCAGTGCCTAAAAGTGCTCCAAGACACCTGGTGAGGGACTTTGGACAAAGGCCTGGAGTGACAGGACAAGGGGGAATTGTTTTAAACTGGAAGATGGTGGATTTTGAATTAGATCTTGGGAGGAAATTCTTCCCTGTGAGAGTGGTGAGGCACAGGTTGCCCAGAGGAGCTGTGGCTGCCTTATCTGTGGAAGAGTTGAAGGCCTGGCTTGATGGGGCTTGGAGCAACCTGGTCTGTGGAAGGTGCCCCTGCCCGTGGCAGGAGGTTGGAACAAGATGAGCTTTAAGATCCCTCCCAAGCCAAACCATTCCATGATTCTGTGACATGATCAATGGCACAAAGCCATTTACCATTGGGAAAGAATCACCTGTCATTCCCTGAATCGCCAGTGGGGAGAGATGCACCTGTGGAGGCTGCAGTGGGCTGAGACAGAGCTCAGGCAACGCTCAAATGTTCACAACCTCTTCAGATCGAATGGAAATTTGCACAGAGGCCAGGAAACCACGTAACCACCCGGCCTTCCTCTGTTCTCGCAGCAGAAATGCTGCACAGAACTTGAGGCTGTTTCTGCTAATTTCTGCAAAAATGTGACCATTTGTGGCCACCCCTGGAGCAGGGTATGAAGGAGGAACAGCCACAGGGCGGCTCTCCAGAGTCTTCATGTTGGAAGTGCTCAAGGTGCCATAAGAGCTGAGGATGGGATCATCCAGCTCTGCAGTGCCAGAAGTTCCCTGGTTTCAGTCAACCCTAAAGGAAATCATAGAATCCTCAAATAATTTGGATTGGAAGGGACCTTAAAGCCCATCCAGTTCCACCCCCTGCCATGGGCAGGGGCACTTTCCACAGGTTGCTCCAAGCCCCTTCCAACCTGGCCTTGAAATTGCCTGCACCACAGGCTCCTTCTCCCTTCTCCTGGCCCCTCCATGGGGCCAGCGTGCCTGGGGTGCTGGGATGGAACAGCAGTGAGTCAGTCTGTCACGTTCTGGGTGCTTTTGAAAGTCTGTCTTCACATGTGCTGCTGCACCACAAGGAGAGAACAGAGGATTCATGCTGGCTACATGGTTCAGTGATTCACATCTTCCCAGAAAACCCCATTTTTTGTTCCTCTCATCTTTTTAACTCCTTTGCCTTCTGTGTCCCAGTTAACGGCTGGCTGGAGGACAGCAGAAGAACCACTATATTTGTTCTCTTTCAGACAGAAAAAAAGGTGTTAAACCTGGTTTTGTTTTCACCCCCAAGATTCTCAGTCAGATCTCAGTACCATAGGGAAGGAAACAGTGACCTAACTCAGGGAATGGGGTGAAAATTTGTCAGAACCACAACTCCCTTGTCCTGTGAGGACGAGATAATCTGTGGTTTCTTACATGTGGTTCTCGCAGTTTCTGAGGGAGAAGCTGAGGGCTCTGCCAGACCAAAATGTTCATTTGTTACTGTACATGGGACCCAGGAGAACCACATCAAATGGCACTTTATTAAAATAGAAATCACTTGTCAATATAAAAAACTACCAGTTGTTCTCATGGAATCACAGAATTCCAGAGTGGTTTGGGGCTGGAAGGAACTTTAAAGATCATCCAGTTCCAACCCCCTGCAATGGGCAGGGACACCTTCCACTATACCAGGTTGCTCCAACCTAGCTTTGGACACCTCCAGGGATGGGGCAGCCACAGCTTCTCTGGGCAACCTGTGCCAGGGCCTCCCTACCCTCTCAGGGAAGGATTTATTCCCAATATCCCATCTAAACCCACCCTGTGTCAGTGTGAAGCCATTTCCCTTTGTCCTATCACTCCAGGCTCTTAGTCCCTCCCAAACCACATTATTTTGTGATTCCATGAAATAAAATTCTGGCTACAAAGCCTCAGAACAAACCCGGGAACCCCTCTAGAAAAGTCACTCTGGAGTTACCACCTCTCCCCTTTCTGCTCCCAGGTCTGGAATCACCCATTATGAGACCCTCAGCCACACCAGTCCTCCTTCTGGCTACAACCATCCAGGCTCCTGGGACCAACCAGAGCGGGGCTGTGGGACAACCACAGCCATCCTACATTGTCCTCAAGTTCATGGAGAGCTTCTGCCTGCTGAGTGCTACCTGTGGGATGGTGGGGAACGGCCTGGTCCTGTGGTACCTGGGCTTCCGCATCCGCAGGAACCACTTCACCGTCTACATCCTGAACCTGGCGGCCGCCGACTTCGGGTACCTGCTGTGCATCGCCGTGGAGACCGTGCAGTACCTGATGCAGTTCAACGTGGGGGTGCAGTTCGGGATATTCCTCTTCCTGGATCTCTTCATGTACGGCACGGGCCTGTACCTGCTGACGGCCATCAGCATTGAGCGCTGCCTGTCCGTGCTCTCCCCCATCTGGTGCCGGACACACCGCCCAAAGCACCTGTCTGCCGTGGTGTCCGGCCTGCTCTGGGCACTGTCCCTGCTCCTGAACACTCTGGGATATGTTTTGTGCACTGCCCGCCCCTCTCCCAGAGTCTGCCAGCACCTGCTCATCACCATTGGAGCCTTGGACTTCCTCGTCTGCACCCCCCTCATGCTGCTCTTCAGCCTCACCCTCTTCCTCAGGGTCAAGTGCAGCTCCCAGCCCTTCCAAACGGGCCGGCTCTTCACCGTCATCATGCTCACCATCCTCCTCTTCCTCATTTTCGCCGTGCCCCTCAGCATCCTCATCCTCCTGGACTTCCTGGGCCACAAGTTTCTGTATTCCCCGGAGATCGGCTTCGTGCTGTCCTGCGTCAACAGCACCCTCAACCCCGTCATTTACTTCCTGGTGGGAAGCTACAGGGATCGGAAATTCAGACTCACCCTCCGCCTGGCGTTCCAGAGGGCCTTCCAAGACTCGGCAGATGACAGAGATGAGCGGGAAACCCGGGACACGATAACCATGTCCTCCTAAAATCCCATTCAGAATTCCTTGGAATGTAGAAAGGAATTTAGAATTCCTTGGCAGAACTGAAGAACTTCGAGGTACCGGGGGAGGTTCATCTCACCTGACCCTCAGTACCCTCTTTGTAGATATTTTAGGTCATTATTTTAAGTCCCGTCTGTGATCCTTGAAAGCACAGGAGCACCTGGACCACAGAATATTCCTGACCTGTATTTGGACCACATTAAAAGTTCCTTTTCCTTTCCAGTGATTATTAAATAATATTCATTTGATAAGGTGAAATGTCTCGGTGTCTGTGAGAAACGAAGCCCACTCTTCTTTTTTTTTGGGTTTTATAAGCTTAATAAGGGACAAAAGGGGACAAAGGCCACTTAAAGCAAGAGCCCACAGCGCTGGGTGCATTGCTCATAGCCAGAGGCACAGCCACTTACACCAGCTTCCCGGCTGTATGCTTTAACATCCTGCATATTAATAAACCACAATGCATATGCATCGTTTTCCTGAGAACTAATTTGCATTTCCTTAGGAGGGATTAACATAGTTCCTCCCCCCCCCACCTGGCTTTTTAGAGCATGCATAATGTGATCGTGGGGGTCTTCGGGGGTCTTCTGTGATGAAGGCTCAGGTCTTCCTCATATCTTGAACTTCTCAACTTCATCTTCAGAGCATGCGCAGTTATGGTGTTCCTGTGTCTTTCTGGATCCAACCGGTTTAAATTCTGTACTTTGTGCTGATTGGTTTCACTGTTGCCAACTTCTCATCAGTACATCCTGCTGCTTCCTTCATCCAGCTATACTTGTCTATTTTTGCAATTATTCACCTGGTGAGTTTCCATTTATTTGAGCATTAAGCAATGAGTTAACCATACACTCGTTATTACATTGTATAAAAAAGTTATCATTCAAATTACATAGGTATAAAAAGTTATGATTCAGGTTATATTGGTATAGAAAATCAATATTCAGGTTATATTGGTATCTTATAACTCAAGCATCCTATAATTTTGACCTCAGTTATAATGTCAACTAGTTAATATCTGCATAGCAAAGTTATTCCTAACATATTTGCACATAACATTTCCTAACATATTCTGATACATGATATTTCTTACATTTCACTACCCGAGAAAGACAAGTAGCTGTTTATCACAGTGTCTGAATTTCATCAAAGAAATACTGCTCGGGATAAATCCTGGTCATTCGTAAACTCATAAATTCTCCGTGTTGCTTTTCACCCACATCTCTGAAAATGAGATCGGTACCAACAATCCTCCTGTTGGAAGCAGACATGAAATTCCAGGAAGGAGAGTCCATTTATGCCTCTTAATTCAGAATTCCCATGTCTGAGCACACATGCAGCCTTTTGTGGCTCACAGAGCCGTTCTGGGCTTCCTAATGTGAGTATTTCAAGGACTGAAAGGATTCACATCCTCCAAGTCCATTTCTTCTCTGAACCAGGGATGTTTCCACGCTGCAGAGCAGAAGAGGGCTGCTTGGACTCCTTCCAACTTGCTTTAAAAATTTATTCACTGAGTCTCATCCTCCCTTTTCTTCTATTTCAAAGAAACACATGACTGGAGATCATTATTTTATATTATTATATTCTTGCATGTTATTTTAATTTCCTCAGGCCCTCGGCAGAGTCTCTGCATTTAACTACAGCATTCATTGGGTTGTTATGTCTTCCTTTATAAGGGCAGATCAAAATCCAAGGCTTTTAAATCTCCTTTACCAATAGAAATACACTGAAAGATAGGGGGGGGAAATACAGGAAACAGAACAAGGTAAATAAATACCATGACTTGCAACAAATTCTTCTCTAAACTAAATCCAAATTTGAGGGGCAAAATGGGATTATTTGTGCTATCACACTACCTAACATTTATTCTTTTGGCCAAAATTGTTAGAAAAAGGCAATATGGATAATTTTCTTTGAAAAACCTCACAGGTTCATGTTCAAAATGTTCTCTTTTTGATATCTCAGATGACTTTATCATTGGGACAAACAAAACATTTCCGTACTGTTAAAAAATCCAAAAGGCTCTTTTTTGTTGTTGTTATTTTTCAAAGGGATAAAAAATTGTATCTTATTATCATTATTTTTTTTTATCATTATCATTATCATAATCTTTTTTTTTTTTTTTATCAGCTGATAAGAACACACAGAATATAAACTCAGGTAAATAATTTTTTTTTTATTTAAGGCACAGGAAGAACCTTCTAGTCAGTGTCTACTGAAAAAGGACAGAAAAGCCAAGTTTATTTTATAACAGCTAATTCCAGGTGGTTTTTGGTATATCACTGCTGTGCTTAGGTGAATAACACTTCCTCCAATGATTCCAGAGGGAGCAGGACCAGCCCCTGTGTGACTGACCCAACTATTCATGGGGATTTAGCACACTAGGAATATCCTTCTTCACCTCTCCTGTCCAAGCAAATCCTTTGCATTCTCAATTGTTATTTTTTACTTTCTCCCTTCCTTTCTTATTTTCTTTCATTCTTGCTTGCTCTGTTTCTCTCAGATTCATTCTCTTGCTTAGTTTCCTTTTTTCTTTCTTGTATCTTTATTTCTTTTTCTTTCTTTCTTTCCTTCTTTCCCTTTCTTTATCTTTCTTTCTTTCTTTCTTTCTTTTCTTTCTTTCTTTCTTTCTTTCTTTCTTTCTTTCTTTCTTTCTTTCTTTCTTTCTTTCTTTCTTTCTTTCTTTCTTTCTCTTTCTTTCTTTCTTTCTTTCTTTCTTTCTTTCTTTCTTTCTTTCTCTTTCTTTCTTTCTTTCTTTCTTTCTTTCTTTCTTTCTTTCTTTCTTTCTTTCTTTCTTTCTTTCTTTCTTTCTTTCTTTCTTTCTTTCTTTCTTTCTTTCTTTCTTTCTTTCTTTCTTTCTTTCTTTCTTTCTTTCTTTCTTTTTCTTTCCCCCCTTTTCTCCCTTTCCCCCTTTTTCTCTCTTTTCCTCTCTCTCTTTTTTTTCCTCTTTCTTTTCCCCAAATTGTAATCTTCCCCCATCTCTTATTCCCTATACCCTGAATCCCACCATCACCAACCCAGCACCCCATGCTCTGCCCATTTCTGCAATCTTTGCTTCATCAACAGAGTTTATTCCCTATGGTCAGGGCAAAGAGGGTTGTTCTATGGGGAATACAGCTGGGGAACGGGACTGAGCCTGGCTACACTGCGTGGAGTGCTCTTGTCCCCACAGATACAGATGTGGCTGTCTCTAAGGTGCCCCATCTCTGGGTGCCACATGTCCAGCAGTGTCTCACAGAGCTGTCACCTCCTCCACAGTGTCCCCAGGGCCGTGGCTGCCCTCGTCACTCCCCGTTTTCTCCTCAAACACCCTCCGCAGAGCGACTTTGACCGAGCGCTGGAAGCGGCGCCGCCGGCAGCTCCCCACCAGCACGTAAATCACCGGGTTGAGGCTGCAGTCCAGCAATGCCAGCAGGAAAGAGGTGTATTCTGGGAATAACTCACTGGAATCGGGAAGGTTGAGGAAAACCTCCACGCAGGAAGAGATGCCAAAGGCGAAGAAGAGCAGCACGTTGAGCAGGATGGCAACAAAGAGCTTCCCTGGCTTCCGCCTCCGGGAGCTGCAGCGCAGCTTGTGAAACAGGAACAAATTGGAAACCAACATCACGAAGGACAAAATCAGGGAAGTCACAAGGACTACACCGGCAAGGATGGTCTCAGAGTCTTCAGCAAAAGTGAGATAGAGGGAGGACACCAACATCCCCGCGAGAGCCCAGAGTGCCCCGCTGATGATGCCTGAGAGGTGCCGGGGGCGGTGGCAGTGGTACCAGATGGGGCAGAGGACGGAGACGCAGCGCTCCACGCTGAGGGCTGCCAGCAGCCCCAGGCTGCTCATGTCAAACAGGTGGCACAGGAGTTCCACTGCAAACACAAAATCTACGTAGAGAGGAGCGAGATGAAACAAAGACGTGCAAAATGCTGCTAAGGTCAGAAAAGCCAATATAAGCAGGAGAAACAGGAGGAGCAGGGAGAAGTCGGCAACAGCCAGATTTAGGATGTAGACGGTGAAAGGGCTCTGCTTCGTGTGGAAGCCCAGGAACCACACAACCACCCCATTCCCTGCCAGCCCACAGAGGGAAATCCCCAGGCACACACTGGCAAAGGCGATCAGCGTGTAGGGAAAGCTCGAGCATTGAGCTGGGACATATTCCTCCAAGTCCACAAATCCATAAACTATATCATTCAGGGTGAGGTTTGTTGTGCTGTTCTCCTCCATGGTGAATGATCCTGCTGCCGGTGGCTGCCTTCTCCTTTTCCCACCACTTCCTAGGAGAGATGGGGAACCACAGGGAAAGAAGGGCCATCAGCATTCCCAGCACTTCCCATCTGTCCACACAGCCCCACGCCAGCCCCAGGAAGAACCCCCACCCCTGCAGTGCCCAGGACAGGCTCCCACCCCTCCAGCCGTGACCCTGGACAGGAGGCATCTCCCACCACTCCATCCCTGGATTCCTACCTCCAGCAGGAACAGCTCTGTCACAGCAGCCCCAGGAGAAAGGATCTGGGGGTGGCTGCTGGAACCACTGGCTGTGCTTCAGCCTCAGCCCTCGTGCCTGGGGTGCAGCCCTTGGGCCAGAGATCACATCCCATGGTCAGAGCCTCCCCTCACAATCTCCCCACATCGGTGACAGCTTCCCCTCATGTGTCCCAGGGACAGAGATCTTGTCAGGATGAGGTGGCCACGTCACCGCCTTCCTCTCCTCCCCCCAGTTCTTCATGAGGGGCTGCTGATCTGTTACGATCCCATTAATGCAGGCACTCGGACTTTAGAATTTTAAACATCATTTACTGGATCTGAGCCAATGAAAATGTGAGGACAGCACAGATAATATTATGTCCCTTCAGGTGCTGGGAATCCTGGGCCAAAACCCTCCTCTGGTGAGGGCAGAGCCTGTCCATGGAAGGGGTAGCCCTGTACAGTTCCTTCAGCTATTACAAGTTTTTCTGAACCCCTCAGAAATTCCTGACCTCATCAGAGGGCAACAGAGCCCCTGAGCAGCAGCCATGGGGACGAGCACAGTCCTTGTGTGCACTTGCTGTGGGAAATCACCAGTGCCCAGACACAGGACTGCACGAGAGCTCTGCCCACTGCCTCTAATCCAATCCCACCTAATCCCAGTCATCAGCCTAATCACCCTTGCCAGGCAAGTGTCTCCTCTGAGATTAGGTTTGTGGGGTACATGGTGCTGCCAAAGCGCTCTTATCTCCAAGCAGTTCCTGCCACACAACCTCAGCCTTTCACAGCACAGGGACTGGCATTTTATTGCTTATTTTCTGCCCCTCTTTCACGTGTTTTCTCTCTCCTTTGGAGTTATATCCTGTGCTTGTCATCCCCATGACCAATGCATGTTAATGCACAAGGTTTGTGGGCTTTCCAGGGTGTCCAGCCTGGAGCTGCAGGATTTGGAGCTAGAGGAAAACTTGAAACAAGGAGAGAACTTAGGCTCAGGGTCCATCCATGAGAGAGAGATGGAGGAAGGTGCAACTTCTGGAAGTGTCTCTCAGAAGGAAGTTGGGAGAAGTCTTTGAGCACCAGTTACATGTGACTAGAGGCACAGAGCAACTCATGCTGTTGCATGTCTGCACATCAGTGATTTCTCACTCCTGAAGGTCTCTGGCTCATCTCTCTCACCCCTCTGCCATCCTCCATTCCTGGGAATGATTTATATCCCCCTCTGCATTGATGGATGGACCACCTGGCACACGTAGTGAAAGCCAGAAGCCCCTTGCATGGTGGGATGACAGTGGAGAGTGGCAGGGATAGAGGAAGGCGGTGACGTGGCCACCTCATCCTGACAAGATCTCTGTCCCTGGGACACATGAGGGGAAGCTGTCACCAATGTGGGGAGATTGTGAGGGGAGGCTCTGACCATGGGATGTGATCTCTGGCCCAAGGGCTGCACCCCAGGCACGAGGGCCGAGGCTGAAGCACAGCCAGTGGTTCCAGCAGCCACCCCCAGATCCTTTCTCCTGGGGCTGCTGTGACAGAGCTGTTCCTGCTGGAGGTAGGAATCCAGGGATGGAGTGGTGGGAGATGCCTCCTGTCCAGGGTCACGGCTGGAGGGGTGGGAGCCTGTCCTGGGCACTGCAGGGGTGGGGGTTCTTCCTGGGGCTGGCGTGGGGCTGTGTGGACAGATGGGAAGTGCTGGGAATGCTGATGGCCCTTCTTTCCCTGTGGTTCCCCATCTCTCCTAGGAAGTGGTGGGAAAAGGAGAAGGCAGCCACCAGCAGCAGGATCATTCACCATGGAGGAGAACAGCACAACAAACCTCACCCTGAATGATATAGTTTATGGATTTGTGGACTTGGAGGAATATGTCCCAGCTCAATGCTCGAGCTTTCCCTACACGCTGATCGCCTTTGCCAGTGTGTGCCTGGGGATTTCCCTCTGTGGGCTGGCAGGGAATGGGGTGGTTGTGTGGTTCCTGGGCTTCCACACGAAGCAGAGCCCTTTCACTGTCTACATCCTAAATCTGGCTGTTGCCGACTTCTCCCTGCTCCTCCTGTTTCTCCTGCTTATATTGGCTTTTCTGACCTTAGCAGCATTTTGCACGTCTTTGTTTCCTTTTATTCATCACTATAGGCATTTTGTGTTTGTCCTTGGCTTCCCGTGCCACCTGTTTGACATGAGCAGCCTGGGGCTGCTGGCAGCCCTCAGCGTGGAGCGCTGCGTCTCCGTCCTCTGCCCCATCTGGTACCGCTGCCACCGCCCCCGGCACCTCTCAGGCATCATCAGCGGGGCACTCTGGGCTCTCGCCAGCATTTTTGTTTCCTCCCTCTACGTCACCTTCACCTATACTGAAGACTCTGAGACCATCCTTGCAGGTGTAGCCCTCACCATTTCCGTGGTTTTTTCCCTCACGATGTTGGTTTCCAATTTGTTCCTATTCCTCAAGCTGCGCTGTGGCTCGTGGAGGAGACACCCGGGGAAGCTCTTTGTTGCCATCCTGCTCAACGTGCTGCTCTTCTTCACCTTCGGCATCCCTTTCTGCGTGGAGGTTTTCCTTAATCTTCCTGATTCTGGTGATTTATTCCCAGAAGACCCCTCTTTCCTGCTGGCATTGCTGAACTGCAGCCTCAACCCGGTGATTTACGTGCTGGTGGGGAGCTGCCGGCGGCGCCGCTTCCAGCGCTCAGTCAAAGTCGCTCTGCGGAGGGTGTTTGAGGAGAAAACGGGGAGTGACGAGGGCAGCCACGGCCCTGGGGACACTGTGGAGGAGGTGACAGCTCTGTGAGACACTGCTGGACATGTGGCACCCAGAGGTGGGGCACCTTAGAGACAGCCAGAAGTATGGGGGCACATGGCTCTGAGCTCAGTCCTGTCCCTTTACTCCCCGTGGAATGACCCTCAGTGCCTCGGCCCCAGGGAATATACTCTGATGTGCTGATCTTTTTCATTTTGTTATCACCCCTAAATCCAATTTGGATTTATTGCTTGTTTCATTCCAACATGGTAACTCTGACCCCAAAATTTGCTGAATAAACAATACCTGGGTTTTGCTGCAGAGCCTGTCCCTGGTGAACAGTGTCCAAAATGGCTCATTTCCTTAGTTTTTCCCATTCTAAAGCCTCTAGATTGACAGAGCAGGGCAGGTAAATATCTCATACTAGAGCCCTTCCTAAGCCTGGTGCTTTTTTGGGCGCGGGGGAGGTTTTAGCAATGATCCCAGAGCTCTTCCCAGAATGGGAGTTGCTTCTCAGAAGCAACCAGCTGCCTCGCCAGCACTGCCAGCACTGCCAGCGCCACCAGTACCACCAGCATCCCTCTGCTGCTGGAGGGACAATGACCCCTCAGGGAAGTGAAAAGAGGAATGGTAGAAGCCTGTTGAGAGAGGGAAGGCAGTCGGAGAGTGGGATGTTCAGCACACAAGGAATGTTTCTAACCAGGTGGAAATCAGGAGCCATTTGCAAAATTGTTCATGTGGGGCTTCTGACAAAAGCCATTTCCTCTGTAGCAAAAAAACTCCAAGATAAATAACTCCAAGGAAGTGGAGCCCTGACATAGCCAAAGTTGCAATTTCTAACTCCCCATGATTGCACTAACACGAGGACAGGGCACTGTTGGAGAGGGTGAAAGTTTGGTAAGAAAGTTTCACAGGTATGTAGGGTTGGCAGAAAGATCTCTGAATGTAGAAACTGAGGATGAGATAGAAATGAAAGCAAGTTTTGATACAGAGTAAAAGATGTTTTGCTGAAACACTGACCACTGAATAACTGAGAAGGCAAAGGTTAGATATGAGTTGGAAGGAGATTTTTAGGAGTAGGACAAAGGTATGTGACTACAAAGACATGTTTTTCACCAAGTAAGTAAGTCTCAAGAAGAGCATAAGTAAATAGAAAACGTCTTTACCAAAAAGAGAGGTATCGAAGGCCAACAAGAAATGTTGATGTAGCAAGAAGAAAAGAAGTCTGAGAATTTTCCACTGTAAACTTAAATTGTACTTTAATTACTCTTGTGATTGGATAATAATGATGACTATAATATGGTGATGGTAGTACTTATGATAGGCTATAGGCAAATGTAAAGGTATTGTGTATGGTGCTTATTGGTTGTTATGTATTAAGATACTCTGCAAAGAAAGGTATCTAATGCTTTGTAAATCGAACAGAAAAGGGCTTCAGGGATGCCCACAGCTGGAGCTGGCAGCTGTAGGGCTGGCTCTGGATACCCACTCCCTGAGCTGCTGTAACTTCGCCTATGCAATAAACAGCTTTCAAGAGAGCGCCTGAAGTCCAGACATCCTTTGTGAAACTTTCTCCTATAGGCACGGGGAGGAGCTGGTGGGACAGCAGTGGGCACCTCCTGGTGATCTGGGCACTTTCTCCTTCGTGGTCCTGAGCTGGGAGGAGCCGCTTTAGGATGTGGATCCCAAAGGAGCAAGGGGTGCCAGGAAGCGCCGCTGATGGGGACAGAGCCCCTGTGCCTGCTGCTGCCCCACACTGAACAGGTCAGTGGAATGTTCTCCTTCCTCCCTGCCCCACCTTCCTCTCCTCCTGCAGCTGCTCTGTGCCTGCCACCCTCTCCCGGTGACCACAGTGCCCTCCCCAGATCCCCCCTCTTTTCCTGTGCATCCTGTCTGTATCTTAATACCCAAATGAGCCAGAACAAACATTCTAACACAATGGGAAGTGTGAGGAAGCAGGAATTCTTTACCTGTGCAGGACACAGGAGGATCTCTCCTTGTTCTGTGTGTATGGGGAGACTTTACAGCAGGGGTTTTATCCACTAGAAACACACAGAGGCATTCCGGCGTGGTTCTTGTCTGATACATAAACATCCCTTTCCTAGGACTCAGTTCCTTGCATCCACCTCCTCCTGGGAGTCCTTTCATGATCCTGGAGGTTCATCAGGAGGGGTCTCTGGTGCTCGTATTCACTGAGTGCTGCCATATTAAAGGTGACCTCGCCTTGAACTTTTCCTTTGGCCATGCGCTGTTGCTTCTTGTGACAGAACTGCCCCAGAACCACTGCAGGACTCCTGATCTGTTCCTGCACTGGCTCCAGCCTCATTTCTTGCCCTGTGTGCACACATTTAAATCTTTCTTTTTGATCAGTACGTCTTTCAGCAACTTCGAGGAACTGAAAATGTTTATTCTCTATGTTATTTACCAATCCCCTGCCACACAGCCCAACCCTCCCACCTCCCTCTCCCACCCCACCATTCCCACCACCCTCCTCCCCTGCACATCTCACTTCTCTCCACCGAACCCTTCCCGCTGCAGGGAGCTGCTGAGGAGCCGCTTGGTCCATCCCTGGATTCTCCAAGCACTGACTGCCCATCCACTCTGACCACAGCCGGGGCCACATCCCAGCGCCTGCCCAGCGTCCATCCATGGAGGTGAGCTCCGTGTCCCCACCTTCTGCCTCACCCACCGAAGGAGATGATCCCTGTGAGATAGATGTCACCAGCATGGCCATAGACAGTGTGACACTGCCCATCTGCCTCTGTGGGCTGGCTGGGAATGCAGCTGTCCTCTCCCTCACCACTACTCTCTTCTTCCTTAGCCTGGCTGCCACCGACTTCATCTTCCTCCTCTTTGCACTCCCCTCTGCCCTGCTCTTCCTGCTGGAGGACGTGTCCTGCTCTCCTATCATGCCCCTGGTGTGCCTGAGCTTCCTTTTCCAGCTGTCCATGGTCTCCTGCTACTGGGGACTGTTCTTTCCAGCAGTGGGTATCCTGTGGGTCTGCAATGTAATCCTCTGCAAGGTCTGCTGCCGCTGTGACCTTCCTAAGCGCCTGTCGTGGATCCTGATGTTTGCCCTGTTTTGGGCCTTCTTCTGTCTCATCACTGTCATTCCCACGGTGACACTGCTGTGTCCAGCACACGAACAGGAGCACTGTCGGGCGGCCCTCACCTCCGTGCATGCCCTGTACCTCCTCCTTGCTGCACCCATGGTCATTTTCTGCACAATCATCATCATTAAGGCCAAGTGTGGCTCCCAGCAGCAGCAACCCAAGAGGTTCAACATCATCGTCGTCCTCCTTGTGCTCTTTGTTATAAACAGAGTCTGGACTTTTGTGGGTGGAGTAAAAGTCTGCTCATTTATTTAAAAAGAAGAACCAGAAGCAGAGACTCGAGATAAGCCCGAGTCCCACTCGGCGACCCAAAAAAAAAAAAAAAAAAACAAACCAAAAAACAACAGTGCAACGCACAAGACAGTCCATAACACTAAGATTCCTCAGGAAGACCCCATGAGGGGCTGAGCCCCGGAGCCATTTTATAGTCCCTCTGATGTTATGATTGGTGGAGCTCCGCTCCTCCCTCTGATGGCTCGTTGTTAGGGTCCTCATTGGTGATCAGCTCCGTCAGTCTCTGGGGCGTCGAGTGATTGGTTTGCCCCCTAACCAATAATTCCTCAAGATGTTTACATCATAAATTATTAAGTCATCTTAGGAACATTCCAGAACGTTCCCCTCTTTTCTATAGACCCACCACTCTTCCCCCATTGGTGTCACCATCTAGCGACCACATAGCAGCATTACACCCGTACAGTCGCAGTAGTAATCAACTTATTAGCTGTATATAACAAGTAAGTATTAACTTCTTTTAACCAAAAAAACACTTTTAACCATTTATTACACTCTTCACTCTCTTCCTCAGCCTCTGGAATTTCGTGCAGCAGCTCGGTTACATCGCTGTGTCCTCGCAGGTTCTTTTCCTGTTCGCCTGCATCCACAGCACCATCAAACCCTTCATCTACTTCCTGGTGGGGAGCTGCTGGAGCCCCTGCTCCGTGGGGTCCCTCCGTCTCTCGCTCCAGAGGGTCTTTGAGGAACGGAAAGACAAAATTGCCGGCAGCAAGGATACCACCAGGGACACGGGGCTCTGACCCTGTTGATCCCTTCCCCTGCACTTCTGAAGGACCCTGGGACAGTGACTGAGGGTTTCCTTGAATCACCTCACCAATAAATACCCACAGGATCACCCTCTCGCACTGTATTCCTGCAGGAGCAGGGAGCAGGGGCAGTGCCACAGGCGATGTGGGAGGGAAGCTCTGCCGGGAGCACATTGGAGCATGGATTTCCTCCTCCCTCACGGGTCCTAGGACACTGTTCCCCAAACGGATCCTTCCTCACAGGGCTGTCATCCCAAAAATCCCCCTGCCGTGGTTCCTGCATCCCTCTGCAGTGTGATATCAATAAACAGCTCCGTGAAACCTGAGCTGCCTTGGCTCCCTCTGCCAGCGCTCCCCGGCTTCCTCTGGCTCCTGCTGCCAGCCGGGAATGTGGGTGGAGGGAGGGGACACGGCCACGGCTGGTGCTGCCCGGAGCCCCCGTGATGCCGAGTGCCCGGAGCTGGGCTGGCACCGGCACAGGCGGCACGGGCAGGATGGCCCAGGGGCTCAGCACGGCCCCGGCTGCTCCGGGAGTGCCACGGCAAAGATGTGCCTGGTCCCGGCTGGAGCGGGGCAGGAGCGGGGCTGTCGGGGGCAAGGCGGCCCCGGGGGGCTCTGGGCGTGTGCGAGGGGTCAGGAGGGGTCAGGAAGGCTCTGGATGCTGCCGATCCCAAATGTCCGCACTGGAGAGCAGCAGAGCCCGACGGGCAGCGCTTCAAGGTGGGGAGAGGCTGCCGGGCAGGAAACCTGCGGGATGGGATGGCATGGGATGGGATGGGATGGGGATGGGGATGGGGATGGGGATGGGGATGGGGATGGGGCTGGGGATGGGGATGGGGATGGGGATGGGATGGGATTGGGATGGCATGGGGCGAGGATGGAGTGCAGGATGGGGTTGGGGATGGAGAGCAGGAATGAGAATGGGATGGGGATAGGATGGGAAGCAGCTCAGCTGTGCTTCCTTGGGGGAGGTTTTGGCAATGATCCCGGAGCTCTTCCCAGAATGGGAGGTGCTTCTGACAAGCACCCAGCTGCCTCACCAGCACTGCCCAGCACTGCCAGCACTGCCAGCATTCCAGTGCCACCAGCACCACCAGCATCCCTCTGCTGCTGGAGGGACAATGACCCCTCAGGGAAGTGAAACGAGGAATTGTAGGAGCCTGTCGGGAGAGGGAAGGCAGCTGGAGAATGGGACATTCTGCAGGGATGGAGTGTTTCTAATCAGCAGGAAAGGAGGAGCCATTTACAAAATTGTTCATGTGGGGCTTCTAACAAAAGTCACTTCCTCTGTAGCAAAAAAACCCCAAGATAAATAACACCGAGGAAGTGGAGCTCTGACAAAGTCAAAGTCGCATTTTCCAACTCTCCCGTGACCCCACCCAGCCTGAGGGAGCAACACGAGGACAGGGCACGGAGAGGAGCTGGTGGCACAGCAGTGGGCACCTCCTGGTGATCTGGGCACTTTCTCCTTCGTGTTCCTGAGCTGGGAGGAGCCGCTTTAGGATGTGGATCCCAAAGGAGCAAGGGGTGCCAGGAAGCGCCGCTGATCGGGACAGAGCCCCTGTGCCTGCTGCTGCCCCACACTGAACAGGTCAGTGGAATGTTCTCCTTCCTCCCTGCCCCACCTTCCTCTCCTCCTGCAGCTGCTCTGTTCCTGCCACCCTCTCCCGGTGACCGCAGTGCCCTCCCCAGCTCCTCCCTGCTCTTCCATTCTGCATCTTGATACCAAAAGGGGCCTGAATAAACTTTCTAACACAATGGGAAGCAGGAGGAAGCAGGAATTCTTTACCTGTGCAGGACACACAGGAGGATCTCTCCTTGTTCTGTGTGTGTGGGGAGACTTTACAGCAGGGGTTTTACCCATTAGAAACACACAGAGGCATTCTGGCGTGGTTCTTGTCTGATACATAAACATCACTTTCCTAGGACTCATCTCCATGCATCCACCTCCTCCTGGGAGTCCTTTCATGATCCTGGAGGTTCATCAGGAGGGGTCTCTGCTGCTCCTATTCACTGAGTGCTGCCATATTAAAGGTGACCTCGCCTTGAACTTTCCCTTTGGCCATGCGCTGCTGCTTCTTGTGACAGAACTGCCCCAGAACCACTGCAGGCCTCCTGATCTGTTCCTGCACTGCCTCCAGCCTCATTTCTTGCTCTGTGTGCACACATTTAAATACTTTTATCTTTTTCACTAGTTGGTCTTTCAGCAACATCGGGGAACTGAAAATGTTTATTCTCTATGTTATTTATCAACTCCCTGCCAAACAGCCCAACCCTCCCACCTCCCTCTCCCACCCCACCATTCCCACCACCCTCTTCCCCTGCACATCTCACTTCTCTCCACCGAATCCTTCCCACTGCAGGGAGCTGCTGAGGAGCTGCTTGGTCCATCCCTGGATTCTCCAAGCACTGACTGCCCATCCACTCTGACCACAGCCGGGGCCACATCCCAGCGCCTGCCCAGCGTCCATCCATGGAGGTGAGCTCCGTGTCCCCACCTTCTGCCTCACCCACCGAAGGAGATGATTCATGTGAGACAGATGTCACCAACGTGGCCATAGGAGCTGTCACGCTGCTCATTGGCTTCTGTGGCCTGGCAGGGAATGGGGCTGTCCTTTGGCTCCTTGGTTTCTGCATCCGCAGGAGCCCCATCACCATCTACATCCTCAACCTGGCTGTTGTTGACTTTGCCTTCCTCCTCTTTGCAGTCCCCTTTGCTGTGCTTTACCTGCTGGAGGATGTATCCTGCTCCATGATCATGCCCCCGACATACCGGAAGTTGCTTTTCCCGGTGTCAGTGCTCTCCTACATTGTGGGCCTGTACCTGCTGACGGCCATCAGCATCGAGAGGTGCAGGTCCATCCTCTGCCCCCTCCGCTGCCGCTGCCACCGCCCCCAGTGCCTGTCGGTGGTTGTGTGTGCCCTGCTCTGGGCCCTCTCCACCTCCACCATGGCCACAGTGATTTCCGTGTGCCAGTCACAAAAACCCAAGCCCTGCTGGGTGGCTCGCACCTGCATGTACACCCTCAACGCCCTCTTCGTTCCAGCCATGGTCATTTCCAGCACAATTCTCTTCATTAAGGTCAAGTGTGGCTCCCAGCAGCGACAACACAAGAGGTTGGACATTGTTGTCTCCCTCACTGTGCTCGTGTTTGCCCTCCTCGCTCTCCCCCCCACCCTCTGGAATTTCCTGCAAAAACTTGGCTACTCCATTATGTCCTCCCAGGTTGTTTTCCTGCTCACCTGCATCCACAGCACCATCAAACCCTTCATCTATTCCTTGGCTGGGAGGTGCTGGAAGCCCTGCTCTGTGGGGTCCCTCCGGCTCTCCCTCCAGAGGGTCTTTGAGGAGACAGAGGAAAACACGGCCCCCAGCAATCATACTGCCATGGACAGTCTGCTCTGAGCCTGCTGATCCCTCCCACTGCACTGCTGAGGGACCCCAGGACAGTGGCTGAGGTGTTGGGGAAGATGAAACAGGAAAGCCTTATAAATATGATTGCCTGACAAAAGATTTTGGGAATATGAAAACTACAGGCGACATCGAAATGAAAGCCATTTTTGAAATACCAAGTCTTAGTTACTGAACAACTGGAAAACAATGGTATGGCCGACTGAAGGTAATCCCCTCTTGATTGAACAATACCCTCTGCTTGCAGGCAGGTCCAAGGGTCAGAGCAGACCCTACTAGCTCAGCAGAAGGGGTCCAAAGAGTAGTTTTTAGAAGTTAAGATGTAACACTCTATGGTCATATAAGAACTCTTATAGGCTGTATGTAAATGCTATAGGATTTGTATCTTGTATTAGATTGGTTAGTAACAATTAGAATATTCAGTACAGAAGATGATTTATTGTATTGTAACCAGGACTTCAGACACTCTCATCACTACTTCTATTCTCCCACTACTTCTTCTTCTTCACTCTCATTCCTCTCGCTCTCTCTCTCTCTTTACTTACCCGCTTACTCTCTTGCTCTCTTGGGCCTGCTCAGAGCTGCCAGCTGCAGCTCTAAGCAGTGCCCCTGTACCCACGCCCTTTGCAATAAACCGCATGTTCCAAGATCTGACTTCAGAGATCTCTCGTCTCCTGCCGTCTACGCCCGGTCCAGACCACCCACCCAAGCTCCTGCACTGAGGGAATCCTTGAGTCCCCTGATCAATCAATATCCCTGGGATCACCCTCCCTGGGCTGGTGCATCCCCTCACCCTTTCCAGGCCGCACTGGGATCTGAGAAATGCTCCTTAGGCCTCGGCCTTGAGCACCAGCCCCTGGGCTCAGCTCCCCTGGGGCTGGTCAGAAACTCCGTCTGCTCCCAGGAGCTGCTGCTGTCCAACGACCTCCTGGGATTTTAGGAACACCCTTGGACATTGTTTTTCTTGCCTGAATGCCACAAGGTCCCTGCTCTCACCCTTGCACAGAAAGCTGCCGACCCAAAGTGTGGCCAGGGTGAAACATGGCTGTGACTGAAGCCCATCTCTTGGGGCCCTGCATCCAGCGCTCCAAAAGGAGCCCCTTGGAGCTCTCCTGGGCCCAGCAGCGCTGACCAGAACCTCCCTCGCAGCGGGGCCTCTCCCAGCCGGGAACTCTCCCGTTTGCTGCCCTCGGGGCATCCCCGAACGCCGACGGCTCCCGGGCCGATCCCCCACTGCCCGAGGCTCAGCCCCTGGCCCGGTGGGGAGATGCAAAGGCAGCCAGAGAGAGCATTGCTCTGCCTCCGGGGGAATCTCCCACAGGGGGATTTTCACCCCGCACTGACTCTCTCTGTCTGTGCACACACGGCTGCGGCTGCTGTGGCAAGTGGGGCAGAAATGCTGCTCTCTCCGGTGTTTAAGTACCTGAGACATCTCAGTGAGTCAGGCCTGAGGGAAGGTTAAGTCATGAGCTGTAATTTCAGCTAAAAGCTCTTCAGTGTCATCCTTTTGCTAAATTGATAATTTTAAGGGATAAGAGCATGAATGGCTGGGAGAAGAAGCAGAGACACGGCCCAGGATCCTGGGTGGAATGGGGCAGGAGTGGAGCTCTCAGGGGGTGGGGGAGAAAAGGCGATCCCGGAGGGGTCTGGAGGTTGTCAGAGGAGTCTGGAAGGGTCGGAGGGGTCCGGAAGGGTCTGGAGGAGGTCCGAGGGGGTCTGGATGCTGGCGATCCCAAATCGTCCCACTGGAGAACAGCAGAGCCCAACAGGCTCAGAGACGGAGAGCGGCCACCGGCTGGGAAACCTCTGCGATGGGACGGGACGGCACGGGACGGCGTGGAAGTGGGGCGGACATGGGGATGCTGAGCCAAGGTGAGGATTGGATGCGGATAGGATAGGATGAGGAGCAGTTCAAAGGTACTTCCTTGGGTGCAGGGGAGGTTTTGGCAATGATCCCAGAGCTCTTTGCAGAGTGGAAGTTTATTCTTACAGGCACCCAGCTGCCTCACTACCACAGCCAGCACTGCCCAGCACCGCCAGCATTCCAGTGCCACCAGCATCCCTCTGCTGCTGGAGGGACTATGAACCCTCAGGAAAGTGAAACGAGGAATGGTAGAAACCTGTTGGGAGAGGGAAGGCAGTCAGGGAATGGGACATTCTGCAGGGAAAAAGTGTTTCTAACCAAAAGGAAATCAGGAACCATTTGCAAAATTGTTCATGTGGGGCTTCTGATAAAAGCCACTTCATCTGTAGCAAAAAACCCCAAGACAAATAACTCCGGGCAAGTGGAGCCCTGACGTAGCCAAAGTCACAATTTCTGACTCTCCTGTGACTCCACCCAGCCTTGGGGAGCAACACGAGGACAGGGCACGGAGAGGAGCTGGTGGGACAGCAGTGGGCACCTCCTGGTGATCTGGGCACTTTCTCCTTCGTGTTCCTGAGCTGGGAGGAGCCGCTTTAGGATGTGGATCCCAAAGGAGCAAGGGGTGCCAGGAAGCGCCGCTGATCGGGACAGAGCCCCTGTGCCTGCTGCTGCCCCACACTGAACAGGTCAGTGGAATGTTCTCCTTCCTCCCTGCCCCACCTTCCTCTCCTCCTGCAGCTGCTCTGTGCCTGCCACCCTCTCCCAGTGACCGCAGTGCCCTCCCCAGCTCCTCCCTGCCCTGCCCTGCTCTTCAATTCTGCATCTTGATACCAAAAGGGGCCGGAATAAACTTTCTAACACAATAGGAAGTGTGAAGAAGCAGGAATTCTTTACCTGTGCAGGACACACAGGAGGATCTCGCCTTGTTCTGTTTGTGTGGGGGGACTTTACAGCAGGGGTTTTATCTATTAGAAACACACAGAGGCATTCTGGCGTGGTTCTTGTCTGATACATAAACATCCCTTTCCTAGGACTCAGTTCCATGCATCCACCTCCTCCTGGGAGTCCTTTCATGATCCTGGAGGTTCATCAGGAGGGGTCTCTGGTGCTCCTATTCACTGAGTGCTGCCATATTAAAGGTGACCTCGCCTTGAACTTTTCCTTTGGCCATGCGCTGTTGCTTCTTGTGACAGAACTGCCCCAGAACCACTGCAGGCCTCCTGATCTGTTCCTGCACTGCCTCCAGCCACATTTATCATCCTGTGTGCACACTTTTACATACTTTTATCTTTTTGGCCACTTACGCTTTCGGCAACTGCAGGGGAGCTAAAAATGTTTATTCTCTATGTTATATACCAATCCTTTGCTGAACAGCCCAACCCTCCCACCTCCCTCTCCCACCCCACCATTCCCACCACCCTCCTCCCCTGCACATCTCACTTCTCTCCACCGAATCCTTCCCTCTGCAGGGAGCTGCTGAGGAGCCGCTTGGTCCATCCCTGGATTCTCCAAGCACTGACTGCCCATCCACTCTGACCACAGCCGGGGCCACATCCCAGCGCCTGCCCAGCGTCCATCCATGGAGGTGAGCTCCGTGTCCCCACCTTCTGCCTCACCCACCGAAGGAGACGATCTGTGTGAAACAAATGTCACCAACGTGGCCATACACAGTGTCATGCTGCTCATCTGCCTCTGTGGGGTGGCCGGGAACGGGGCTGTGCTCTGGCTCCTCAGCCTGAAAGACTTTGCTTTATTCCTCCTTAGCCTGGCTGTCACTGACTTCCTCTTCCTCCTCTTCGCGCTCCCCTCTGCCCTGCTCTTCCTGCTGGAGGACGTGTCCTGCTCTCCTATCATGCCCCAGGTGTACGTGAGCTTCATTTTCCAGCTCTCCATGGTCTCCTACTACTGGGTGCTGTTCTGGCTGACACTCATAAGCATCCGCCTCTGTGAGCTCTGGTGCTGCTGTAACATTCCCGAGCGCCTGCTGTGGATGCTGTTTCTTGCCCTGTGCTGGGCCTTCTTCGCTCTCTTCACTGTCATTCCCACGGTGACATTCCTGTGCCCATCACAAGAGCCAGAACACTGCCAGGGGACTCTCACCTCCATATTCGCCATCATCCAGTTCCTCTTTGCTGCACCCGTGGTCATCACCCGCACAATCGACATCATTAAAGCCAAGTGTGGCTCCCAGCAGCAGAAACCCAAGAGGCGTGACACAGTTATCTTCCTCATTGTGCTCTTCACCCTCTTCCTCAACCTCTGGAATTTCCTGCAGCAGCTCGGCTACATTGCTCTGTCCAGCCAGGTTGTTTTCCTGCTCGCCTGCATCCACAGCACCATCAAACCCTTCATCTACTTCTCAGTGGGGAGTTCCTGGAGGCCCTGCTCTGTGGGGAGGTGCTGGATGCTCTGTACCGTGGGGTCCCTCAGGGAATCCCTCCGGAGGGTCTCCGAGGATCCAGAAGAAAGTACTCCTAGCAGCAATGCTGCTGCCATGGACACGGTGATCTGAGCCTGTTGATCCCTTCCCCTGCACTGCTGAAGGACTCCGGGACAGTGGCTGAGGGATTCTTTGAGCCACCTGATCAATAAATATCCACGGGATCAACCTCCCTGGGCTGGTGTAATCCCGCAGGAGAAAGGAGCAGGGGCAATGCAAAGGGTGATGTGGGAGGGAAGCTCTGCCGGGAGCACATTGGAGCATGGATTTCCTCCTCCCTCACGGGTCCTAGGACACTGTTCCCCAAACGGATCCTTCCTCACAGGGCTGTCATCCCAAAAATCCCCCTGCCATGCTTCCTGCATCCCCCTGCAGTCTGATATTAATAAACAACTCCGTGAAACCTGAGCTGCCTTGGCTCCCTCTGCCAGCGCTCCCCGGCTTCCTCTGGCTCCTGCTGCCAGCCGGGAATGTGGGTGGAGGGATGGGACACGGCCACGGCTGGTGCTGCCCGGAGCCCCCGTGATGCCGAGTGCCCGGAGCTGGGCTGGCACCGGCACAGGCGGCACGGGCAGGATGGCCCAGGGGCTCAGCACGGCCCCGGCTGCTCCGGGAGTGCCACGGCAAAGATGTGCCTGGTCCCGGCTGGAGCGGGGCAGGAGCGGGGCTGTCGGGGGCAAGGCGGCCCCGGGGGGCTCTGGGCGTGTGCGAGGGTTCAGGAGGGGTCAGGAAGGCTCTGGATGCTGCCGATCCCAAATGTCCGCGCTGGAGAGCGGCAGAGCCCGACGGGCAGCGCTTCAAGGTGGGGAGAGGCTGCCGGGCAGGAAACCTGCGGGATGGGATGGGATGGGATGGGATGGGATGGGATGGGATGGGATGGGATGGGATGGGATGGGATGGGATGGGATGGGATGGGGATGGGATGGGATGGGATGGGATGGGATGCGATGGGATGGGATGCGATGCGATGGGATGCGATGCGATGGGATGGGATGGGTTGAGGATGGAGTGCAGGATGGGGTTGGGGATGGAGAGCAGCGATGAGATGGGGATAGGGTGAGGAGCAGCTCAGCTGTGCTTCCTTGGGGAAGGTTTTGGCAATGATCCCGGAGCTCTTCCCAGAATGGGAGGTGCTTCTGAGAAGCGCCCAGCTGCCTCACCAGCACTGCCAGCACTGCCAGCATTCCAGTGCCACCAGCCCCCCCTGCTGCTGGAGGGACCATGACCCCGCAGGGAAGTGAAATGAGGAACAGTAGAAGCCTGTTGGGAGAGGGAAGGCAGTCGGAGAATGGGACATTCTGCAGGGAAGGAGTGTTTCTAACCAGGAGGAATGGAGGAGCCATTTGCAAAATTGTTCATGTGGGGTTTCTGACAAAAGCCATTTCCTCTGTAGCAAAAAACCCCAAGACAAATAACTCCGAGGAAGTGGAGCTCTGACAAAGTCAAAGTCGCATTTTCCAACTCTCCCGTGACCCCACCCAGCCTGAGGGAGCAACACGAGGACAGGGCACGGAGAGGAGCTGGTGGGACAGCAGTGGGCACCTCCTGGTGATCTGGGCACTTTCTCCTTCGTGGTCCTGACCTGGGAGGAGCCGCTTTAGGATGTGGATCCCAAAGGAGCAAGGGGTGCCAGGAAGCGCCGCTGATGGGGACAGAGCCCCTGTGCCTGCTGCTGCCCCACACTGAACAGGTCAGTGGAATGTTCTCCTTCCTCCCTGCCCCACCTTCCTCTCCTCCTGCAGCTGCTCTGTGCCTGCCGCCCTCTCCCGGTGACCGCAGTGCCCTCCCCAGCTCCTCCCTGCCCTGCCCTGCTCTTCAATTCTGCATCTTGATACCAAAAGGGGCCGGAATAAACTTTCTAACACAATGGGAAGCAGGAGGAAGCAGGAATTCTTTACCTGTGCAGGACACACAGGAGGATCTCTCCTTGTTCTCTGTGTGTGGGGAGACTTTACAGCAGGGGTTTTATCCACTAGAAACACACAGAGGCATTCCGGCATGGTTCTTGTCTGATACATAAACATCCCTTTCCTAGGACTCAGTTCCATGCATCCACCTCCTCCTGGGAGTCCTTTCATGATCCTGGAGGTTCATCAGGAGGGGTCTCTGGTGCTCCTATTCACTGAGTGCTGCCATATTAAAGGTGACCTCGCCTTGAACTTTTCCTTTGGCCATGCACTGTTGCTTCTTGTGACAGAACTGCCCCAGAACCACTGCAAGCCTCCTGATCTGTTCCTGCACTGCCTCCAGCCACGTTTATCATCCTGTGTGCACACTTTCACATACTTTTATCTTTTTGGCCACTTACGCTTTCGGCAACTGCAGGGAAGCCAGAAATGTTTGTTCTCTATGTTCTTTATCAATCCCCTGCTGCACAGCCCAACCCTCCCACCTCCCTCTCCCACCCCACCATTCCCACCGCCCTCCTCCCCTCCACATCTCACTTCTCTCCACCAAACCCTTCCCGCTGCAGGGAGCTGCTGAGGAGCCGCTTGGTCCATCCCTGGATTCTCCAAGCACTGACTGCCCATCCACTCTGACCACAGCCGGGGCCACATCCCAGCGCCTGCCCAGCGTCCATCCATGGAGGTGAGCTCCGTGTTCCCACCTTCTGCCTCACCCACCAAAGGAGATGATCCGTGTGAGATAGATGTCACCGACGTGGCCATACACAGTGTGACACTGCCCATCTGCCTCTGTGGGCTGGCTGGGAACGGGGCTGTGCTCTGGCTCATGGTCATGAATGGCAGTTCTCTCTTCATCTTTAGCCTGGCTGTCACTGACTTCTTCTTCCTCCTCTTCGCACTCCCCTCCGCCCTGCTCTTCCTGCTGGAGGACGTGTCCTGCTCTCCTATCCTGCCCCTGATGTACGTGAGCTTCCTTTTCCAGCTGTCCATGATGTCCTACTACTGGGGGCTGTTCCGGCTGACATTCATCAGTGCCGTATCAGACATATACAACCTCTGCTGGCTCTGCTGCTGCTGGGAGATACCTGAACGCCTGCTGTGGGTGGTGTACAGGGTCCAGTTCTGGGCCTTCTTCGCTCTCATCACTGCCATTCCCACGGTGACATTCCTGTGCCCATCACACGAGCAGGAGCACTGCCGGCTGGCTCTCATCTCCATGTTCGCTCTCATCCTTCTCGTCTGTGGTGCACCCATGGTCGTTTCCACATCAATCATTTTCATCAAGGCCAAGAGTGGCTCCCAGCAGCAGAAACCCAAGAGGCGTGACATCGTTATCTTCCTCGTTGTGCTCTTCACTCTCCTCCAGAGCCTCTGGAATTTCCTGCAGCAGCTCGGTTACACCAGTGTCTCCAGCCAGGTTCTTTTCCTGCTTGCCTGCATCCACAGCACCATCAAACCCCTAATCTACTTCTTGGCAGTGATATACAAGAGGCCCTGCTCTGTGAGATCCTTCAGGAACTCCCTCAGGAGGTTCTTTGAGGATCCAGAAGAAAATACTCCCAGCAGCTATGATCCTGCCATGGACTTGGTGATCTGAGCCTGTTGATCCCTTGCCCTGCGCTGCTGAAGGACCCCAGGACAGTGACTGAGGGATTCCTTGAGTGACCTCATCAATAAATATCCACGGGATCACCCTCCCTGGGGTGGTTTATTCCTGCAGGAGAAGGGAGCAGGGGCAGTGCCAAGGGCAGTGTGGGAGGGATGCTCTGCAGGGAGCACACTGGAGCATGGATTTCCTCCTCCCTCCCAGCTCCACGTGGCTCCAAGCAGTGCAGCCGGGCTCAGTCCTGCTCCCTGGCTCTATTCCCCATGGAATGACCCTCACTGCCTGGGTTCCAAGGAATAAACTCTTTCTCCTTTAGCTCAGCAGATGAGTTTCATGGCGTTTTGAGGGAGCTCTTTCCCTGGAGAGGGTGGGACAGGTTAAGCCCTGGGGACACAGCCAGCACGGGGCAGCGGTGATTCCCCAAATCTCTGCGGGGCTGGTGCCTCTGGATGGCAGGAGAGGGCTCGGGATGGCACGGAGCATCCTTCCCCTTCTGGCTGGCAGAGCCGGCCCTGCATTCCCGGTGATGGGAAGAGACACCAGGTAGGGCTGCAGAGCTGGGCAGGGACAGCAACATTCCCTTCCTCTTGGAGTGGCAATTTGTCACATCCCTTCATTCCAGAATGAAATCATTCTGAGTAAAGAGCAGGCTCAGAGGTGAACTCCACTGAACTCTTGTGCCTGTGACCAAAACCCGCTGGAAATATGGAAATTGACGTCAGCAGGAGCTTGGACCATTGGATTGCACAGAAATTAGGGGGTTGTGCTGCTGTCCTGCACAACGGGGCCGTCCTCTGGTTGCCCAGCATCCATGTCCAAGGAAGCCCTTCAGCACCTCCATCCTGAACCTGGCCACCCTCAGGAGGAGCTGAACAGCGACTCTGCACAGCAGCTTCAGCCACAATCCCGGTCTCCTAGGTTAGCAAGCTAAGTCTCGGAAGTGTTGTTCTTCTTACAGCTTCCTCTGTGACTTGACAAAACCTATCAGGTGGCCAGTTTGTATATGGACAATTCTTTAAGCCACTTAAAGTTGTGACCGCCTCTGTGATCCACACTTAAGAACAGGAAACCCCGGGCAGAGCTCTCTCTGTCATTTCCGGTGCTGGGACAGGTTGCTGTGGGCTCCGTGTGGGGGCCAGTGGGCCCGGCCCAGAGATGATGGACCTGTTCCACCCGTGGACTCCCTCCTCCTCCCCCCCCCCGACAGCAGGGCTGTGGGCAGCCAGATGGGCTTGGCTCCCCCCCCTCTCCACTTCGATAAGCCACATTCCAGCTGCAAGGCCGAGGTGAGATTAACCCTTTTATTGCTGTGAAGAGCTGAAGAAAACCTGAGGGAAGAGAAAGAGGAGATGCTTAAAGCTGAAATTCTGTTGTGAAGCTATGATATATCAGTGTACCCGTTGTAATTTCATGAAGATATGGGGGGTGGGGTCTTCAACTCGTGAGCAAAAGCACCTGCACTGAGATAGGCAGATGCTGACGCAGCTGTAATTTCATAAGAAGTTTGGACAGGGAGAGATGGACCAGATGAGGACTTTGGCTCCAAATGGGAAAGGAGAAAACCTCAGTTCCTAGAGATGCTCCCAGAGATGGTCCTAAAGATGAAGATGAGGAAGACCCTTTGCTCCCAGGAAAGGAGAAGGGCCTCTGTTCTTAGAGATGAAATGCTCACAGAGATGGGTGAAGAGAACTTTTGTTTCTGAATAGCTCAACCTTAAAATTGTACCCCAAAAACCTTCAAGAGTGGACCCTCGAAAGCAGTTGCAGGAAAAGCTGCAAGTCGGGGGAAGGGACTCACATGTGAGCAGAGAGACTCCTCTTCCTAAATGGACTGAACAATATTTGGAAGTGGGCAGCTGTCTCGTTGTGATAATGTTTCCATAGCACGAGCAAGAAGAGACTTCTCTTTCTAAATGGACTGAACAAGGTTATTATGGAAGTGGCAAACAGACTGAACATCTCAAGGGTTGTCTTTTTACATTGTCAGTGGGAGAAGGGAGGAAGGTGGGGGGAGGAGAGTTCTGAAGGTGTGGTATTTTTTTTCTTTCCCTTCTTTTGGGTCTGTTAATAAACTTCTTTATATTCTTTCAAGTTTGGTGCCTGCTTTGCGTTTCTCCTAATTCAAATCTGACAGAAGATAAACAGTAATGAGTATTTTGGACCAAACCACTACACGAAATTGGTGTTTCTGCCCAGTTACAAACCCAACCCGCTACACCAGGCTCTGCTGATCTTTGCCATTCTGGTACCACCCCTACATGAAATTGGCATTTATTGCTTTTGTTTCATTACAGCGTGGGAACTCTGACCCCAGAATGTGGTGAATAAATAATATCTGGGCTTTGCTGCAGAGCCTGTCCCTGCTGAACAGTGTCCAAAATGGCTCCTTTCCTTCTTTTGTCCCACTCTAAAGCCCCTGCCTTGTTTGAGGAGGGCAGGTACCTGTCTCATAGCAGAGCCCTTCCTAAGGCTGCTGCCTGCCGTGGTTGGGATGATGCTGACAGTGCCAAGAGCTCCTCATCCCTCCTGGGAGAGAGCTGGGCAGCAGCCCCATCTCTTACTCGGGGGGAAGTTGTCCCTCCTTTTCCCACGGCCTCAAATCCAGGGGAAACCAACGTTCCACAGGTTCTGGAAAGGGAAGTGAGAGGGAAAGCCGTGGGGGGTGAGTCAGGCTTTGGAGACACACGTGAGCTGAAACATCCTAAAAAGCATTTATTAACAGAGTTGTGAATAGTGAAGAGAGCAGAGCAACTCCCACATCTGGGAGGGTTTTTCTCTCCCTGTCTCCCGTTTTCCTGTCCATTGGAAAGGAGAAACTTTCCAAGGTACAACCTCTTGTCCAGGAAAGAACAACTCAGCCAGGGAGAGTCTCTCAAGGCAAGTGCAGAAGGAGCTCTCTTGGTTTGAAAGACAAGGAGAGAATCTCCCTTGGAATGGAGAATATGACCCCCTTCCCTCCGAATGATTCTAACTTTGAAATGAAGGGGCTTTCAGGCAAAGCTGTGGGAGAAGGAATCACAGTCCTTCACTGGCATGTGTGTGTGTAACAGGGAAACAAACACCAGCAATGGCAGCCACGAGTGACAAAGGGAAAAGGAGCAGCAAAGCCGCTGACCTCTCTCTGCCCTCTCCGCACGCCCTTTCCCGTCGCTGCAGTCCCGGGCACAGCTCCCGGGGCACGGGGCAGGGGAGATGGTTCCCCATGGGCAGCACTGCCAAGCGGGGCCCGCTGAGCTCTCCTGGGCTGCAGCGGCTGCCACCAGCTGTGTCCTCTGAGGGGGACGCCTCTCAGAGCCAGCAAAGCCTCAGGTTTGCTGTAGCTTGGAGATCGCCAAACCACAGCGTGTGCTGGGCCAATCGCCTCGCTCCTCTCCACCTCCATCATGGCCACAGTGATTTCCTGTGCCAGTCACATAAGCCCAAGAACTGCTGGGTGGCTCACATCTTCATGTATACCCTCAGCCTCTTCCTCTTCACTCCAGCCATGGTCATTTCCAGAACAGTCCTCCTCAGTAAGGTCTAGCAGCAAGAACACAAGAGGTTGGACATCGTTGTCTCCCTCACTGTGCTTGTCTTTGCCCTCCTCACTCTCCCTCCCCGGCCTCTGGAATTTCCTGCAAAATCTTGGCTACTCCATTATGTCCTCCAATGGTGTGTTCCTGCTCATCTGCATCCACAGCACCATCAACACCTTCATCTACTCCTTGGCTGGGAGGTGCTGGAAGCCCTGCTCCATGGCGGCCCTCTGGCTCTCCCTCCAGAGGGTCTTTGAGGAGACAGAGGAAAACACGGCCCACAGCAATCATACTGCCATGGACAGTCTGCTCTGAGCCTGCTGATCCCTCCCACTGCACTGCTGAGGGACCCCAGGACAGTGGCTGAGGGATTCCTTGAGTCCCCTGATCAATCAATATCCCTGGGATCACCCTCCCTGGGCTGGTGCATCCCCTCACCCTTTCCAGGCCGCACTGGGATCTGAGAAATGCTCCTTAGGCCTCAGCCTTGAGCACCAGCCCCTGGGCTCAGCTCCCCTGGGGCTGGTCAGAAACTCCGTCTGCTCCCAGGAGCTGCTGCTGTCCAACGACCTCCTGGGATTTTAGGAACACCCTTGGACATTGTTTTTCTTGCCTGAATGCCACAAGGTCCCTGCTCTCACCCTTGCACAGAAAGCTGCCGACCCAAAGTGTGGCCAGGGTGAAACATGGCTGTGACTGAAGCCCATCTCTTGGGGCCCTGCATCCAGCGCTCCAAAAGGAGCCCCTTGGAGCTCTCCTGGGCCCAGCAGCGCTGACCAGAACCTCCCTCGCAGCGGGGCCTCTCCCAGCCGGGAACTCTCCCGTTTGCTGCCCTCGGGGCATCCCCGAACGCCGACGGCTCCCGGGCCGATCCCCCACTGCCCGAGGCTCAGCCCCTGGCCCGGTGGGGAGATGCAAAGGCAGCCAGAGAGAGCATTGCTCTGCCTCCGGGGGAATCTCCCACAGGGGGATTTTCACCCCGCACTGACTCTCTCTGTCTGTGCACACACGGCTGCGGCTGCTGTGGCAAGTGGGGCAGAAATGCTGCTCTCTCCGGTGTTTAAGTACCTGAGACATCTCAGTGAGTCAGGCCTGAGGGAAGGTTAAGTCATGAGCTGTAATTTCAGCTAAAATCTCTTCAGTGTCATCCTTTTGCTAAATTGATAATTTTAAGGGATAAGAGCATGAATGGCTGGGAGAAGAAGCAGAGACACGGCCCAGGATCCTGGGTGGAATGGGGCAGGAGTGGAGCTCTCAGGGGGTGGGGGAGAAAAGGCGATCCCGGAGGGGTCTGGAGGTTGTCAGAGGAGTCTGGAAGGGTCGGAGGGGTCCAGAAGGGTCTGGAGGAGGTCCGAGGGGGTCTGGATGCTGGCGATCCCAAATTGTCCCACTGGAGAACAGCAGAGCCCAACAGGCTCAGAGACGGAGAGCGGCCACCGGCTGGGAAACCTCTGCCACAGGACGGGACAGGAGGCGATGGGAGGGGATGGGGTGGGACGGGACGGGAGGGGACGGGACAGGACGGCACGGCACGGCATGCAAGTGGGGCAGACGTGGGGATGCTGAGCCAAGGTGAGGATTGGATGCGGATAGGATAGGATGAGGAGCAGTTCAAAGGTACTTCCTTGGGTGCAGGGGAGGTTTTGGCAATGATCCCAGAGCTCTTTGCAGAGTGGAAGTTTATTCTTACAGGCACCCAGCTGCCTCACTACCACAGCCAGCATTCCAATGCCACCAGCACCACCAGCATCCCCCTGCTGCTGGAGGGACTATGAACCCTCAGGGAAGTGAAACGAGGAATGGTAGAAACCTGTTGGGAGAGGGAAGGCAGTCAGGGAATGGGACATTCTGTAGGGATGGAGGATTTCTAACCAAAAGGAAATCAGGAGCCATTTGCAAAATTGTTCAGGTGAGGCCTCTGATAAAAGCCACTTCATCTGTAGGAAAAAAACCCAAGACAAATTACTCCGAGGAAGTGGAGCTCTGACAAAGTCAAAGTCACAATTTCTGACTCTCCTGTGACTCCACCCAGCCTGGGAGAGCAACACGAGGACAGGGCACAGAGAGGAGCTGGTGGGACAGCAGTGGGCACCTCCTGGTGATCTGGGCACTTTCTCCTTCGTGGTCCTGAGCTGGGAGGAGCCGCTTTAGGATGTGGATCCCAAAGGAGCAAGGGGTGCCAGGAAGCGCCGCTGATGGGGACAGAGCCCCTGTGCCTGCTGCTGCCCCACACTGAACAGGTCAGTGGAATGTTCTCCTTCCTCCCTGCCCCACCTTCCTCTCCTCCTGCAGCTGCTCTGTGCCTGCCACCCTCTCCCGGTGACTGCAGTGCCCTCCCCAGCTCCTCCCTGCTCTGCTCTGCTCTTCAATTCTGCATCTTGATACCAAAATGGGCTGGAATAAACTTTCTAACACAATAGGAAGTGTGAGGAAGCAGGAATTCTTTACCTGTGCAGGACACACAGGAGGATCTCTCCTTGTTCTCTGTGTGTGGGGAGACTTTACAGCAGGGGTTTTATCCATTAGAAACACACAGAGGCATTAAGGCGTGGTTCTTGTCTGATACATAAACATCCCTTTCCTAGGACTCAGTTCCATGCATCCACCTCCTCCTGGGAGTCCTTTCATGATCCTGGAGGTTCATCAGGAGGGGTCTCTGGTGCTCCTATTCACTGAGTGCTGCCATATTAAAGGTGACCTCGCCTTGAACTTTTCCTTTGGCCATGCGCTGCTGCTTCTTGTGACAGAACTGCCCCAGAACCACTGCAGGCCTCCTGATCTGTTCCTGCACTGCCTCCAGCCACGTTTAGCATCCTGTGTGCACACTTTCACATACTTTTATCTTTTTGGCCACTTACGCTTTCGGCAACTGCAGGGGAGCCAGAAATGTTTATTCTCTATGTTATATACCAATCCTTTGCTGAACAGCCCAACCCTCCCACCTCCCTCTCCCACCCCACCATTCCCACTGCCCTCCTCCCCTGCACATCTCACTTCTCTCCACTGAACCCTTCCCACTGCAGGGAGCTGCTGAGGAGCCGCTTGGTCCATCCCTGGATTCTCCAAGCACTGACTGCCCATCCACTCTGACCACAGCCGGGGCCACATCCCAGCGCCTGCCCAGCGTCCATCCATGGAGGTGAGCTCCGTGTTCCCACCTCCCACCTCACCCACCGAAGTAGCCGATCTGTGTGAGATAGATGTCACTGACGTGGCCATACACAGTGTGACACTGCTCATCTGCCTCTGTGGGCTGGCTGGGAATGGGGCTGTGGTCCGGCTCCTCACACTGCAAGGCCGCATTGTTCGCATCTTTGACCTGGCTGCTTTCGACTTCATCTTCCTCCTCCTCGCGCTCCCCTCCTCCCTGCTCTTCCTGCTGGACGACGTGTCCTGCTCTCCTATCATGCCCCTGGTGTACGTGAGCTTCCTTTTCCAACTGTCCATGATGTCCTGCTACTGGGGGCTCTTCCGGCTGGCACGCCTCGATGTGGTTAGTGACATGAGAAAGCTCCTCCAGCTCTGCCGGTGCCACCCTCCCCTGCGCCTGCTGTGGGTGATCGGCGGTGTCCAATACTGTGCCTTCTTCGCTCTCTTCACTGTCATTCCCACGGTGACATTTCTGTGCCCATTGCACGAGCAGGAGCACTGCCGGGTGGCTCTCACCTCTGTGTTTGCTGCCATCCTGCTCCTCATTGCTGCACCCGTGTTCATTTCCAGCACAATCGACATCGTTAAAGCCAAGTGTGGCTCCCAGCAGCAGCAACCCAAGAGGCGCGACATCGTTATCTTCCTCCTTGTGCTCTTCGCTCTCCCCATCAGTGTCTGGAATTTCCTGCAGCAGCTCGGTTACAATGTTGTGTCCTCCCAGGTTGTTTTCCTGCTCGCCTGCATCCACAGCACCATCAAACCCTTCATCTACTTCTCAGTGGGGACTTCCTGGAGGCCCTGCTCTGTGGGGAGGTGCTGGATGCTCTGTACCGTGGGGTCCCTCAGGGAATCCCTCCAGAGGGTCTTTGAGGAACCAGAAGAAAATACTCCCAGCAGCAATGCTGTGGCCAAGGACACGGTGATCTGAGCCTGTTGATCCCTTCTCCTGCACTGCTAAAGGACTCCGGGACAGTGGCTGAGGGATTCCTTGAGCCACCAGATCAATAAATATCCACGGGATCACCCTCCTTGGTGTGGTGTAATCCCGCAGGAGAAAAGAGCAGGGGCAGTGCCAAGGGCAATGTGGGAGGGATGCTCTGCCGGGAGCACATTGGAGCATGGATTTCCTCCTCCCTCCCGGTTCCTAGGACACTGTTCCCCAAAAGGATCCTTCCTCACAGGGCTGTCATCCCAAAAATCCCCGTGGCATGCTTCCTGCATCCCCCTGCAGTCTGATATCGATAAACAACTCCGTGAAATCTGAGCTGCCTTGGCTCGCTCTGCCAGCGCTCCCCGGCTTCCTCTGGCTCCTGCTGCCTGCCGGGAATGTGGGTGGAGGGAGGGGACACGGCCACGGCTGGTGCTGCCCGGAGCCCCCGTGATGCCGAGTGCCCGGAGCTGGGCTGGCACCGGCACAGGCGGCACGGGCAGGATGGCCCAGGGGCTCAGCACGGCCGCGGCTGCTCCGGGAGTGCCACGGCAAAGATGTGCCTGGTCCCGGCTGGAGCGGGGCAGGAGCGGGGCTGTCGGGGGCAAGGCGGCCCCGGGGGGCTCTGGGCGTGTGCGAGGGGTCAGGAGGGGTCAGGAAGGCTCTGGATGCTGCCGATCCCAAATGTCCGCGCTGGAGAGCAGCAGAGCCCGACGGGCAGCGCTTCAAGGTGGGGAGAGGCTGCCGGGCGGGAAACGTGCGGGATGGGATGGGATGGGATGGGATGGGATGGGATGGGATGGGATGGGATGGGATGGGATGGGATGGGATGGGATGGGAAGGGGTGGGAAGGGATGGGATGGGGATTGGGATTAGGATAGGATAGGATAGCATAGGATAGCATAGGATAGGATAGATAGCACAGCTCAGCTGTGCTTCCTTGGGCCCAGGGGAGGTTTTGGCAATGATCCTGGAGCTCTTCTCAGAATGGGAATTACTTCTCAGATGCGCCCAGCTGCCTCACCAGCACAGCCAGCACTGCCAGCATTCCAGTCCCACCAGCACCACCAGCATCCCTCTGCTGCTGGAGGGACCATGGCCCCACAAGGAAGACAAACGAGGAATGGTAGAAGCCTGTTGGGAGAGTGAAGGCAGTTGGAGAATGGGACATTCTGCAGGGAAGGAGTGTTTCTGATCAGTAGGAAATAAGGAGCCATCTGCAGAATTTTTCATGTGGAGCTTCTGACAAAAGCCACTTCATCTGCAGCAAAAAAACATCAAAATAAATAACTCCGAGGAAGTGGAGCTCTGATGTAGCCAAAGTTGCAATTTCCGAGTCCCCTGTTACTCCACCAAACCTGGGGAAAAAACACGAGGACAGGGCACGGAGAGGAGCTGGTGGCACAGCAGTGGGCACCTCCGGTGATCTGGGCACTTTCTCCTTCGTGGTCCTGAGCTGGGAGGAGCCGCTTTAGGGTGTGGATCCCAAAGGAGCAAGGGGTGCCAGGAAGCGCCGCTGATCGGGACAGAGCCCCTGTGCCTGCTGCTGCCCCACACTGAACAGGTCAGTGGAATGTTCTCCTTCCTCCCTGCCCCACCTTCCTCTCCTCCTGCAGCTGCTCTGTTCCTGCCACCCTCTCCCGGTGACCGAAGTGCCCTTCCCAGCTCCTCCCTGCCCTGCCCTGCTCTTCCATTCTGCATCTTGATACCAAAAGGGGCTGGAATAAACTTTCTAAAACAATGGGAAGTGTGAAGAAGCAGGAATTCTTTACCTGTGCAGGACACACAGGAGGATCTCTCCTTGTTCTCTGTGTGTGGGGAGACTTTACAGCAGGGGTTTTATCCATTAGAAACACACAGAGGCATTCCGGCGTGGTTCTTGTCTGATACATAAACATCCCTTTCCTAGGACTCAGTTCCATGCATCCACCTCCTCCTGGGAGTCCTTTCATGATCCTGGAGGTTCATCAGGAGGGGTCTCTGGTGCTCCTATTCACTGAGTGCTGCCATATTAAAGGTGACCTCGCCTTGAACTTTTCCTTTGGCCATGCGCTGTTGCTTCTTGTGACAGAACTGCTCCAGAACCACTGCAGGCCTCGAGATCTGTTCCTGCACTGCCTCCAGCCACGTTTAGCATCCTGTGTGCACACTTTCACATCCTTGTAGGAGCTTGGGTGGGTCGGATGGTCGGGACGGACGGAGACGAGAGATCTCTGTAGTCAGATCTTGGAACATGCGGTTTATTGCAAAGGGCGTGGGTACAGGGGCACTGCTTAGAGCTGCAGCTGGCAGCTCTGAGCAGGCCCAAGAGAGCAAGAGAGTAAGCGGGTAAGTAAAGAGAGAGAGAGAGAGATAAGTAAGAGAGGAATCAGAGTGTGTGTCTGAAGTCCTGGTTACAATACAATAAATCATCTTCTGTACTGAATATTCTAATTGTCACTAACCAATCTAATACAAGATACAAATCCTATAGCATTTACATACAGCCTATAAGAGTTCTTATATTACCATAGAGTGTTACATCTTAACTTCTAAAAACTACTCTTCGGACCCCTTCTGCTGAGCTAGTAGGGTCTGCTCTGACCCTTGGACCTGCCTGCAAGCAGAGGGTATTGTTCAATCAAGAGGGGATTACCTTCAGTCGGCCATACCATTGTTTTCCAGTTGTTCAGTAACTAAGACTTGGTATTGCAAAAGTGGCTTTCATTTCGATGTCGCTTATAGTTTTCATATTCCCAAAATCTTTTGTCAGGCAATCATATTTATAAGGCTTTCCTGTTTCATCTTCCCCAACACATCCTTTTACCTTTTTGGCCACTTACGCTTTCGGCAACTACAGGGGAGCCAGAAATGTTTATTCTCTATGTTCTTTATCAATCCCCATCCAAACAGCCCAACCCTCCCACCTCCCTCTCCCACCCCACCATTCCCACCGCCCTCCTCCCCTCCACATCTCACTTCTCTCCACCCAATCCTTCCCACTGCAGGGAGCTGCTGAGGAGCCGCTTGGTCCATCCCTGGATTCTCCAAGCACTGACTGCCCATCCACTCTGACCACAGCCGGGGCCACATCCCAGCGCCTGCCCAGCGTCCATCCATGGAGGTGAGCTCCGTGTCCCCACCTTCTGCCTCACCCACCGAAGGAGATGATCCATGTGAGATGGATGTCACCGACGTGGCCATACACAGTGTGACACTGTTCATCTGCCTCTGTGGGCTGGCTGGGAACGGGGCTGTGCTCTGGCTCATGGTCATGACCAGCAGTGCTCTCTTCATCTTTAGCCTGGCTGTCGCTGACCTCATCTTCCTCCTCTTCACACTCCCCTCCGCCCTGCTCTTCCTGCTGGAGGACGTGTCCTGCTCTCCTATCCTGCCCCTGATGTACGTGAGCTTCCTTTTCCAGCTGTCCATGATGTCCTACTACTGGGGGCTGTTCCGGCTGACATTCATCAGTGCCGTATCAGACATATACAACCTCTGCTGGCTCTGCTGCTGCTGGGAGATACCTGAACGCCTGCTGTGGGTGGTGTACAGGGTCCAGTTCTGGGCCTTCTTCGCTCTCATCACTGCCATTCCCACGGTGACATTCCTGTGCCCATCACACGAGCAGGAGCACTGCCGGCTGGCTCTCATCTCCATGTTCGCTCTCATCCTGCTCATCTGTGGTGCACCCATGGTCATTTCCACATCAATCATTTTCATCAAGGCCAAGAGTGGCTCCCAGCAGCAGAAACCCAAGAGGCGTGACATCGTTATCTTCCTCGTTGTGCTCTTCACTCTCCTCCAGAGCCTCTGGAATTTCCTGCAGCAGCTCGGTTACACCAGTGTCTCCAGCCAGGTTCTTTTCCTGCTTGCCTGCATCCACAGCACCATCAAACCCCTAATCTACTTCTTGGCAGTGATATACAAGAGGCCCTGCTCTGTGAGATCCTTCAGGAACTCCCTCAGGAGGTTCTTTGAGGATCCAGAAGAAAATACTCCCAGCAGCTATGATCCTGCCATGGACTTGGTGATCTGAGCCTGTTGCTCCCTTGCCCTGCGCTGCTGAAGGACCCCGGGACAGTGACCGAGGGATTCCTTGAGTGACCTCATCAATAAATATCCACGGGATCAGCCTCCCTGGGGTGGTTTATTCCTGCAGGAGAAGGGAGCAGGGGCAGTGCCACGGGCGATGAGGGAGGGATGCTCTGCAGGGAGCACACTGGAGCATGGATTTCCTCCTCCCTCCCAGCTCCACATGGCACCAAGCAGCACAGCCAGGCTCAGTCCTGCTCCCTGGCTCTATTCCTCATGGAATGACCCTCACTGCCTGGGCCCCAGGGAATAAACTCCTTCTCCTTTAGCTCAGCAGATGAGTTTCATGGCGTTTTGAGGGAGCTCTTACCCAGAAAGGGTGGGACAGGTTAAGCCCTGGGGACACAGCCAGCACGGGGCAGCGGTGATTCCCCAAATCTCTGCGGGGCTGGTGCCTCTGGGTGGCAGGAGAGGGCTCGGGATGGCACGGAGCATCCTTCCCCTTCTGGCCGGCAGAGCCGGCCCTGCATTCCCGGTGATGGGAAGAGACACCAGGTAGGGCTGCAGAGCTGGGCAGGGACAGCAACATTCCCTTCCTCTTGGAGTGGGAATTGTCACATTCCTTCATTCCAGAATGAAATCATTCTGAGTAAAGAGCAGGCTCAGAGGTGAACTCCACTGAACTCTTGTGCCTGTGACCAAAACCCGCTGGAAATATGGAAATTGATGTCACCAGGAGCTTGGACCATTGGATTGCACAGCAATTAGGGGGTTGTGCTGCTGTCCTGCACAACGGGGCCATCCTCTGGTTGCCCAGCATCCATGTCCAAGGAAGCCCTTCAGCACCTCCATCCTGAACCCTGCCACCCTCAGGAGGGTGCCCGCTGAGCTCTCCTGGGCTGCAGCGGCTGCCACCTGCTGTGTCCTCTGAGGGGGACGCCTCTCAGAGCCAGCCAAGCCTCAGGTTTGCTGTAGCTGGGGCATCACTGAACCACAGCGCGTGCTGGGCCGATCACCTCGAGGATCCTTCGCCTGTCAGGAGATGCAAAAGCACCCGAAGTGAGGATTTTCACTGACCTCGGAGGGAAGTTTTTCATGTACCACAGGTACCTTACCTTGCACTGACTATTTGTCTGCGTGCACACCCTCTGTGCAGGTGCTGGAGCGAGTCTGGAAGTTAAGGTCTAGTTATAATTTAGGCTAAGTGCTGTTAAGTGTTATTTCTCTGCAGATTGTTAAGATCAAGATATAAATTAAGATATAAGTTAAGGTAAAGCACTGTTAAGTTTAAGTGTTGTTAAGCTTTAGGCCGCATTCCTTTCCATCCTTGTTCACACTGTCTTTACACACAGACACTCACACACCCCTAGGTTGTTTCAACTCATTTCTGTTTTGATTGCCTGGATTTTGTTTGCTTTTGTTGTTGCTTGCTTTCCCTGTTGAGCCTTAGTTGCCCTTTGTAAGTAGAGTGTGTTGAGCTTTTGACAGGGTATCATTCCTTCTCGGAGCAGGGTAACAGAGCAGAGGAGGCTGCTGTTCTGCTGAGTTCTTTATTTCATAGTTTCACAGCTTTCTTGAAGGCAGAGTTCAAAGGGGGTTACATGATAAATGCAAGCAGCAGCATCAACAGCAGGCAAAACCAGCTTCTTCTATATGTTCTATATGCTCCATATGCTCTATATGCTCTATACGCTCTATACATTATACACTCTATACTATATACTATACACTATACACACTATACACTATACACTCTATACTATATACTATACACTATACACACTATACACTATACACTCTATACTATATACTATACACTATACACACTATACACTATACACTCTATACTATATACTATACACTATACACACTATACACTATACACTCTATACTATATACTATACACTCTACACTCTATAAACACTCTATACTCTCTATTTTTTCTCACAGAAGTGTGGAGTCTATTTGTTAACTGGCCAATAAGATTAACACTCGATTCTAGTTTTCCTTTTCTTAACCTATCCTGGTCTCATTCTAACAGTCGTAAGCCTTACACCACTGTTACACAGGTATTACACAGATCTGCATACACAGTTTCTATCAGCTCTTATTGGTTACGTGAACACTCTATCTAAAAAATGTGAAGAGTGTAATTTTATCTATATTTTGTCTAAAGTAAAGAATTCTTTGAAAAGGTAACACTGCTGCAGCAAGAACTGTGTTTAAGATCTCTGCTACAGCTTTTTAATGTTTAAGGCACTTAGCATATATTTCTACTGAAGTTAAAAATCTGTATTTCTTTTTCACTTGGGCGTGGTGTCATATATCTCAGCTTGTCCAAAGGTTTTAATTCAACCCCAGTGCTTTGGCTTCCCTCTGAGCCTGACTCCAGAGGAGCTTTCACTCCAACAGAGTGAATCTTGCCAATGAATCTGTTGAGCTTTGTAATTTAATACTAAATGTGACTTTTGCTCATACGCTTGCCGGTGACTTTTGGAGCAATCTCAAGCCTGCTCGTTTAGGACACCTGGGAGGAGCCACTTTAGGATATGGATCCCAAAAGAAGAAGGCGATGCCAGGAAGTGCCGCTGATGGGGACAGAGCCCCTGTGCCTGCTGCTGCCCCACACTGAACAGGTCAGTGGAATGTTCTCCTTCCTCCCTGCCCCACCTTCCTCTCCTCCTGCAGCTGCTCTGTTCCTGCCACCCTCTCCCGGTGCCCTCCCCAGCTCCTCCCTGCTCTGCCCTGCTCTTCCATTCTGCATCTTGACACCAAAATGGGCCGGAATAAACTTTCTAACACAATGGGAAGCAGGAGGAAGCAGGAATTCTTTACCTGTGCAGGACACACAGGAGGATCTCTCCTTGTTCTCTGTGTGTGGGGAGACTTTACAGCAGGGGTTTTATCCACTAGAAACACACACAGCTATTAAAACTTTTTTCTTGTCTGGTACATAATCATCCCTTTCCTAGGACTCAGTTCCATGCATCCACCTCCTCCTGGGAGTCCTTTCATGATCCTGGAGGTTCATCAGGAGGGGTCTCTGGTGCTCATATTCACTGAGTGCTGCCATATTAAAGTGACCTCGCCTTGAACTTTTCCTTTGGCCATGCGCTGTTGCTTCTTGTGACAGAACTGCCCCAGAACCACTGCAGGCCTCCAGATCTGTTCCTGCACTGCCTCCAGCCATGTTTATCATCCTGTGTGCACACTTTTACATACTTTTATCTTTTTGGCCACTTACGCTTTCGGCAACTGCAGGGGAGCTAAAAATGTTTATTCTCTATGTTATATACCAATCCTTTGCTGAACAGCCCAACCCTCCCACCTCCCTCTCCCACCCCACCATTCCCACTGCCCTCCTCCCCTCCACATCTCACTTCTCTCCACCGAACCCTTCCCGCTGCAGGGAGCTGCTGAGGAGCCGCTTGGTCCATCCCTGGATTCTCCAAGCACTGACTGCCCATCCACTCTGACCACAGCCGGGGCCACATCCCAGCGCCTGCCCAGCGTCCATCCATGGAGGTGAGCTCCGTGTTCCCACCTCCCACCTCACCCACCGAAGTAGCCGATCTGTGTGAGACAGATGTCACCGACGTGGCCATACACAGTGTGACACTGCTCATCTGCCTCTGTGGGCTGGCTGGGAATGGGGCTGTGGTCCGGCTCCTCACACTGCAAGGCCGCATTGTTCGCATCTTTGACCTGGCTGCTTTCGACTTCATCTTCCTCCTCCTCGCGCTCCCCTCCTCCCTGCTCTTCCTGCTGGACGACGTGTCCTGCTCTCCTATCATGCCCCTGGTGTACGTGAGCTTCCTTTTCCAACTGTCCATGATGTCCTGCTACTGGGGGCTCTTCCGGCTGGCACGCCTCGATGTGGTTAGTGACATGAGAAAGCTCCTCCAGCTCTGCCGGTGCCACCCTCCCCTGCGCCTGCTGTGGGTGATCGGCGGTGTCCAATACTGTGCCTTCTTCGCTCTCTTCACTGTCATTCCCACGGTGACATTTCTGTGCCCATTGCACGAGCAGGAGCACTGCCGGGTGGCTCTCACCTCTGTGTTTGCTGCCATCCTGCTCCTCATTGCTGCACCCGTGTTCATTTCCAGCACAATCGACATCGTTAAAGCCAAGTGTGGCTCCCAGCAGCAGCAACCCAAGAGGCGCGACATCGTTATCTTCCTCCTTGTGCTCTTCGCTCTCCCCATCAGTGTCTGGAATTTCCTGCAGCAGCTCGGTTACAATGTTGTGTCCTCCCAGGTTGTTTTCCTGCTCGCCTGCATCCACAGCACCATCAAACCCTTCATCTACTTCTCAGTGGGGAGTTCCTGGAGGCCCTGCTCTGTGGGGAGGTGCTGGACGCTCTGTACCGTGGGGTCCCTCAGGGAATCCCTCCAGAGGGTCTTTGAGGAACCAGAAGAAAATACTCCCAGCAGCAATGCTGTGGCCAAGGACACGGTGATCTGAGCCTGTTGATCCCTTCTCCTGCACTGCTAAAGGACTCCGGGACAGTGGCTGAGGGATTCCTTGAGCCACCTGATCAATAAATATCCACGGGATCACCCTCCCTGGTGTGGTGTAATCCCGCAGGAGAAAAGAGCAGGGGCAGTGCCAAGGGCAATGTGGGAGGGATGCTCTGCCGGGAGCACATTGGAGCATGGATTTCCTCCTCCCTCCCGGTTCCTAGGACACTGTTCCCCAAAAGGATCCTTCCTCACAGGGCTGTCATCCCAAAAATCCCCGTGGCATGCTTCCTGCATCCCCCTGCAGTCTGATATCGATAAACAACTCCGTGAAATCTGAGCTGCCTTGGCTCCCTCTGCCAGCGCTCCCCGGCTTCCTCTGGCTCCTGCTGCCAGCCGGGAATGTGGGTGGAGGGAGGGGACACGGCCACGGCTGGTGCTGCCCGGAGCCCCCGTGATGCCGAGTGCCCGGAGCTGGGCTGGCACCGGCACAGGCGGCACGGGCAGGATGGCCCAGGGGCTCAGCACGGCCCCGGCTGCTCCGGGAGTGCCACGGCAAAGATGTGCCTGGTCCCGGCTGGAGCGGGGCAGGAGCGGGGCTGTCGGGGGCAAGGCGGCCCCGGGGGGCTCTGGGCGTGTGCGAGGGGTCAGGAGGGGTCAGGAAGGCTCTGGATGCTGCCGATCCCAAATGTCCGCACTGGAGAGCAGCAGAGCCCGACGGGCAGCGCTTCAAGGTGGGGAGAGGCTGCCGGGCAGGAAACCTGTGGGATGGGATGGGATGGGATGGGATGGGATGGGATGGGATGGGATGGGATGGGATGGGATGGGATGGGATGCGATGGGATGCGATGGGATGCGATGGGATGCGATGGGATGCGATGGGATGCAATGGGAAGGGATGGGAAGGGATGGGATGGGGATTGGGATTAGGATAGGATAGGATAGCATAGGATAGCATAGGATAGCATAGATAGCACAGCTCAGCTGTGCTTCCTTGGGCCCAGGGGAGGTTTTGGCAATGATCCTGGAGCTCTTCTCAGAATGGGAATTACTTCTCAGAAGCGCCCAGCTGCCTCACCAGCACAGCCAGCACTGCCAGCATTCCAGTCCCACCAGCACCACCAGCATCCCTCTGCTGCTGGAGGGACCATGGCCCCACAAGGAAGACAAACGAGGAATGGTAGAAGCCTGTTGGGAGAGTGAAGGCAGTTGGAGAATGGGACATTCTGCAGGGAAGGAGTGTTTCTGATCAGTAGGAAATAAGGAGCCATCTGCAGAATTTTTCATGTGGAGCTTCTGACAAAAGCCACTTCATCTGCAGCAAAAAAACATCAAAATAAATAACTCCGAGGAAGTGGAGCTCTGATGTAGCCAAAGTTGCAATTTCCGAGTCCCCTGTTACTCCACCAAACCGGGGGAAAAAACACGAGGACAGGGCACGGAGAGGAGCTGGTGGGACAGCAGTGGGCACCTCCTGGTGATCTGGGCACTTTCTCCTTCGTGTTCCTGAGCTGGGAGGAGCCGCTTTAGGGTGTGGATCCCAAAGGAGCAAGGGGTGCCAGGAAGCGCCGCTGATGGGGACAGAGCCCCTGTGCCTGCTGCTGCCCCACACTGAACAGGTCAGTGGAATGTTCTCCTTCCTCCCTGCCCCACCTTCCTCTCCTCCTGCAGCTGCTCTGTTCCTGCCACCCTCTCCTGGTGACCGAAGTGCCCTCCCCAGCTCCTCCCTGCCCTGCCCTGCTCTTCCATTCTGCATCTTGATACCAAAAGGGGCTGGAATAAACTTTCTAAAACAATGGGAAGTGTGAAGAAGCAGGAATTCTTTACCTGTGCAGGACACACAGGAGGATCTCTCCTTGTTCTGTGTGTGGGGGGAGACTTTACAGCAGGGGTTTTATCCATTAGAAACACACAGAGGCATTCCGGCGTGGTTCTTGTCTGATACATAAACATCCCTTTCCTAGGACTCAGTTCCATGCATCCACCTCCTCCTGGGAGTCCTTTCATGATCCTGGAGGTTCATCAGGAGGGGTCTCTGGTGCTCCTATTCACTGAGTGCTGCCATATTAAAGGTGACCTCGCCTTGAACTTTTCCTTTGGCCATGCGCTGCTGCTTCTTGTGACAGAACTGCTCCAGAACCACTGCAGGCCTCGAGATCTGTTCCTGCACTGCCTCCAGCCACGTTTAGCATCCTGTGTGCACACTTTCACATCCTTGTAGGAGCTTGGGTGGGTCGGACGGTCGGGACGGACGGAGACGAGAGATCTCTGTAGTCAGATCTTGGAACATGCGGTTTATTGCAAAGGGCGTGGGTACAGGGGCACTGCTTAGAGCTGCAGCTGGCAGCTCTGAGCAGGCCCAAGAGAGCAAGAGAGTAAGCGGGTAAGTAAAGAGAGAGAGAGAGAGATAAGTAAGAGAGGAATCAGAGTGTGTGTCTGAAGTCCTGGTTACAATACAATAAATCATCTTCTGTACTGAATATTCTAATTGTCACTAACCAATCTAATACAAGATACAAATCCTATAGCATTTACATACAGCCTATAAGAGTTCTTATATGACCATAGAGTGTTACATCTTAACTTCTAAAAACTACTCTTTGGACCCCTTCTGCTGAGCTAGTAGGGTCTGCTCTGACCCTTGGACCTGCCTGCAAGCAGAGGGTATTGTTCAATCAAGAGGGGATTACCTTCAGTCGGCCATACCATTGTTTTCCAGTTGTTCAGTAACTAAGACTTGGTATTGCAAAAGTGGCTTTCATTTCGATGTCGCTTATAGTTTTCATATTCCCAAAATCTTTTGTCAGGCAATCATATTTATAAGGCTTTCCTGTTTCATCTTCCCCAACACATCCTTTTACCTTTTTGGCCACTTACGCTTTCGGCAACTACAGGGGAGCCAGAAATGTTTATTCTCTATGTTCTTTATCAATCCCCATCCAAACAGCCCAACCCTCCCACCTCCCTCTCCCACCCCACCATTCCCACCGCCCTCCTCCCCTCCACATCTCACTTCTCTCCACTGAATCCTTCCCACTACAGGGAGCTGCTGAGGAGCCGCTTGGTCCATCCCTGGATTCTCCAAGCACTGACTGCCCATCCACTCTGACCACAGCCGGGGCCACATCCCAGCGCCTGCCCAGCGTCCATCCATGGAGGTGAGCTCCGTGTCCCCACCTTCTGCCTCACCCACCGAAGGAGATGATCCATGTGAGATGGATGTCACCGACGTGGCCATACACAGTGTGACACTGCTCATCTGCCTCTGTGGGCTGGCTGGGAACGGGGCTGTGCTCTGGCTCATGGTCATGACCAGCAGTGCTCTCTTCATCTTTAGCCTGGCTGTCGCTGACCTCATCTTCCTCCTCTTCACACTCCCCTCTGCCCTGCTCTTCCTGCTGGAGGACGTGTCCTGCTCTCCTATCCTGCCCCTGATGTACGTGAGCTTCCTTTTCCAGCTGTCCATGATGTCCTACTACTGGGGGCTGTTCTGGCTGACATTCATCAGTGCCGTATCAGACATATACAACCTCTGCTGGCTCTGCTGCTGCTGGGAGATACCTGAACGCCTGCTGTGGGTGGTGTACAGGGTCCAGTTCTGGGCCTTCTTCGCTCTCATCACTGCCATTCCCACGGTGACATTCCTGTGCCCATCACATGAGCAGGAGCACTGCCGGCTGGCTCTCATCTCCATGTTCGCTCTCATCCTTCTCGTCTGTGGTGCACCCATGGTCGTTTCCACATCAATCATTTTCATCAAGGCCAAGAGTGGCTCCCAGCAGCAGAAACCCAAGAGGCGTGACATCGTTATCTTCCTCGTTGTGCTCTTCACTCTCCTCCAGAGCCTCTGGAATTTCCTGCAGCAGCTCGGTTACACCAGTGTCTCCAGCCAGGTTCTTTTCCTGCTTGCCTGCATCCACAGCACCATCAAACCCCTAATCTACTTCTTGGCAGTGATATACAAGAGGCCCTGCTCTGTGAGATCCTTCAGGAACTCCCTCAGGAGGTTCTTTGAGGATCCAGAAGAAAATACTCCCAGCAGCTATGATCCTGCCATGGACTTGGTGATCTGAGCCTGTTGCTCCCTTGCCCTGCGCTGCTGAAGGACCCCGGGACAGTGACAGAGGGATTCCTTGAGTGACCTCATCAATAAATATCCACGGGATCAGCCTCCCTGGGGTGGTTTATTCCTGCAGGAGAAGGGAGCAGGGGCAGTGCCACGGGCGATGAGGGAGGGATGCTCTGCAGGGAGCACACTGGAGCATGGATTTCCTCCTCCCTCCCAGCTCCACGTGGCTCCAAGCAGCACAGCCAGGCTCAGTCCTGCTCCCTGGCTCTATTCCTCATGGAATGACCCTCACTGCCTGGGCCCCAGGGAATAAACTCCTTCTCCTTTGGCTCAGCAGATGAGTTTCATGGCGTTTTGAGGGAGCTCTTTCCCGGAGAGGGTGGGACAGGTTAAGCCCTGGGGACACAGCCAGCACGGGGCAGCGGGGATTCCCCAAATCTCTGTGGGGCTGGTGCCTCTGGGTGGCAGGAGAGGGCTCGGGATGGCACGGAGCATCCTTCCCCTTCTGGCCGGCAGAGCCGGCCCTGCATTCCCGGTGATGGGAAGAGACACCAGGTAGGGCTGCAGAGCTGGGCAGGGACAGCAACATTCCCTTCCTCTTGGAGTGGGAATTGTCACATTCCTTCATTCCAGAATGAAATCATTCTGAGTAAAGAGCAGGCTCAGAGGTGAACTCCACTGAACTCTTGTGCCTGTGACCAAAACCCGCTGGAAATATGGAAATTGATGTCACCAGGAGCTTGGACCATTGGATTGCACAGAAATTAGGGGGTTGTGCTGCTGTCCTGCACAACGGGGCCATCCTCTGGTTGCCCAGCATCCATGTCCAAGGAAGCCCTTCAGCACCTCCATCCTGAACCCTGCCACCCTCAGGAGGGTGCCCGCTGAGCTCTCCTGGGCTGCAGCGGCTGCCACCTGCTGTGTCCTCTGAGGGGGACGCCTCTCAGAGCCAGCCAAGCCTCAGGTTTGCTGTAGCTGGGGCATCACTGAACCACAGCGCGTGCTGGGCCGATCACCTCGAGGATCCTTCGCCTGTCAGGAGATGCAAAAGCACCCGAAGTGAGGATTTTCACTGACCTCGGAGGGAAGTTTTTCATGTACCACAGGTACCTTACCTTGCACTGACTATTTGTCTGCGTGCACACCCTCTGTGCAGGTGCTGGAGCGAGTCTGGAAGTTAAGGTCTAGTTATAATTTAGGCTAAGTGCTGTTAAGTGTTATTTCTCTGCAGATTGTTAAGATCAAGATATAAATTAAGATATAAGTTAAGGTAAAGCACTGTTAAGTTTAAGTGTTGTTAAGCTTTAGGCCGCATTCCTTTCCATCCTTGTTCACACTGTCTTTACACACAGACACTCACACACCCCTAGGTTGTTTCAACTCATTTCTGTTTTGATTGCCTGGATTTTGTTTGCTTTTGTTGTTGCTTGCTTTCCCTGTTGAGCCTTAGTTGCCCTTTGTAAGTAGAGTGTGTTGAGCTTTTGACAGGGTATCATTCCTTCTCGGAGCAGGGTAACAGAGCAGAGGAGGCTGCTGTTCTGCTGAGTTCTTTATTTCATAGTTTCACAGCTTTCTTGAAGGCAGAGTTCAAAGGGGGTTACATGATAAATGCAAGCAGCAGCATCAACAGCAGGCAAAACCAGCTTCTTCTATATGTTCTATATGCTCCATATGCTCTATATGCTCTATACGCTCTATACATTATACACTCTATACTATATACTATACACTATACACACTATACACTATACACTCTATACTATATACTATACACTATACACACTATACACTATACACTCTATACTATATACTATACACTATACACACTATACACTATACACTCTATACTATATACTATACACTCTACACTCTATAAACACTCTATACTCTCTATTTTTTCTCACAGAAGTGTGGAGTCTATTTGTTAACTGGCCAATAAGATTAACACTCGATTCTAGTTTTCCTTTTCTTAACCTATCCTGGTCTCATTCTAACAGTCGTAAGCCTTACACCACTGTTACACAGGTATTACACAGATCTGCATACACAGTTTCTATCAGCTCTTATTGGTTACGTGAACACTCTATCTAAAAAATGTGAACAGTGCAATTTTATCCATATTTTGTCTAAAGTAAAGAATTCTTTGAAAAGGTAACACTGCTGCAGCAAGAACTGTGTTTAAGATCTCTGCTACAGCTTTTTAATGTTTAAGGCACTTAGCATATATTTCTACTGAAGTTAAAAATCTGTATTTCTTTTTCACTTGGGCATGGTGTCATATATCTCAGCTTGTCCAAAGGTTTTAATTCAACCCCAGTGCTTTGGCTTCCCTCTGAGCCTGACTCCAGAGGAGCTTTCACTCCAACAGAGTGAATCTTGCCAATGAATCTGTTGAGCTTTCTAATTTAATACTACATGTGACTTTTGCTCATACGCTTGCCGGTGACTTTTGGAGCAATCTCAAGCCTGCTCGTTCAGGACACCTGGGAGGAGCCACTTTAGGATATGGATCCCAAAAGAAGCAAGAGGTGCCAGGAAGCGCCGCTGATCGGGACAGAGCCCCTGTGCCTGCTGCTGCCCCACACTGAACAGGTCAGTGGAATGTTCTCCTTCCTCCCTGCCCCACCTTCCTCTCCTCCTGCAGCTGCTCTGTTCCTGCCACCCTCTCCCGGTGACCGCAGTGCCCTCCCCAGCTCCTCCCTGCTCTGCCCTGCTCTTCAATTCTGCATCTTGATACCAAAAGGGGCCAGAATAAACTTTCTAACACAATGGGAAGCAGGAGGAAGCAGGAATTCTTTACCTGTGCAGGACACACAGGAGGATCTCTCCTTGTTCTCTGTGTGTGGGGAGACTTTACAGCAGGGGTTTTATCCATTAGAAACACACAGAGGCATTACGGTGTGTTTCTGGTCTAATACATAAACATCACTTTCCTAGGACCGATTTCCATGCATCCACCTCCTCCTGGGAGTCCTTTCATGATCCTGGAGGTTCATTAAGAGGGGTCTCTGCTGGTCATATTCACTGAATGCTTCAGTATCAAAGGTGACCTTGCCTTGAACTATTTTTCTGGATGTGCACTGCTGCTTCTTGTGACAGAACTGCCCCAGAACCACTGCAGACTGTGAGATCTGTTTCTGCATTGGCTCCAGCCACGTTTAGCATCCTGTGTGCACACTTTTACATACTTTTATCTTTTCGATCAGTAGGTCTTTCAGCAACTTCAAGGAACTGAAAATGTTTCTTCTCTGTGTTATGTATCAATCCCCTGCCAAACAGCCCAACCCTCCCACCTCCCTCTCCCACCCCACCATTCCCACCGCCCTCCTCCCCTGCACATCTCAATTCTCTCCATCGAACCCTTCCCGCTGCAGGGAGCTGCTGAGGAGCTGCTTGGTCCATCCCTGGATTCTCCAAGCACTGACTGCCCATCCACTCTGACCACAGCCGGGGCCACATCCCAGCGCCTGCCCAGCGTCCATCCATGGAGGTGAGCTCCGTGTCCCCACCTTCTGCCTCACCCACCGAAGGAGATGATCCGTGTGAGATAGATGTCAGCAATGTGGCCATACACAGTGTGACACTGCTCATCTGCCTCTGTGGGCTGGCTGGGAATGCAGCTGTCCTCTCCCTCATCAGCGTGAAAAACAATACTCTCTTCTTCCTTAGCCTGGCTGTCACCGACTTCATTTTTCTCCTCTTTGCACTCCCCTCTGCCCTGCTCTTCCTGCTGGAGGATGTGTCCTGCTCTCGTATCATGCCCCTTGTGTACCTGAGCTTCCTTTTCCAGCTGTCCATGGTCTCCTACTACTGGGGGCTGTTCTTTCCAGCAGTGGGTATCCTGTGGGTCTGCAATGTAATCATCTGCAAGGTCTGCTGCCGCTGTGACCTTCCTAAGCGCCTGTCGTGGATCCTGATGTTTGCCCTGTTTTGGGCCTTCTTCTGTCTCATCACTGTCATTCCCACGGTGACACTGCTGTGTCCAGCACACGAACAGGAGCACTGTCGGGCGGCCCTCACCTCCGTGCATGCCCTGTACCTCCTCCTTGCTGCACCCATGGTCATTTTCTGCACAATCATCATCATTAAGGCCAAGTGTGGCTCCCAGCAGCAGCAACCAAAGAGGTTTGACATCGTTGTCGTCCTCACTGTGCTCTTCACTCTCCTCCTCAACCTCTGGAATTTCCTGCAGCAGCTCGGTTATATCTCTGTGTCCTCCCAGGTTGTTTTCCTACTCGCCTGCATCAACAGCACCATCAAACCCTTCATCTACTTCTTGGCGGGGAAGTGCTGGAGCCCCTGCTCCGTGGGGACCCTCAGGGAATCCCTCCGGAGGGTCTTTAAAGAGCCAGAAGAAAATACTCCCAGCAGCAATGATCCTGCCATGGACTCGGTGATCTGAGCCTGTTGATCCCTTCCCCTGCACTGCTGAAGAACCCCGGGACAGTGGCTGAGGGATTCCTTGAGCCACCTGATCAATAAATATCCACGGGATCAGCCTCCCTGGGGTGGTTTATTCCTGCAGGAGAAGGGAGCAGGGGCAGTGCCAAGGGCGATGTGGGAGGGATGCTCTGCAGGGAGCACACTGGAGCATGGATTTCCTCCTCCCTCCCGCCTCCACGTGGCTCCAAGCAGTGCAGCTGGGCTCAGTCCTGTTCCCTGGCTCTATTCCCCATGGAATGACCCTCACTGCCTCTGGGCCCCAGGGAATAAACTCCGGTTCCTTTGGCTCAGCAGATGAGTTTCATGGCGTTTTGAGGGAGCTCTTTCCCGGAGAGGGTGGGACAGGTTAAGCCCTGGGGACACAGCCAGCACGGGGCAGCGGGGATTCCCCAAATCTCTGTGGGGCTGGTGCCTCTGGGTGGCAGGAGAGGGCTCGGGATGGCACGGAGCATCCTTCCCCTTCTGGCCGGCAGAGCCGGCCCTGCATTCCCGGTGATGGGAAGAGACACCAGGTAGGGCTGCAGAGCTGGGCAGGGACAGCAACATTCCCTTCCTCTTGGAGTGGCAATTTGTCACATCCCTTCATTCCAGAATGAAATCATTCTGAGTAAGAGCAGGCTCAGAGGTGAACTCCACTGAACTCTTGTGCCTGTGACCAAAACCCGCTGGAAATATGGAAATTGACGTCACCAGGAGCTTGGACCATTGGATTGCACAGAAATTAGGGGGTTGTGCTGCTGTCCTGCACAACGGGGCCGTCCTCTGGTTGCCCAGCATCCATGTCCAAGGAAGCCCTTCAGCACCTCCATCCTTGAACCTGGCCACCCTCAGGAGGAGCTGAACAGCGACTCTGCACAGCAGCTTCAGCCACAATCCAGGCTCTGCTGATCTTTGCCATTTTGGTCCTACCCCTACATGAAATTGGCATTTATTGCTTTTGTTTCATTCCAACGTGGGAACTCTGACCCCAGAATGTGGTGAACAAATAATATCTGGGCTTTGCTGCAGAGCCTGTCCCTGCTGAACAGTGTCCAAAATGGCTCCTTTCCTTCTTTTGTCCCACTCTAAAGCCCCTGCCTTGTCTGAGGAGGGCAGGTACCTGTCTCATAGCAGAGCCCTTCCCAAGGCTGCTGCCTGCCATGCTTGGGATGATGCTGACAGTGCCAAGAGCTCCTCATCCCTCCTGGGAGAGAGCTGGGCAGCAGCCCCATCTCTTACTCAGGGGGAAGTTGTCCCTCCTTTTACCATGGCCTCAAATCCAGGGGAAACCAACGTTCCACTGGTTCTGGAAAGGGAAGTTATGGGGAATTATAAGAGAGAATTGGGTTGTGAGCTGTAAAACCTGCCTGCAGAGGCACATGGCAGAACAAAGGAGCACATGGTGGCACAGAGGCTTGTCTCCACTGGGCCCTGGGAGGAGGAGGTGTCATGCTGCAGAGCCCTACAAAGTGTGTTCCTGATGTGGCAACACAGGATAGGTCACACCAACAAAGGAAATACTGTGCCTTAGAAAAGGGCATAAAACCAACATTTGCTTTGAAGAAACAATTCAGACTCCCTGCCAGTCTGGGTCTGAAATTCAATCGCCACCAGGAAGTGAGAGGGAAAGCCGTGGGGGGTGAGTCAGGCTTTGGAGACACACGTGAGCTGAAACATCCTAAAAAGCATTTATTAACAGAGTTGTTAATAATGAACAGAGCAGAGCAACTCCCACATCTGGGATGGTTTTTCTCTCCCTGTCTCCCGTTTTCCTGTCCATTGGAAAGGAGAAACTTTCCAAGGTACAACCTCTTGTCCATGAAAGAACAACTCAGCCAGGGAGCGTCTCCCAAGGCAAGTGCAGGTGGATCATGATCCTTCCATGAACTTTTTCGACTTCCAAGCACTTTCCCTGTCTCCAGTGTCACCCAGGCCAGTCCCTACCTGAGCTTCCCATTTTCCATGGAATCCTAGAATGGTTTGGGTTGGAAGGATCACTGAAGACCATCCCTCTCCCACTCACAAGACTGCTCACAGCCCCAAACTCGGTGTGCATTTTGGGGAAAGCCTCCTAGGGGCCATCCCAAACACCTGCCCACTCACCCAGGCAACAAAGCTCATTGTGAAGCCTCCACAGGGTCTTCCCATGTGTCAGGACCTGCTGGAGATGGACAGGAATGGCCCAGGAATTGTTCTGCACTGCTGTGCCGAGACTTCTGATCCACCTGCACGCTCTTTTTGATCAAAGACACCAAGAAAACCCACTGGGAAAAGCTCTGAGCCTTAGCGACTCATTTTTAATATTCCTCAGGGTAGGTGTCCTGGGTTGCAGTGTATTCTATTACCATCCTCAGGAGCTGTTGAAACCAGGTGGGGCAGTGTTTCCTTGCCTTTTGGCAGTTTGACAGTGTTTTCTTTTACCTTTTTTTTCCTTTTCTTTAATTTCCATTAAATTGTTATTCTGACTTGGTGCCTCCCACTGGTTTGTTTTCAAACTAGTACATAATTTGGCGCCCAATGTGGGGCCTGCTCTGAGAAAAAGTCAGAATTACAATTTTGTATAAACAGAAATCTATTCACCATGGTGCTCAGCTGGTCTGCATGGGTACTGTATCTTGCTCTCTATATTTTTCCTCACATGGGGAACTACCTGCCTGTTGTATTACTCCTGTTAAAACCAGGGAATGGTATGAGAATTGCTTTATTTGTTTATTATGTCTATAGCATAATAACCTGCGAGGCGATGAATACCATTCGGAATATATACTCAATTTTGTTTGGCTGTCCTAGTCTGGGCTCCTATGTCTGGGACCTTTTCAACAATCACAGCCAGCTCCTGGTGGGAGGAGTAGAGAGTGGTTTCTTCCAGCCTTTCAGGCCAGGCACAGCAGTTTTTGAAAAAATTGAGTTCCCTCTGGATGTTAAGGATGGTATAATCTTGTCAGTTCTCTTCTCTTTTTTCTCTATGGCCTGCATTGTGTACACCATGCTTAGAAACAAAACACTACTTAGTGTGGTGCAACGTCTGCTTGAGGAGGAGGTAAAAAGGAGCAAAGCAGCAAATACCATGTCTACACAGACTGTCACACAGAAAGGAACCAAAAGCAAAGCAACCACATCCATTTCTACGCAGACCGTCACAGAGGAGAAAGGAACCAAGAGCAAAGCAACCGCATCCATCTCTACACAGACTGTCACAGAGGAGAAAGGAACCAAACAAAAAGCAACAGTGTCCATCTCTACACAGACTGTCACAGAGGAGAAAGGAAGCAAATGTAAAACAACAGCATCCATGTCTACGCAGACTGACTCAGAGGAGAAAGGAACCAAAAGCACTGTCAGCGTCCCCATGCAAACCATCACTGAACCAGAACAGCCTAAACCGATTGCAGTTGCCCCTGTGCAGAAGAAGAAATCAAAAAGCAAATCAGTCCGCATAGTGACTGACGAAGATGCAGCAGGACCTTCGCACCCAGCAGAAGAGGCAGAGCCAGAGATCATCACTCGGTCGCTATCCCTGCGGGACCTGCGGAGGGAATTCACCCGCCAGACGAACGAGTCTATCCTGACCTGGCTGCTCCGCATCTGGGACGCTGCAGCCAATGACACCATTCTGGACGGAAGTGAGGCCAGGCAGCTGGGATCTCTGTCCCGGGATGTGGTCATTGACCAGGGGATCGGGAGAACCCAAGAAACCCTCAGCCTCTGGCGGCGACTGCTTACAAGTGTAAGGGACAGGTACCTTTGTAAAGAAGACCTCCAGGTGCACCAAGGGAAATGGAGCACAATGGAACAAGGTATCCGGTGCCTGAGGGAATTGGCTGTGCTGGAGATCATTTTCTCAGAAGATGAGAGATTTCCTGAGAGCCCAGATGGTGTCCAGTGCACGTCACAGATGTGGTTGAGGTTCGCACGCCTTGGACCAGAGATATACTCCCATTACCTGGCAACGCTGCAATGGAGGGAAGGTGAGGACAGGGTGGGCGTCTTGGTGAACAAACTGAGGATTTACGAGGACACCGTCACAGCCCCGTTTCGCACCCATGTCTCATCCGTGGAAACAAGGCTGGCTGAGCAAGTCCAGAGCTTGATTGAAGAAGGCCATCAGAAACTGAAAAAGGAACTTAAGGAAGAGATTTACCAGATCTCACCAGAACCAACAAGAGTCTCTGCCATTAGGAGCCGGCATCCCCCAACCAGGGAGAGAGGATACACCCCACGAGGTAACCTCTGGTTTTTCCTTCAGGAACATGGAGAAGACATGAGTAAGTGGGATGGAAAACCCACCTCCTCCTTAGCAGCTCGGGTATGTGAACTAAAAAGAGGGACAACTACCACAAGAAGCGCATCTAGAGTCAACATTGCTCCGGTCTCTCACACACAGAACTCCAGACGGTATAGGAATGATAATGTGACTGATCCTCTTGAAGGGACCTCAGGAACGTGTTCACCAGAGGGAAGCAACATGCACCATGACCAGGAATAGAGGGGCCCTGCCTCTAGCCAGGTAGAGGAAAGGGAGAATCGGGTCTTTTGGACTGTGTGGGTCCGATGGCCTGGCACATCTGACCCACAAAAATACACGGCTTTGATTGACACCGGTGCTCAATGTACTCTGATGCCATCAAGGTATGTGGGAGCAGAACCCATTTCTATTTCTGGGGTGACAGGAGGATCCCAGCAGCTGACTGTACTGGAAGCTGAAGTGAGTTTAACTGGGAATGAGTGGCAGAAACACCCCATCGTGACGGGCCCGGAGGCCCCGTGCATTCTCGGCATAGACTATCTCAGAAATGGGTATTTCAAGGACCCAAAAGGACATCGTTGGGCTTTTGGGATAGCTGCTGTGGAGACAGAAGATATCAGACAACTGAGTACATTGCCTGGCCTCTCAGATGACCCCTCTGCTGTGGGACTGCTGAGAGTTGAAGAACAACAGGTGCCAATCGCCACAGCAGCAGTGCACCGTCGGCAATACCGCACCGACAGAGACTCTGTGGTTCCCATCCATGAGATGATTCGCAAACTGGAGAGCCAAGGGGTGGTCAGCAAGGCCCATTCACCTTTCAACAGCCCTATATGGCCAGCGCGTAAGTCCAGTGGAGAATGGAGGCTGACGGTGGACTACTGTGGCCTGAATGAGGTCACGCCACCATTGAGCGCCGCTGTGCCGGACATGTTGGAACTTCAGTACGAGCTGGAGTCCAAAGCAGCGAAGTGGTACTCCACTATTGACATTGCCAATGCCTTCTTCTCCATTCCTTTGGCAGCAGAATGCAGGCCCCAGTTTGCTTTTACCTGGAAGGGTGTGCAATACACCTGGAACCGACTGCCCCAGGGGTGGAAGCACAGTCCCACCATTTGCCACGGACTGATCCAGACTGCATTGGAAAAGGGTGAGGCTCCAGAACATCTGCAATACATCGATGACATCATTGTGTGGGGAAACACAGCAAAGGAAGTGTTTGAGAAAGGAGAGAAAATCATCCAGATTCTCCTGGAAGATGGCTTTGCCATCAAAAGGAGCAAAGTTAAGGGACCTGCTCAAGAGATCCAGTTCCTGGGAGTAAAGTGGCAAGATGGACGACGTCAGATTCCCACCGAGGTCATCAATAAGATCACTGCGATGTCTCCACCGACCAGCAAGAAGGAAACACAAGCTTTCCTAGGCGCCATAGGTTTCTGGAGGATGCACATTCCCGAGTACAGCCAGATTGTGAGCCCTCTCTACCTGGTTACCCGCAAGAAGAATGATTTCCACTGGGGCCCTGAACAGCAGCCCTGAACAGCCCTTCGCCCAGATCAAACAGGAAATCGCTCATGCGGTAGCCCTTGGCCCAGTCAGAACAGGATCTGAGGTGAAGAACGTGCTCTACTCTGCAGCCGGGAACAATGGTCTGTCCTGGAGCCTCTGGCAGAAGGTGCCTGGTGAGACTCGTGGCCGACCACTGGGATTCTGGAGCCGAAGCTACAGAGGGTCTGAAGCCAACTACACTCCAACAGAGAAGGAAATTTTGGCAGCCTATGAAGGAGTCCAAGCTGCCTCGGAGGTAATTGGCACTGAAGCACAGCTGCTTCTGGCACCCCGACTACTGGTGCTGGGTTGGATGTTCAAGGGAAAGGTTCCTTCCACGCATCACGCCACCGACACTACATGGAGCAAATGGATCGCCCTCATCACACAGCGTGCCCGTATTGGAAACCCGAATCGCCCTGGGATTCTAGAAATTATAACAAACTGGCCTGAAGGTGAGACTTTTGGATTATCTTCTGAAGAAGAGGAAGAGCAAGTGACTCGTGCTGAGGAAGCCCCACCATATAATGAGCTACTGGAGACTGAAAGACGTTATGCCCTCTTCACTGATGGCTCCTGCCGAATTGTAGGCACTAACCGAAAGTGGAAAGCTGCAGTATGGAGCCCCACACGACGAGTTGCACAAGCTACCGAGGGACAAGGTGGATCGAGTCAGGTTGCAGAGCTTAAAGCCGTCCAGCTGGCTTTGGATATTGCTGAACGAGAAGTGGCCGAGGCTCTATCTCTACACCGACTCATGGATGGTAGCTAATGCTCTGTGGGGATGGCTGGATCACTGGAGAAAGGCCAACTGGCAGCGCAGAGGGAAACCCATCTGGGCCGCTGAGATTTGGCAGGACATCGCCGCCCGAGTAGAGAAGCTGACCGTGAAGGTTCGACACGTGGATGCGCACGTACCCAAGAGTTGGGCTAATGAAGAGCATCGCAACAACGAGCAGGTGGACCGAGCTGCTAAGGTGAAAGTATCTCAGGTGGATCTGGACTGGCAGCACAAGGGAGAATTATTCCTAGCTTGTTGGGCCCATGATGCCTCTGGTCATCAGGGGAGAGATGCAACATACCGATGGGCCCGTGACCGAGGGGTGGACCTTTCCATGGACAGCATCTCACAGGTCATCCACAGTTGTGAGACCTGTGCTGCAATCAAACAGGCCAAGCGGGTGAAGCCTCTGTGGTACGGTGGAAGATGGTCAAAGTACAGGTATGGGGAAGCCTGGCAGGTTGATTACATCACCCTTCCCCAAACCCGCCACGGCAAGCGCTACGTGTTGACCATGGTTGAAGCGACAACTGGATGGCTGGAGACCTACCCTGTGCCCCATGCTACAGCCCGGAACACCATCCTGGGCCTGGAAAAGCAAGTCCTGTGGAGACATGGCACCCCTGACAGGATCGAGTCAGACAACGGGACTCATTTTAAGAACAGCCTCATCAACACCTGGGCCAGAGAACACGGTATCGAATGGATATATCATATTCCTTATCATGCACCAGCTGCTGGAAAAGTTGAACGCTGCAATGGACTACTTAAAACCACCCTAAAGGCACTTGGTGGGGGGACCTTCAAAAATTGGGAAGTGAACTTAGCAAAGGCCACCTGGATGGTCAATACCCGAGGGTCCATCAATCGAGCTGGTCCCGCCGAGTCTGAACCCTTGCACACAGTGGATGGAGATAGAGTCCCTGCGGTACACCTGAGGGGTATTTTAGGAAAGACTGTTTGGATCAATCCCACCTCAGGCAAAGGCAAACCCATCCGTGGGATTGTCTTTGCTCAAGGACCTGGTTGCACTTGGTGGGTAATGCAAAAAGATGGGGAAACCCATTGTGTACCACAAGGAGACCTAATCTTAGGTGAGAACTGTGTGTAGGGTTTCATTGTGTATATATATATATATATATATATATATATATATATATATGTATGTGTGTTTTAGAGTTTAAGAAGGTATTGATTTGGGATAATGTAGATGGTAATAGAATAAGGGGTGGATAATGTCCTGGGTTGCAGTGTATTCTATTACCATCCTCAGGAGCTGTTGAAACCAGGTGGGGCAGTGTTTCCTTGCCTCCTCCCCCCAGACTATCTTGCTGTTAATTGCACATCATTGTCCTGCCTCATGACTCAGAGATAACTCCCTCTGGACTATCTTCTGTTAATGAGCCTAATCAACACTTTGCCTCATGACTCATTACCCCATTGTGAGATGCTCCACCCAGAGGAAGGAACCAAGCATCACATTGTGGATATAATCTGGGACTCTGACCACCAGAGACACCCCCTTCCCACTGGATTTCCAGAGGACAGGAGCTACACAGCCACCATTGGACTTTCTGAGGAAGAGCAGACTCTTTTACTACAGGATCACTGCTTCAGAGGACTGCAGCCACCATTCTACCAGACTGCCACCACCCTGCCTAACAGGGTGTCAGGTTGTACCTTGACTCTGTCAGTTTGACAGTGTTTTCTTTTACCTTTTTTTTCCTTTTCTTTAATTTCCATTAAATTGTTATTCTGACTTGGTGCCTCCCACTGGTTTGTTTTCAAACTAGTACAGTAGGGAAGCTCACTTCTGAGACAGAGGGAGCGCAGGCCTGTTGAATGGGAAAGACTCAAAGCAAATATTTCAGAGCAAAAGGCTTCCTGGGTGTCCCTGCCCATGGCTGCAGGGTTGGAATGAGATGATCTCTAAGGTTCCTTCCAACCCAAACCGTTCCATGATGATTCCGCAGATCATCCAGAATCCACCCCGGGCAGGAGTTCCCCTGCTGGACACAGCACCAGCCTGACAGAGCTCGAGGAGCATTTGGACAGCGCTGTCAGGCACAGGGAGGGATTGCTGGGATGTCCTGTGCAGGGCCAGGAGCTGAACTCGATGGTCCTTGTGGGTCCCTTCCAACTCAGGGTATTTTATGCTTCTCTTGTATGATGATTCCACTAATGAGGATTCCACCGTGTTGTCCCTATTCTGGGGCTCTGGCACATCCTCAAAAGCCCTCTGGAAGGCGACACTGGGACTGAAAGCCAAGAGGATGGTGCCGTTCAGCCCAGCTGTCACACCCCGTGAGCCCAGCTGGTGGCAGAAGCTCTCTGGCACAGGAAATATCCGCAGGGCGATGGTGATGAAGAGCAGGAAAGTGAAGTCAGCGATGGCCAGGCTGGGGACGCGGATGGTGATGGGGTCCCTGCGGGTGCGGAAGCCGAGGAGCCAGAGCACAGCCCCGTTCCCACCATTCCAGACAGGCACAGGAGCAGCGTCACAGGGACTTTGCTCCAGTGGCTGCTGTCACAGTCGCTGCAGTTGTAGTGCTGCCCTCATGCCAGCTCCCGCTGGATGCCTTCCCACCGGGCTGCTGTGGGATATGCCCAGCCACTGCCCTGGAGGGATGTCTGCTGAGATAAAGGATTTCGCAATCGCCCAGCAGGACTCCCTGGAAAAGACTTTTGAGTTATGGTGAAGGAAAGTAGACCCACAATCCTTTGGGAGACCCTATGCAGATCATTCTGTAACCCACTGGTCTATCCCAGGCCCTCTGTAATCCATTGGTCCCCTTGCTGATCCCCTGTATCCCTATAAAAGACCAGTTCGCCTCTGTAGGAGGAGAGCTCGTCCCTGGCCTTCCCTTCGCCGGAGGGGGCCCACAATAAAGCTCCCTTCGTGCAGAACCAGCCATATGGGTCTTCTCGTCTCTCTCTCCAGTCTGGTTTGGCCTAGAGGCAGCCCTGCAGAGCTGAGCTGAAATCACGAGCTGATAATCACTAAAGAGCTGATAGCTTCTGCAAGGGCTCCTCTGCCAGCAGCTGAGAGGAAGACACCGGACCTCGGGCAGGCGATTCCTTTCGGGACCATCTCCCCGGACCGGTCATCTCTTCCTGGGTCACAGCCACGGACCCCACCACCAGCTGTAATAACTGGCGCCCGAACAACCTTGGATCCTGGACAATCTGGACCTGACCTGAGCTGCGTCTTGATCGCCAAGACAGAACCAGCCGTTCGTGTGCTGCTCCTCTGAAGATAGACCTACGTTTTAGCAGGCCTTTCAGAAGGGGACAGTTTGAGTCCCTCATCTCCCACCTAGGACAAAGTCCCTGAGGATCGAACTGCCAGACCATCCCCCCAGCAGACCTTTCCAGGAGCCAGCCCCACCCGAAACGGGATCTGTAAGTTTAAACTTGGTGCTCTGCTTTCCTCTTCCGCGCATTTTAAGTTATTTTGGTTTTTTTTCTCTTTTTCTGCTGAGGGAGGAACTAAGATGGGACAAAGGCAAGCTAAACCCTGCCTTTCCCAATCTGAGAGAGACCTATACCCCTTTCTTCTAACCCTTCTCTTAAAATCTGACTTTAAATTCCGTAAAGGTGTTCTTTCTAAGAAAAATCTCAAATCTTTCACTAATTGGATATCTCTAAATTTCCCTGAAGCTACCATCGATTCTGTTCTTCTGATTCGTTCTGGGACAGTGTGGGGAACAAACTGTATTCCTCTCAAGCCTCGGGAAACCTCTCAGTTTCAAAATTCATTCCTTTATTTCATTTACTGGTTAAAACGTGTTGTGTGAAAACCCTTCCTCAGCCAAACCCCTTCTCTGCCCTTCCCCCCTCCCACCCCCCCTCTCCGCCTCCGGTACTGGCCAGCCAGAGCGTGGACCCAGCCAGCTGCCCCGGCCCTGGCCCGGCTGGGGCGCCGGCCCCCCCACTTCCCTTCCCCGATCCCCTGTTCCCGGCGGTTCCCCCATGTCCGGCCCCCCCCGCTCGCCCCCTCGGTTCCGCTGTCACCCCCCAGGCAGCGCACGCGGTACCCACCCCAGACTCATCCCCCCTCCCCGGCGTGGATGACTCTGAACCCCCCCCAGCCCCGTCTCCCTGTGCCCCTGGTATCCCGCAACCCTCCCCGCACGACACCACCCTTCCCCCTCTTGCACCAACCCGTGGTGCCTCCGACCCCCCCCACCCCACCGCGTCCCAGTTTCCTGCCACGTCCCAGTTTCCTGCCACGTCCCAGCTTCCTGCCGCGTCCCTGCTCCACGCGGCCCTGCCCCCCCCACACCCCAGCACAGCGGCCCCGTCCCAGCAAGCCGCCCCGCCGCCGCTGCCCCCCCCCCCGCACCCACGGAGCAAGCATGGTACAACACGGGACCGGTCCCGCAGAGCTCCGTGCACACACTGTGGGGCATGGAACAAGCGTCACGCCCCCCGCCAGCGTCTGCCCCTCTCGCCACTGGCGGAACGCAGCTATCCGCGGCACCGCCTCAGGCTATCGCCCATAGAATGGAATCTTCTCCCTCCCCCCTTCCCCCACGGCAAATGGCTCTGCCACCCTGGCAGGCGCCGGCACACCCGCTCTCCCCCCTCCCAGTTGCACCTTGCACAATCCCTGCTGATGTTCCCCCTCTCCCTGCACCCCCCCCTCCCCCTACTACGGGTTCTTGCGCAATCCCCATTCCCCCCGCCATCCCTGCCCTGGGTAAAGCAGAGCCGGCATTTCAAAAACGCCGCGCTACGCCTGTATCCCAGCCCCGCCCTGCCACGGCCTATCCCTTCTGTTCAGATGACAGTAGCAGCAGCTCGGACTCTGAATCTGAAGATCGATGGGCACAGACATGCAGGGAAGCAAACCGGGAGGGGGACTGGGAGTTGGCTCAGAAAATTTCAGCTTTTCCAGTCATTATAGGGAGAGGGAGGAGGGGTGGTCCATCTACAAAAACATGGGAGCCTATCCCATACAAAGAAGTCAAAGAGCTTAGCAAGGCAGCAAAAGACCATGGGAGAGGGTCACATTTCTTTAGAAACTTATTGGAAGCCACTTTCTCTGCCTATACATTAGTACCACATGATATTAAAAACATTATTAACTGCATCCTTTCCCCTGCCGAATATATGTTATGGGAAAGGCATTGGAAAAGACACTTAAAAACACTGTCTGACACTTATGCTAAAGATGCAAATCAGACAGATTGGACAATAGAACAACTGGCTGGAGAAGGTGACCTCCAAAAACCCTTAGATCAAGCTACAACCTTACCTGAAGTAGCATTACAAGACATAGCTATTGCAGCTAAGACATCGCTGTTTCTCACCCCTGATGATTCTGTTCCCACACAATATTTCTCTAACATCAAACAGTCAGCAAATGAAAGCTTCATTCAGTCTGTTGATCGTTTGAAAGCTAGCTTAGAAAAACAGATAGAAAGTCCGGATGGACGAAAGGAACTTTTGGGCAAACTTGCCATGGTAAATGCTAACGAACAATGTAAGAACATCTTGAGGGCCCTACCCATGGACACAGAACCCACAATAGAACAAATGATAGAGACCTGTACTAGACACACATCCACAGAGAACACAATGACCCAAGCAGTTGTAAAGGGCATCACAGAGGGAGTTTCCAGTGCATTTGCTGCAGCAGTCTCTAAGGAGAATGCCCGCTGTTTCTATTGTGGCGAACTTGGACACTTTATAAAGGACTGCCCACAAAGGTCACCCACCCAGGACCATCGCGCTGCCTACCAAAGGCACCAGAGACAGCAACAGCACCAGCAGCGTCTAAAAAACTTCTATCGGAGCGCGATGTCAAGGCCCCCGCGCCCAGACAACAAATCAAAGGCCATACTACCCTGCCGCAGCTGTGAACTCCACATCGGACCACCGAGAGCAGACAGCTGGACCTCGCCCGGCACCATCATCCCAGGCGGTCCCAGAACACATGAGAAGAATCCAACACACGGAGTGCTACCGATCGGAACGAGACGCCAACTGGTAACATCACTGCCATTTAACTTTGTTGACAAGTGTTTTTATCGTATTCCCACAGGAAAGTATGGACCGCATGACGGCCCATGGGACATTCTTATCCTAAGCGATACCATCCATGGTCCAGAACAACTCTTTGTATTACCTGAGATACAAACAGTGCACCCTGGACAAGAGATTCTTGTCCAGCTTTGCTGCACGGACACACCTTTCTTCCTCCCACAGGGAACACCGATTGCTCAAGCTTTTTTACTTCCACAGAACCGCCCAGAACAGCTTCCCCTCAATCCTACAGCAATGTGGATAGAGATCGTGGGCTCAAACAAACCGACCATTGAGTGCAGCTTGTTCTGTAAAGGAGAGGGGGTCTACCGCCCAGGGATGCTGGACAGTGGAGCAGACGTGACCATCATCGCCCGCTCTGAGTGGCCAGGGAATTGGGAACTGGAGCCAGTGGCAGGTATGATCTCCGGGATTGGTGGAGTTGCAGTATCCATGAGAAGCAAACGAGATGTTGTCATTGGAGGACCTGAGGGCAAGATAGCGACCACCCAACCATTCGTGGTAAGAGCCCCCATCACCTTATGGGGCAGAGACCTTCTATCCCAGTGGGGTGCCACTCTTACCATTCCCAGCCAGGATTTCTGACTAGGGCCACTGAGAAACGCGCGCTGCCATCTACTCCCCCGCTCACCTGGAAGACTGACAACCCAAAATGGACAAGGCAGTGGCCCCTTGATAAAGAAAAACTCAGCGCGCTGGAAGCCCTGGTGGAAGAGCAACTTGCCAAAGGTCATATCACTGAGACTACAAGTCCTTGGAATTCTCCTGTCTTTGTACTGAAAAAGCCCGGCACAAACAAATGGAGACTACTCCATGACCTACGAAAGATCAATGAGGTCATTAAAGACATGGGCCCCCTCCAACCCGGCCTGCCATCACCATCAATGCTGCCCCGAGACTGGCTGCTGGCCATCGTAGACATTAAAGACTGTTTCTTTAACATCCCACTCCATCCCCAGGACGCACCACGGTTTGCCTTCTCCATCCCCTCTCTTAACGATGAAGCCCCACTCAGAAGATACCATTGGCTCGTCCTCCCACAAGGCATGAAGAACAGCCCCACCATCTGCCAGTGGTACGTCGCCCACATTCTATCCCCCATCAGGAGCCTGTTTCCAGAAGCAATCATTTACCACTATATGGATGACATCCTAATCTGTGCATCAGAAAAAACTTACTTGGACAGAACTCTTAAAAAGACAATTGAAACCATAGAAGAAGCAGGGTTCGAGATTCGTGAAGACAAAGTGCAGCACTCCAGCCCATGGACTTACCTCGGCCTCCAGATCCGTGAGAGAACCATCGTACCCCAGCAACTCTCCATCAAAAAGGACCCTAAAACCCTAAGGGACTTACATAGCCTGTGTGGATCCATAAATTGGATACGCCCCCTACTGGGAGTTACAAATGAAGACCTTGATCCCCTCTTCAACCTCCTCCACGGCAGCAAAGACTTGGACTCTCCATGCGTCCTCACACCTGAAGCCCGAGATACCATCACTAAAGTCCAAGAAGCCCTGTCTTCACGCCAAGCCCATCGCATTGAACCCAGCCTGCCTCTTCAGTTTGCAGTTTTGGGTAAAGCTCCCTGTTTCCATGGACTGATCTTCCAATGGGACCCTAAACTCAGAGACCCTTTGCTGATACTTGAATGGGTCTTCACAAGCCATCAACCTACAAAGAGATTAACCACCTTCCAAGAAGTAATGGCACATTTAATAAAAAAGGCCAGAACTCGTCTCCGCTCTCTTGCAGGGTGTGAGTTCACAGGCATATACTTGCCATTGACCACTGAAGATCTGAGGCTGTTGCTCCGGACCAATGAGAGCCTCCAGTTAGCCCTAGATAGCTACACAGGCCAAATTTCCGTTCACATGCCAAAACATAGACTTTTCTACCGTGAAGCAGCTTTTAAATTGATCCCAAAATTAATCCAAAGTAGAAAACCTCTTAAAGCTCTGACCGTCTTTACTGATGGTTCGTCACATCGGTCTGTCATGACATGGAGACAACCCAATACCCAGAAATGGGAATCTGATATCCAAATAATAGAGGGATCTCCACAGATTGCTGAATTAGCAGCTGTTGTCAGAGCCTTTGAGAAGTTTAAAGATGAACCTTTTAATCTGGTCACAGATTCGGCTTATGTCGCCGGTATAGCTATGAGGGCTGAACATGCTTTTCTAAAGGAGGTCTCCAACCAAAAATTATACCAATTGGTTTCTACATTAATCCATTTAATCTCGCACAGAAAACAGCCTTACTACATTATGCATGTGAGGTCACACACTGACCTCCCTGGCCCCATTGCTGAAGGGAACAGGAGAGCAGATGCACTGGCCATGCCAGCAGAGACTGCAAATGTCCCTGACATCTTTGCCCAGGCAAAGTTGTCACATGCATTTTTTCACCAAAACATTCCTGCACTCGTCAGAATGTTCAAGCTTTCAAAAGATCAAGCAAAAGCTATCATTGCAACGTGCCCGAACTGCCAGAACTACCAAATACCATCTATGGCTACCGGAGTCAACCCCCGTGGTCTGAACAGCTGCCAATTGTGGCAAACCGATGTAACCCACTTCCCATCCTTTGGGAGATCCAAATACGTGCATGTGTCAGTTGACACATTTTCTGGGGCAGTGTTTGCGTCAGCCCATGCAGGAGAAAGTGCCATCCACGTCATCAAGCATTTTCTCCTTGCCTTCGCCACCCTGGGAGTCCCTGAAGAAATCAAAACAGATAATGGGCCTGCCTACACCTCTCACAAGTTAAAAGATTTCTTCAACCAATGGGGAATAAAACACAAGACAGGCATACCTAGCAATCCCACAGGACAATCCATCGTAGAAAGGACCCACCAAACCCTCAAAAGAGTCCTCAACCAGCAACGGAGACAACAGAAATCTTGTCTCCTGTTGAAAGACTCTGTAAGGCTCTCTATGTCATTAACTTCCTAAATGGTACATCATCAGAGCCTGACCCCCCAGTACTCCGCCACTTCTCAAATTCAACCCAAGCTAAGCTCACGGAGAAGCCACCAGTGCTGGTGAAGGACCCTGAAACACACCAGGTCTCTGGGCCTTTCCAATTGATTACCTGGGGGAGAGGCTACGCCTGTGTCCAGCTACCATCTGGCCCGAAGTGGTTCCCAGGAAAAAGCATTAAACCATACTTAGGCCCTACAGACACTGCTACCACAAACACCAAGAACTCTCCTGAGACAAATACAGGACCTCCACAAAACCAGACCAGCTCATCATGGAGACGAAAACGTCGCCGGATGCCCACCAACCAAGAAGAAGATCGTCCCAGCACATGGCAACAGATGAAACAGAAAGCTGAACAAGAAGCTACAGCAAACAGTCAAGCCATAGGCCAGACACAGCCTGGAAAAACTGATCCCTAGTTTATATGTTATCACCCCTCACTACCCCAAAATATCCCCTTCCCTCAACCCTTGTCAAACCTCCCTAAACCCCAAAAACCTCCCCTCTCACCACAAAGCTAACAAATCTTGCTTGTATTCCCTCTCAGAAGCCCCATCCCTGCCCAAAGATGAAATGTATCTATGTTGATGCTGTCCTCACCACAGCCTTGATGACCTAAAAGTAGACAATGATTTTTTGGACGATGGGGAATAACGGGATGGACTGCATCTTTGATTAAGGGAGCTTTGTGGGTATTCATTGTAATTATTATTGTGTTACTTATGTTCTCTTGCCTCCTACGTTGCTGCCGAAAGGCTGCTGGGAATGCCCTTTTAATAAATACAGAAGGGGGAGTTGTGGGATATGCCCAGCCACTGCCCTGGAGGGATGTCTGCTGAGATAAAGGATTTCGCAATCGCCCAGCAGGACTCCCTGGAAAAGACTTTTGAGTTATGGTGAAGGAAAGTAGACCCACAATCCTTTGGGAGACCCTATGCAGATCATTCTGTAACCCACTGGTCTATCCCAGGCCCTCTGTAATCCATTGGTCCCCTTGCTGATCCCCTGTATCCCTATAAAAGACCAGTTCGCCTCTGTAGCGGGGAGAGCTCATCCCTGGCCTTCCCTTCGCCGGAGGGAACCCACAATAAAGCTCCCTTCGTGCAGAACCAGCCATATGGGTCTTCTCGTCTCTCTCTCCGGTCTGGTTTGGCCTAGAGGCAGCCCTGCAGAGCTGAGCTGAAATCACGAGCTGATAATCACTAAAGAGCTGATAGCTTCTGCAAGGGCTCCTCTGCCAGCAGCTGAGAGGAAGACACCGGACCTCGGGCAGGCGATTCCTTTCGGGACCATCTCCCCGGACCGGTCATCTCTTCCTGGGTCGCAGCCACGGACCCCACCACCAGCTGTAATAGATTCTATTTGTTAATTGGCCAATAAGATTAACACTCGATTCTAGTTTTCCTTTTCTTAACCTATCCTGGTCTCATTCTAACAGTCGTAAGCCTTACACCACTGTTACACAGGTATTACACAGATCTGCATACACAGTTTCTATCAGCTCTTATTGGTTATGTGAACACTCTATCTAAAAAATGTGAACAGTGCAATTTTATCCATATTTTGTCTAAAGTAAAGAATTCTTTGAAAAGGTAACACTGCTGCAGCAAGAACTGTGTTTAAGATCTCTGCTACAGCTTTTTAATGTTTAAGGCACTTAGCATATATTTCTACTGAAGTTAAAAATCTGTATTTCTTTTTCACTTGGGCGTGGTGTCATATATCTCAGCTTGTCCAAAGGTTTTAATTCAACCCCAGTGCTTTGGCTTCCCTCTGAGCCTGACTCCAGAGGAGCTTTCACTCCAACAGAGTGAATCTTGCCAATGAATCTGTTGAGCTTTCTAATTTAATACTACATGTGACTTTTGCTCATACGCTTGCCGGTGACTTTTGGAGCAATCTCAAGCCTGCTCGTTCAGGACACCTGGGAGGAGCCGCTTTAGGATATGGATCCCAAAAGAAGCAAGAGGTGCCAGGAAGCGCCGCTGATCGGGACAGAGCCCCTGTGCCTGCTGCTGCCCCACACTGAACAGGTCAGTGGAATGTTCTCCTTCCTCCCTGCCCCACCTTCCTCTCCTCCTGCAGCTGCTCTGTGCCTGCCACCCTCTCCCGCTGACTGCAGTGCCCTCCCCAGCTCCTCCCTGCTCTGCCCTGCTCTTCAATTCTGCATCTTGATACCAAAATGGGCCGGAATAAACTTTCTAACACAATGGGAAGCAGGAGGAAGCAGGAATTCTTTACCTGTGCAGGACACACAGGAGGATCTCTCCTTGTTCTGTGTGTGTGGGGAGACTTTACAGCAGGGGTTTTATCCACTAGAAACACACACAGCTATTAAAACTTTTTTCTTGTCTGGTGCATAATCATCCCTTTCCTAGGACTCATTTCCATGCATCCTCCTCCTCCTGGGAGTCCTTTCATGATCCTGGAGGTTCATCAGGAGGGGTCTCTGGTGCTCCTATTCACTGAGTGCTGCCATATTAAAGTGACCTCGCCTTGAACTTTTCCTTTGGCCATGTGCTGTTGCTTCTTGTGACAGAACTGCCCCAGAACCACTGCAGGCCTCCAGATCTGTTCCTGCACTGGCTCCAGCCACGTTTAGCATCCTGTGTGCACACTTTTACATACTTTTATCTTTTTGGCCACTTACGCTTTCGGCAACTACAGGGGAGCTAAAAATGTTTATTCTCTATGTTATTTACCAATCCCTTGCTGAACAGCCCAACCCTCCCACCTCCCTCTCCCACCCCACCATTCCCACCGCCCTCCTCCCCTGCACATCTCACTTCTCTCCACCGAATCCTTCCCACTGCAGGGAGCTGCTGAGGAGCTGCTTGGTCCATCCCTGGATTCTCCAAGCACTGACTGCCCATCCACTCTGACCACAGCCGGGGCCACATCCCAGCGCCTGCCCAGCGTCCATCCATGGAGGTGAGCTCCGTGTTCCCACCTCCCACCTCACCCACCGAAGTAGCCGATCTGTGTGAGATAGATGTCACCGACGTGGCCATACACAGTGTGACACTGCTCATCTGCCTCTGTGGGCTGGCTGGGAATGGGGCTGTGGTCCGGCTCCTCACACTGCAAGGCCGCATTGTTCGCATCTTTGACCTGGCTGCTTTCGACTTCATCTTCCTCCTCCTCGTGCTCCCCTCCTCCCTGCTCTTCCTGCTGGACGACGTGTCTTGCTCTCCTATCATGCCCCTGGTGTACGTGAGCTTCCTTTTCCAACTGTCCATGATGTCCTGCTACTGGGGGCTCTTCCGGCTGGCACGCCTCGATGTGGTTAGTGACGTGAGAAAGCTCCTCCAGCTCTGCCGGTGCCACCCTCCCCTGCGCCTGCTGTGGGTGATCGGCGGTGTCCAATACTGTGCCTTCTTCGCTCTCTTCACTGTCATTCCCACGGTGACATTTCTGTGCCCATTGCACGAGCAGGAGCACTGCCGGGTGGCTCTCACCTCTGTGTTTGCTGCCATCCTGCTCCTCATTGCTGCACCCGTGTTCATTTCCAGCACAATCGACATCGTTAAAGCCAAGTGTGGCTCCCAGCAGCAGCAACCCAAGAGGCGCGACATCGTTATCTTCCTCCTTGTGCTCTTCGCTCTCCCCATCAGTGTCTGGAATTTCCTGCAGCAGCTCGGTTACAATGTTGTGTCCTCCCAGGTTGTTTTCCTGCTCGCCTGCATCCACAGCACCATCAAACCCTTCATCTACTTCTCAGTGGGGACTTCCTGGAGGCCCTGCTCTGTGGGGAGGTGCTGGATGCTCTGTACCGTGGGGTCCCTCAGGGAATCCCTCCAGAGGGTCTTTGAGGAACCAGAAGAAAATACTCCCAGCAGCAATGCTGTGGCCAAGGACACGGTGATCTGAGCCTGTTGATCCCTTCTCCTGCACTGCTAAAGGACTCCGGGACAGTGGCTGAGGGATTCCTTGAGCCACCTGATCAATAAATATCCACGGGATCACCCTCCCTGGTGTGGTGTAATCCCGCAGGAGAAAAGAGCAGGGGCAGTGCCAAGGGCAATGTGGGAGGGATGCTCTGCAGGGAGCACATTGGAGCATGGATTTCCTCCTCCCTCCCGGTTCCTAGGACACTGTTCCCCAAAAGGATCCTTCCTCACAGGGCTGTCATCCCAAAAATCCCCGTGGCATGCTTCCTGCATCCCCCTGCAGTCTGATATCGATAAACAACTCCGTGAAATCTGAGCTGCCTTGGCTCCCTCTGCCAGCGCTCCCCGGCTTCCTCTGGCTCCTGCTGCCAGCCGGGAATGTGGGTGGAGGGAGGGGACACGGCCACGGCTGGTGCTGCCCGGAGCCCCCGTGATGCCGAGTGCCCGGAGCTGGGCTGGCACCGGCACAGGCGGCACGGGCAGGATGGCCCAGGGGCTCAGCACGGCCCCGGCTGCTCCGGGAGTGCCACGGCAAAGATGTGCCTGGTCCCGGCTGGAGCGGGGCAGGAGCGGGGCTGTCGGGGGCAAGGCGGCCCCGGGGGGCTCTGGGCGTGTGCGAGGGGTCAGGAGGGGTCAGGAAGGCTCTGGATGCTGCCGATCCCAAATGTCCGCGCTGGAGAGCAGCAGAGCCCGACGGGCAGCGCTTCAAGGTGGGGAGAGGCTGCCGGGCGGGAAACCTGCGGGATGGGATGGCATGGGATGGGATGGGATGGGATGGGATGGGATGGGATGGGATGGGATGGGATGGGATGGGATGGGATGGGATGGGATGGCATGGGATGGCATGGGATGGGAAGGGATGGGATGGAGGGCGGGGTGGGGTTGGGGATGGAGAGCATGGATGAGGATGGGATGGGGATAGGATGAGGAGCAGCTCAGCTGTGCTTCCTTGGGGGAAGTTTTGGCCATGATCCCGGAGCTCTTCCCAGAATGGGAGGTGCTTCTGACAAGCAGCCAGCTGCCTCACCAGCACTGCCAGCACTGCCAGCATTCCAGTGCCACCAGCACCCCCCTGCTGCTGGATGGACCATGACCCCTCAGGGAAGTGAAATGAGGAATGGTAGGAGCGTGTCGGGAGAGGGAAGGCAGTCGGAGAATGGGACATTCTGCACAGAAGGAGTGTTTCTAACCAGGAGGAAAGGAGGAGCCGTTTGCAAAACTGTTCATGTGGGGCTTCTGATAAAAGCCACTTCCTCTGTAGCAAAAAAAACCCCCAAGACAAATAACTCCGAGGAAGTGGAGCTCTGACAAAGTCAAAGTCACAATTTCTGACTCTCCCGTGACTGCACCGAGCCTGGGGGAGCAACACGAGGACAGGGCACAGAGAGGAGCTGGTGGCACAGCAGTGGGCACCTCCTGGTGATCTGGGCACTTTCTCCTTCGTGTTCCTGAGCTGGGAGGAGCCGCTTTAGGATGTGGATCCCAAAGGAGCAAGGGGTGCCAGGAAGCGCCGCTGATCGGGACAGAGCCCCTGTGCCTGCTGCTGCCCCACACTGAACAGGTCAGTGGAATGTTCTCCTTCCTCCCTGCCCCACCTTCCTCTCCTCCTGCAGCTGCTCTGTGCCTGCCACCCTCTCCTGGTGACCGCAGTGCCCTCCCCAGCTCCTCCCTGCTCTGCTCTGCTCTTCAATTCTGCATCTTGATACCAAAAGGAGCCAGAATAAACTTTCTAATGCAATGGGAAGCAGGAGGAAGCAGGAATTCTTTACCTGTGCAGGACACAGGAGGATCTCTCCTTGTTCTGTGTGTGTGGGGAGACTTTACAGCAGGGGTTTTATCCATTAGAAACACACAGAGGCATTAAGGCGTGGTTCTTGTCTGATACATAAACATCCCTTTCCTAGGACTCATCTCCATGCATCCTCCTCCTCCTGGGAGTCCTTTCATGATCCTGGAGGTTCATCAGGAGGGGTCCCTGGTGCTCCTATTCACTGAGTGCTGCCATATTAAAGGTGACCTCGCCTTGAACTTTTCCTTTGGCCATGTGCTGTTGCTTCTTGTGACAGAACTGCCCCAGAACCACTGCAGGCCTCCAGATCTGTTCCTGCACTGGCTCCAGCCACGTTTATCATCCTGTGTGCACACTTTCACATCCTTTTATCTTTTTGGCCACTTAAGCTTTTGGCAACTGCAGGGGAGCCAGAAATGTTTATTCTCTATGTTCTTTATCAATCCCCTGCCACACAGCCCAACCCTCCCACCTCCCTCTCCCACCCCACCATTCCCACCGCCCTCCTCCCCTGCACATCTCACTTCTCTCCACCGAACCCTTCCCACTGCAGGGAGCTGCTGAGGAGCCGCTTGGTCCATCCCTGGATTCTCCAAGCACTGACTGCCCATCCACTCTGACCACAGCTGGGGCCACATCCCAGCGCCTGCCCAGCATCCATCCATGGAGGTGAGCTCCGTGTCCCCACCTTCTGCCTCACCCACCGAAGGAGATGATCCATGTGAGACAGATGTCACCAGCGTGGCCATACACAGTGTGACACTGCTCATCTGCCTCTGTGGGCTGGCTGGGAACAGGGCTGTGCTCTGGCTCATGGTCATGACCGGCAGTGCTCTCTTCATCTTTAGCCTGGCTGTCGCTGACCTCATCTTCCTCCTCTTCGCACTCCCCTCCTCCCTGCTCTTCCTGCTGGAGGACGTGTCCTGCTCTCCTATCATGCCCCTGATGTACGTGAGCTTCCTTTTCCAGCTGTCCATGATGTCCTACTACTGGGGGCTGTTCTGGCTGACATTCATCAGTGCCGTATCAGACATGTACAACCTCTGCTGGCTCTGCTGCTGCTGGGAGATACCTGAACGCCTGCTGTGGGTGGTGTACAGGGTCCAGTTCTGGGCCTTCTTCGCTCTCATCACTGTCATTCCCACGGTGACATTCCTGTGCCCATCACACGAGCAGGAGCACTGCCGGCTGGCTCTCATCTCCATGTTCGCTCTCATCCTTCTCGTCTGTGGTGCACCCATGGTCATTTCCACATCAATCATTTTCATCAAGGCCAAGAGTGGCTCCCAGCAGCAGAAACCCAAGAGGCGTGACATCGTTATCTTCCTCGTTGTGCTCTTCACTCTCCTCCAGAGCCTCTGGAATTTCCTGCAGCAGCTCGGTTACACCAGTGTCTCCAGCCAGGTTCTTTTCCTGCTCGCCTGCATCCACAGCACCATCAAACCCCTAATCTACTTCTTGGCAGTGATATACAAGAGGCCCTGCTCTGTGAGATCCTTCAGGAACTCCCTCAGGAGGTTCTTTGAGGATCCAGAAGAAAATACTCCCAGCAGCAATGATCCTGCCATGGACTCGGTGATCTGAGCCTGTTGATCCCTTGCCCAGCGCTGCTGAAGGACCCCGGGACAGTGACTGAGGGATTCCTTGAGTCACACAACAATAAATACCCACGGGATCAGCCTCCCTGGGGTGGTTTATTCCTGCAGGAGAAGGGAGCAGGGTCAGTGCCACGGGCAATGTGGGAGGGATGCTCTGCAGGGAGCACACTGGAGCATGGATTTCCTCCTCCCTCCCAGCTCCACATGGCTCCAAGCAGTGCAGCCGGGCTCAGTCCTGCTCCCTGGCTCTATTCCCCATGGAATGACCCTCACTGCCTGGGTTCCAAGGAATAAACTCTTTCTCCTTTAGCTCAGCAGATGAGTTTCATGGCGTTTTGAGGGAGCTCTTTCCCAGAGAGGGTGGGACAGGTTAAGCCCTGGGGACACAGCCAGCACGGGGCAGCGGGGATTCCCCAAATCTCTGCGGGGCTGGTGCCTCTGGGTGGCAGGAGAGGGCTCGGGATGGCACGGAGCATCCTTCCCCTTCTGGCCGGCAGAGCCGGCCCTGCATTCCCGGTGATGGGAAGAGACACCAGGTAGGGCTGCAGAGCTGGGCAGGGACAGCAACATTCCCTTCCTCTTGGAGTGGCAATTTGTCACATCCCTTCATTCCAGAATGAAATCATTCTGAGTAAAGAGCAGGCTCAGAGGTGAACTCCACTGAACTCTTGTGCCTGTGACCAAAACCCGCTGGAAATATGGAAATTGACGTCACCAGGAGCTTGGACCATTGGATTGCACAGAAATTAGGGGGTTGTGCTGCTGTCCTGCACAACGGGGCCGTCCTCTGGTTGCCCAGCATCCATGTCCAAGGAAGCCCTTCAGCACCTCCATCCTGAACCCTGCCACCCTCAGGAGGAGCTGAACAGCGACTCTGCACAGCAGCTTCAGCCACAATCCCGGTCTCCTAGGTTAGCAAGCTAAGTCTCGGAAGTGTTGTTCTTCTTACAGCTTCCTCTGTGACTTGACAAAACCTATCAGGTGGCCAGTTTGTATATGGACAATTCTTTAAGCCACTTAAAGTTGTGACCGCCTCTGTGATCCACACTTAAGAACAGGAAACCCCGGGCAGAGCTCTCTCTGTCATTTCCGGTGCTGGGACAGGTTGCTGTGGGCTCCGTGTGGGGGCCAGTGGGCCCGGCCCAGAGATGATGGACCTGTTCCACCCGTGGACTCCCTCCCCCTCCCCCCCCCCCGACAGCAGGGCTGTGGGCAGCCAGATGGGCTTGGCTCCCCCCCCTCTCTACTTCGATAAGCCACATTCCAGCTGCAAGGCCGAGGTGAGATTAACCCTTTTATTGCTGTGAAGAGCTGAAAACCTGAGGGAAGAGAGAGAGAGGAGATGCTTAAAGCTGAAATTCTGTTGTGAAGCTATGATATATCAGAGTGTCCCATTGTAATTTCATGAAGATATGGGGGGTGGAGTGTTCAACTCGTGAGCAAAAGCACCTGCACTGAGATAGGCAGATGCTGACGCAGCTGTAATTTCATGAGAAGTTTGGACAGGGAGAGATGGACCACATGAGGACTTTGGCTCCAAATGGGAAAGGAGAAAACCTCAGTTCCTAGACATGCTCCCAGAGATGGTCCTAAAGATGAAGATGAGGAAGACCCTTTGCTCCCAGGAAAGGAGAAGGGCCTCTGTTCTTAGAGATGAAATGCTCACAGAGACGGGTGAAGAGAACTTTTGTTTCTGAATAGCTCAACCTTAAAATTGTACCCCAAAAACCTTCAAGAGTGGACCCTCGAAAGCAGTTGCAGGAAAAGCTGCAAGTCGGGGGAAGGGACTCACATGTGAGCAGAGAGACTCCTCTTCCTAAATGGACTGAACAATATTTGGAAGTGGGCAGCTGTCTCGTTGTGATAATGTTTCCATAGCACGAGCAAGAAGAGACTTCTCTTTCTAAATGGACTGAACAAGGTTATTATGGAAGTGGTAAACAGACTGAACATCTCAAGGGTTGTCTTTTTACATTGTCAGTGGGAGAAGGGAGGAAGGTGGGGGGAGGAGAGTTCTGAAGGTGTGGTATTTTTTTTCTTTCCCTTCTTTTGGGTCTGTTAATAAACTTCTTTATATTCTTTCAAGTTTGGTGCCTGCTTTGCGTTTCTCCTAATTCAAATCTGACAGAAGATAAACAGTAATGAGTATTTTGGACCAAACCACTACACGAAATTGGTGTTTCTGCCCAGTTACAAACCCAACCCGCTACACCAGGCTCTGCTGATCTTTGCCATTCTGGTACTACCCCTACATGAAATTGGCATTTATTGCTTTTGTTTCATTACAGCGTGGGAACTCTGACCCCAGAATGTGGTGAATAAATAATATCTGGGCTTTGCTGCAGAGCCTGTCCCTGCTGAACAGTGTCCAAAATGGCTCCTTTCCTTCTTTTGTCCCACTCTAAAGCCCCTGCCTTGTCTGAGGAGGGCAGGTACCTGTCTCATAGCAGAGCCCTTCCTAAGGCTGCTGCCTGCCATGGTTGGGATGATGCTGACAGTGCCAAGAGCTCCTCATCCCTCCTGGGAGAGAGCTGGGCAGCAGCCCCATCTCTTACTCGGGGGGAAGTTGTCCCTCCTTTTCCCACGGCCTCAAATCCAGGGGAAACCAACGTTCCACTGCTTCTGGAAAGGGAAGTGAGAGGGAAAGCCATGGCTGGTGAGTCAGGCTTTGGAGACACACGTGAGGTGTCTCCAAATCCTAAAAAGCATTTATTAACAGAGTTGTGAATAGTGAAGAGAGCAGAGCAACTCCCACATCTGGGAGGGTTTTTCTCTCCCTGTCTCCCGTTTTCCTGTCCATTGGAAAGGAGAAACTTTCCAAGGTACAACCTCTTGTCCAGGAAAGAACAACTCAGCCAGGGAGAGTCTCCCAAGGCAAGTGCAGAAGGAGCTCTCTTGGTTTGAAAGACAAGGAGAGAATCTCCCTTGGAATGCAGAATATGACCCCCTTCCCTCCGAATGATTATAACTTTGAAATGAAGGGGCTTTCAGGCAAAGCTGTGGGAGAAGGAATCACAGTCCTTCACTGGCATGTGTGTGTGTAACAGGGAAACAAACACCAGCAATGGCAGCCACGAGTGACAAAGGGAAAAGGAGCAGCAAAGCCGCTGACCTCTCTCTGCCCTCTCCGCACGCCCTTTCCCGTCGCTGCAGTCCCGGGCACAGCTCCCGGGGCACGGGGCAGGGGAGATGGTTCCCCATGGGCAGCACTGCCAAGCGGGGCCCGCTGAGCTCTCCTGGGCTGCAGCGGCTGCCACCAGCTGTGTCCTCTGAGGGGGACGCCTCTCAGAGCCAGCAAAGCCTCAGGTTTGCTGTAGCTTGGAGATCGCCAAACCACAGCGTGTGCTGGGCCAATCGCCTCGCTCCTCTCCACCTCCATCATGGCCACAGTGATTTCCTGTGCCAGTCACATAAGCCCAAGAACTGCTGGGTGGCTCACATCTTCATGTATACCCTCAGCCTCTTCCTCTTCACTCCAGCCATGGTCATTTCCAGAACAGTCCTCCTCAGTAAGGTCTAGCAGCAAGAACACAAGAGGTTGGACATCGTTGTCTCCCTCACTGTGCTTGTCTTTGCCCTCCTCACTCTCCCTCCCCGGCCTCTGGAATTTCCTGCAAAATCTTGGCTACTCCATTATGTCCTCCAATGGTGTGTTCCTGCTCATCTGCATCCACAGCACCATCAACACCTTCATCTACTCCTTGGCTGGGAGGTGCTGGAAGCCCTGCTCCATGGCGGCCCTCTGGCTCTCCCTCCAGAGGGTCTTTGAGGAGACAGAGGAAAACACGGCCCACAGCAATCATACTGCCATGGACAGTCTGCTCTGAGCCTGCTGATCCCTCCCACTGCACTGCTGAGGGACCCCAGGACAGTGGCTGAGGGATTCCTTGAGTCCCCTGATCAATCAATATCCCTGGGATCACCCTCCCTGGGCTGGTGCATCCCCTCACCCTTTCCAGGCCGCACTGGGATCTGAGAAATGCTCCTTAGGCCTCAGCCTTGAGCACCAGCCCCTGGGCTCAGCTCCCCTGGGGCTGGTCAGAAACTCCGTCTGCTCCCAGGAGCTGCTGCTGTCCAACGACCTCCTGGGATTTTAGGAACACCCTTGGACATTGTTTTTCTTGCCTGAATGCCACAAGGTCCCTGCTCTCACCCTTGCACAGAAAGCTGCCGACCCAAAGTGTGGCCAGGGTGAAACATGGCTGTGACTGAAGCCCATCTCTTGGGGCCCTGCATCCAGCGCTCCAAAAGGAGCCCCTTGGAGCTCTCCTGGGCCCAGCAGCGCTGACCAGAACCTCCCTCGCAGCGGGGCCTCTCCCAGCCGGGAACTCTCCCGTTTGCTGCCCTCGGGGCATCCCCGAACGCCGACGGCTCCCGGGCCGATCCCCCACTGCCCGAGGCTCAGCCCCTGGCCCGGTGGGGAGATGCAAAGGCAGCCAGAGAGAGCATTGCTCTGCCTCCGGGGGAATCTCCCACAGGGGGATTTTCACCCCGCACTGACTCTCTCTGTCTGTGCACACACGGCTGCGGCTGCTGTGGCAAGTGGGGCAGAAATGCTGCTCTCTCCGGTGTTTAAGTACCTGAGACATCTCAGTGAGTCAGGCCTGAGGGAAGGTTAAGTCATGAGCTGTAATTTCAGCTAAAATCTCTTCAGTGTCATCCTTTTGCTAAATTGATAATTTTAAGGGATAAGAGCATGAATGGCTGGGAGAAGAAGCAGAGACACGGCCCAGGATCCTGGGTGGAATGGGGCAGGAGTGGAGCTCTCAGGGGGTGGGGGAGAAAAGGCGATCCCGGAGGGGTCTGGAGGTTGTCAGAGGAGTCTGGAAGGGTCGGAGGGGTCCGGAAGGGTCTGGAGGAGGTCCGAGGGGGTCTGGATGCCGGCGATCCCAAATCGTCCCACTGGAGAACAGCAGAGCCCAACAGGCTCAGAGACGGAGAGCGGCCACCGGCTGGGAAACCTCTGCCACAGGACGGGACAGGAGGCGATGGGAGGGGATGGGGTGGGACGGGACGGGAGGGGACGGGACAGGACGGCACGGCACGGCATGCAAGTGGGGCAGACGTGGGGATGCTGAGCCAAGGTGAGGATTGGATGCGGATAGGATAGGATGAGGAGCAGTTCAAAGGTACTTCCTTGGGTGCAGGGGAGGTTTTGGCAATGATCCCAGAGCTCTTTGCAGAGTGGAAGTTTATTCTTACAGGCACCCAGCTGCCTCACTACCACAGCCAGCATTCCAATGCCACCAGCACCACCAGCATCCCCCTGCTGCTGGAGGGACTATGAACCCTCAGGGAAGTGAAACGAGGAATGGTAGAAACCTGTTGGGAGAGGGAAGGCAGTCGGAGAATGGGACATTCTGTAGGGATGGAGGATTTCTAACCAAAAGGAAATCAGGAGCCATTTGCAAAATTGTTCAGGTGAGGCCTCTGATAAAAGCCACTTCATCTGTAGGAAAAAAACCCAAGACAAATTACTCCGAGGAAGTGGAGCTCTGACAAAGTCAAAGTCACAATTTCTGACTCTCCTGTGACTCCACCCAGCCTGGGAGAGCAACACGAGGACAGGGCACAGAGAGGAGCTGGTGGGACAGCAGTGGGCACCTCCTGGTGATCTGGGCACTTTCTCCTTCGTGTTCCTGAGCTGGGAGGAGCCACTTTAGGATGTGGATCCCAAAGGAGCAAGGGGTGCCAGGAAGCGCCGCTGATCGGGACAGAGCCCCTGTGCCTGCTGCTGCCCCACACTGAACAGGTCAGTGGAATGTTCTCCTTCCTCCCTGCCCCACCTTCCTCTCCTCCTGCAGCTGCTCTGTTCCTGCCACCCTCTCCTGGTGACCGAAGTGCCCTTCCCAGCTCCTCCCTGCCCTGCCCTGCTCTTCCATTCTGCATCTTGATACCAAAAGGGGCTGGAATAAACTTTCTAAAACAATGGGAAGTGTGAAGAAGCAGGAATTCTTTACCTGTGCAGGACACACAGGAGGATCTCTCCTTGTTCTGTGTGTGGGGGGAGACTTTACAGCAGGGGTTTTATCCATTAGAAACACACAGAGGCATTCCGGCGTGGTTCTTGTCTGATACATAAACATCCCTTTCCTAGGACTCAGTTCCATGCATCCACCTCCTCCTGGGAGTCCTTTCATGATCCTGGAGGTTCATCAGGAGGGGTCTCTGGTGCTCCTATTCACTGAGTGCTGCCATATTAAAGGTGACCTCGCCTTGAACTTTTCCTTTGGCCATGCGCTGCTGCTTCTTGTGACAGAACTGCTCCAGAACCACTGCAGGCCTCGAGATCTGTTCCTGCACTCCCTCCAGCCACGTTTAGCATCCTGTGTGCACACTTTCACATCCTTGTAGGAGCTTGGGTGGGTCGGACGGTCGGGACGGATGGAGACGAGAGATCTCTGTAGTCAGATCTTGGAACATGCGGTTTATTGCAAAGGGCGTGGGTACAGGGGCACTGCTTAGAGCTGCAGCTGGCAGCTCTGAGCAGGCCCAAGAGAGCAAGAGAGTAAGCGGGTAAGTAAAGAGAGAGAGAGAGAGATAAGTAAGAGAGGAATCAGAGTGTGTGTCTGAAGTCCTGGTTACAATACAATAAATCATCTTCTGTACTGAATATTCTAATTGTCACTAACCAATCTAATACAAGATACAAATCCTATAGCATTTACATACAGCCTATAAGAGTTCTTATATGACCATAGAGTGTTACATCTTAACTTCTAAAAACTACTCTTTGGACCCCTTCTGCTGAGCTAGTAGGGTCTGCTCTGACCCTTGGACCTGCCTGCAAGCAGAGGGTATTGTTCAATCAAGAGGGGATTACCTTCAGTCGGCCATACCATTGTTTTCCAGTTGTTCAGTAACTAAGACTTGGTATTTCAAAAATGGCTTTCATTTCGATGTCGCTTATAGTTTTCATATTCCCAAAATCTTTTCTCAGGCAATCATATTTATAAGGCTTTCCTGTTTCATCTTCCCCAACACATCCTTTTACCTTTTTGGCCACTTACGCTTTCGGCAACTACAGGGGAGCCAGAAATGTTTATTCTCTATGTTCTTTATCAATCCCCATCCAAACAGCCCAACCCTCCCACCTCCCTCTCCCACCCCACCATTCCCACCGCCCTCCTCCCCTGCACATCTCACTTCTCTCCACCGAATCCTTCCCACTGCAGGGAGCTGCTGAGGAGCCGCTTGGTCCATCCCTGGATTCTCCAAGCACTGACTGCCCATCCACTCTGACCACAGCCGGGGCCACATCCCAGCGCCTGCCCAGCGTCCATCCATGGAGGTGAGCTCCGTGTTCCCACCTTCTGCCTCACCCACCGAAGGAGATGATCCATGTGAGACAGATGTCACCAACATGGCCATACACAGTGTGACACTGCTCATCTGCCTCTGTGGGCTGGCTGGGAACGGGGCTGTGCTCTGGCTCATGGTCATGACCAGCAGTGCTCTCTTCATCTTTAGCCTGGCTGTCGCTGACCTCATCTTCCTCCTCTTCACACTCCCCTCCGCCCTGCTCTTCCTGCTGGAGGACGTGTCCTGCTCTCCTATCCTGCCCCTGATGTACATGAGCTTCCTTTTCCAGCTGTCCATGATGTCCTACTACTGGGGGCTGTTCCGGCTGACATTCATCAGTGCCGTATCAGACATGGACAGCCTCTGCTGGCTCTGCTGCTGCTGGGAGATACCTGAACGCCTGCTGTGGGTGGTGTACAGGGTCCAGTTCTGGGCCTTCTTCGCTCTCATCACTGTCATTCCCACGGTGACATTCCTGTGCCCATCACACGAGCAGGAGCACTGCCGGCTGGCTCTCATCTCCATGTTCGCTCTCATCCTTCTCGTCTGTGGTGCACCCATGGTCATTTCCACATCAATCATTTTCATCAAGGCCAAGAGTGGCTCCCAGCAGCAGAAACCCAAGAGGCGTGACATCGTTATCTTCCTCGTTGTGCTCTTCACTCTCCTCCAGAGCCTCTGGAATTTCCTGCAGCAGCTCGGTTACACCAGTGTCTCCAGCCAGGTTCTTTTCCTGCTCGCCTGCATCCACAGCACCATCAAACCCCTAATCTACTTCTTGGCAGTGATATACAAGAGGCCCTGCTCTGTGAGATCCTTCAGGAACTCCCTCAGGAGGTTCTTTGAGGATCCAGAAGAAAATACTCCCAGCAGCTATGATCCTGCCATGGACTCGGTGATCTGAGCCTGTTGCTCCCTTGCCCTGCGCTGCTGAAGGACCCCGGGACAGTGACCGAGGGATTCCTTGAGTGACCTCATCAATAAATATCCAGGGGATCAGCCTCCCTGGGGTGGTTTATTCCTGCAGGAGAAGGGAGCAGGGGCAGTGCCACGGGCGATGAGGGAGGGATGCTCTGCAGGGAGCACACTGGAGCATGGATTTCCTCCTCCCTCCCAGCTCCACATGGCTCCAAGCAGCACAGCCAGGCTCAGTCCTGCTCCCTGGCTCTATTCCTCATGGAATGACCCTCACTGCCTGGGCCCCAGGGAATAAACTCCTTCTCCTTTAGCTCAGCAGATGAGTTTCATGGCGTTTTGAGGGAGCTCTTACCCAGAAAGGGTGGGACAGGTTAAGCCCTGGGGACACAGCCAGCACGGGGCAGCGGGGATTCCCCAAATCTCTGCGGGGCTGGTGCCTCTGGGTGGCAGGAGAGGGCTCGGGATGGCACGGAGCATCCTTCCCCTTCTGGCCGGCAGAGCCGGCCCTGCATTCCCGGTGATGGGAAGAGACACCAGGTAGGGCTGCAGAGCTGGGCAGGGACAGCAACATTCCCTTCCTCTTGGAGTGGCAATTTGTCACATCCCTTCATTCCAGAATGAAATCATTCTGAGTAAAGAGCAGGCTCAGAGGTGAACTCCACTGAACTCTTGTGCCTGTGACCAAAACCCGCTGGAAATATGGAAATTGACGTCACCAGGAGCTTGGACCATTGGATTGCACAGAAATTAGGGGGTTGTGCTGCTGTCCTGCACAACGGGGCCGTCCTCTGGTTGCCCAGCATCCATGTCCAAGGAAGCCCTTCAGCACCTCCATCCTGAACCCTGCCACCCTCAGGAGGAGCTGAACAGCGACTCTGCACAGCAGCTTCAGCCACAATCCCGGTCTCCTAGGTTAGCAAGCTAAGTCTCGGAAGTGTTGTTCTTCTTACAGCTTCCTCTGTGACTTGACAAAACCTATCAGGTGGCCAGTTTGTATATGGACAATTCTTTAAGCCACTTAAAGTTGTGACCGCCTCTGTGATCCACACTTAAGAACAGGAAACCCCGGGCAGAGCTCTCTCTGTCATTTCCGGTGCTGGGACAGGTTGCTGTGGGCTCCGTGTGGGGGCCAGTGGGCCCGGCCCAGAGATGATGGACCTGTTCCACCCGTGGACTCCCTCCCCCTCCCCCCCCCCCGACAGCAGGGCTGTGGGCAGCCAGATGGGCTTGGCTCCCCCCCCTCTCTACTTCGATAAGCCACATTCCAGCTGCAAGGCTGAGGTGAGATTAACCCTTTTATTGCTGTGAAGAGCTGAAAACCTGAGGGAAGAGAGAGAGAGGAGATGCTTAAAGCTGAAATTCTGTTGTGAAGCTATGATATATCAGAGTGTCCCATTGTAATTTCATGAAGATATGGGGGGTGGAGTGTTCAACTCGTGAGCAAAAGCACCTGCACTGAGATAGGCAGATGCTGACGCAGCTGTAATTTCATGAGAAGTTTGGACAGGGAGAGATGGACCACATGAGGACTTTGGCTCCAAATGGGAAAGGAGAAAACCTCAGTTCCTAGACATGCTCCCAGAGATGGTCCTAAAGATGAAGATGAGGAAGACCCTTTGCTCCCAGGAAAGGAGAAGGGCCTCTGTTCTTAGAGATGAAATGCTCACAGAGACGGGTGAAGAGAACTTTTGTTTCTGAATAGCTCAACCTTAAAATTGTACCCCAAAAACCTTCAAGAGTGGACCCTCGAAAGCAGTTGCAGGAAAAGCTGCAAGTCGGGGGAAGGGACTCACATGTGAGCAGAGAGACTCCTCTTCCTAAATGGACTGAACAATATTTGGAAGTGGGCAGCTGTCTCGTTGTGATAATGTTTCCATAGCACGAGCAAGAAGAGACTTCTCTTTCTAAATGGACTGAACAAGGTTATTATGGAAGTGGTAAACAGACTGAACATCTCAAGGGTTGTCTTTTTACATTGTCAGTGGGAGAAGGGAGGAAGGTGGGGGGAGGAGAGTTCTGAAGGTGTGGTATTTTTTTTCTTTCCCTTCTTTTGGGTCTGTTAATAAACTTCTTTATATTCTTTCAAGTTTGGTGCCTGCTTTGCGTTTCTCCTAATTCAAATCTGACAGAAGATAAACAGTAATGAGTATTTTGGACCAAACCACTACACGAAATTGGTGTTTCTGCCCAGTTACAAACCCAACCCGCTACACCAGGCTCTGCTGATCTTTGCCATTCTGGTACTACCCCTACATGAAATTGGCATTTATTGCTTTTGTTTCATTACAGCGTGGGAACTCTGACCCCAGAATGTGGTGAATAAATAATATCTGGGCTTTGCTGCAGAGCCTGTCCCTGCTGAACAGTGTCCAAAATGGCTCCTTTCCTTCTTTTGTCCCACTCTAAAGCCCCTGCCTTGTCTGAGGAGGGCAGGTACCTGTCTCATAGCAGAGCCCTTCCTAAGGCTGCTGCCTGCCATGGTTGGGATGATGCTGACAGTGCCAAGAGCTCCTCATCCCTCCTGGGAGAGAGCTGGGCAGCAGCCCCATCTCTTACTCGGGGGGAAGTTGTCCCTCCTTTTCCCACGGCCTCAAATCCAGGGGAAACCAACGTTCCACTGCTTCTGGAAAGGGAAGTGAGAGGGAAAGCCATGGCTGGTGAGTCAGGCTTTGGAGACACACGTGAGGTGTCTCCAAATCCTAAAAAGCATTTATTAACAGAGTTGTGAATAGTGAAGAGAGCAGAGCAACTCCCACATCTGGGAGGGTTTTTCTCTCCCTGTCTCCCGTTTTCCTGTCCATTGGAAAGGAGAAACTTTCCAAGGTACAACCTCTTGTCCAGGAAAGAACAACTCAGCCAGGGAGAGTCTCCCAAGGCAAGTGCAGAAGGAGCTCTCTTGGTTTGAAAGACAAGGAGAGAATCTCCCTTGGAATGCAGAATATGACCCCCTTCCCTCCGAATGATTATAACTTTGAAATGAAGGGGCTTTCAGGCAAAGCTGTGGGAGAAGGAATCACAGTCCTTCACTGGCATGTGTGTGTGTAACAGGGAAACAAACACCAGCAATGGCAGCCACGAGTGACAAAGGGAAAAGGAGCAGCAAAGCCGCTGACCTCTCTCTGCCCTCTCCGCACGCCCTTTCCCGTCGCTGCAGTCCCGGGCACAGCTCCCGGGGCACGGGGCAGGGGAGATGGTTCCCCATGGGCAGCACTGCCAAGCGGGGCCCGCTGAGCTCTCCTGGGCTGCAGCGGCTGCCACCAGCTGTGTCCTCTGAGGGGGACGCCTCTCAGAGCCAGCAAAGCCTCAGGTTTGCTGTAGCTTGGAGATCGCCAAACCACAGCGTGTGCTGGGCCAATCGCCTCGCTCCTCTCCACCTCCATCATGGCCACAGTGATTTCCTGTGCCAGTCACATAAGCCCAAGAACTGCTGGGTGGCTCACATCTTCATGTATACCCTCAGCCTCTTCCTCTTCACTCCAGCCATGGTCATTTCCAGAACAGTCCTCCTCAGTAAGGTCTAGCAGCAAGAACACAAGAGGTTGGACATCGTTGTCTCCCTCACTGTGCTTGTCTTTGCCCTCCTCACTCTCCCTCCCCGGCCTCTGGAATTTCCTGCAAAATCTTGGCTACTCCATTATGTCCTCCAATGGTGTGTTCCTGCTCATCTGCATCCACAGCACCATCAACACCTTCATCTACTCCTTGGCTGGGAGGTGCTGGAAGCCCTGCTCCATGGCGGCCCTCTGGCTCTCCCTCCAGAGGGTCTTTGAGGAGACAGAGGAAAACACGGCCCACAGCAATCATACTGCCATGGACAGTCTGCTCTGAGCCTGCTGATCCCTCCCACTGCACTGCTGAGGGACCCCAGGACAGTGGCTGAGGGATTCCTTGAGTCCCCTGATCAATCAATATCCCTGGGATCACCCTCCCTGGGCTGGTGCATCCCCTCACCCTTTCCAGGCCGCACTGGGATCTGAGAAATGCTCCTTAGGCCTCGGCCTTGAGCACCAGCCCCTGGGCTCAGCTCCCCTGGGGCTGGTCAGAAACTCCGTCTGCTCCCAGGAGCTGCTGCTGTCCAACGACCTCCTGGGATTTTAGGAACACCCTTGGACATTGTTTTTCTTGCCTGAATGCCACAAGGTCCCTGCTCTCACCCTTGCACAGAAAGCTGCCGACCCAAAGTGTGGCCAGGGTGAAACATGGCTGTGACTGAAGCCCATCTCTTGGGGCCCTGCATCCAGCGCTCCAAAAGGAGCCCCTTGGAGCTCTCCTGGGCCCAGCAGCGCTGACCAGAACCTCCCTCGCAGCGGGGCCTCTCCCAGCCGGGAACTCTCCCGTTTGCTGCCCTCGGGGCATCCCCGAACGCCGACGGCTCCCGGGCCGATCCCCCACTGCCCGAGGCTCAGCCCCTGGCCCGGTGGGGAGATGCAAAGGCAGCCAGAGAGAGCATTGCTCTGCCTCCGGGGGAATCTCCCACAGGGGGATTTTCACCCCGCACTGACTCTCTCTGTCTGTGCACACACGGCTGCGGCTGCTGTGGCAAGTGGGGCAGAAATGCTGCTCTCTCCGGTGTTTAAGTACCTGAGACATCTCAGTGAGTCAGGCCTGAGGGAAGGTTAAGTCATGAGCTGTAATTTCAGCTAAAATCTCTTCAGTGTCATCCTTTTGCTAAATTGATAATTTTAAGGGATAAGAGCATGAATGGCTGGGAGAAGAAGCAGAGACACGGCCCAGGATCCTGGGTGGAATGGGGCAGGAGTGGAGCTCTCAGGGGGTGGGGGAGAAAAGGCGATCCCGGAGGGGTCTGGAGGTTGTCAGAGGAGTCTGGAAGGGTCGGAGGGGTCCGGAAGGGTCTGGAGGAGGTCCGAGGGGGTCTGGATGCCGGCGATCCCAAATCGTCCCACTGGAGAACAGCAGAGCCCAACAGGCTCAGAGACGGAGAGCGGCCACCGGCTGGGAAACCTCTGCCACAGGACGGGACAGGAGGCGATGGGAGGGGATGGGGTGGGACGGGACGGGAGGGGACGGGACAGGACGGCACGGCACGGCATGCAAGTGGGGCAGACGTGGGGATGCTGAGCCAAGGTGAGGATTGGATGCGGATAGGATAGGATGAGGAGCAGTTCAAAGGTACTTCCTTGGGTGCAGGGGAGGTTTTGGCAATGATCCCAGAGCTCTTTGCAGAGTGGAAGTTTATTCTTACAGGCACCCAGCTGCCTCACTTGCACAGCCAGCATTCCAATGCCACCAGCACCACCAGCATCCCCCTGCTGCTGGAGGGACTATGAACCCTCAGGGAAGTGAAACGAGGAATGGTAGAAACCTGTTGGGAGAGGGAAGGCAGTCGGAGAATGGGACATTCTGTAGGGATGGAGGATTTCTAACCAAAAGGAAATCAGGAGCCATTTGCAAAATTGTTCAGGTGAGGCCTCTGATAAAAGCCACTTCATCTGTAGGAAAAAAACCCCAAGACAAATAACTCCGAGGAAGTGGAGCTCTGACAAAGTCAAAGTCACAATTTCTGACTCTCCTGTGACTCCACCCAGCCTTGGGGAGCAACACGAGGACAGGGCACGGAGAGGAGCTGGTGGGACAGCAGTGGGCACCTCCTGGTGATCTGGGCACTTTCTCCTTCGTGTTCCTGAGCTGGGAGGAGCCGCTTTAGGGTGTGGATCCCAAAGGAGCAAGGGGTGCCAGGAAGCGCCGCTGATGGGGACAGAGCCCCTGTGCCTGCTGCTGCCCCACACTGAACAGGTCAGTGGAATGTTCTCCTTCCTCCCTGCCCCACCTTCCTCTCCTCCTGCAGCTGCTCTGTGCCTGCCACCCTCTCCAGGTGACCGAAGTGCCCTTCCCAGCTCCTCCCTGCCCTGCCCTGCTCTTCCATTCTGCATCTTGACACCAAAATGGGCCGGAATAAACTTTCTAAAACAATGGGAAACAGGAGGAAGCAGGAATTCTTTACCTGTGCAGGACACACAGGAGGCTCTCTCCTTGTTCTGTGTGTGTGGGGAGACTTTATAGCAGGGGGTTTATCCACTATATAAACACATTGTCATTCAAATCTGGTTTTTATCTAATACACAAAAATCACTTTCCTAGAACTAATTTCCATGCATTCACCTCCTCCTGGAAGTCTTTTGATGGTCCTGCAGATTCATTAAGAGGGGTCTGTGCTGCTCATATTCACTGAATGCTTCAGTATTAAAGGTGACCTTGCCCTGAGGTATTTTTCTGGGTGTGCGCTGTTGCTTCTTGTTACAGAACTGCCCCAGAACTGTCGCAGCGGGGATTACTGCAACAAGTATATTTCAAACCAGGAGTCCCGTGGAAACCGAAGTATATATGGACAGATTCGTGGTAGATGTTTCAGAGGTGTTTATTTCTCCAGCCGCATGGCCGGGGCTCAGCTCAGGAACTCCCCGGTCACGGGACCCCAGGGTCCTTGGCCACACCGGGAAACACAAACCAACCAATGGGAAATGAGACTGACCAGGGGCAGGGAGACCCCGTGTCTCCCCCCCAGGGCCCCTCTCCCAGGGCTCCATGGCAGGGGAGGGACCCCAACACAGAACCACTGCAGGCCTCCTGATCTGTTTCTGCACAGGCTGCAGCCACGTTTCTTGCCCTGTGTGCAAACCTTTACATCCAAGCTGAATTTTAATGAGGGTATTTTAGCACCATTATCTCAGCTAATACCACCCCTCTGAGCTCCATGGAAAGCTGAATTTTAATGAGGGTATTTTAGCACCATTATCTCAACTAATACCACCCCCTCTGACAACGACGAGCTATTGGTGGACGGAGATGATCTGTCAATCACTTTAAACCGAAGGGGCGGGCTGTGGGCGGACTGGGGCGGAGCAAAGGCACTATAAAACAACGAGACCGGGCTCAGGGGGAGAGAGTCCTGTGTAGGTGAGCTGTGGTGGATGTCCATGCTGGGCATTAAAATACTTACTCCTATTAAGGTGCCTTTAATAATTTTTTCCTGACTTTTGGAGCAGCTAAAAGTCAGCTCAGCACTGCAAGTCCTTTTTCTCTACCGAGGTCCAGTGCTGTCCCAGCCAGAAGATCTCAGATCCCTGCGCTCCTGGGGCATACCATCTATTGAGCCATAGGATCCCAAATTTTTATACTTTTTTCTCATTTCTGTATTTTTTCAATTTTTCCCTTTTCAATAAATTATTTTAATTTTTTATTTAACTAAGACTTGTCTCATTTCTCACAGCAGCCAAGGAATGGCACATTCTGCAGGGAAGGAGTGTGTCTAACCAGGAGGAAAGGAGGAGCCATTTACAAAATTGTTCATGTGGGGCTTCTGACAAAAGCCACTTCCTCTGTAGAAAAAAAACCCCAAGACAAATAACTCTGAGGAAGTGGATCTCTGACGTAGCCAAAGTCGCAATTTCTGACTCTCCCATGACTCCACTGAGCCTTGGGGAGCAACACGCGGACAGGGCACGGAGAGGAGCTGGTGGGACAGCAGTGGGCACCTCCTGGTGATCTGGGCACTTTCTCCTTCGTGTTCCTGAGCTGGGAGGAGCCGCTTTAGGATGTGGATCCCAAAGGAGCAAGGGGTGCCAGGAAGCGCCGCTGATGGGGACAGAGCCCCTGTGCCTGCTGCTGCCCCACACTGAACAGGTCAGTGGAATGTTCTCCTTCCTCCCTGCCCCACCTTCCTCTCCTCCTGCAGCTGCTCTGTGCCTGCCACCCTCTCCCGGTGACCGCAGTGCCCTCCCCAGCTCCTCCCTGCCCTGCTCTGCTCTTCCATTCTGCATCTTGATACCAAAAGGGGCCAGAATAAACTTTCTAAAACAATGGGAAACAGGAGGAAGCAGGAATTCTTTACCTGCTCAGGACACACAGGAGGATCTCTCCTTGTTCTGTGTGTGTGGGGAGACTTTACAGCAGGGGTTTTATCCACTAGAAACACACACAGCTATTAAAACTTTTTTCTTGTCTCATACATAAACATCCCTTTCCTAGGACTCAGTTCCATGCATCCACCTCCTCCTGGGAGTCCTTTCATGATCCTGGAGGTTCATCAGGAGGGGTCTCTGGTGCTCCTATTCACTGAGTGCTGCCATATTAAAGGTGACCTTGCCTTGAACTTTTCCTTTTGCCATGCGCTGTTGCTTCTTGTGACAGAACTGCCCCAGAACCACTGCAGGCCTCCAGATCTGTTCCTGCACTGCCTCCAGCCACATTTATCATCCTGTGTGCACACTTTCACATACTTTTATCTTTTTGGCCACTTACGCTTTGGGCAACTACAGGGGAGCTGAAAATGTTTATTCTCTATGTTATATACCAATCCTTTGCTGAACAGCCCAACCCTCCCACCTCCCTCTCCCACCCCACCATTCCCACCGCCCTCCTCCCCTGCACATCTCACTTCTCTCCACCAATCCCTTCCCGCTGCAGGGAGCTGCTGAGGAGCCGCTTGGTCCATCCCTGGATTCTCCAAGCACTGACTGCCCATCCACTCTGACCACAGCCAGGGCCACATCCCAGCGCCTGCCCAGCGTCCATCCATGGAGGTGAGCTCCGTGTTCCGACCTTCTGCCTCACCCACTGAAGGAGATGATCCATGTGAGATAGATGTCACCGACGTGGCCATACACAGTGTGACACTGCTCATCTGCCTCTGTGGGCTGGCTGGGAACGGGGCTGTGCTCTGGCTCATGGTCATGAACGACATTACTGAATTCATCTTTGACCTGGCTGTCGCCGACTTCATCTTCCTCCTCTTCGCACTCCCCTCTGCCCTGCTCTTCTTGCAGGAGAACGTGTCCTGCTCTCCTATCATGCCCCTGATGTACCTGAGCTTCCTTTTCCAGCTGTCCATGGTCTCCTGCTACTGGGCGCTGTTCCGGCTGACAGCCATCAGCACCACATTGGACATGGATAAGCTCTGCTGGCTCTGCTGCCGCTACGATGTTCCCCAGCACCTGCTGTGGGTGGTCAAATGTGTCCAGTTCTGGGCCTTTTTTGCTCTCTTCACTGCCATTCCCACGGTGACATTGCTGTGCCCAGCACATGAGCAGGAGCACTGCCGGGCAGGTTTCACCTCCATATTTGCTGTCATCCTGCTCGTCTTTGCTGCACCTGTGCTCATTTCCAGATCAATCATTTTCATCAAGGCCAAGTGTGGCTCCCAGCAGCGGCAACCCACAAGGCGCGACATCATTATCTTCCTCATTGTGCTCTCCACTCTGCTCCTCAACCTCTGGAATATCCTGCAGCTGTTTGGCTACACAGGTCTGTCCTCGCAGGTTTGTTTCCTGCTCGCCTGCATCCACAGCAGCATCAAACCCTTCATCTACTTCTTGGCGGGGAAGTGCTGCAGGCACTGCTCTGTGAGATACTTCAGGAACTCCCTCTGGAGGGTCTTTGAGGAGCTGTAAGAAAATACTCCCAGCAGCAATGCTGCTGTCATGGACTCGGTGATCTGAGCCTGTTGATCCCTTCCCCTGTGCTGCTGAAGGACCCCAGGACAGTGGCTGAGGGATTCCTTGAGCCACCTGATCAATAAATATCCACGGGATCACCCTCCCTGGGGTGGTTTATTCCTGCAGGAGAAAGGAGCAGGGGCAGTGCCAAGGGCGATGTGGGAGGGAAGCTCTGCCGGGAGCACATTGGAGCATGGATTTCCTCCTCCCTCACAGGCCTTAGAGCACTGTTCCCCAAAGGGATTGTGCTCCACACGGCCATGATCCCTAAAATCCCCCTGCCGTGGTTCCTGCATCCCTCTGCAGTGTGATATCAATAAACAACTCCGTGAAATCTGAGCTGCCTTGGCCCCCTCTGCCAGCGCTCCCCGGCTTCCTCTGGCTCCTGCTGCCAGCCGGGAATGTGGGTGGAGGGAGGGGACACGGCCACGGCTGGTGCTGCCCGGAGCCCCCGTGATGCCGAGTGCCCGGAGCTGGGCTGGCACCGGCACAGGCGGCACGGGCAGGATGGCCCAGGGGCTCAGCACGGCCCCGGCTGCTCCGGGAGTGCCACGGCAAAGATGTGCCTGGTCCCGGCTGGAGCGGGGCAGGAGCGGGGCTGTCGGGGGCAAGGCGGCCCCGGGGGGCTCTGGGCGTGTGCGAGGGGTCAGGAGGGGTCAGGAAGGCTCTGGATGCTGCCGATCCCAAATGTCCGCGCTGGAGAGCAGCAGAGCCCGACGGGCAGCGCTTCAAGGTGGGGAGAGGCTGCCGGGCAGGAAACCTGCGGGATGGGATGGCATGGCATGGGGATGGGATGGGATGGGATGGGATGGGATGGGATGGGATGGGATGGGATGGGATGGAGGGCGGGGTGGGGTTGGGGATGGAGAGCATGGATGAGGATGGGATGGGGATAGGATGAGGAGCAGCTCAGCTGTGCTTCCTTGGGGGAAGTTTTGGCAATGATCCCGGAGCTCTTCCCAGAATGGGAGGTGCTTCTGACAAGCAGCCAGCTGCCTCACCAGCACTGCCAGCACTGCCAGCATTCCAGTGCCACCAGCACCCACCTGCTGCTGGATGGACCATGACCCCTCAGGGAAGTGAAATGAGGAATGGTAGGAGCGTGTCGGGAGAGGGAAGGCAGTCGGAGAATGGGACATTCTGCACAGAAGGAGTGTTTCTAACCAGGAGGAAAGGAGGAGCCGTTTGCAAAATTGTTCATGTGGGGCGTCTGACAAAAGCCACTTCCTCTGTAGCAAAAAAAAACCCCAAGACAAATAACTCCGAGGAAGTGGAGCTCTGACAAAGCCGAAGTCACAATTTCTGACTCTCCCGTGACTGCACCGAGCCTGGGGGAGCAACACGAGGACAGGGCACAGAGAGGAGCTGGTGGGACAGCAGTGGGCACCTCCTGGTGATCTGGGCACTTTCTCCTTCGTGTTCCTGAGCTGGAAGGAGCCGCTTTAGGATGTGGATCCCAAAGGAGCAAGGGGTGCCAGGAAGCGCCGTTGATCGGGACAGAGCCCCTGTGCCTGCTGCTGCCCCACACTGAACAGGTCAGTGGAATGTTCTCCTTCCTCCCTGCCCCACCTTCCTCTCCTCCTGCAGCTGCTCTGTTCCTGCCGCCCTCTCCCGGTGACCGCAGTGCCCTCCCCAGCTCCTCCCTGCCCTGCCCTGCTCTTCAATTCTGCATCTTGATACCAAAAGGAGCCAGAATAAACTTTCTAATGCAATGGGAAGCAGGAGGAAGCAGGAATTCTTTACCTGTGCAGGACACACAGGAGGATCTCTCCTTATTCTGTGTGTGGGGGGAGACTTTACAGCAGGGGTTTTATCCATTAGAAACACACAGAGGCATTAAGGCGTGGTTCTTGTCTGATACATAAACATCCCTTTCCTAGGACTCAGTTCCTTGCATCCACCTCCTCCTGGGAGTCCTTTCATGATCCTGGAGGTTCATCAGGAGGGGTCTCTGGTGCTCGTATTCACTGAGTGCTGCCATATTAAAGGTGACCTTGCCTTGAACTTTCCCTTTGGCCATGCGCTGTTGCTTCTTGTGACAGAACTGCCCCAGAACCACTGCAGGCCTCCTGATCTGTTCCTGCACTGCCTCCAGCCACGTTTATCATCCTGTGTGCACACTTTCACATACTTTTATCTTTTTGGCCACTTAAGCTTTTGGCAACTGCAGGGGAGCCAGAAATGTTTGTTCTCTATGTTCTTTATCAATCCCCTGCCACACAGCCCAACCCTCCCACGTCCCTCTCCCACCCCACCATTCCCACCGCCCTCCTCCCCTCCACATCTCACTTCTCTCCACCGAACCCTTCCCACTACAGGGAGCTGCTGAGGAGCCGCTTGGTCCATCCCTGGATTCTCCAAGCACTGACTGCCCATCCACTCTGACCACAGCCGGGGCCACATCCCAGCGCCTGCCCAGCGTCCATCCATGGAGGTGAGCTCCGTGTTCCCACCTCCCACCTCACCCACCAAAGGAGATGATCCATGTGAGACAGATGTCACCAACATGGCCATACACAGTGTGACACTGCTCATCTGCCTCTGTGGGCTGGCTGGGAACGGGGCTGTGCTCTGGCTCATGGTCATGACCAGCAGTGCTCTCTTCATCTTTAGCCTGGCTGTCGCTGACTTCATCTTCCTCCTCTTCGCGCTCCCCTCCTCCCTGCTCTTCCTGCTGGAGGACGTGTCCTGCTCTCCTATCATGCCCCTGATGTACGTGAGCTTCCTTTTCCAGCTGTCCATGATGTCCTACTACTGGGGGCTGTTCTGGCTGACATTCATCAGTGCCGTATCAGACATGGACAACCTCTGCTGGCTCTGCTGCTGCTGGGAGCTACCTGAACGCCTGCTGTGGGTGGTGTACAGGGTCCAGTTCTGGGCCTTCTTCGCTCTCATCACTGCCATTCCCACGGTGACATTCCTGTGCCCATCACACGAGCAGGAGCACTGCCGGCTGGCTCTCATCTCCATGTTCGCTCTCATCCTTCTCGTCTGTGGTGCACCCATGGTCATTTCCACATCAATCATTTTCATCAAGGCCAAGAGTGGCTCCCAGCAGCAGAAACCCAAGAGGCGTGACATCGTTATCTTCCTCGTTGTGCTCTTCACTCTCCTCCAGAGCCTCTGGAATTTCCTGCAGCAGCTCGGTTACACCAGTGTCTCCAGCCAGGTTCTTTTCCTGCTTGCCTGCATCCACAGCACCATCAAACCCCTAATCTACTTCTTGGCAGTGATATACAAGAGGCCCTGCTCTGTGAGATCCTTCAGGAACTCCCTCAGGAGGTTCTTTGAGGATCCAGAAGAAAATACTCCCAGCAGCAATGATCCTGCCATGGACTCAGTGATCTGAGCCTGTTGATCCCTTGCCCTGCGCTGCTGAAGGACCCCGGGACAGTGACTGAGGGATTCCTTGAGTCACACAACAATAAATACCCACGGGATCAGCCTCCCTGGGGTGGTTTATTCCTGCAGGAGAAAGGAGCAGGGTCAGTGCCACGGGCAATGTGGGAGGGATGCTCTGCAGGGAGCACACTGGAGCATGGATTTCCTCCTCCCTCCCAGCTCCACATGGCTCCAAGCAGTGCAGCCGGGCTCAGTCCTGCTCCCTGGCTCTATTCCCCATGGAATGACCCTCACTGCCTGGGTTCCAAGGAATAAACTCTTTCTCCTTTAGCTCAGCAGATGAGTTTCATGGCGTTTTGAGGGATCTCTTTCCCCGGAGAGGGTGGGACAGGTTAAGCCCTGGGGACACAGCCAGCACGGGGCAGCGGTGATTCCCCAAATCTCTGCGGGGCTGGTGCCTCTGGGTGGCAGGAGAGGGCTCGGGATGGCACGGAGCATCCTTCCCCTTCTGGCCGGCAGAGCCGGCCCTGCATTCCCGGTGATGGGAAGAGACACCAGGTAGGGCTGCAGAGCTGGGCAGGGACAGCAACATTCCCTTCCTCTTGGAGTGGCAATTTGTCACATCCCTTCATTCCAGAATGAAATCATTCTGAGTAAAGAGCAGGCTCAGAGGTGAACTCCACTGAACTCTTGTGCCTGTGACCAAAACCCGCTGGAAATATGGAAATGGACGTCAGCAGGAGCTTGGACCATTGGATTGCACAGAAATTAGGGGGTTGTGCTGCTGTCCTGCACAACGGGGCTGTCCTCTGGTTGCCCAGCATCCATGTCCAAGGGAGCCCTTCAGCACCTCCATCCTGAACCTGGCCACCCTCAGGAGGAGCTGAACAGCGACTCTGCACAGCAGCTTCAGCCACAATCCCGGTCTCCTAGGTTAGCAAGCTAAGTCTCGGAAGTGTTGTTCTTCTTACAGCTTCCTCTGTGACTTGACAAAACCTATCAGGTGGCCAGTTTGTATATGGACAATTCTTTAAGCCACTTAAAGTTGTGACCGCCTCTGTGATCCACACTTAAGAACAGGAAACCCCGGGCAGAGCTCTCTCTGTCATTTCCGGTGCTGGGACAGGTTGCTGTGGGCTCCGTGTGGGGGCCAGTGGGCCCGGCCCAGAGATGATGGACCTGTTCCACCCGTGGACTCCCTCCCCCTCCCCCCCCCGGCAGCAGGGCTGTGGGCAGCCAGATGGGCTTGGCTCCCCCCCCTCTCCACTTCGATAAGCCACATTCCAGCTGCAAGGCCGAGGTGAGATTAACCCTTTTATTGCTGTGAAGAGCTGAAGAAAACCTGAGGGAAGAGAAAGAGGAGATGCTTAAAGCTGAAATTCTGTTGTGAAGCTATGATATATCTGTGTACCCGTTGTAATTTCATGAAGATATGGGGGGTGGGGTCTTCAACTCGTGAGCAAAAGCACCTGCACTGAGATAGGCAGATGCTGACGCAGCTGTAATTTCATAAGAAGTTTGGACAGGGAGAGATGGACCACATGAGGACTTTGGCTCCAAATGGGAAAGGAGAAAACCTCAGTTCCTAGACATGCTCCCAGAGATGGTCCTAAAGATGAAGATGAGGAAGACCCTTTGCTCCCAGGAAAGGAGAAGGGCCTCTGTTCTTAGAGATGAAATGCTCCCAGAGATAGGTGAAGAGAACTTTTGTTTCTGAATAGCTCAACCTTAAAATTGTACCCCAAAAACCTTCAAGAGTGGACCCTCGAAAGCAGTTGCAGGAAAAGCTGCAAGTCGGGGGAAGGGACTCACATGTGAGCAGAGAGACTCCTCTTCCTAAATGGACTGAACAATATTTGGAAGTGGGCAGCTGTCTCGTTGTGATAATGTTTCCATAGCACGAGCAAGAAGAGACTTCTCTTTCTAAATGGACTGAACAAGGTTATTATGGAAGTGGCAAACAGACTGAACATCTCAAGGGTTGTCTTTTTACATTGTCAGTGGGAGAAGGGAGGAAGGTGGGGGGAGGAGGAGAGTTCTGAAGGTGGTATAATTTTTTTCCTCTTTTAGGTCTGTTAATAAACTTCTTTATATTCTTTCAAGTTTGGTGCCTGCTTTGCATTTCTCCTAATTCAAATCTGACAGAAGATAAACAGTAATGAGTATTTTGGACCAAATCACTACACGAAATTGGTGTTTCTGCCCAGTTACAAACCCAACCCACTACACCAGGCTGTGCTGATCTTTGCCATTTTGGTACCGCCCCTACATGAAATTGGCATTTATTGCTTTTGTTTCATCCCAACGTGGGAACTCTGACCCCAGAATGTGGTGAACAAATAATATCTGGGCTTTGCTGCAGAGCCTGTCCCTGCTGAACAGTGTCCAAAAGGGCTCCTTTCCTTCTTTTGTCCCACTCTAAAGCCCCTGCCTTGTCTGAGGAGGGCAGGTACCTGTCTCACAGCAGAGCCCTTCCTAAGGCTGCTGCCTGCCGTGGTTGGGATGATGCTGACAGTGCCAAGAGCTCCTCATCCCTCCTGGGAGAGAGCTGGGCAGCAGCCCCATCTCTTACTTGGGGGGAAGTTGTCCCTCCTTTTTCCACAGCCTCAAATCCAGGGGAAACCAATGTTCCACTGGTTCTGGAAAGGGAAGTTATGGGGAATTATAAGAGAGAATTGGGTTGTGAGCTGTAAAACCTGCCTGCAGAGGCACATGGCAGAACAAAGGAGCACATGGTGGCACAGAGGCTTGTCTCCACCGGGCCCTGGGAGGAGGAGGTGTCATGCTGCAGAGCCCTACAAAGTGTGTTCCTGATGTGGCAACACAGGATAGGTCACACCAACAAAGGAAATACTGTGCCTTAGAAAAGGGCATAAAACCAATGTTTGCTTTGAAGAAACAATTCAGACTCCCTGCCAGTCTGGGTCCGAAATTCAATCGCCACCAGGAAGTGAGAGGGAAAGCCGTGGGGGGTGAGTCAGGCTTTGGAGACACACGTGAGGTGAAACATCCTAAAAAGCATTTATTAACAGAGTTGTTAATAATGAAGAGAGCAGAGCAACTCCCACATCTGGGAGGGTTTTTCTCTCCCTGTCTCCCATTTTCCTGTTCACTGAAAAGGAGAAACTTTCCAAGGTACAACCTCTTGTCCAGGAAAGAACAACTCAGCCAGGGAGCGTCTCCCAAGGCAAGTGCAGGTGGATCATGATCCTTCCATGAACTTTTTCGACTTCCAAGCACCTTCCCTGTCTCCAGTGTCACCCAGGCCAGTCCCTACCTGAGCTTCCCATTTTCCATGGAATCCTAGAATGGTTTGGGTTGGAAGGATCACGGAAGACCATCCCTCTCCCACTCACAAGACTGCTCATAGCCCCAAACTCGGTGTGCATTTTGGGGAAAGCCTCCCAGGAGCCATCCCAAACCCCTGCCCACTCACCCAGACAACAAAGCTCATTGTGAAGCCTCCACAGGGTCTTCCCATGTGTCAGGACCTGCTGGAGATGGACAGGAATGGCCCAGGAATTGTTCTGCACTGCTGTGCCGAGACTTCTGATCCACCTGCACGCTCTTTTTGATCAAAGACACCAAGAAAACCCACTGGGAAAAGCTCTGAGCCTTAGCGACTCATTTTTAATATTCCTCAGGGTAGGGAAGCTCACTTCTGAGACAGAGGGAGCGCAGGCCTGTTGAATGGGAAAGACTCAAAGCCAAGGTTTCAAAGCAAAAGGCCTCCTGGGTGTCCCTGCCCATGGCTGCAGGGTTGGAATGAGATGATCTCTAAGGTCCCTTCCAACCCAAACCGTTCCATGATGATTCCGCAGATCATCCAGAATCCACCCCGGGCAGGAGTTCCCCTGCTGGACACAGCACCAGCCTGACAGAGCTCGAGGAGCATTTGGACAGCGCTGTCAGGCACAGGGTGGGATTGTTGGGATGTCCTGTGCAGGGCCAGGAGCTGAACTCGATGGTCCTTGTGGGTCCCTTCCAGCTCAGGGTATTTTATGCTTCTCTTGTATGATGATTCCACTAATGAGGATTCCACCGTGTTGTCCCTATTCTGGGGCTCTGGCACATCCTCAAAAGCCCTCTGGAAGGCGACACTGGGACTGAAAGCCAAGAGGATGGTGCCGTTCAGCCCAGCTGTCACACCCCGTGAGCCCAGCTGGTGGCAGAAGCTCTCTGGCACAGGAAATATCCGCAGGGCGATGGTGAGGAAGAGCAGTTTGTGTCAGCTTCCTCTTCTGTTTTAAAGCAACCCCAATCCCAAAATCTTGACTTTGAACTGCCTGGACTTGCCCCCTCTCATTCCTGGGCTGGATCCTTAGGACCCTGCACTACAAATGTGCTGCTGGACTTTGATTTCTGGTTCAAACCTACTTTTGCCACTTCCATATCACCATTTCAGTGGTACTTGCCCTTCACCACACAGTTTCCAGGAGAATTCATGCAACAGTAAATTCTGTGCATGAGCTGGGGCACAGGCACACAGCAGAGGGGTGATTTGGGATTTCAGGAATGCCAGTTTTTCTGAGAGGAGGTGAATCAATGCTGCTCTCTTGGCTACAACCCTTAGGAAGTCTGAGGTTTCATCTGAGTCATCTACACTCCCTGGGGAGTCCGACAGCAGCATACAGAGAATTCCACGGAATTCCTAGAAAAAGCTGCAGAGAGGGGATTCCTACCCAGGCTGACATGTGCCTGGGAGCTGGGATGCTCCTGCTGGAAGCTGCTGTGCGTGGGGACCCTGGGACCAGAGCTGTCACCTCTCCTCCTTGCTGACACCCCGTTTGTGTCCCCAGCTATGGAACCTCACATCTCCTCACCATGCCAATCCTTCCAAGGGCAAACACTTGATGATCCATGAGCTAAAGGGGCTCCAGGAGAGGTGGAGAGGGACTTTGGACAAGGGCCTGGAGTGACAGGACAACAAGGGGAAATGGCTTCCCACTGCCAGAGGGTGGGTTCAGATTGGATATGAGGGAGAAATCCTTCCCTGTGAGGCTGGAGAGGCCCTGGCACACATTCCCAGGGATGCTCTGGCAGCCCCATCCCTGCAAGTGTTCCAGCCCAGGGTGGATGGGGTTTGCAGCAACCTGGTCTGGTGGAAGGTGTCCCTGCTGGCAAAAGGGTGGGGGATCAGGTAAAAACAACCACAAGTGCTCCCAAGACTGAGGAGGAGCAGGATGAGCTCTGCTGAAGGGCTGCAAAGGGGATCACAGCACCCCCAAATCTGTGCTCTCATTGAATCATTAAGGGTATTGGCCGTAATTAAGGTGGGCTCTCAGTGCTGATAACCTGGCTGCAAGTAGCTAATTGCTGTCCTTCCCTTGGGCTGTGTGAGCCTGCAGCAGAATGACAAAAATGGGAATTCTTGGCTCACCTGTGCTTTTATGAGGCCCAGGGGAGGTGTTTGCAATGATCCTGGAGCTCTTCCCAGAATGGGAGTTGATTCTGACAAGCACCCAGCTGCCTCACCAGCACTGCCAGCACTGCCAGCACTGCAGTGCCACCAGCATCCCTCTGCTGCTGGAGGGAACACGGCCCTTACGGGAAGTAAAATGAGAAATGGTAGAAACCTGTCAGGACAGGGATGGCAATTGGAGAATGGGACATCTTGCAGGGAACAAGCGTTACTGTAGAGGAGAAAATGAGGAGCCAATCACAAAATAAACCTTTTTTCCTCAAGGCACTTCCTAGAGGAAAAAAAAACCCAGTAATTCCAAGGCAGTGGAGCTCTGACGTAGCCAAAGTTGTAAAACCACTTCCGACTGCCCTATGACTCCACCGAGCCTGGGGGAGCAACACGAGGACAGGGCACGGAGAGGAGCTGGTGGGACAGCAGTGGGCACCTCCTGGTGATCTGGGCACTTTCTCCTTCGTGGTCCTGAGCTGGGAGGAGCCGCTTTAGGATGTGGATCCCAAAGGAGCAAGGGGTGCCAGGAAGCGCCGCTGATGGGGACAGAGCCCCTGTGCCTGCTGCTGCCCCACACTGAACAGGTCAGTGGAATGTTCTCCTTCCTCCCTGCCCCACCTTCCTCTCCTCCTGCAGCTGCTCTGTTCCTGCCACCCTCTCCCGGTGACCGCAGTGCCCTCCCCAGCTCCTCCCTGCCCTGCCCTGCTCTTCAATTCTGCATCTTGATACCAAAAGGGGCCGGAATAAACTTTTTACACAATGGGAAGCAGGAGGAAGCAGGAATTCTTTACCTGCACAGGAGGATCTCTCCCTGGTTCTGTATGTGGTGAGACTTTATGGCAAGGTCTGTATCCATTATAACCACACACAGTCATTCAAACATGTTTATTGTCTGATACATAAACATCACTTTCCTAGGACTCAGTTCCATGCATCCACCTCCTCCTGGGAGTCCTTTCATGATCCTGGAGGTTCATCAGGAGGGGTCTCTGGTGCTCCTATTCACTGAGTGCTGCCATATTAAAGGTGACCTCGCCTTGAACTTTTCCTTTGGCCATGCGCTGTTGCTTCTTGTGACAGAACTGCCCCAGAACCACTGCAGGCCTCCAGATCTGTTCCTGCACTGCCTCCAGCCACGTTTAGCATCCTGTGTGCACACTTTTACATACTTTTATCTTTTTGGCCACTTAGTCTTTCAGCAACTTCAGGAGAGCTGAAAATGTTTATTCTCTATGTTATTTATCAGTCCCCTGCTGAACAGCCCAACCCTCCCACCTCCCTCTCCCACCCCACCATTCCCACCACCCTCCTCCCCTGCACATCTCACTTCTCTCCACCCAATCCTTCCCACTGCAGGGAGCTGCTGAGGAGCTGCTTGGTCCATCCCTGGATTCTCCAAGCACTGACTGCCCATCCACTCTGACCACAGCCAGGGCCACATCCCAGCGCCTGCCCAGCGTCCATCCATGGAGGTGAGCTCCGTGTTCCCACCTTCTGCCTCACCCACCAAAGGAGATGATCCATGTGAGATAGATGTCAGCAATGTGGCCATACACAGTGTGACACTGCCCATCAGCCTCTGTGGGCTGGCTGGGAACGGGGCTGTGCTCTGGCTCATGGTCATGAACGACATTACTGAATTCATCTTTGACCTGGCTGTCGCCGACTTCCTCTTCCTCCTCTTCGCACTCCCCTCCTCCCTGCTCTTCTTGCAGGAGAACGTGTCCTGCTCTCCTATCATGCCCCTGATGTACCTGAGCTTCCTTTTCCAGCTGTCCATGGTCTCCTGCTACTGGGCGCTGTTCCGGCTGACAGCCATCAGCACCACATTGGACATGGATAAGCTCTGCTGGCTCTGCTGCCGCTACGATGTTCCCCAGTGCCTGCTGTGGGTGGTCAAATGTGTCCAGTTCTGGGCCTTTTTTGCTCTCTTCACTGCCATTCCCACGGTGACATTGCTGTGCCCAGCACATGAGCAGGAGCACTGCCGGGCAGGTTTCACCTCCATATTTGCTGTCATCCTGCTCGTCTTTGCTGCACCTGTGCTCATTTCCAGATCAATCAATTTCATCAAGGCCAAGTGTGGCTCCCAGCAGCGGCAACCCACAAAGCGCGACATCATTATCTTCCTCATTGTGCTCTCCACTCTGCTCCTCAACCTCTGGAATATCCTGCAGCTGTTTGGCTACACAGGTCTGTCCTCGCAGGTTTGTTTCCTGCTCGCCTGCATCCACAGCAGCATCAAACCTTTCATCTACTTTTTGGCGGGGAAGTGCTGCAGGCCCTGCTCTGTGAGATACCTCAGGAACTCCCTCCGGAGGGTCTTTGAGGAGCTGTAAGAAAATACTCCCAGCAGCAATGCTGCTGTCATGGACTCGGTGATCTGAGCCTGTTGATCCCTTCCCCTGTGCTGCTGAAGGACCCCAGGACAGTGGCTGAGGGATTCCTTGAGCCACCTGATCAATAAATATCCACGGGATCACCCTCCCTGTGCTGGTGTAATCCCACAGGAGAAAAGAGCAGGGGCCAAGGGCGATGCCAAGGGCGATGTGGGAGGGAAGCTCTGCCGGGAGCACATTGGAGCATGGATTTCCTCCTCCCTCACAGGCCTTAGAGCACTGTTCCCCAAAGGGATTGTGCTCCACACGGCCATGATCCCTAAAATCCCCCTGCCGTGGTTCCTGCATCCCTCTGCAGTGTGATATCAATAAACAACTCCGTGAACCATGAGCTGCCTTGGCCCCCTCTGCCAGCGCTCCCCGGCTTCCTCTGGCTCCTGCTGCCAGCCGGGAATGTGGGTGGAGGGAGGGGACACGGCCACGGCTGGTGCTGCCCGGAGCCCCCGTGATGCCGAGTGCCCGGAGCTGGGCTGGCACCGGCACAGGCGGCACGGGCAGGATGGCCCAGGGGCTCAGCACGGCCCCGGCTGCTCCGGGAGTGCCACGGCAAAGATGTGCCTGGTCCCGGCTGGAGCGGGGCAGGAGCGGGGCTGTCGGGGGCAAGGCGGCCCCGGGGGGCTCTGGGCGTGTGCGAGGGGTCAGGAGGGGTCAGGAAGGCTCTGGATGCTGCCGATCCCAAATGTCCGCGCTGGAGAGCAGCAGAGCCCGACGGGCAGCGCTTCAAGGTGGGGAGAGGCTGCCGGGCAGGAAACGTGCGGGATGGGATGGGATGGGATGGGATGGGATGGGATGGGATGGGATGGGATGGGATGGGATGGGATGGGATGGGATGGGGATGGGATGGGATGGGGATGGCATGGCATGGCATGGCATGGCATGGCATGGCATGGCATGGCATGGCATGAGGATGGAGGGCGGGGTGGGGTTGGGGATGGAGAGCATGGATGAGGATGGGATGGGGATAGGATGAGGAGCAGCTCAGCTGTGCTTCCTTGGGGGAAGTTTTGGCAATGATCCCGGAGCTCTTCCCAGAATGGGAGGTGCTTCTGACAAGCAGCCAGCTGCCTCACCAGCACTGCCAGCACTGCCAGCACTGCCAGCATTCCAGTGCCACCAGCCCCCCCTGCTGCTGGATGGACCATGACCCTTCAGGGAAGTGAAATGAGGAATGGTAGAAGCCTGTTGGGAGAGGGAAGGCAGTCGGAGAATGGGACATTCTGCACAGAAGGAGTGTTTCTAACCAGGAGGAAAGGAGGAGCCATTTGCAAAATTGTTCATGTGGGGCTTCTGACAAAAGCCATTTCCTCTGTAGAAAAAAAACCCCAAGACAAATAACTCCGAGGAAGTGGAGCTCTGACAAAGCCAAAGTCACAATTTCCAACTCCCCTGTGACTCCACCCTCCCTGGGGGAGCAACACGAGGACAGGGCACAGAGAGGAGCTGGTGGCACAGCAGTGGGCACCTCCTGGTGATCTGGGCACTTTCTCCTTCGTGTTCCTGAGCTGGGAGGAGCCGCTTTAGGATGTGGATCCCAAAGGAGCAAGGGGTGCCAGGAAGCACCGCTGATGGGGACAGAGCCCCTGTGCCTGCTGCTGCCCCACACTGAACAGGTCAGTGGAATGTTCTCCTTCCTCCCTGCCCCACCTTCCTCTCCTCCTGCAGCTGCTCTGTTCCTGCCACCCTCTCCCGGTGACCGCAGTGCCCTCCCCAGCTCCTCCCTGCCCTGCCCTGCTCTTCAATTCTGCATCTTGATACCAAAAGGAGCCAGAATAAACTTTCTAACACAATGGGAAGCAGGAGGAAGCAGGAATTCTTTACCTGTGCAGGACACACAGGAGGATCTCTCCTTGTTCTGTGTGTGTGGGGAGACTTTACAGCAGGGGTTTTATCCACTAGAAACACACGTTGTCATTCAAATCTGGTTTTTATCTAATACACAAAAATCACTTGCCTAGAACTAATTTCCATCCATCCACCTCCTCCTGGAAGTCTTTTGATGGTCCTGCAGATTCATTAAGAGGGGTCCCTGCTGGTCATATTCACTGAATGCCTCAGTATTAAAGGTGACCTTGCCTTGAACTGTTTTTTCTGGATGTGCACTGTTGCTTCTTGTGACAGAACTGCCCCAGAACCACTGCAGGCCTCCAGATCTGTTCCTGCACCAGCTCCAGCCTCATTTCTAGCCCTGGGTGCACACATTTAAATCCCTTTCTCTTTTTGACTAGTAGGTCTTTCAGCAACATTGGGGAACTGAAAATGTTTATTCTCAGTTTTATTTACCAATCCCCTGCTGAACAGCCCAACCCTCCCACCTCCCTCTCCCACCCCACCATTCCCACCGCCCTCCTCCCCTGCACATCTCACTTCTCTCCACCGAACCCTTCCTGCTGCAGGGAGCTGCTGAGGAGCTGCTTGGTCCATCCCTGGATTCTCCAAGCACTGACTGCCCATCCACTCTGACCACAGCCGGGGCCACATCCCAGCACCTGCCCAGCGTCCATCCATGGAGGTGAGCTCCGTGTTCCCACCTCCCACCTCACCCACCAAAGGAGATGATCCATGTGAGATAGATGTCACCGACGTGGCCATACACAGCGTGACACTGCTCATCTGCCTCTGTGGGCTGGCTGGGAATGGGGCTGTGCTCTGGCTCGTGGTCATGAACGACATTACTGAATTCATCTTTGACCTGGCTGTCGCCGACTTCCTCTTCCTCCTCTTCGCACTCCCCTCTGCCCTGCTCTTCCTGATGGAGGACGTGTCCTGCTCTCCTATCATGCCCCTGATGTACCTGAGCTTCCTTTTCCAGCTGTCCATGGTCTCCTGCTACTGGGCGCTGTTCCGGCTGACAGCCATCAGCACCACATTGGACATGGATAAGCTCTGCTGGCTCTGCTGCCGCTACGATGTTCCCCAGCGCCTGCTGTGGGTGGTCAAATGTGTCCAGTTCTGGGCCTTTTTTGCTCTCTTCACTGCCATTCCCACGGTGACATTGCTGTGCCCAGCACATGAGCAGGAGCACTGCCGGGCAGGTTTCACCTCCATATTTGCTGTCATCCTGCTCGTCTTTGCTGCACCTGTGCTCATTTCCAGATCAATCAATTTCATCAAGGCCAAGTGTGGCTCCCAGCAGCGGCAACCCACAAGGCGCGACATCATTATCTTCCTCCTTGTGCTCTCCACTCTGCTCCTCAACCTCTGGAATATCCTGCAGCTGTTTGGCTACACAGGTCTGTCCTCGCAGGTTTGTTTCCTGCTCGCCTGCATCCACAGCAGCATCAAACCCTTCATCTACTTCTTGGCGGGGAAGTGCTGGAGGCCCTGCTCTGTGAGATACCTCAGGAACTCCCTCCGGAGGGTCTTTGAGGAGCTGTAAGAAAATACTCCCAGCAGCAATGCTGCTGTCATGGACTCGGTGATCTGAGCCTGTTGATCCCTTCCCCTGTGCTGCTGAAGGACCCCAGGACAGTGGCTGAGGGATTCCTTGAGCCACCTGATCAATAAATATCCACGGGATCACCCTCCCTGTGCTGGTGTAATCCCGCAGGAGAAAAGAGCAGGGGCCAAGGGCGATGCCAAGGGCGATGTGGGAGGGAAGCTCTGCCGGGAGCACATTGGAGCATGGATTTCCTCCTCCCTCACAGGCCTTAGAGCACTGTTCCCCAAAGGGATTGTGCTCCACACGGCCATGATCCCTAAAATCCCCCTGCCGTGGTTCCTGCATCCCTCTGCAGTGTGATATCAATAAACAACTCCGTGAAACCTGAGCTGCCTTGGCCCCCTCTGCCAGCGCTCCCCGGCTTCCTCTGGCTCCTGCTGCCAGCCGGGAATGTGGGTGGAGGGAGGGGACACGGCCACGGCTGGTGCTGCCCGGAGCCCCCGTGATGCCGAGTGCCCGGAGCTGGGCTGGCACCGGCACAGGCGGCACGGGCAGGATGGCCCAGGGGCTCAGCACGGCCGCGGCTGCTCCGGGAGTGCCACGGCAAAGATGTGCCTGGTCCCGGCTGGAGCGGGGCAGGAGCGGGGCTGTCGGGGGCAAGGCGGCCCCGGGGGGCTCTGGGCGTGTGCGAGGGGTCAGGAGGGGTCAGGAAGGCTCTGGATGATGCCGATCCCAAATGTCCGCGCTGGAGAGCAGCAGAGCCCGACGGGCAGCGCTTCAAGGTGGGGAGAGGCTGCCGGGCAGGAAACCTGCGGGATGGGATGGCATGGCATGGGGATGGGATGGGATGGGGATGGAGGGCGGGGTGGGGTTGGGGATGGAGAGCATGGATGAGGATGTGTCGCGGGTTCGGTTTGTAACTGGGCAGAAACACCAATTTAGTGTAGTGGTTTGGTCCAAAATACTCATTACTGTTTATCTGCTGTGAGATAAGAATTAGGAGAAATGCAAAGCAGGCACCAAACTTGAAAGAATATAAAGTTTATTAACAGACCTAAAAGAGGGAAGAAAAAAAAATTATACCACCTCCAGAACTCTCCTCCTCCCCCCACCTTCCTCCCTTCTCCCACTGACAATGTGAAAAAACAACCCTTAAGATGTTCAGTCTGTTTACCACTTCCATAATAACCTTGTTCAGTCCATTTAGAAAGAGAAGTCTCTTCTTGCTCATGCTATGAAAACATTATCACAACGAGACAGCTGCCCACTTCCAAATATTGTTCAGTCCATTTAGGAAGAGGAGTCTCTCTGCTCACATGTGAGTCCTTTCCCCCGACTTGCAGCTTTTCCCGCAACTGCTTTCAAGGGTCCACTCTTGAAGTTTCTTGGGGTACAATTTTAAGGTTGAGCCGTTCAGAAACAAAAACAGAGGCCCTTCTCCTTCCCTGGGAGCAAAGGGTCTTCCTCATCTTCATCATTAAGACTATCTCTGGGAGCATCTCTAGGTACTGAGGTTTTCTCCTTTCCCGTTTGGAGCAAAAGTCCTCATCTGGTTCATCTCTCCCTGTCCAAACTTCTCATGAAATTACAGCTGCGTCAGCATCTGCCTATCTCAGTGCAGGTGCTTTTGCTCACGAGTTGAACACTCCACCCCCCAGATCTTCATGGAATTACAACGGGATACTCTGATATATCATAGCTTCACAACAGAATTTCAGCTTTAAGCATCTCCTCTCTCTCTTCTCCCTCAGGTTTTCAGCTCTTCACAGCAGTAAAAGGGTTAATCTCACCTCGGCCTTGCAGCTTTGCAGCTGGAATGTTGAATTTTCCTTATCGCAGTGGAGAGGGGGGAGAGCCGAGCCGCTCCGGCTGCCCACGGCAAGGCAGTGGGGGGGTTCCATGGCTGGAACAGGTCCATGGCTCCAGGATGGTCGTGGCCCGCCCCAGCCTGGCCCGAGCAGGGCCTGGCCGGGCCCACTGGCCCCCACACGGGGCCCGCAGCCACCTGTCCCAGCGCCGGAAACGAGAGAGAGCTTGGAGGGGGAGTTTGCCTATTCTTAAATGTGGATCACAGAGGTGGTCACAACTTTAAGTGGCTTAGAGAATTGTCCATATTCAAACTGGCCAGCTGATAGGTTCTATCAGTTCCCAGAGGAAACTGTAAGCACCCCTTAGCAAGGACGTCCCTTCCGGGACTATGCTTGCTAACCTATGACAGGATGGGATGGGGATAGGGTGAGGAGCAGCTCAGCTGTGCTTCCTTGGGGGAAGTTTTGGCAATGATCCCGGAGCTCTTCCCAGAATGGGAGGTGCTTCTGACAAGCACCCAGCTGCCTCACCAGCACTGCCAGCACTGCCAGCACTGCCAGCATTCCAATGCCACCAGCATCCCTCTGCTGCTGGATGGACCATGACCCCTCAGGGAAGTGAAATGAGGAATGGTAGAAGCCTGTTGGGAGAGGGAAGGCAGTCGGAGAATGGGACATTCTGCAGGGAAGGAGTGTTTCTAACCAGGAGGAAAGGAGGAGCCATTTGCAAAATTGTTCATGTGGGGCTTCTGACAAAAGTCACTTCCTCTGTAGAAAAAAAACCCCAAGACAAATAACTCTGAGGAAGTGGATCTCTGACGTAGCCAAAGTCACAATTTCTGACTCTCCCGTGACTGCACCGAGCCTGGGGGAGCAACACGAGGACAGGGCACAGAGAGGAGCTGGTGGCACAGCAGTGGGCACCTCCTGGTGATCTGGGCACTTTCTCCTTCGTGTTCCTGAGCTGGGAGGAGCCGCTTTAGGATGTGGATCCCAAAGGAGCAAGGGGTGCCAGGAAGCACCGCTGATGGGGACAGAGCCCCTGTGCCTGCTGCTGCCCCACACTGAACAGGTCAGTGGAATGTTCTCCTTCCTCCCTGCCCCACCTTCCTCTCCTCCTGCAGCTGCTCTGTGCCTGCCACCCTCTCCCGGTGACCGCAGTGCCCTCCCCAGCTCCTCCCTGCCCTGCCCTGCTCTTCAATTCTGCATCTTGATACCAAAAGGGGCCAGAATAAAGTTTCTAACACAATGGGAAGCGTGAGGAAGCAGGAATTCTTTACCTGTGCAGGACACACAGGAGGATCTCTCCTTGTTCTGTGTGTGTGGGGAGACTTTACAGCAGGGGTTTTATCCATTAGAAACACACAGAGGCATTAAGGCGTGGTTCTTGTCTGGTACATAAACATCCCTTTCCTAGGACTCAGTTCCATGCATCCACCTCCTCCTGGGAGTCCTTTCATGATCCTGGAGGTTCATCAGGAGGGGTCTCTGGTGCTCATATTCACTGAATGCTTCAGTATTAAAGGTGACCTTGCCTTGAACTGTTTTTCTGGGTGTGCACTGTTGTTCTTCTTACAGAACTGCCCCAGAACCACTGCAGGCTGCCAGATCTGTTTTCCCACTGGCTCCAGCCACATTTCTTGCCCTGTGTGCACACATTTAAATCCTTTTATCTTTTTGACTAGTTGGTCTTTCAGCAACATTGGGGAAGTGAAAATGTTTATTCTCAGTTTTATTTACCAATCCCCTGCCAAACAGCCCAACCCTCCCACCTCCCTCTCCCACCCCACCATTCCCACTGCCCTCCTCCCCTGCACATCTCACTTCTCTCCACCCAATCCTTCCCACTGCAGGGAGCTGCTGAGGAGCTGCTTGGTCCATCCCTGGATTCTCCAAGCACTGACTGCCCATCCACTCTGACCACAGCCGGGGCCACATCCCAGCGCCTGCCCAGCGTCCATCCATGGAGGTGAGCTCCGTGTCCCCACCTTCTGCCTCACCCACCAAAGGAGCCGATCTGTGTGAGACAGATGTCACCGACGTGGCCATACACAGTGTGACACTGCCCATCTGCCTCTGTGGGCTGGCCGGGAATGTGGCTGTGCTCTGGCTCCTCAAACTAAACACCAACAATTTCGGCATCTTTCACCTGGCTGCTGTTGACTTCATTTTCCTCCTCTTCGCGCTCCCCTCCTCCCTGCTCTTCCTGCTGGAGAACGTGTCCTGCTCTCCTATTATGGCCCAGGTGTACGTGAGCTTCCTTTTCCAGCTGTCAATGGTCTCCTACTACTGGGGGCTGTTCCGGCTGACACGCATCACCGTCATATGGGACGTGAACAAGCTCTGCCGGCTCGGCTGCCGCTGCAACTTTCCCCAGCGCCTGCTGTGGGCACTTGACAGTGTCCAGTTCTGGGCCTTCTTCGCTCTCTTCACTGTCATTCCCACGGTGACATACCTGTGCCCATCACAAGAGCAGGAGCACTGCCGGGTGGTTCTCATCTCCATGTTTGCCGTCATCCTGCTCATCTTTGCTGCACCCGTGGTCATCACCCGCACAATCGACATCGTTAAAGCCAAGTGTGGCTCCCAGCAGCAGCAACCCAAGACGCGCGACATCGTTATCTTCATCATTGTGCTCTTCACTCTCTTTCTCAGCCTCTGGAATTTCCTGCAGCAGCTCGGTTACATCGCTGTGTCCTCCCAGGTTGTTTTTCTGCTCGCCTGCATCCACAGCACCATCAAACCCTTCATCTACTTCTTGGCAGGGAGGTGCTGGAGCCCCTGCTCCATGGGGTCCCTCCGGCTCTCGCTCCAGAGGGTCTTTGAGGAGCAGAAAGACAAAATTGCTGGCAGCAAGGATACCAACAGGAACACGGGGGTCTGAGCCTGTTGATCCCTTCCCCTGTGCTGCTGAAGGACCCCAGGACAGTGGCTGAGGGATTCCTTGAGCCACCTGATCAATAAATATCCACGGGATCACCCTCCCTGGGGTGGTTTATTCCTGCAGGAGAAGGGAGCAGGGGCAGTGCCACGGCAATGTGGGAGGGATGCTCTGCAGGGAGCACATTGGAGCATGGATTTCCTCCTCCCTCCCGCCTCCACGTGGCTCCAAGCAGTGCAGCCGGGCTCAGTCCTGTTCCCTGGCTCTATTCCCCATGGAATGACCCTCACTGCCTGGGCCCCCGTGTTATAAAGGTCTAGTCATGTTGGCTTTTTGCATGTTACTTAATGTTGCAGAAACTTTGCCTAGGTTCTATGATGTAATGCATGGTATAGAATGTCTATTGTTTATGTAGTCGGTTTGGAGAAGGTGGGCAGAGAAAGAGAATCTTCACATTCCTGGAGTATCTTATCAGAGAAGAACACCCGAAACCAGAGAGAAGAATTGATGGAGGGAGCAGAGACAGAATGGAGCCAAGGAGGAAGACAAGGCTGATAGGATGATACTTAGAAACTCCAAAGAATTCATGAATTATGCATGCTGGTGATGAATATGCAATAAGCTATGTACTTTTGAAGACGATCTTTTGGATGCAGAGGTGTGCCTTTGGCTCTGCCAAAGCACCTGGCCATAATAACCTTTTTGCTGTTGTCTCCTAATTGCCCTTTTATTAAATTTTTCTTAAGATTTTACAAAGTGAACCTTGTTTATCTCACCAGGGAATAAACTCCTTCTCCTTTAGCTCAGCAGATGAGTTTCATGGCGTTTTGAGGGAGCTCTTTCCCCGGAGAGGGTGGGACAGGTTAAGCCCTGGGGACACAGCCAGCACGGGGCAGCGGTGATTCCCCAAATCTCTGCGGGGCTGGTGCCTCTGGATGGCAGGAGAGGGCTCGGGATGGCACGGAGCATCCTTCCCCTTCTGGCCAGCAGAGCCGGCCCTGCATTCCCGGTGATGGGAAGAGACACCAGGTAGGGCTGCAGAGCTGGGCAGGGACAGCAACATTCCCTTCCTCTTGGAGTGGCAATTTGTCACATTCCTTCATTCCAGAATGAAATCATTCTGAGTAAAGAGCAGGCTCAGAGGTGAACTCCACTGAACTCTTGTGCCTGTGACCAAAACCCGCTGGAAATATGGAAATTGACGTCACCAGGAGCTTGGACCATTGGATTGCACAGAAATTAGGGGGTTGTGCTGCTGTCCTGCACAACGGGGCCGTCCTCTGGTTGCCCAGCATCCATGTCCAAGGAAGCCCTTCAGCACCTCCATCCTGAACCTGGCCACCCTCAGGAGGAGCTGAACAGCGACTCTGCACAGCAGCTTCAGCCACAATCCAGGCTCTGCTGATCTTTGCCATTTTGGTACCACCCCTACATGAAATTGGCATTTATTGCTTTTGTTTCATTCCAATGTGGGAACTCTGACCCCAGAATGTGGTGAATGAATAATATCTGGGCTTTGCTGCAGAGCCTGTCCCTGCTGAACAGTGTCCAAAATGGCTCCTTTCTTTCTTTTTTCCCACTCTAAAGCCCCTGCCTTGTTTGAGGAGGGCAGGTACCTGTCTCACAGCAGAGCCCTTCCTAAGTATTTTAGGGGATTCAGAGGAGAGAACCCATTTATTGCCATGGCATCTATTTAAGTAGAGACAAACACTCCCTAGTCCCTCATTTTAAGGGGTTCAGTTGAAGGAAGCTCCCCCTTTTTCAGCATTTTAAGAATTTAAATCTGTACTTCAGGGCACTTCTAGCTGGGTACTGGCACCCAATCTCTCACAAGGGAGAGAGCCCAGCACACACAAAACCCTCCTGCTGCCAGAGAGCCCATTATTTTTTTTAGTTTTATTTACAGTGAATACAGCCCTAATTAGAGGCCCCAACAGGAGTTACACCATGTAAATTATTACTATTCTTCTCCACCCTACACAGTCCTGTATGGAGTACTACTCAATAGTTCCTAATGACCAATTACAGAACTTAACAAGGAATCATGCAACTCATGTGTCTACGCTGCCAAAACAAGAAGCTTTTTTACCCTTTCAGTGGATGCAGCTGTAGGAAAACAGAAGGCATCTACGGAGCCCTTTGCTCACCTGGAATTTAAGGCAGAGCAGCCAAACAGCTGCAGCTCCTCCCAGGGCTTCGATCCCTTATGGTAAAATTGCCTCCTCCCTTTTCCCGGGCGTGGTGGGAGCGAGAGGCGGGCCCGGCCAGGGGTCAATTAACCCCAGCCCTGGGGCCCAGGAGCTCCTTGTGTTTGTGGGCTGGGGTGGGGGAAGAGTTCTTCTGTCCTTTTATTGAAGGAGCTCTTTCAGGTTGTGTTGGCTGTTTTTTAGGAGGTGGTTTTGGCATCTAAAGCAGCAGAGGCTTTGGAGACACCATGAAGAAGATGGCCTTGAGTGCAGGGAGTATTTAAGCTCATGGTTTTGGTATGAGTGTTCAGGGGTGGTAAGGTGCTTTTGGAATTTCCTGTTTGGTTTATTTTTTTGTTAGGAGCATTGCAACTTCTTGAAATTCCAGATTGTGTCAAGTATGAAACTTCAAAATTTTCAGCAGCTTCATTGTGCCACGAGAGGAACCTGCCCTGTGTTAGAGATGCTGTCTGAGCTGGAGGCTTCTGATAGGTAAGTTGAGGATTGCAACTGTGAGAGGGATCATGAGCAGGGTATCAAGTTAGGAAGTGCCAGGAGAGGTTTTGAAAGTAGTGTGGTGGGAAATGGTGTCTATTCAGGGGCCTTCTTAGGCTTTCCTGCAAGCACAGCAGATGCATTTACGTGTTTTAAGGCACACAGAAACACCACATAACTCTTGCTAACCCAGATGTCCATTATAATGATGGCCACAACCTTTGTCTTGGGATGAAGAGGGATGCTCAAGGACATGGGTGCCCTTAGGACAGATGGTCAGTAGCTGACTTGTTGGGGTTTGGCTACTAAACTCAGGCATTGATTTTGGCTTTCTTTACTGCAGCTGATGGAGAGGCTAACCCAGCCATCACGGGGCCTTCCGAGACAGCTGAGGTGGACTCGTTTTGTGTCCAGTGTGGATTCATGTCACCGGTCATCCAAAAGCTAAGTTGGGGGCTGGGATCCAGAGATGGGAGGATAGCAGACTGGAAATTGCCAGGAGAGATTTAAAAATTAGCATAGGGGAAAGGGATGCCCTCTAAGGGGCCTCTTAAGCCAGCTGAAAGGAGTGGCTCTACTTGTGATCAGACCATAGGGTGTGCAGGACAGAGCAGTTCCAGCCTGTGTTGTGTTGTCCAGCGTGTCTTCTGTGTCTTTGTTATCTCTTGGATCAGATCTTGGAGGCCTTTTCCCCTCAGGGGGCTTATTGCAAGTGTCAGCCATCATCTCCAGGTGCTCAAACATTCACTCTTCTTGGCACGATGCCGATCTCATTTGTTCTTTTATGGTGGGCTTGGCTGTGTCTTGGCATCACAGATCAGAAGTACCGAGTCAGATGTCTTTTGAGGCCTTGTTCCCAGCTGTGCTGCCATCCATCCTTTCCAGCTGTGAGCTGTAATGTCCTGGGGCTTGTAAGATTGTCAGGATATGGGAGCATTCTGAATGTGGCACTGTCTCACAGCCATCTTGATCATTGTGAGTGGCAGCCCTTAGAACAGGTCACTGTTCCAGTCTTTTCTTCTGCTCCTTAGAGCCTCCTGTGTCCATGGTTGCCATACCATTGCTCATCTCTTTTGGCATCGTGTCGATCCTTGCTGTTGTTCTTCTTGCTGAGAGCTTTTTTAATCATCCTTGTGTCACACTGTAGCATCATGTGTTGTTTGTGTTTGTGTTTGGAACTGCTCTGTCCTGTGGAGTAGAGTGGGGGGTAGGTGGAGTGGGGTATGGGCACCAGGGGACCCGTGAGCAGGATGAGTACCAGCAACTGAGATGAGCATTGATTCCAGCACAGAACTGGGTGCTACTGGAGTTGCTGTATCAGTGATGAAACTGTAAGCATTTTTTTGTGTGTTTTACAGGTGGTCTGCAGCATTCAAACTGCTGGTCCAATGTGACAGAGACCCTTGTGGAAAGAGGTCACAGTGGAACGGTTTCAGATGGAAACTCCCCCGGCAATGTGACGCTTTTGGACCCTGTGTGGGCACGTGCCTTTCTGTTTTGTTTTGTCCCTTCTCCCCCTGGGAAGGTTGGTCATTGCTTGGCTTTTCAGGGGTGGTATAAAGGGTGGCTGTGTTACAGGGTTGTTCTCTGTCCTTCTTTCTAGGAAGTGAAGCCAGATAGCAGCAGTCAAGGTCAAGTGAGCAAGGTGAGCAGTGACTGGTGGACAGAACCGGTTGTTATTGCTTGGGTGCCAAATTCTGGTGCAGCTCTAAGCATCCATTTGTGTGTTCCAGGTGTTCCACTTGTATTTTGCCTACCAGGGCTGAGCCCCCTTGCTGACCAGCTGACAGAGCTGGTTTGGCCCCCTCAAGCTGCTCTTGTGAGCCCTCTGGAAGTATTACAGGAATCTGTGATGAAGCTTTTACCTTTTCCATTTGGAGGTGCTGTCTGGGTAGCCTTCAGCAATGGTTGAGGATTTGCAGCAAGTTGGGGAGGTGGGGAGGAGGAGCGAGGTCCCACTCAGGTTTCAGCAATGCCACGGAACCTTGTCTCCTCTTAACTCAGGTGCACCCTGCGACGACGGCGTCGGCCTCTGAGTGTGGCCGGAGCAGGCGGGCCGAGGACCCGGGCATTCTTAGGAGATGGTGAGTAGTGGAATTGTTGGGTTTTGGCTGATGTGCTGTTCAGCTCATGCACTGATGTTTGGTTTTCGTTCCTGTAGCCAGCGAAGAGAGAACAGCTCACTGAGGGCAGGAACTTCCCAGGTGGAGAGGCGGCCGTCTTTGGCACCCGACGTGGATTCACATCCCCAGACATCCGAGGGATAAGTCAAGGGCTACACCCCACAGAGGGGATGAAAGCAGGGTGCTGGGTTGGGACTCATCAGGAGGGGTTTTTGAATAAGCTTTGGAGTCGGGGATGTCTGAGAAAGAGCCCCTTAGGCCACGTGAAGGGGAAGTCTCACTTTTGATCACAACGCTGAGGTGCGCAGGGCAGAGCAGTCCCGGTGGGTGTCGTGTCACTTGTCTATTGTGTGTTCTGTGTCTTTTGGGCATCCTGTGTTGCAGGTCTTTTGTCTTACCCCTTTGAGGGGATATTCCAAAATGCCAGGCATCATCCTTAGCATCTCCAACTCCGCATTCCTCGGCCTGGTGCCGATACCGTCGAACCTTTGACTCGGGAGCTCAGCCGCCCATTGGAATCGCATCTCTCTTTAGAAGCGTTGAGTCGGACGTCTTTTATGGTCTTGTTCTGAGCTGTATCAGCAGCTGTGCACCACAGGGATCCATTATAGCAGATTAGGACTTGTAAGGATGTGAAGATAGATAGAGGATGCTGATGGTGCAGTTCTCAGGCATCCATCTTTGTGGTTTTGCCAGGTGGCTCCTGGAATGAGTCCTTCTGTTGGCATCTTCTTCTGCCAGGGTTCTTCGAGCCTCATTGGCTCACTGTCGGTCTTGCCTGGGTCATCTCATTCTGCCTTCTCTCAGTCCCTGTGGTCATTCTTGTTGCTGAGAGTTTTCTCTCCTTGTTGCATCCCCTCATTTGTCATCTCCTGCATAACAGGCCTCTGTGTGTGCTTGGCCTGGAGCTGCTCTGCCCTGCTGCATAGTCTGGGGTGTGGGTGTAATGGGACTAAGACTGTACTGTTCATTTCTCGATTGATGGTATTCCTAGATTGATGCAGGATGGCTGGAGCTGTTAAGTTACCATGCAGCACCTTGACTTGTGTAATAACTTTGTTTCAGAGGCAGATGGATTAAATCCTTGGCAGAATGCCCCATACCAGGTGAGGGGGTTCCCATGGGAAGGTCAGTTGCTGTTTGTCTTTGCAGGGGCAGTGTAAATGGTGACTATATTACAGCATTTTTCCATGTTTGTTTTTTTGGGGTTTTTTTGTTTGTTTGTTTGTTTTTGGTTTTTTTTTTTTTTTAGGAAGTAATGCTGGATAGTGGCAGTCAAGGTTGATAGAGCGAGGTGAGCAGTGACCAGTGGACAGAATGAGTTGTTATGGCCTCGGTCTCAATTTTTGGTGCAGCTCTAAGCATCCACTGTTGTTTGTGTGTTTTAGGTGGTCCACTTGCAGGATGTCCTGGCCCTGGATGCTGAGGCCAGGAGGGTGCAAGCCTAAGGTATAGATGTGGTGTAGTTCAGTTGGAGCAGGGAGGCTGTTGTTTCACAGTCTCTCAGCATGTTTCATGTGGTTTTGCTTTGCTTCTCTGCAGGTGCTGCTGCCGCCCTGGGCATGCCAAGGGACAGAGGCGAGCAGGTGAGTTGGCATTTAGGTGGGGTGGCTGATAGGCCAGCGGTCTATGGCAGCGTGCTGAGCGTGTCCCTTTTCATTGTGCAGGTTTGTCCTGGCCACCTCCAGAGTCAGATCAGGATTTGAGGTGAGCCGGGGCAGTGGTGTGGAGTAGCCCGGGAATGCTCTTCTTGAGGGCAACAGTGACGTTTTCTGTTTTGTTGTCTTAGGTCCCGTGAGCAGGTGTGGAGCTGAAGTTTGGAGAGAGCAGGTAAGTGCTGAGCCTCGGCAGTTTTGAGGGAGGGGCCTTGCAGAAGGGGTCTCTTTTGGCGTGTGTTGTCAGAGGCTGAATTTTCTCCTTGTTCTCCATCTTTCACAGCTGCCAAAGCGGACCGTGGGGAACGTGTTGACATCTGAGGTGCTGATGCATTTTTTCTGTCAAGGATGGATTTTGTCCGCTTGTCTTCAGAGAGCTAAGTGTTGGGAGCTGTGGTTGGGAGAAGGGAAAAACCTTTGGAGTTCCAGGAGGCAATTGGAAGTTAGCTTAGAGGAGAGGGCTGTTGTGAGAGGGCCCCTTGGAAGCAAAGGGAGAGGGTTTCTCCTCAGCATCACCCGAGCCTTTGCTGGGCAGGGCAGTTCCCACCCATCTCTGTCATTGGCCTTTGAGTCTCGCCGTCATCGTGGATCTTTTTGCCCGAGGAGCTCGCCTTTGGGTCTGGCACGATCGCCACGGTCTCCATTTCACCTACTCGCTGCTGTAGCCGCCCGTGGGCATCTTGGCCACTTGCTGGTTGGTCACGTTTTGCAAAGTCACTTCAGCCTTTGGTGGCAGAGTCCTTCCCTAGGGATCCCTTTGTCTCTCCTGGCAGTCATTGCCTCCTTCTCTAGGCCTGCCGAGCTTCTCAAGCATCCTCTTAGCAGCTTTGGCACTGCCTTCTTGGAAGGAGTTACGTTTCACTGTTGGGTGCTGTTGCCATAGAGCCTTCTTTCCTTTGGCATCGCCAGCCTCTGGCTCATCTTGCTCTAGGAATCTTGGGCCCATTGCTGGGCAGGTTCAGCTCGTGTCTGTGTTGTGTCATTTGTGTCTGTGTTCTGTAGTTTGTGTCCATCCTCTCCTGTGTCACAGGGCTTTGTTACGTCTCGGTGCTTTCTCGGCCTCGTTCTGGGCCGTAGCGGCAGCGGGGATCTCTGCTCGCGTCCTTTCCCGGATCGGGCTCATTCCGGCATCTTTACAGTTTTGCTTTTGGAGAGCAGAAGGAGTACACAAGATGTTCTCATCCATCTTCCTTCTCACTTTTGGTAGTATCTTCTTTTCATGGGCCATGGACTTCTCAATGAAGTGTATTAGGCCCTCCTCACTGTGGTAGTTCCATAGGTTCCATTGCCTCAAAGCATATCAGGCTCAAGAATTTATCTTCTGGAGAGTTATCTCAAGTCCTCGTGTCATCTTTGCTTCTATTTGCTGTGCTTACACTTGGAGCTGCCCTGCCCTGGCACGTAGAGTCGTGGCTGGGTTGAACAGTTGTAAAACTTTGTGGTTCATCTCTTGTCTGTGGGGTTTTGTGTAGAAAACTTACGGGCCTGGTGTGTGGGGATAACTCCGAGCTGTCAGCTCCTTGTAGACTGCCTCATGTTGTCTTGCAGGTCCCCAAGGCCAATTCCCATCCCTGCAGTCACCGATGCTACCGCTTTTCCCAGAATCTGCCCTTCCACGTCATGGAGCAGCAGTTGGAAGATGTGTTGAAGTGTCTTTGTCAGTGGAGTGTTGTGAGTAAGGGCTGCAGTCAGTGTGTGAGCTGAAGAAGGGGTGTCTGTCTGTGAGAGTGTGTGTCTGTCTGTGTCTGCATGTGTCAGTCTGTGAGAGTGTGTGTGTTGACTGGTTCTAACCTTGTGTGTGTGATTTTTGCCTTTCAAGTTTTTCAACTAATTTTTAACTTTATAATAAGAAAACACCCAGCTGTGAGCTTTTTTTTTTTCCCCCCCCCAGCTGGGTTTTGTTTTTCCTTGGTCCTGTCCTGTCTGCAAGGCGATGTTCATCACCAAGGCTTGGGTGCAGCCAAACAAAGAGCCTCCCTAACAGGGTAGAGAGTACACAGTGGAGGTTAGGAATACAGGGAAAAGGTGCACCAGCCCTTACACCACCCCTAACAGCACCATTTTCCCCCCACCAGCAGCACAATGCAGCAACCCTGGAACCCTCACTGCAGCACAGCTCAGTAACCCTGGTGCTGGGATAACCCTGGAACCCTCAGAGGAGGCCAAGCCCCACACCTAAAAGGCAGGGATGACATCTGCAGGCTGGAGAGTGACAGGTATGGGTTGGGGGCTGGGGCGTGTAGAGCAGGAGTGAGGGGTTCCAGGCAGCAATAGCAGTGAGGGGCATAAAGTAGAGGGGGTTAAAGGTTAGGGGATAAAGGGACAAAAGTCAGGGCAAGGGTTGGGGGGTCAGGGAGTCAAAGGTTAAAGTCCAGGGGTCAAAGGTCAAGGTGGTCAAGGTCAAAGCAGAGATGTCACATGTAGAAGGTTGGGGTCAAAGGTCATGGGATCAGGCGTCATGGGTCAAAAGGCAAGAGTCAAAGGTCAGGGGTCAGGGATCAAAGGTCGGGTAGTCAAGGAATGGGTCAATGGGTCAAAGGTCAGGGGGTCAAAGGTCAAGGCTCGGGCTCAGGATTAGAGGTTCCAGCATGATTTTCCATGGTGGTTCCCAGTGTGGGGACACGGGGTGTGGGGTCAGTGGCGCCGGGGGCGGGCAGGAGCCCCGTGGGCAGTGGCCGGCAGCGGCGGGGACGCCTCCGTACGGTCGCGCCCCTCCAGTGCCAGCAGAAGCCCCCCTGCGCCGTGCGGTGCCCGGCCCCACTCCTTGCCCTCCCCGCCGCTGCCTTCCCGCACTCCCACCGCACCCCCTGCTCCCCTCCAGCCCAGGGAAATGCAGGAAAACACAAAATCATCGAGGTGGAACAGTCACCGGAGCTGCCCGAGCCATCCCCCCGCCTGAAGGCGGCAGCTGCCCAGAGCCAGGGGCACCCAGCAGGATGCAGCTCCTCTTTCCCAGGAGCTGGAGGCAGGGTTTCCCAGGCAGGGGGAGCAGGGAGAATTTCAGCTCCCAGCAGCTCTCTGTGAGTGCTGGATGGACTCTGGGCTGAGCCAGCTGGGAGGTGTGGGTGGTGTTCATGTCCCCAGGAGCTGCTCAAATCCACCTTAAACTCCTGGAATGGTCTGTGCTGGCAAGAACCTTACAGACCATCCTGTTCAGCCCCTTGCCATGGTCAGGGACACCTTCCTGGGGTGTCTGTGCCAGAGTGGTGGAATGGGCAGGACTTTCTCCCTGAGCCCAGTCCCAGGCAAGATTGGGGTTCCCATGGGAAGAAGCCTGAGAGCTGCATTTCCGGAGCTGGGAGGGTCCATGCCTGGGAGTGTTTCCAGTACTGCTCTTTGGCTTTTGCCATAACTGGGCATGATGTTTCTCCCCAGAGCAAGGTGGTTTTCCCTGGATTGTTGGGGTTACACACTGGTTGTTTGACAGCTCTGTTGTCTCTCTGTCCTGAATGGAGGAGCGAGGAACGGGGGATGCTCCCGACTCTCACAGGGATGTGGGAACAGCCCAGTTCCAGTGAGGAATGTGACACCCAACTCGTGGCGTGTGCCCTGAGATGGTCTTTGCTGTTGTTTTGTCCTTAGAGCCTGTTGGAGTGCTGGCCTGGATTTGGGAGGAGCCAAGTAGCCTGGAGCAGTGAGGTTTTTCCTGTCAGAAATCCATGCTGGGGATGTTTTCCCTGGCTGTCCCAAGGGGAAGGAACAGCTCTGGAGTTTTTGCAGCCACAGGCTGTGGATGCATCCCCTGAAAACCAGTTCAGGATCATTCATCTGACTCTGCCCTGACCTGTGGCTTCCAGGGAGCCTTCTGGTTTCTTCTGGATATTCTCAGGAGAGGATATTCCAGCACCTGCAGGAATTCCAAACCCAGTAAGTGGGTCACATTCTATGGGAGCTGCCCCAATGGTGGGATGGCAGAGGCCTCACCCCATGCTGCTGTTTGGGACATTCCCGACTGGAACGGGAGCCAGCTGGGCATTTTGGAGCGCTGAGGCCACCAGGGCAGCTTTGAGTGGCATTCCCAGGCAATGCTGAGACATCCCATGGCTGTGGCATGAGGCAACACATGCCTGATGTGGAGCAGAGAGAGGAAGGGAGAAATTCTGAGTTGATGGGAGGAATGGAATTGGGCTTTCCAGAATGGAATTGGTATAGGTGCTGATGGTATCATGGAATCATGGGGTGGCTTGGAAGGGACACAAAGACCCTCTGGGCTCTGTTATCCCATCCCATGGCAAAGAACACTTCCAAAACTGCCTCCTCACCCTCATGGAATGGCAATGGGTGTTGGGAGCTCTGGCAGGAGCACCTGGGACCAGGTAAGAATAGCAATGGGATTGTTTTGGCTGCTGCTGGATGTGGTTTTCTCTTTTCAAGATGTTCCTCTGATTGATGTTTTCACAGTAGTTTTCTAGGCCTCATTTGAGGATAATTCCAAGAATTTGGAAGTAGTTGGAAAAGAGTGAGGAAAAAAGGTGAACCTGATCCATTTCTAGTAATTCTGAACTTCTCTTGCAACACCGTTCTGGGGGGAAAGCTGGTGAAAGGATAAAGATGCAGAGGAACAAGTGTTGTAAACCCCCCTGCCTCCTTGACAAAGCAAACATTTCTGCAATCCCAGTAAATCTCTTGGAAAATCTGTGGGATCATAAGGTTTCCCAGGAAAGGAAAAGTAAGGACAGAGATGAGGAAAGAGGCTTCCAATTAATAATGATTTGATGGATGTAGGAATGATTCTTGTATGTTTGATGCACCTCTTTTTATTCCTGGGATAATTTTAAATGATTTCTTTAAAAAATCATTTAAATTTGGGAATTCAAATTAGAGAGGAAACGATGCAAAATAAATGCAGGGAGAGATCACAGAATCATCCTGGAATGGCAGAATAGTTTGGGTGGGAAGGGACCTTAAGGATCACCTCATTCCATCCACAGGGTGCTCCAAGCTGCAGCCAGCCTGGCCTTGAACACTTCCAGGGATGGGGCAGCCACGATTTCCCTGGGTTTACGGGCACAAGAGGAAATTTCCAGCAGGAACTGAGGGGTTTCCCTTGCTCTGCCTGGCCCTAGCAGGGCTTTGGGAGGCAGAGGCTGTGGGAACAGGAGCTTTGCCCACTGCCTTGGGGGAGTCTCTGATGTCCCAAAACCCAGCAGAGCAAGTGGTTGTGGTTTAACATCCCGTTCAAAGGAGATGCCAGGCCAGGAACGGGAATGGGCTGCAGAGCAGGGATGGTGCCCAGCAGAGGGGTGAGTGTCCAGGGGGTCCCAGCAGTCCATCCCTGCTGCCCAGGGTTGGGATGAGCAGGCTGGTGAGTGTCCCTGTGCTTGCTCTGCAGGATGAGGAAGCCAGGCCTGCTGAGGAGGAAGATGAGGAGGTGTGGGAGGATGGAGACAGCGGCCACCAAAGGCTGGGGAAGGCACAGATCCAGGTAGGAGACGTTGCCTTGCGAGGAGAGGGACTTGTCTGTCCCGTTGGAATTTGGGGCGTGAGGCCAGTGGAACAAAGGCTTTGATTCCATTTTCTTGCTCGGGTTTTCACGTGCCTTAAGAGAGCTTTGTGAAAATGTCATTATCCCTGATTGAGTCTCTGAAAAACAGGGATTGAAGCTTTCAGAAGGGGCCCAACCCTGCCTGCATGTATCCAAGTGCAGCCCCCACTCCCTGTTTTTGTGTACAGCTGGGATGAGACCTCAGCTGCTGTTACTTGCCAGCTCACAAGTTGTGTAGCTCAGAGTCTCAGCCATGAAGGGCCAGGCTGTGTTTAAAACAGCCCAAGGTACCAGAGCTGGAGTAATTTCCTACCAGGTAACTTGACTTGGAAGCTGCATTCTAAAATTTGTCCACGTTTATTTTATGTCCCCCATGGAGACACCTAAAGAAGCAGAGGTGGGGTGTTCCTAAGAAAAGAACATCCAACTTCTTTGGTGGTAGAGGGCTTAAAATGAAAGTCTGAGTGGAGGTGCCTTTAGGACACTTCCATTCCAGTATCTGAATGGAATTTAAATGAAGTATCCAAATCCTGACAAGCTTGTATGAACTCCAAAGCCTCTGCAAGTGTTTTACAGCCAGGGAGGGAAATAAGAGTCTGGAGTCTCTCCCCAAAACCTGGCTGCTGGTTTGTTTGGCCAGGCATAGGAATAATTGTGTATTCCCTGGGGCTGTCCTTATGGGGAGAGGTTTACTTATGTGCCCTGGGTTTATTCAGTGCATCTTCAAAGTGATGGAAACTGATTGCATTGAAATGCCAGGGCTGCCAAATGTTTTCCCCAGGCAGAGCTCGGAGCCAGCCCAGTGGGAAGGGGTTTAGTGGCCATTTTCCCGCTCCCTCGGGGCAGCAGCACTGGAGCACTCGCAGCCACCCGTGCCCGAGGTGCCGAGTACTGGCAGGAGGCAAAGCCAGGGACTGGGCAGGAGGAGCTTGCAGTGCTCCTGGAATCGCAGAGCTGGAGCTGTGGGTTAGAACTGCCAGGAGCTGCTGCCTCACTCAAACCTTGTTTAAAGCTCAGCATCCCTCCTGCTCCCTTGGAATGATTGTTGCTTCTGTTGTTGCTCTTTCCTGATACATTATGATTATTATTGTAAATTCCCACTCCATTTCTTCCATAGCCCTTTGCTTCCCAGAGGTGGTGCTTTAGGCAAGCCCCTCCAGCCTGGGAAGGTGCTTTTGGCTCCGGACTCATTCCCAGTCCCCATGAGCAGCTGGAGCTGTGCTGTCCCCAGCAGGTGCCTTTCCTTCCTTCCCTGCTGCACTTTGGCTTTTTGAGGGCTCTCTGGGGGGCTGAGGGAGAAGTTCTTTGTCATTCCAGGGCAGCATAAGCCCTGATCCCACTAAAAGCAGGAGAAATCATTTCATCCTTGTTTTTGGATACACCTTTGGTGTTTTCGCTCTTTTGCTGACACTGTGTGGTGAAGCAGCAGCTCCCTGGAATAATTTTTATTTGTAAAACAATGAATTCCCTGCTGGAATCCCAGTCCCAGCCCCCCAGATCCATGTGCACTTTAAGGCCTTACACCCTGACCAGGACAAGTTCCTGTCCTTAGACATGGAAACCAGGGGAAAACTCAGACTGGATTGGAGGCAGCATCCAGAATGGGGAGAGTGAGGCAGCGTGCTTGGCCCAGGCTGGGGCTGGTACAGGGGGTGTTCCCCATTGGATGACACCCGTGTGGAGCAGATCCTTCTCTTCCTTTGTCCAAAGTCTGATGGTAAAGGAGTGAAGAACTCACAAGTGGGGAAGGAAAATGGTTCTGTTAAAATTAGGCAAAGAATGCACTAAGAAAAAATGGACATCATTTTTATGTATGAAAGAAAGTAGGGAAAAAATGTTGAAAATGAGCTTTTATTTGGTGCCACCTCTCATTTGTTATGGATAAAACCCTCTAGTGAGCAATCAGAACAGGAGTGGGAAAGCCAGGAGCCTTTGACTTCCACAGTGGGCTTAATTTCAACAGTTTCTTCTCTCTCTCAGGACAGGAAAACCCACTTAACTCGTCCCATCTTTGCCAAAAGCTTTGGTGTTTGAGCAGCCAAACCCAATGGGCTCTGGCCCCACCAGCCTGTACTGGAGGGCCCCTGGTCCTGCCCATGGTGTGGGATGAATCCCCAATTGTCCCCAGAGGGGGCTGCCCTGGTCCCTGCAGTGCCCAGCACCTGAGACACAGAGAGAGCCCTGTCCAAAGGGGCTCCTTGTCAGGAATGTGGCAGCAGCCCCAGGAGCAGGCTGGAGGGGAGAACTGGGGCTGTGTTTGAGACTGACCAGCTCAGCTCAGTGTTTACCTGTGGGGGGAGTTTGGCCCCCCACGCTGAGTTGAAGCGGGATCAGGGTGACAGATGCTGCATTTTGGGCACCCTGAGAGTTTCTCTCCCCCCTGGAGCTTTCCTGCGGGGATGGGGCAGGGCAGGGAGCAGAATTAACCCTGCACCTCCCGTGGGCACTGCTGGCCTTTGTCTCTCTGCTGTGCCATCAGCCTGTGGGAATTTGCTGCTGCCGCTGCCACCCCACCTGGGGGCTGCGTGCTCCTGGCAGCCCTTCCCAGCCCCACACCCGAGCTCCAGCGCTGCCTCCAGGCTGTGTTGGGAGAGTTTGCTGGGAATGTGCCTCATCCCTGGGAGTATCCTTTCCTTCCAGAGTGGCTGGATGGAGCTTCTGGGCTTGTCAGCTTCAGAGTTTGATTGCAAAAGTCACTGCAGGGAAGAATGACAAGGAGGTTTGTCAGAGTGCTGCTGTCAGACCCCACCTGCCACTCTGGGCTTTGGCTTGGAGGTTGTTGTGTATTGGCCCTGCAGGGAATCAATGTCCCCTTCCCACCTCAGCCCAGCAGATCCCAAGGACTCTTCTGGAGTACTTATTCTTTGCTTCCCTTTGGGATAACTTAATCTGCACCCTTCCATGAGCAATTCCTTGGCTTCTCCTGGAGAAAACCCCAGGGCAGAGGCAGTGTGCAAAGGAGCCCAGAGCTGTGCTTGGAGCAGAGAGTGCTGAGAGCTGCATGTGCCTCTGCTGCCCCAGGCTAGCAATATCCCCATGGCACAGACTGGGCAAATGGCATTAGAGGGAGCACAATCTCTTCCTGGAAGAGGTTTTCTCCTGTGCAGATCAGGCACAGGGCAGGAAGGGAACTTTGGAGATCAGCTGCTTTCCCCCAGAAAGCATCACTCACACCAGCATGGATGACATGACCTGTGCCCAGCGCTCACCATGCACCCAGCCAGAATCAAGAGCAAAGGTTGGTTTGGGTGTGAGCACTTGAAATAACTTTGAAAGAGAAGCAATCACCTTTTGCTGCTGCTTTCTTTCTTTTGGATGCTGGGATTGCCTCTGCGGACATGTGTAGCGGGTTGGGTTTGAAACTGGGCCAAAACACCAATTTAGTGTAGTGGTTTGGCCCAAAATACTCATTACTGTTTATCTTCTGTGAGATAAGAATTAGGAGAAATGCAAAGCAGGCACCAAACTTGAAAGAATATAAAGAAGTTTATTAACTTTCCTAAAAGAGGAAAAAAAATTATACCGCACCTTCAGAACTCTCCTCCTCCCCCCACCTTCCTCCCTTCTCCCACTGACAATGTAAAAAGACAACCCTTGAGATGTTCAGTCTGTTTGCCACTTCCATAATAACCTTGTTCAGTCCATTTAGAAAGAGAAGTCTCTTCTTGCTCGTGCTATGGAAACATTATCACAATGAGACAGCTGCCCACTTCCAAATATTGTTCAGTCCATTTAGGAAGAGGAGTCTCTCTGCTCACATGTGAGTCCCTTCCCCCGACTTGCAGCTTTTCCCACAACTGCTTTTGAGGGTCCACTCTTGAAGGTTTTTGGGGTACAATTTTAAGGTTGAGCCATTCAGAAACAAAAGTTCTCTTCACCTATCTCTGGGAGCATTTCATCTCTAAGAAGAGAGACCCTTCTTCCCTGGGAGCAAAGGTTCTTCCTCATCTTCATCGTTAGGACTATCTCTGGGAGCATCTCTAGGAACTGAGGTTTTCTCCTTTCCCATTTGGAGCCAAAGTCCTCATGTGGTCCATCTCTCCCTGTCCAAACTTCTTATGAAATTACAGCTGCGTCAGCATCTGCCTATCTCAGTGCAGGTGCTTTTGCTCACGAGTTCAACACTCCACCCCCCATATCTTCATGAAATTACAATGGGACACTCTGATATATCATAACTTCACAACAGACTTTCAGCTTTAAGCATCTCCTCTCTCTTCCCTCAGGTTTTCAGCTCATCACAGCTATAAAAGGGTTAATCTCACCTCGGACTAGCAGCTGGAATGTGTCTTATGGCTGTTGGTCACCTGCCCCCTGCCTGACAGCCCTGCCATGCCGCTTTGGCTGAAATCTTGGCTGCAGTAGAAAGGGCGGGGGTGGGGGGGAAGCCGATCCACTCTGGCTGCCCACAGCCCTGCGGGGGGGTTCTGAGGATGGTTCCATCGGATCCAGGATGGCCGTGGCGTGGCCTGGCCTGGCTGGGCCCGCTGCCCCCCACACGGGGCCCACAGCCACCTGTCCCAGCACTGGAAACAAGAGAGAGCTTGAGGGGGAGTTTGTCTATTCTTAAGTGTGGATCACAGAGGCGGTCACAACTTTAAGTGGCTCAAAGAATTTTCCATATTTAAACTGGCCACCTGATAGGTTCTATCAGGTCCCAGAGGAAGCTGTAAGGAGAACATCACTGCCGAGACTCAGCTTGCTAACCTAGGACATGGGCTGAGCTCTCCCTGCAGGGGACTGTCAGGCCTTAACAGCTGTGAGGTTGTGTTCTTCTCAGTGGGGATCTGGAAATAATTATTAATTAATTAATTAAGTGCAGAAATGTTTTCTGAACCTTTCTCCTTTCCTGGTAGATCTTCTCTCTCTGCCTCTGAATTTACAGCTGTTCCCTGGTGTCATTGGCCCTGCCTGAATTCCTTGCAGCTCCTAACTGGGAAAACCTGGGATAACTTCGAGGGGACAGAGGAGACATTTTTAGCTGAAAACCTGAGGTGGCTGAAAGGGGACTCAAGAATTGTTTGTGTAGGAAAATGGGAGGGGATGTCGAGGGGAGCGAGGTGGCATTTTTGAGGGAAAAGCTGAGGTGATGTTTAGGGCAGAGAACGCACATTTTTGGGGCAGAAAAGAGTTAATATTGTACAGGAAGGAAAACTTGGGGGGTAAAACTTGATGTAACCTATAGGGGACAGAATGAGTATTTTGGAGCAAAAATGAGGTACTCAGTAGTAGACAAATAAGGAACATTCTGGAGGCAAAACTTGACAAAATCTCAAGAGCAGAGAATGAACACTTTGAGGGAAAAATGAGGTGATGAGTACTGAGCCTGTGGGGAAAATTTGGGGGCTAAATTTGAGCTAATCTCTAGGGGAGAGCATGAACACACTGAGGTAACAGGAGGGAATCAGTTGTGGGCAGGTAGGGAAACTTGTGTAAAAATAACATTAAATAAGCTGTAGAAAGAACATTTTGAGGTAAAAATGAGGTAATCAGTAGTAGACAGATAGAAAACTTTGGGGGTAAATCTTGAAAGAAGCTACATGGTAGAAAGTAAATAAATATTGAAGGAAGAATGTGGGAATCAGTAGTGGACAAGTAGGGGAATTTTGGGGGTAAAACTTGAAATAATCTAAAGGTTGAGAATGAGTATTTTGAGGTAAAAATGAGGTAATAAGTTGTGGGCAGTTAAGGAAAATTTTGGGGGTTAAACTTGAGGTAATCTCTAGGGAGAGTGTGACCACTGACATGAACTGAGGCAGTCACTGGGGCGAGGCAAGGAAATTTGGGGTGTAAAACTTGGGAAGATCTGTAGGGCAAAGAATGAACATATTGAGGAAGCAATGAGGTGATCAGTAGCCAACATTAGGTAGAATTTGGGGGGCAAACCCTGAGGTAATTATGTAAGAACAGTAAGGGTTTTTTGAGAAAAAATCTGACCTAATTTGTAGGGGACAGAATGAACATTTTGGGGATAAGACAGACATAACCTGTGTGGTTTTGGTTTTACAATCTAGTCAGTGTACAGGGGACAAAATAGACATTTTGGTAATAAAATCTGCGTTAATCTGCAGAAGAAAGAACTCGTATTTTGAGGTAAAAAGGAGGTGATCAGAATTGGGCAGGTAGGGAAAACTGAGGGGGTAAAATGGGAGGTCATCTCTAGGAGAGAGCAGGAGCATCCTGAGGTAAACTGAGGGAATTGCTGTGGACAGGTGGGTAAATCTGGGGGGTAAAACTTGAGGGAATCTCCATGGTAGAAAATGAGTATTTGGAGGTAAAAATAAAGTACTCAGTGGTGGAGAGGTACAGAAAATTTTGGGGGTAGAATCTGAGGTGATCTGTAGCAGAGAGAATGCACTTGATGGGGTAAACTGAGGTAATCACTTATGGACAGGTAGGGAAGTTCTGGGGATAAAAATTGAAAGCATCTGTAGGGCAAAGAATGAAAAGATTGAGGCGGAAATGAGGAAAGAGCCAGTGGACAGGTAGGGAAAATTTTGGGGGCAAATCTTGTGGTAATCTCCAGAGCAGAGAAAGAATGCTTCCCTGTAAAAAATGAGGAACTCAGAAGGAGACAGATGGGGACATTTTGGAGGTAAAATCTCAGGTCATCTCAAGGTGAGGGAAGGACTATTTGGAGGTCAACTCAGCACTCACTGTGTCCTCCTTCCTTGGCAGCAGCTGGCAGGGAAGGGAGAAGAGGCCTCAGGCTGGAGAGGGGCAGGAGAAAGGCACTGTGGGCAAAGGCACCTCCCTGGCATCCCCAGGGCACCTGTGGGGAACACAGTGGACACTTGGGGAGCAAAGGGAGGTGATGGCATTGTCCCTTTGGGGGATGCTGGCATTTAGATCATTCCATCCATTTGCCTGCTGACATTTCCCAGCCCAGGGGCTTTGGCTGCCAGGGCAGCACAAAGATTGTTCCGTGGGTGGTGCGCAGATTTGGGGGTTGGCTTTGCTAGTTCAGATGAATTCTACCCAAAGCCCTGAATTCCCTGCTGAATTGCCACTGGAACAGCCTCCCAGCACCTCCTGGAGCATGGATATTCCCATGCAGAGCTGCCTATTTAACACCAGCTGTGTCAGGAACCAGCAGAGCTTCCAGGGAAGCTCAGCAGGGTCAGGGCAAGGACAGCTTCATGTTCCATAGAATTTGCTGTTTGTAACCCTCATCCCCCAGCCCCCCCAATGTCCCTGGGGCACCTGACAGAGTTCCCTGGAATTCAGCTGCCTGCACCCCCCGAGCTGGGGCTCCAGGTGATGTTTTAAAGCAGGAACAGGCGCTGGCTGGACACGCTCCCAGCCCCTGCTGAGGCAGCCCCTGTGCCCACGGGAGGACTTCTCTCCCTGCAGGAGCTGATTTCTTTCCAGAGCCTCAGGAGTGGCCTCTGCAAGTTCTTTTCCCTCAGGAAAGGGATGCACATCCCTGCCTTCAGGGCACCTGCAGTGGGAGCCACCTGGGAAAGCTTTCCATCAGTTGTGCAGTTCCAGCTGGCTCCCCAAAAACTCCCAACTCAATCCAAACAGATTTCTCTGACTCTGACCTTTCATTTGAAGGCATCTCTGAGGGCATTGCTTGGCATTTCATTGCTGTGGGGGAAGCTTGCCTTGGCTTTAACACTGCTGAGGGATGATGGCCTCAGGCTGGAAGGGAAGGCATTTTGGGTGGCTGGGACATAGCTGGCAGGAGTGTGGGAGGTCAGCACTGGGAATTGCTGTCTGAGCCCCTCTGCAAACAGCCCGTGCCAACATTCCCTGGTGCCAGCTGTTCCTTGGGGCATTTTTGGGGTGTCAGTGGGGTCTGTCGGGGCTGAAGCATCTCTGGGTGCCTGTTCAGAGCAGCCCCTGGCCGAGGGGCCGCGGGCAGCCCTTTATCCATGTCCATCCCAGCGCTGCCCGGGCAGCCCAGTGCCCGTTCCGGGGATGTGTGTTTGGCACACTGCGTGCCACGGGCAGGACACTGCAGGCACAGCTCCTCTCTGCAAATCCAAAGCACAAGAGCTGCTGCTTCCCTTCCTGGGGCTCCCGGCCTTCTCCCTGCCCCCATTCCCTGCCAGCTGGGACACATAGAGGAAGCAGCAAGGAACACTCATGGCAGTGAGCAGGAGTTTCCTAGGGCTCTGGGCCAGAAAAGCTGCCCTGCCTCAGTAGCCACTGTGATTTTGGGCTGTGAACACTCACCTGCAGGAAACGCCCCTCTGTAGGCAGGAGCAGCCCTGACACTCTTCAGAAGAGCTTTTGCCAAGGACCAAGTGAACCCTCAGGACTTGCCTTGCTCATTTCTCCCTGGAAAGGGACATGGAACGAGCACCTTTACAGCTGTTGGGTAAATCCTAGAAAGGACAGGAAATCAGGGTTATGGGAAGAGTTTAGTGCTGTCACACAACTGATCACCTGTGTTGTTCCATGATCAGGTGCTGGCCATGGCCTCTGCCCTGTGGCCATTGCAGGGGCTGGGGTGTAAAGCAGCGTTAGCATAAAAGAAGGGGCTGTATTTGCATAAGAATTACCTTGCTGGCACTTGGCATTCCCATCCCAGGCAGGACATTCCCAGGAGCTGAGATTGGCTTGGTTGGAGCAGGGTACTCAGAATGCCCAGGTGTGGGTTCAATCCCCAGAGGAGCCATTCACATAAGGGTTCGACTTGGTGGTCCTTGTGTATCCCTTCCCACTCCGGATCTCCTGTGCTCTGGAAATAAAGAATTAACAGTTTTCACTGGACTTTGAAACCCAGAGGTTTTTGCATTGGAGCGTACAAGCCCCAGAGAAAGCGGGGGGGAGGAAGGATAGCATCAGGTCTCACCCGGCAGGTATCGGATGAGCGGCCCAAGCAGCAGCGAGCCCCGGCGAGGCCCCGGTCCCGCAGCGGGCGCAGTCAGAGCAGGAGCGGCAGCAGCGGCCTCGGCGCCAGCGCCCGGCCCGGAGCGGCTCGTCCCGCTGCAGCCGCGCTGGTTGGGCGGGGGCGCGGCGGGCGGGAGGCCCCGGGGGAGCGGCCCGGGGCAGGGGGAGCGGCGGCCTCGGCAGTGCCGGGGCTGGGGGAGCTCCGCGTCCCCGCGGGGGCTGCGGGCGGGGCCGGGCCGGGAGCGCCGCCGCTCCGGTTGCGCCAGGGGGCGCCCCACAGGGCGGGCGGCGCTGAGGGAGCGGCGGCCTCGGGGGGGGCCGGGGCGGGCACGGGCGGTCCCCGCGGCCCGGCCGCTTCCAGGCGCGATCCAGCGCCTGCTGCGGGGAAGCGCCGCCCTCCCGGCGGGCCCGGCACCGGCACGGCCCCGGCTCCCCGCGGCCGCAGCGGGAGCGTAGCCGGAGCTCCGGCGGGACCCCGGCCCCGCGCTGGCCGCAGCCGGAGCGGCAGCGCCGGGCTCGGCGCCAGCGCCAATCCCGGAGCGGCTCTTGCCAGCCGCGGCGATGCCGATCCCTAATGCCATCCCCCATCCCACCTCAGTTCTCCGGCCCCGGCAGCCGCACCCCGCCCGCCGAGGGACAAGCGGCTCGGCCCGGGACCCCCAGCAGACACCGACAGGACCCGGACACGAATCCTCGGGCCCAGGTCCCGTTCCCGTTCCCACCTCAGCGCCTCGGGCTCGGCGCAGCGCCGGGAGCAGCCCCCGGTGCCGGGCTCCGCACAGCGCTCCGAACGACGGTCCCGCCGCAGCCCGGGAGGAGCAGGATGAGCATCCACCGCACAAAGCGGAGCGGGCGCGGACCCGCCGGCATTTACGGGCGCGGGCGGGGCGGGGCGGGCCCGGCACAGGTGTGAAGGGCGGGGTCCGCACAGGTGCGCGGGGCCCCAGAGCGGCTGCGCGGGGCGGGGCCGAGGGGATTTAAGCCTCGGGAATCGGCGGCGCCGCCATTTGCTCCCTCGGTGCTCGGTGGGAGAGGCTGTGGCCGGGCCGGGCTCTGTATCTCTGTATCTCTGTATCTCTTTTCCTTTATATTTGTCTTTACTTCTCTTCTTCTAACCCTCTCCGTTCTTCCCCCTCTGCCTCCTCTACCCCACCCCCTACACCCCCCCCCTACCCCCCCCCTCTCCCCCCTAGCCCTCCCCTCCCTCCCCCCCGGCCCGGTCCCCCCCATCCCCCTCCCTGTCCCCCTACACACCCCAACCCTGCCCTACCCCCCCACCCTCTCTCTCCTTCTCCACCGTTCTTTCCCCCCCATCCCGGGTCCCCCCTGCCCCCTCACCCTGCTCCCCTTCCCCTCCCAATTCCCCCCACCTGCCCTCAGTCCTGCCCCTCCGTCCCCCACCCTTCCTTCCCCCTCTACCTCCTCCTGTTCCTCTTCCCTCTTTCCCCCTCTGTACCTTGACCCCCCCCACCTGTGCTCCATCCTCGTCCTCCCCTCCCTCCTTTCCTGTCCCCCCATCCCACCTCTCCCTGCACACCCCGAACCCCCCACCTGCGCTCCTTCTTTGACCCCCTCTGCTTCCTTCTTCCCGTCCTCTGTCCCGTCTTTCCCCCGCAGCCGCGGGGCTCGGGGCGCCGGAGAATAAAGCCCAGAGGGCCGGAGCCCGGCGCCCCTGCCCTCGCTGGAGCCCCACACGGGCCGGGCCCGCTCGGCGGGTCCCCCGTGCAGTACAAAAACAGCGCCGGGGCTCCGGCTTTCCACACATCACACTGGGGATCCCCTCCTCAGGAGGGGTTCCCGGGGGGGGTGGTGGGTTCGGGAAGGGGGGTGTGTCGGGGTAGGGTGGGCCCCCTCCTGAGGAGGGGGTCCCGGGGAGGGTGGTGGGTTGGGGTGGGCCCCCTCCGGAGGAGGGGGTCCCGGGAGGGGGTCAGGGTGGGCCCCCTCCGGAGGAGGGGGTCCGGGGGAGGGGGTGGGGCGGAGGGGGGACTTTCCCCCCCTCCAGTCCCCGCCCCCTCTCCCGGACCCCCTCCTCCGGACGGGGCTCACCCCGGCCCCCTCCCCGGGACCCCCTCCTCCGGACCGGGGCCCCGGGGGGGAGGGGGGGGAGGGGGGCGGGTGGGGTGGGGTGGGGGGGCCGGACGGGAGGGGCTGTTGGTTTGGCCTGTGAGCTCTATGTCTGTTCATGCCGCAGAGTGACGTGACCCCCTCTGCTTCCCCCCGCCCCCCTCCCTCCCCCCGGGGCCCCGGTCCGGAGGAGGGGGTCCCGGGGAGGGGGCCGGGGTGAGCCCCGTCCGGAGGAAGGGATCCGGGAGAGGGGGCGGGGACTGGAGGGGGGGAAAGTCCCCCCTCCGCCCCACCCCCTCCCCCGGACCCCCTCCTCCGGAGGGGGCCCACCCTGACCCCCTCCCGGGACCCCCTCCTCCGGAGGGGGCCCACCCCACCCACCCCCCCCGGACCCCCCACCCCCCGGGACCTCCTCCTGAGGAGGGGGAGGGGGCCCACCCTCCCCCAACCCACCCTACCCCGACACACCCCCCTTCCCGAACCCACCCCCCCCCCGGGACCCCTCCTGAGGAGGGGATCCCCAGTGTGATGTGTGGAAAGCCGGAGCCCCGGCGCTGTTTTTGTACTGCACGGGGGACCCGCCGAGCGGGCCCGGCCCGTGTGGGGCTCCAGCGAGGGCAGGGGCGCCGGGCTCCGGCCCTCTGGGCTTTATTCTCCGGCGCCCCGAGCCCCGCGGCTGAGGGGGAAAGAGGGAAAGGGGAGAGTCAGGGAGGGATGAGGGGGGGTAGGGAGAGGAGTCGGGGTGGGTTGGGGAGAACGAGGGGGGAAAGGATGATGGACAGAGGAGAGGTAGAGGGGGAAGAGAGGGGAGTCGGGTTGGGGAGCGGGGTACGGAGAGGGGAGAAAGGAGGGGTACGGGGGTCGGGGATGCGCAGGGGAGCAGGGAGAGAGGGTGAGGGAGGCTGAGGAGAGAGCAGGAGGGGGGCTGGGAGAGAGAGAGAGTGTGGGGAGAGAGAAAGAAACTGGGGGGGTAGGAAAGAGGTGATAAGCGAGGGAAGAAGGAGGAGGAGAAGGGCAGGAGAAAGAGGGGGAGGAAAAAGGGGGAGCGGGGGCCTCACCCGGACCACGCCGGGGGAGCCCGGCCCGGCCGCAGCCTCCCCGAGCTCTGAGGGAGCAAATGGCGGCGGGGGCGATTTCGGGGGCTTAAATCACCTCGGCCCCGCCCTGCGCAGCCGCCCTGGGACCCCGCGCACCTGTGCGGACCCCGCCCCGCGCACCTGAGCCGGGCCCGGCCCCGCCCCTGAAGCCGCCCCCGGCCCCGCTCGGCCCCGCCCCAGAGCCCCGGCCCCGCCCGGCCCCGGGGCCCGCCCTGCCCGGCACGGGGGCGGCTCCATCGCTCGGGGCCCCGCCCCTCTCTCCCGGGCCGGACCCGCCCCGCGCACCGGGGCCGCACCGGGGCCGCTCCCGGGACCGGGGCTCCGGGTCGTGCCGGCGGCCGCTGCGGGTCCCGGGCGGTGCCGCCTCTCCCCCGGCGGGATCGGGGCTGGGATCGGCACCGGCAGGAGCCGCTCCGGGACGGGCGCTGGGGCCGAGCCCGGCGCTGCCGCTCCTGCTCCGGCCGGCTCTCCGCGGGGAGCCGGGGCTGTGCCGGCGCCCGGGCAGCCCCGGGATCCCGAGCCGGGCCCGACGCGCCGGGCCGGGCTCCGCTCTCAGCCCTGAGCCCCTCCCGGAGCCCGCCTTGGGCCCCACGACGCGGCCCCGGGCTCTGCCGCCAGCCCCGGACGCGGCGCTGAGTCGCTGCTCCCGAGCTCTGCGTGGGGCCGGCGAGCCCGGCTTCGGGCTGTGCCTGAGGCAGGACTCGGAGCCCAGAGACACACACTCGCCCTGGCCCGAAGAGCCCGCTTTGAGCATCAAAACACGGCACTTGGCCTTTAATTCAGGGCCAGCAAAACGCAGCACTTCAGTTTCTCTTTGTGAGCCCAAACACACAGGACTCGCTCTCTTCCTCAAGCCCTGAGAACAGGATTTAGTCACTGTTTCTGAGTCCCAGCTCTGGCCATACCAGCCTGCTCTCAGGACTCCACAGTGCAGGATTTAGTCTCTGCTTTTAAGCTCTGCGCCTGCTTTTGAGCCCCCAAAACGCAGCACTGGGTCTCTTTTTGTGAGCCCAAAACCGCTCCTGTCCCTCGGGTTCGGAGCCCCCAGAAGTGCCCGGGGCCACGGCTGGACCCCAGCTGGGCACCAGCAGCCGCTCCCTCACCCCCCGTGGGATGGGGAAGACACCAGAGACAAAATTCCAGCTCAGAACAGTTTAATAATGGAAACCAAGACAAATGCAATCATTTGAGAGTAATGACAACACATAGTAACAGTGAGAGCAACAAGAGCAGTGGTAACACTAATGAACAGGAAACAGAGAAAAGCCCCTCCACACCCCCCCCTTTAACATTATAAATCCAAAATTTAATCCAGAGCAACACAAACTCCCAGCGTGGGGCATTTCCATATTCCTGTTCCTTTCTCTGTGTTCTGTCCTGGGGATTTGTGGACTGAGGGAGGCACTGGCTGCTCCTCTGGCCAAGGGGAAGGCTCCTGTGCTATTGCCATGAAGGGAACACCTGGAATTACTGCCCTGGGAGCCCAGTCCGATCCTTCCAGTGACTGGGGAGCACCCAGAGGGTCTTTACATGAAATGAAAATGACATCCTGGTCCAGTGCATTGACAGCAGGATTGGACACTCCTGGCCAAGGTGACCAGTCCGTGGGAGTCGCACCGGTGACCATCCAGGGGGGATTTTAACTTGGAGACTTGCAGATTTCAGCGTGCAGAAGCTCCAATTCTTTTTGGCACCTCTTGTTTAAATGTCTCCCCACTGGAAGAGGTCAATTAGTCTTTTTACTGACCTGACTGCCAGAGGCAGGGAAAAACAATCAGCGTTCCCTGAACGCCTCCAGCACTTCCATGTCCACCTGCAAGGAGTGGCCGATGGGCAGGAGCCTGCCCAGAACAGGCTCAGAGATGGGGCTTTCAACCCAAACCATTCCATCATTCCATGATCTCTGCCTGTATTGATGTTGCACTGTTCCCTCTCCAATTTAAATTCCCTAATTTAGATGATTTATTCAAGGAATCATTTTAAAATTATTCAGGAATAAAAAGGGGTGCATCAAACATACAAGAATCATTCCTACACCCACCAAACCATTCTTAACTGGAAGCCTATTCCCACATCTCTGTCTTTGTTTTGCTTTCCTGGAAAACCTTGTGATCCCAGAGTCTCTCAGAGCGATGTACTGGCATTACTGGAAGGTTTGCTCTCTCAGAGAGCCTGGGGGATTTACAGCACTTGTTCCTCTGCATCTTTATCCTTTCATCAGCTTTCCCCTGGAACAGTGCTGTGAGAGAAGCTTGGAATTACTAGAAATGGATCAGGTTCACATTTTTTCCCCACCATTTTTCAACTGTTTTGAAATGTGCCCAGGAACACTGCTGTGAAAGGATCAATCAGAACATCCTGAAAGAGAAAACCACCTCCAGCAGGAGCCAGAATGATCCCATTTCTGTTCTTACCTGGTCCTGCCAGAGCTCCCAACAGCCATTCCCATTCCTAAACAAGAGCTATGGAAGGCATTCCTGCTGTCCGTGAGGGTGAGGAGGCAGTTCTGGATGTTCTTTGCTGTGGAATCAGACAACAAACAGAGTGTAAATGATCTTGGTGGTCCCTTCCAAGCCAAACCAGCCCGTGATTCCACGCATGGATCAGCACCTGTCCCAGCTCCATTCCAGAAACCTCCTCCCACTAACCCAGAACTTTCCTTTGTCTGCTCAACATCAGGGATTTGCTGCCGAGTGCCCCGGGCAGGGGATGCCTCAGCCTTCCCTGGGACCGCAGCATTCCCTGGGCTGCCTCAGCATTCCCTGCGCTGCTGTTCCACGCCCATCCCGTGGTCCAGCGCCGTTCCGGGCTGCAGTGCCGGGCTCTCCCCACGGGGCGGCAGCACCGGGAGCGAGCAGCCCCGGCCGGTCCCGCTGTCTCGGGGCAGCTGCGCCTTTAACCCGCCCTGAGCCGGCGGGGCCGTGAACACAGCGGGCACAAACCCCACCGCTCCCCTTTATTTCACCCTCAGAGGCACAGGATCGCAGCATTTCCTGGGCTGCAAGGGACCCACAGGGAGCATCGAGTCCAAATCCTGGCCCTGCACCCCAAGAATCCCACCCTGTGCCCGAGAGCCTTGTCCAGACCCAAACTCTGCCCCCAACACCCTGAAAACACAGGGGGGCTGGGAGAAGGATGACCATGGAGGATTTTATATATATATATCTCGTTGTACGATCATTATATATCGTTAAATAGTCCAATAATCAATATGTTCCTCACACCTCGCTATAGACAATCCAATAATCAATGTGTTCCTTACACCACGTTATAGATAATCCAGTAATCAATATGTTCCTTACACCTCGCTATACATCGTCACACGTCGCCTTCCCAGCAGCGGCTCCAGTGACCGACCAGGACCCCTCCTGATCCCCCCTTCCCATTCCCGCACTCAGACCAGGTTTCCTTCCCGGCTCCACCCCAGGATTCCCGCGGCAGTCTCAGGTGTCTCTTTCTTTCCACAAAGCAAATTCTTCACAGCAACACAGAACCAGCCCGAGCTGGCCCCTCCGGCGAGCACCGATCAGCTCATTCTTACCCCAAACTGTTCATTTTCTCCCCTGCAGATTAACCCAGATTTTACCCCAAAATGTTCATTTTGTCCCCTACAGAATCCACCCCGGAGCGACGCCTTGGGCCCCGCACGGCCGAAGCAGCTCCGGTGTCCCGTGCCCGCAGCTCCCGCTGTGCCAGGACAGCAATCCCTGTGCCAGGACACCCATCCCTGTGCCGGGACACCCATCCCTGTGCCGGGACAGCGATCCCTGTGCCGGGACACCCAGCCCTGTGCCAGGGCACCCATCCCTGCGCCGGGACACCCATCCCTGCGCCGGAATACCGATCCCCCGCGGCCCCCGCCGTCCGCTGGGGGCTGTCCCCGTTCCCCGCTCACCTCCGAGCCTGCAGCAGCCGCCCCGGTGCCCCCGGCCCGGCCGCGCTGCTCCCCGGGCTCCCCGCCATTGCCGCTCCCGGCGAGGAAGGGCGGAAGTCACCGGTACCGCACCGATGCGGCGATCGGGTCCGTGGCTATTCGACCTTCCCAAGATGGCGGCCGGAAGGACCCCGCTCCGTCTATTCGGCTGCCTGAATGCTCCCGCCTGCCCCAGGCGCCGCTGGCCCCACAGTCGGTGTCCGCAAAGCGGGAAACGCCTCAGAAAATTGTGCTGAAAGCTCTGGGTTTGTGTCGGCGTCGCGTTCAGGCAGCCGAATAGACGGACCGGGAGGCCTTTCAGCCGCCATCTTGAGAAGGTCAAAAAGCCACGCAAGGAGCGCCATCTTTGCTGGGGCAATCACGCGACTTCCGCCCGCCGCCGCCATCTTGGGTGCTGGCAGAAGCCACTTCCGGTTCGGCCGCCATCTTTAGTGTGGCACACCTAAGGCCCCCCCGCCTCACAACGGCGTCTGTCTATTCGGCTGCCTGAATCCGGCCCCGACTCCAACGCCGGCCCCGCGCTTTCCGCGCGATTTTCCGCGGCGCTTCCCGGTGCGAGGACACGGCTGGTGGGGTCAGCGGCACCGGAGGCGGGCGACGGCCCCGCGACCGGCGGCAGGCATCAGCAAGGACACCTCTCAAGGGGTCCTATCGCGTCCGCCATCTTGAGTGTGGCGGAAGTGGCACCCGCCCTCTGCAAGGTCCTGGCAGCTGCTAATAAAGCGTCACTTAGCGCCATCCCGAAAGCGCCCAACTGCGCCTTCCTTTCCGAGCCGCCCTCTCGAGAGCGGCACATTGGCATCTCTATTCTGACCGTGCTCGCCCGGTGCTCCCCGCCCCGGGTCGCGCTGCGACCGCGCCTCTGCTGCCCGGCAAAACCGGCCCCGCCGGGCCGCCCCCCGCGCTGTCATTCCCCGCGGTCACCGCCCCGCACGGCGCCCGTTCCTTTTCACCGCTCTGGCCCCGCTCATGCACGGCCGTGTCCCTCGGCTCCGAACCGCCCTTCGCCCCTCCCCTCCGCTGACAGACCCGGCCCCGCTCGCTCCCGCTCCTTGCCACGCTCGGCAGCCACCGAGGCCGCCGCCCTCTCGGCTCAGCCGGCACCGGGCGGCAGCAGCGCCGCCCAGCTCAGCCCGGGGGCAGGCACAGAGCACAGGGAAAAGCCGGCTCCGGGCGCTCTGCAGCTCCTGCAGCCCGAGCGTCTCGGCTCCTGCGGCCAGGCGCTTGCTGCTTTCCTTCCTACAGAAAAACGCCGGCTCCTTATTCTCAAAACCTGCTGATCTCTATTCCCAGCTTCTTATATTGCTGTATGCAACAGAGTAGAGGGCTGGCTCATTTCAAAATGAATTTACATCTAAATTAGTAGTATTTGTCTATAGCTGTAAAAATGAAGAACTTAACAGCTTTTAGTATTTTACACTGTCATACACACATCCCTCCCAGTGGATTTTCTGGCAGTTTTGGGTCCCTCTGGGGCAGGGCACCCACCATGACCCCCCTCGTTCCCATTCTCATCCCTTTTCTCAGCTCCACGTGCATTTGTGCCTCCTCTGAAGGGCTGGAAAGGAATTTGGGAACCCCCTTCCGTTTCTTTGGTTTTCAGCTTTTTCTCTGAGGCGGCCCAAAAGGCAAAATGGATAAAAAACCCCCAGAAGTGCACAAAATCCCAGCCCCTCCCAAGATGCAGCTCCTCACACCAAACCTTGGGAGAATCCCTGGTGCTTCCAACACTGCTGCAATCCCACCTGGAGCTGAGCTTCCATGGTGTCTAATCCACATGCAAGCCTGGATAGCCCAAAGCCTGCAGGAAAAGAGGAGGCAAAGTGAAGGGGAGAGGGGAAAAAACGGAGTTTTGGGTTTTCCCCGTGTTTGCAACAGGATTGAAGGGCAGGATGGAGAGGTTTTGTGGAAAAGAAGTACCAAAGGCTGCTTCATTCCCAGCAATCAGTGCTGCTCAGGTTGAATCCAAGAGTACAAATCCACCAGGATCAAACAGGATGACACAGATCTGTGAAGCTGCAGCCTTCTTTCTTCTCCAGGGCCTCACTATCAGGAATTACACCCCCAGATTTGTTCCTTTCCAAGTGTCACCTCTTTCCAACAAAGCACTGGACATCCAAGGAATAGAGAAATTGATGTGCTGACCACTGCTTACTCCTCTGGAATGTCAGAGCTTGGGAAAATGGGCAGCTGGAGCTTTTCCTGGTGCTACCCATGAAGTGTATTTTACCTAAGAGCCCCTGCCCATGCCTTTGCCTGTATCCACCAAAAATCCACCTGTTCATTCCCCAGCTGCTGCCTCCCTCTTTTCCTTTATCCCACAGAATTTTAACAGGTGAATCTTCCCCTCTGCAAGAGCACCTTTCATTCCAAACCTAAGAACAAACGAATCATTCCTTTGGATATTAGAATTCCACTGAGAGCAATGGATGCAAAATGATCCTCTCCTGGCCCCTGCTGCATTCCTGGAGCAGGGATTCTTTCCCTCCTCCCCCCCCTGCCCCCCCCCTCGGTGCCCACCCTGCTCTGCCCCCTTTTCCGGCTTTGTTCCACAGCTTTTGTTTCCACCTCTTGCATCCTTTCCCTCACTCCAGGAGCTCCCAGCAGTTCCACACCCTCTTTTCTCCCATCCTGATCCTTTCTCCAAGAACAGAGCTGTGCATTCCAATTCCCTTCTCTTTTCTCTGACAATTCCCACCAATCCACACCTAAAGCTGACACAAGGAACACTCAGTGCCCACAAATGCAAATCCAGACCTGGCCATGCCTAAACTCTGAACACACAATCCCCGACCATCTGCATTAATTCAAAGCTAACATTTAGGACACAGTTCAGGCTGCAGCACAAAGTCAGTGCAGACAAAGGCTCCACAGGAAACGTGGGATTTCCTGTTCTTCCTGCAGTGGCATTTATGGCTGAGCAGATCAGAACAAGGCCTGAGCACACAGGACTGGAGAATAAACACCCAGCAACAACCCCTGTGCTCGGCAGGGGCCTGGGGCATCCCAGTCCAGGCTATTGGCTTCTTTTCCTTTTCTTCACCGCAATTAACCTTTAACAGGAACTTGTGAATCCATCCAGGTAAGGAGACATTTCCTGAAACAGATCCTCCATAGAAACAGGAACAGAGAAGCTCACTGCCACATCCAAAATCCTTCAGCAAAGCACTTGCAAAAGCAAAGGTGCTGAGGGATTCCCAGGAGCACCAGGGAACCCAAGTGAAGGGGGGAAACCGGCCCACGGCAAACAGCTGCCACTGCTTTGCACTCCAGGCGCTCTGCAAGCGCAGCTTCCCTGGAATTTCACCCTCAGCATCTCTTCCAAGCTCCACAGGGGAACAAACAGGGACTCCAACATCTCCTTCCTTTGTCCATTTTGTAGCACAGGCCCACCAGGAGGAACCGGAATCCAAAGGCAGATCTAAACATGGGACTCCCACTTGCCACTCTCTCTACCTTTTCTCCAGCTTGGCCCTGGGCTGGGAAACAAACGACAACAAACGTTTAAAAACCATCCTTGAGGTGTCTTGAGGATGCCCAGGCCTGGCAGAAAGCCCTTCCCACCAGCCTGCCCAACATAATCAGGTGCAGCTGCATACCCCAAACTGCTCCTGAAATTTGTGCCACACTGATTCAATTACTTGGTTTACTTCTATGGAGTCATTAACTCTAGAAAAAAGGTTTATCGAAATCTGAGGGCTCCAACTAATTCAGTGGACATTTTCCTCAGACAAACAACTAACCCAATGAACTCCTGTGCTGAGAGTTCACCCCCCATCTCACGGGCACCGGCCATGTCACAGCCAAAACCTTCCCCGGACCCAGCACAGCGCCCTGGCCCTCCACACACGGGCACCTCTGGGAGCCATGGGCCAGCAATAGCCCAGCGCCTCTCAGGGGCCTGGGCCAAAGAGCTGCAGCAGCCGGAGCGCCCCGGGGAGAGAGAGGAACCCGCGAGTTCTGCACCCACGCAGCACAGGAGGAGCTGCCCTGGCCCAGCTCTGCCTCCTGTGCCAGCAGCAGCGCGGGCGCAGCTCTCACCCACCAGGGCTGCAAGGGGCAAGCGCCTGCGCCCAGCTGGGCACCGATGTGGCGCGGCCCCAGCGCGCTCCGCGAGTGCCCCCCAGGAACAAAGGGCAGCACCAAACGAGACTCACCCACAGCGCTCCCAAAAACTCTCCAGCACCATTTGCTGCTTCCCTCTCGCTGCCAGGGCCCAACAAGCTCTGGCTCAGGTCCTGTCCCAGGCTCGCCAGTGACCTTGAGAGGAAAAGGTTATGTTCAAATTCAAGCAGGAGCTAAACACAACAACAGAGAAGCACAGAATGAGACAAATTATCTTCCACCGCCCTCAGTAGCCTCAATTCAGGAGGGTCGGCAGAAACTCAAGAGTTGCACAGGGCAAAGGTCCAGGTGTACCTTTAGATACATTCAAACATCCTGGAGCCCTGGGCTTTCCTAGTGCCTCGGTACCCAACGTCAGGGGGGGAAACCATCCCAGTTCAGGCTTCCCCAGCCCATGTGCAGGTGTCACCCCCAGCCCTCCCAGGGGCTCCCAGTTCCCAGGGCAGAGCAGAACCAGCACCCAGCCAGCAGCCCCTCGGGCCTGGGAGCTGGGGGGCACTTCCAGAAGTACACCATGCCTTGGAGCAAGCTGGCCAAACAATTCCACACCTAAACCCTTCAATCCCTGCAAGTCAAGGCAGACTCACAAATGCCCAAGAATTCGCAGCTGCCATGGAAAAGTTAAAAGATCAACGTCTGCCTGAACTGCATTTGCAGAGTCCAATTGCACCCATTTTGCTCTGCCTCACGCTGGCAAATTGCCCGGAACGTGCTGTGGACAAGAGCCTGGAAACCATGGAAAACTCCTGACACTGGTATCCCGACTCTGCCTCCTGCAGACACCCAGCTCAGGGAAAGCTTTGCAGCAAAGCACATCCCAAAGGAGCTGTTTTCCCCGAGGAAGCCCAGCAGCGGCAGCGCTGGCCCAGAGCACAAAGCAGCAGCTGTGCCGGGGAAGAGCATCCTTCAGTTCCTCTGCTGCTCACTTGACCACAGAGCTGTTCCTAGGCCACATTCACTGCCCCACCCTGGAGGAACTACCTGCACCCCCTTCTGAGTGCTCCCTGCTCCCTGCTGTTCACGTGACCTTTTCTACATAAAACTGCCAGGAACAGGGCCCAGACAAGTGAAGACCTTTCAAAAAAAAAAAAAAAAAAAAAAAAAAAAAGAAAAGAAAAGATAAAAACCCTGAGTTTGCACAAATAAGCACTGAATCCAAAACCTTTTATGTTTCCAGTATTCCAACCACGTTCAGATGCTGAGCAGGGGCTAAAAACAACAGAAAAACACAAGAAGAGACAAATCTTCCTTCTCAACCTTCAATATCCTCAACTCAGTCCCTCCCTGCGCATCCCCGGAGAGGATTTACTCCGTCCTTTGTTCCCGACAGCACCTCTCCAGCGCAAATCCCGCTTCACACAGACACTGACTAAGCAGACCTAAGGCAATGGTTCCAGCAGCAGCTGCAATCCCGAGCTCCCTGTCTCCTGCACAGCTCATCCAAGCACTCCCAGCAATCTCACCTCGGCCCAGACACTCTGTCCTCAGAGGGAAACACAACCTGATGGCACGCAGCTCTGGCACCACATTCCCTCTTCCCTTCTCCCTTTCTCCAGCACACCAGGCTGCTGGAAATGGCATTCCCTAGGCAGTTCATGCCAGCACAGAGGAGAAGAGGAGCCTGTCCCTGACCCACACCACAGGCAGCACCAGGGGGGCCCTAGCTGGCTTTGGCTGCTCCAACACCAAAGCTCTTGGTCCCAAAGATGGGACGAGTTCAGTGGTTTTTCCTGTCCTGAAAGAGAGCAGAAAAGAGAAGTTAATCCCACTGTGGAATCCAAGACCCCTGCATTTCACATTTCCACTCTGATGGCTCACCGTGGAGTTTTAGCCGTGAAACAAAAGGGAGAATGACATCAAATCAAATAAAAAGTGCCCTTTTTCCAGCATTTTTATTCCAGGCATTAAAAGGATGCTCGTTTCTTTTCTAGCATTGTTCTCCTCATTTTAGGAGAACCGTTTTCATCCCAGACCCCACTCGTCAGTTGTTCCATCCTCTGGCACTTGGACAACGCAAGGGACGCACCTGGATCGCAGGAAATCACTGAGAGAAACCCTTCCAAAATGTGACAGAGAAAAACAACAGGAGATGCAGGAAGACACATCCCTCATTTGCACGTCTGGAACGCTTTTCTAAAGACTTCTCTGCATCTGGATGCTCTTTGCTCTTGGCTTTCTTCACAGGAATGCATTTCCTGCTAAACACATCTCAGACCCTTACCTGATCAGGATAAGGTGGGATGGAGATGAAGACTCCCACAGGGAATAGCCAGGGAGATGCAGGGCCTGGGAACATCAAGGACGGAGAAGAGAAGGAACAGGGATTGTTTCTCTTGTTTAGAGCCAGCAGTGCTGTGAGCTTGGAGAACACACGGCACCGCAGGGATCCAGGGCAGGAGCGGGATAACTGCGGGATAAGGGGAATCTGCTCCCACTCCAGGGCTGTGCCAGTGAAGGAGGGGAATTTTTTAGTGCCTTCATTACACACAAAAACCAAACCCAGCACCACCGAGCTGGACTTTCGTGAGCTGCAAAACAAAGCGGCCCCTGGCCTTTGGGGGAACACAACCTCACCGAGTCACGGAGCCAGGGCATGACACTTGGGAATGATCCTTGCTGCTGCCTGCAGGCAAATCGGATGAGGGAGCCACAGGAGCTGTGGGGTTTCCTGCTCTTCCTGCAACGCCATCGGTCCAGACCAGGAGACCTTTCCTGGAACAGATCTTCCCTGTAAAGGGAGCTGCACCAAAGCTCAAGCCCTCATTTAGAGACCCTTGGAAAAGCAAAGGTGAGAGGGGATTACCTGGAGCCCCAGGGGACCGAGGCGAAGGCGATGAAGAAGCAGACAGCAAAGTGCTTCCACTGCTTCTCACTCCAGCAAAGGGAACATCCCTGGAATTTCATGGCCAGCGTCGCTCCCAAACCCCACAGGTGAACCCACACGTACTCCAGGACTGATCTCCTTCAAACTTCCAGCAGCACAGACTCACCGGGAGGAACTGCGATCCAAGGACACACAGCAGCAACCGTCTTCCCGCTTGCCGCTCTCTCCACATTTTCCCTTTCCAGCGGGATGCAGGTGCCACCCCCCAGAGGCAGGAAAACTGCCTTGCAATCCAGTACAAAACCCGCCTGGAAAGCCCAGGATGCCCGGAGCCAGCAGCCGTTTCTCCTGGAGCTCCTGCTGACAGGCATTTGAAGCCTGCTGTGCCTCACAGCTGCTTTTCTGCTCCGAGCTGCCATTTCAGCAGCCCCCAGGGACAGGAACAGCACCCGCAGCGGCCACCTGGCTCAGCCCGGGCTCCATCCAGCGCTCACCGAGAGCTGCTGAGAGCTGAAATCCTCCCTGTCCCTCCTGCCGGGGAAAACCTGCCTCCGGCTCCGTTCCTCCTCCCCTCCAGCTCTCACCCCCCGGGAAAGAGCAGCTCCATCCTCGCTGGCCGCTCCCGGCTGCGGGCAGCCGCCGCCTTTCGGGCCGGGGGAGAGCTCGGGCAGCTCCAGTGCCTGCTCTTCCTCGATGCTTTTCTGTCTCCCTGCATCTCCTCGAGCCGGAGGGAGCGCGGGGAGGCGGTGGAGAGGGGGAGACGAGAGCCCAGCACGGCCCCACATGGCCCCGGGGCTTCTCGTCGGAGCGGCGAGGCGTGGGCGGTACGGAGGCTCGGAAAGGAAGGCGCAGTTGGGCGCTCAGGTTGGCGTAAGGGACGCTTTTTTTAGCACCTGCCAGGACCTTGCAGAGACCGGGTCACACTTCCGCCACACTCAAGATGGCGGACACAGTAGGACCTCGGAAGAGGCGTCCACGCCGATGCCTGCCGGCGCCCACACGGCTATCGCCCGCCCCGATGCAACGGACCCCACAGCCCGTGCCCGCACACCGGGAATCGCCACAGAAAATTGCGCTGAAAGCGCTAGGGCGGCGTCGGCGTCGCATTCAGGCAGCCGAATAGACAGACGCAGTGGCGGGGGGGGTCCATTCTTTCCCGCGCTTTTCTCGGCCTACCCAAGGCGCATGCGCAGTGTCGCCATGTTGAGAAGGTCACTAAGCAGTGTGCCGAGCCGCCATATTTGCTGTGGTGGTCACGTGACTGCCGCCCGCCGCCGCCATCTTGGGTGCTGGCAGAAGCCACTTCCGGTTGAGCCGCCATCTTTAGTGTGGCACACGTAAGGCCCCCCCCCCCCCCCCAACGGCGTCTGTCTATTCGGCTGCCTGAATCCGGCCCCGACTCCGACGCCGGTCCCGCGCTTTCCCCACGATTTTCCGCACCGCTTCCCGGTGCGAGGACACGGCTGGTGGGGTCAGCGGCACCGGAGCCGGGCAACGGCCCCGCGACCGGCGGCAGGCATCGGCAGGGACACCTCTCAAGGGGGGGTTGGGTCCTAGCGCGTCCGCCATCTTGAGTGTGGCGGAAGTGGCACCCACTTTCTGCAAGGTCCTGGCAGCTGCTAAAAAAAAAAGGTCACTTATGCCAACGCGAAAAGTGCCCAATTGCGCCTTCCTTTCCGAGCCACCCCCTTGAAAGTGCCACGCGGGCGGCTCTATTCTGACCGTGCCCGCCCGGTGCCTCCCGCCCGGGTCGCGCTGCGACCGCGCCTCTGCTGCCCGGCAAAACCGGCCCCGCCGGGCCGCCCCCCGCGCTGTCATTCCCCGCGGTCACCGCCCCGCACGGCGCCCGCTCCTTTCCATAGCTGTGGCCCCGCTCGTGCACGGCCGTGTCCCTCGGCTCCGAACCGCCCCTCGCCCCTCCCCTCCGCTGACAGACCCGGCCCCGCTCGCTCCCGCTCCTTGCCACGCTCGGCAGCCACCGAGGCCGCCGCCCTCTCGGCTCAGCCGGCACCGGGCGGCAGCAGCGCCGCCCAGCTCAGCCCGGGGGCAGGCACAGAGCACAGGGAAAAGCCGGCTCCGGGCGCTCTGCAGCTCCTGCAGCCCGAGCGTCTCGGCTCCTGCGGCCAGGCGCTTGCTGCTTTCCTTCCTACAGAAAAACGCCGGCTCCTTATTCTCAAAACCTGCTGATCTCTATTCCCAGCTTCTTATATTGCTGTATGCAACAGAGTAGAGGGCTGGCTCATTTCAAAATGAATTTACATCTAAATTAGTAGTATTTGTCTATAGCTGTAAAAATGAAGAACTTAACAGCTTTTAGTATTTTACACTGTCATACACACATCCCTCCCAGTGGATTTTCTGGCAGTTTTGGGTCCCTCTGGGGCAGGGCACCCACCATGACCCCCCTCGTTCCCATTCTCATCCCTTTTCTCAGCTCCACGTGCATTTGTGCCTCCTCTGAAGGGCTGGAAAGGAATTTGGGAACCCCCTTCCGTTTCTTTGGTTTTCAGCTTTTTCTCTGAGGCGGCCCAAAAGGCAAAATGGATAAAAAACCCCCAGAAGTGCACAAAATCCCAGCCCCTCCCAAGATGCAGCTCCTCACACCAAACCTTGGGAGAATCCCTGGTGCTTCCAACACTGCTGCAATCCCACCTGGAGCTGAGCTTCCATGGTGTCTAATCCACATGCAAGCCTGGATAGCCCAAAGCCTGCAGGAAAAGAGGAGGCAAAGTGAAGGGGAGAGGGGAAAAAACGGAGTTTTGGGTTTTCCCCGTGTTTGCAACAGGATTGAAGGGCAGGATGGAGAGGTTTTGTGGAAAAGAAGTACCAAAGGCTGCTTCATTCCCAGCAATCAGTGCTGCTCAGGTTGAATCCAAGAGTACAAATCCACCAGGATCAAACAGGATGACACAGATCTGTGAAGCTGCAGCCTTCTTTCTTCTCCAGGGCCTCACTATCAGGAATTACACCCCCAGATTTGTTCCTTTCCAAGTGTCACCTCTTTCCAACAAAGCACTGGACATCCAAGGAATAGAGAAATTGATGTGCTGACCACTGCTTACTCCTCTGGAATGTCAGAGCTTGGGAAAATGGGCAGCTGGAGCTTTTCCTGGTGCTACCCATGAAGTGTATTTTACCTAAGAGCCCCTGCCCATGCCTTTGCCTGTATCCACCAAAAATCCACCTGTTCATTCCCCAGCTGCTGCCTCCCCCTTTTCCTTTATCCCACAGAATTTTAACAGGTGAATCTTCCCCTCTGCAAGAGCACCTTTCATTCCAAACCTAAGAACAAACGAATCATTCCTTTGGATATTAGAATTCCACTGAGAGCAATGGATGCAAAATGATCCTCTCCTGGCCCCTGCTGCATTCCTGGAGCAGGGATTCTTTCCCTCCTCCCCCCCCTGCCCCCCCCCTCGGTGCCCACCCTGCTCTGCCCCCTTTTCCGGCTTTGTTCCACAGCTTTTGTTTCCACCTCTTGCATCCTTTCCCTCACTCCAGGAGCTCCCAGCAGTTCCACACCCTCTTTTCTCCCATCCTGATCCTTTCTCCAAGAACAGAGCTGTGCATTCCAATTCCCTTCTCTTTTCTCTGACAATTCCCACCAATCCACACCTAAAGCTGACACAAGGAACACTCAGTGCCCACAAATGCAAATCCAGACCTGGCCATGCCTAAACTCTGAACACACAATCCCCGACCATCTGCATTAATTCAAAGCTAACATTTAGGACACAGTTCAGGCTGCAGCACAAAGTCAGTGCAGACAAAGGCTCCACAGGAAACGTGGGATTTCCTGTTCTTCCTGCAGTGGCATTTATGGCTGAGCAGATCAGAACAAGGCCTGAGCACACAGGACTGGAGAATAAACACCCAGCAACAACCCCTGTGCTCGGCAGGGGCCTGGGGCATCCCAGTCCAGGCTATTGGCTTCTTTTCCTTTTCTTCACCGCAATTAACCTTTAACAGGAACTTGTGAATCCATCCAGGTAAGGAGACATTTCCTGAAACAGATCCTCCATAGAAACAGGAACAGAGAAGCTCACTGCCACATCCAAAATCCTTCAGCAAAGCACTTGCAAAAGCAAAGGTGCTGAGGGATTCCCAGGAGCACCAGGGAACCCAAGTGAAGGGGGGAAACCGGCCCACGGCAAACAGCTGCCACTGCTTTGCACTCCAGGCGCTCTGCAAGCGCAGCTTCCCTGGAATTTCACCCTCAGCATCTCTTCCAAGCTCCACAGGGGAACAAACAGGGACTCCAACATCTCCTTCCTTTGTCCATTTTGTAGCACAGGCCCACCAGGAGGAACCGGAATCCAAAGGCAGATCTAAACATGGGACTCCCACTTGCCACTCTCTCTACCTTTTCTCCAGCTTGGCCCTGGGCTGGGAAACAAACGACAACAAACGTTTAAAAACCATCCTTGAGGTGTCTTGAGGATGCCCAGGCCTGGCAGAAAGCCCTTCCCACCAGCCTGCCCAACATAATCAGGTGCAGCTGCATACCCCAAACTGCTCCTGAAATTTGTGCCACATTGATTCAATTACTTGGTTTACTTCTATGGAGTCATTAACTCTAGAAAAAAGGTTTATCGAAATCTGAGGGCTCCAACTAATTCAGTGGACATTTTCCTCAGACAAACAACTAACCCAATGAACTCCTGTGCTGAGAGTTCACCCCCCATCTCACGGGCACCGGCCATGTCACAGCCAAAACCTTCCCCGGACCCAGCACAGCGCCCTGGCCCTCCACACACGGGCACCTCTGGGAGCCATGGGCCAGCAATAGCCCAGCGCCTCTCAGGGGCCTGGGCCAAAGAGCTGCAGCAGCCGGAGCGCCCCGGGGAGAGAGAGGAACCCGCGAGTTCTGCACCCACGCAGCACAGGAGGAGCTGCCCTGGCCCAGCTCTGCCTCCTGTGCCAGCAGCAGCGCGGGCGCAGCTCTCACCCACCAGGGCTGCAAGGGGCAAGCGCCTGCGCCCAGCTGGGCACCGATGTGGCGCGGCCCCAGCGCGCTCCGCGAGTGCCCCCCAGGAACAAAGGGCAGCACCAAACGAGACTCACCCACAGCGCTCCCAAAAACTCTCCAGCACCATTTGCTGCTTCCCTCTCGCTGCCAGGGCCCAACAAGCTCTGGCTCAGGTCCTGTCCCAGGCTCGCCAGTGACCTTGAGAGGAAAAGGTTATGTTCAAATTCAAGCAGGAGCTAAACACAACAACAGAGAAGCACAGAATGAGACAAATTATCTTCCACCGCCCTCAGTAGCCTCAATTCAGGAGGGTCGGCAGAAACTCAAGAGTTGCACAGGGCAAAGGTCCAGGTGTACCTTTAGATACATTCAAACATCCTGGAGCCCTGGGCTTTCCTAGTGCCTTGGTACCCAACGTCAGGGGGGGAAACCATCCCAGTTCAGGCTTCCCCAGCCCATGTGCAGGTGTCACCCCCAGCCCTCCCAGGGGCTCCCAGTTCCCAGGGCAGAGCAGAACCAGCACCCAGCCAGCAGCCCCTCGGGCCTGGGAGCTGGGGGGCACTTCCAGAAGTACACCATGCCTTGGAGCAAGCTGGCCAAACAATTCCACACCTAAACCCTTCAATCCCTGCAAGTCAAGGCAGACTCACAAATGCCCAAGAATTCGCAGCTGCCATGGAAAAGTTAAAAGATCAACGTCCGCCTGAACTGCATTTGCAGAGTCCAATTGCACCCATTTTGCTCTGCCTCACGCTGGCAAATTGCCCGGAACGTGCTGTGGACAAGAGCCTGGAAACCATGGAAAACTCCTGACACTGGTATCCCGACTCTGCCTCCTGCAGACACCCAGCTCAGGGAAAGCTTTGCAGCAAAGCACATCCCAAAGGAGCTGTTTTCCCCGAGGAAGCCCAGCAGCGGCAGCGCTGGCCCAGAGCACAAAGCAGCAGCTGTGCCGGGGAAGAGCATCCTTCAGTTCCTCTGCTGCTCACTTGACCACAGAGCTGTTCCTAGGCCACATTCACTGCCCCACCCTGGAGGAACTACCTGCACCCCCTTCTGAGTGCTCCCTGCTCCCTGCTGTTCACGTGACCTTTTCTACATAAAACTGCCAGGAACAGGGCCCAGACAAGTGAAGACCTTTCAAAAAAAAAAAAAAAAAAAAAAAAAAAAAAGAAAAGAAAAGATAAAAACCCTGAGTTTGCACAAATAAGCACTGAATCCAAAACCTTTTATGTTTCCAGTATTCCAACCACGTTCAGATGCTGAGCAGGGGCTAAAAACAACAGAAAAACACAAGAAGAGACAAATCTTCCTTCTCAACCTTCAATATCCTCAACTCAGTCCCTCCCTGCGCATCCCCGGAGAGGATTTACTCCGTCCTTTGTTCCCGACAGCACCTCTCCAGCGCAAATCCCGCTTCACACAGACACTGACTAAGCAGACCTAAGGCAATGGTTCCAGCAGCAGCTGCAATCCCGAGCTCCCTGTCTCCTGCACAGCTCATCCAAGCACTCCCAGCAATCTCACCTCGGCCCAGACACTCTGTCCTCAGAGGGAAACACAACCTGATGGCACGCAGCTCTGGCACCACATTCCCTCTTCCCTTCTCCCTTTCTCCAGCACACCAGGCTGCTGGAAATGGCATTCCCTAGGCAGTTCATGCCAGCACAGAGGAGAAGAGGAGCCTGTCCCTGACCCACACCACAGGCAGCACCAGGGGGGCCCTAGCTGGCTTTGGCTGCTCCAACACCAAAGCTCTTGGTCCCAAAGATGGGACGAGTTCAGTGGTTTTTCCTGTCCTGAAAGAGAGCAGAAAAGAGAAGTTAATCCCACTGTGGAATCCAAGACCCCTGCATTTCACATTTCCACTCTGATGGCTCACCGTGGAGTTTTAGCCGTGAAACAAAAGGGAGAATGACATCAAATCAAATAAAAAGTGCCCTTTTTCCAGCATTTTTATTCCAGGCATTAAAAGGATGCTCGTTTCTTTTCTAGCATTGTTCTCCTCATTTTAGGAGAACCGTTTTCATCCCAGACCCCACTCGTCAGTTGTTCCATCCTCTGGCACTTGGACAACGCAAGGGACGCACCTGGATCGCAGGAAATCACTGAGAGAAACCCTTCCAAAATGTGACAGAGAAAAACAACAGGAGATGCAGGAAGACACATCCCTCATTTGCACGTCTGGAACGCTTTTCTAAAGACTTCTCTGCATCTGGATGCTCTTTGCTCTTGGCTTTCTTCACAGGAATGCATTTCCTGCTAAACACATCTCAGACCCTTACCTGATCAGGATAAGGTGGGATGGAGATGAAGACTCCCACAGGGAATAGCCAGGGAGATGCAGGGCCTGGGAACATCAAGGACGGAGAAGAGAAGGAACAGGGATTGTTTCTCTTGTTTAGAGCCAGCAGTGCTGTGAGCTTGGAGAACACACGGCACCGCAGGGATCCACGGCAGGAGCGGGATAACTGCGGGATAAGGGGAATCTGCTCCCACTCCAGGGCTGTGCCAGTGAAGGAGGGGAATTTTTTAGTGCCTTCATTACACACAAAAACCAAACCCAGCACCACCGAGCTGGACTTTCGTGAGCTGCAAAACAAAGCGGCCCCTGGCCTTTGGGGGAACACAACCTCACCGAGTCACGGAGCCAGGGCATGACACTTGGGAATGATCCTTGCTGCTGCCTGCAGGCAAATCGGATGAGGGAGCCACAGGAGCTGCGGGGTTTCCTGCTCTGCCTGCAACGCCATCGGTCCAGACCAGGAGACCTTTCCTGGAACAGATCTTCCCTGTAAAGGGAGCTGCACCAAAGCTCAAGCCCTCATTTAGAGACCCTTGGAAAAGCAAAGGTGAGAGGGGATTACCTGGAGCCCCAGGGGACCGAGGCGAAGGCGATGAAGAAGCAGACAGCAAAGTGCTTCCACTGCTTCTCACTCCAGCAAAGGGAACATCCCTGGAATTTCATGGCCAGCGTCGCTCCCAAACCCCACAGGTGAACCCACACGTACTCCAGGACTGATCTCCTTCAAACTTCCAGCAGCACAGACTCACCGGGAGGAACTGCGATCCAAGGACACACAGCAGCAACCGTCTTCCCGCTTGCCGCTCTCTCCACATTTTCCCTTTCCAGTGGGATGCAGGTGCCACCCCCCAGAGGCAGGAAAACTGCCTTGCAATCCGCTACAAAACCCGCCTGGAAAGCCCAGGATGCCCGGAGCCAGCAGCCGTTTCTCCTGGAGCTCCTGCTGACAGGCATTTGAAGCCTGCTGTGCCTCACAGCTGCTTTTCTGCTCCGAGCTGCCATTTCAGCAGCCCCCAGGGACAGGAACAGCACCCGCAGCGGCCACCTGGCTCAGCCCGGGCTCCATCCAGCGCTCACCGAGAGCTGCTGAGAGCTGAAATCCTCCCTGTCCCTCCTGCCGGGGAAAACCTGCCTCCGGCTCCGTTCCTCCTCCCCTCCAGCTCTCACCCCCCGGGAAAGAGCAGCTCCATCCTCGCTGGCCGCTCCCGGCTGCGGGCAGCCGCCGCCTTTCGGGCCGGGGGAGAGCTCGGGCAGCTCCAGTGCCTGCTCTTCCTCGATGCTTTTCTGTCTCCCTGCATCTCCTCGAGCCGGAGGGAGCGCGGGGAGGCGGTGGAGAGGGGGAGACGAGAGCCCAGCACGGCCCCACATGGCCCCGGGGCTTCTCGTCGGAGCGGCGAGGCGTGGGCGGTACGGAGGCTCGGAAAGGAAGGCGCAGTTGGGCGCTCAGGTTGGCGTAAGGGACGCTTTTTTTAGCACCTGCCAGGACCTTGCAGAGACCGGGTCACACTTCCGCCACACTCAAGATGGCGGACACAGTAGGACCTCGGAAGAGGCGTCCACGCCGATGCCTGCCGGCGCCCACACGGCTATCGCCCGCCCCGATGCAACGGACCCCACAGCCCGTGCCCGCACACCGGGAATCGCCACAGAAAATTGCGCTGAAAGCGCTAGGGCGGCGTCGGCGTCGCATTCAGGCAGCCGAATAGACAGACGCAGTGGCGGGGGGGGGTCCATTCTTTCCCGCGCTTTTCTCGGCCTACCCAAGGCGCATGCGCAGTGTCGCCATGTTGAGAAGGTCACTAAGCAGTGTGCCGAGCCGCCATATTTGCTGTGGTGGTCACGTGACTGCCGCCCGCCGCCGCCATCTTGGGTGCTGGCAGAAGCCACTTCCGGTTGAGCCGCCATCTTTAGTGTGGCACACGTAAGGCCCCCCCCCCCCCCCCCCCCCAACGGCGTCTGTCTATTCGGCTGCCTGAATCCGGCCCCGACTCCGACGCCGGTCCCGCGCTTTCCCCACGATTTTCCGCACCGCTTCCCGGTGCGAGGACACGGCTGGTGGGGTCAGCGGCACCGGAGCCGGGCAACGGCCCCGCGACCGGCGGCAGGCATCGGCAGGGACACCTCTCAAGGGGGGGTTGGGTCCTAGCGCGTCCGCCATCTTGAGTGTGGCGGAAGTGGCACCCACTTTCTGCAAGGTCCTGGCAGCTGCTAAAAAAAAAAGGTCACTTATGCCAACGCGAAAAGTGCCCAATTGCGCCTTCCTTTCCGAGCCACCCCCTTGAAAGTGCCACGCGGGCGGCTCTATTCTGACCGTGCTCGCCCGGTGCTCCCCGCCCCCGGTCGCGCTGCGACCGCGCCTCTGCTGCCCGGCAAAACCGGCCCCGCCGGGCCGCCCCCCGCGCTGTCATTCCCCGCGGTCGCCGCCCCGCACGGCGCCCGTTCCTTTCCATAGCTGTGGCCCCGCTCGTGCACGGCCGTGTCCCTCGGCTCCGAACCGCCCTTCGCCCCTCCCCTCCGCTGACAGACCCGGCCCCGCTCGCTCCCGCTCCTTGCCACGCTCGGCAGCCACCGAGGCCGCCGCCCTCTCGGCTCAGCCGGCACCGGGCGGCAGCAGCGCCGCCCAGCTCAGCCCGGGGGCAGGCACAGAGCACAGGGAAAAGCCGGCTCCGGGCGCTCTGCAGCTCCTGCAGCCCGAGCGTCTCGGCTCCTGCGGCCAGGCGCTTGCTGCTTTCCTTCCTACAGAAAAACGCCGGCTCCTTATTCTCAAAACCTGCGGATCTCTATTCCCAGCTTCTTATATTGCTGTATGCAACAGAGTAGACAGAGAGGGCTGGCTCATTTCAAAATGAATTTACATCTAAAGTAGTAGTATTTGTCTATAGCTGTAAAAATGAAGAACTTAACAGCTTTTAGTATTTTACACTGTCATACACACATCCCTTCCGGTGGATTTTCTGGCAGTTTTGGGTCCCTCTGGGGCAGGGCACCCACCATGAACCCCCTCGTTCCCATTCTCATCCCTTTCCTCAGCTCCACGTGCATTTGTGCCTCCTCTGAAGGGCTGGAAAGGAATTTGGGAACCCCCTTCCGTTTCTTTGGTTTTCAGCTTTTTCTCTGAGGCGGCCCAAAAGGCAAACAGGAGAAAAAAAAACCCCAGAACTGTACAAAATCCCAGCCCCTCCCAAGATGCAGCTCCTCACACCAAAACTTGGGAGAATCCCTGGTGTTCCCAACACCGCTGCAATCCCACCTGGAGCTGAGCTTCAAGAGTGCTCTGCCTAATCCACATGCAAGCCTGGATAGCCCAAAGCCTGCAGGAAAAGAGGAGGCAAAGTGAAGGGGAGAGGGGAAAAAACGGAGTTTTGGGTTTTCCCTGTGTTTGCAACAGGATTGAAGGGCAGGATGGAGAGGTTTTGTGGAAAAGAAGTACCAAAGGCTGCTTCATTCCCAGCAATCAGTGCTGCTCAGGTTGAATCCAAGAGTACAAATCCACCAGGATCAAACAGGATGACACAGATCTGTGAAGCTGCAGCCTTCTTTCTTCTCCAGGGCCTCACTATCAGGAATTACACCCCCAGATTTGTTCCTTTCCAAGTGTCACCTCTTCCCAACAAAGCACTGGACATCCAAGGAATAGAGAAATTGATGTGCTGACCACTGCTTACTCCTCTGGAATGTCAGAGCTTGGGAAAATGGGCAGCTGGAGCTTTTCCTGGTGCTACCCATGAAGTGTATTTTACCTAAGAGCCCCTGCCCATGCCTTTGCCTGTATCCACCAAAAATCCACCTGTTCATTCCCCAGCTGCTGCCTCCCTCTTTTCCTTTATCCCACAGAATTTTAACAGGTGAATATTCCCCTCTGCAAGAGCACCTTTCATTCCAAACCTAAGGACAAACGAATCATTCCCTTGGACCTTCATTATTAGAATCCCACTGAGAGCAATGGATGCAAAATGATCCTCTCCTGGCCCCTGCTGCATTCCTGGAGCAGGGATTCTTTCCCTCTTTCCCCCACACCCTGCGGTGCCCGCCCTGCCCTGCCCCCTTTTCCGGCTTTGTTCCACAGCTTTTGTTTCCACCTCTTGCATCCTTTCCCTCACTCCAGGAGCTCCCAGCAGTTCCACACCCTCTTTTCTCCCATCCTCATCCTTTCTCCAAGAACAGAGCTGTGCATTCCAATTCCCTTCTCTTTTCTCTGACAATTCCCACCAATCCACACCTAAAGCTGACACAAGGAACACTCAGTGCCCACAAATGCAAATCCAGACCTGGCCATGCCTAAACTCTGAACACACAATCCCCGACCATCGGCATTAATTCAAAGCTAACATTTAGGACACAGTTCAGGCTGCAGCACAAAGTCAGTGCAGACAAAGGCTCCACAGGAAACGTGGGATTTCCTTCCTGCAGTGGCATTTATGGCTGAGCAGATCAGAACAAGGCCTGAGCACACAGGACTGGAGAATAAACACCCAGCAACAACCCCTGTGCTCGGCAGGGGCCTGGGGCATCCCAGTCCAGGCTATTGGCTTCTTTTCCTTTTCTTCACCGCAATTAACCTGTAACAGGAACTTGTGAATCCATCCAGATAAGGAGACATTTCCTGAAACAGATCCTCCATAGAAACAGGAACAGAGAAGCTCACTGCCACATCCAAAATCCTTCAGCAAAGCACTTGCAAAAGCAAAGGTGCTGAGGGATTCCCAGGAGCACCAGGGAACCCAAGTGAAGGGGGGAAACCGGCCCACGGCAAACAGCTGCCACTGCTTTGCACTCCAGGCGCTCTGCAAGCGCAGCTTCCCTGGAATTTCACCCTCAGCATCTCTTCCAAGCTCCACAGGGGAACAAACAGGGACTCCAACATCTCCTTCCTTTGTCCATTTTGCAGCACAGGCCCACCAGGAGGAACTGGAATCCAAAGGCAGATCTAAACATGGGACTCCCACTTGCCACTCTCTCTACCTTTTCTCCAGCTTGGCCCTGGGCTGGGAAACAAACGACAACAAACGTTTAAAAACCATCCTTGAGGTGTCTTGAGGATGCCCAGGCCTGGCAGAAAGCCCTTCCCACCAGCCTGCCCAACATAATCAGGTGCAGCTGCATACCCCAAACTGCTCCTGAAATTTGTGCCACATTGATTCAATTACTTGGTTTACTTCTATGGAGTCATTAACTCTAGAAAAAAGGTTCATCGAAATCTGAGGGCTCCAACTAATTCAGGGGACATTTTCCTCAGACAAACAACTAACCCAATGAACTCCTGTGCTGAGAGTTCACCCCCCATCTCACGGGCACCGGCCATGTCACAGCCAAAACCTTCCCCGGACCCAGCACAGCGCCCTGGCCCTCCACACACGGGCACCTCTGGGAGCCATGGGCCAGCAATAGCCCAGCGCCTCTCAGGGGCCTGGGCCAAAGAGCTGCAGCAGCCGGAGCGCCCCGGGGAGAGAGAGGAACCCGCGAGTTCTGCCCCCACGCAGCACAGGAGGAGCTGCCCTGGCCCAGCTCTGCCTCCTGTGCCAGCAGCAGCGCGGGCGCAGCTCTCACCCACCAGGGCTGCAAGGGGCAAGCGCCTGCGCCCAGCTGGGCACCGATGTGGCGCGGCCCCAGCGCGCTCCGCGAGTGCCCCCCAGGAACAAAGGGCAGCACCAAACGAGACTCACCCACAGCGCTCCCAAAAACTCTCCAGCACCATTTGCTGCTTCCCTCTCGCTGCCAGGGCCCAACAAGCTCTGGCTCAGGTCCTGTCCCAGGCTCGCCGGTGACCTTGAGAGGAAAAGGTTATGTTCAAATTCAAGCAGGAGCTAAACACAACAACAGAGAAGCACAGAACGAGACAAATTATCTTCCACCGCCCTCAGTAGCCTCAATTCAGGAGGGTCGGCAGAAACTCAAGAGTTGCACAGGGCAAAGGTCCAGGTGTACCTTTAGATACATTCAAACATCCTGGAGCCCTGGGCTTTCCTAGTGCCTTGGTACCCAACGTCAGGGGGGGAAACCATCCCAGTTCAGGCTTCCCCAGCCCATGTGCAGGTGTCACCCCCAGCTCTCCCAGGGGCTCCCAGTTCCCAGGGCAGAGCAGAACCAGCACCCAGCCAGCAGCCCCTCAGGCCTGGGAGCTGGGGGGCACTTCCAGAAGTACACCATGCCTTGGAGCAAGCTGGCCAAACAATTCCACACCTAAACCCTTCAATCCCTGCAAGTCAAGGCAGACTCCCAAATGCCCAAGAATTCGCAGCTGCCACGGAAAAGTTAAAAGATCAACGTCTGCCTGAACTGCATTTGCAGAGTCCAATTGCACCCATTTTGCTCTGCCTCACGCTGGCAAATTGCCCGGAACGTGCTGTGGACAAGAGCCTGGAAACCATGGAAAACTCCTGACACTGGTATCCCGACTCTGCCTCCTGCAGACACCCAGCTCAGGGAAAGCTTTGCAGCAAAGCCCATCCTAAAGGAGCTGTTTTCCCCGAGGAAGCCCAGCAGCGGCAGCGCTGCCCCAGAGCACAAAGCAGCAGCTCTGCTGGGGAAGAGCATCCTTCAGTTCCTCTGCTGCTCACTTGACCACAGAGCTGTTCCTAGGCCACATTCACTGCCCCACCCTGGAGGAACTACCTGCACCCCCTTCTGAGTGCTCCCTGCTGTTCACGTGACCTTTTCTACATAAAACTGCCAGGAACAGGGCCCAGACAAGTGAAGACCTTTCAAAAAAAAAAAAAAGAAGAAAAGATAAAAACCCTGAGTTTGCACAAATAAGCACTGAATCCAAAACCTTTTATGTTTCCAGTATTCCAACCACGTTCAGATGCTGAGCAGGTGCTAAAAACAACACAAAAGCACAAGAAGAGACAAATCTTCCTTCTCGACCTTCAATATCCTCAACTCAGTCCCTCCCTGCGCATCCCCGGAGAGGATTTACTCCGTCCTTTGTTCCCGACAGCACCTCTCCAGTGCAAATCCCGCTTCACACAGACACTGACTAAGCAGACCTAAGGCAATGGTTCCAGCAGCAGCTGCAATCCCGAGCTCCCTGTCTCCTGCACAGCTCATCCAAGCACTCCCAGCAATCTCACCTCGGCCCAGACACTCTCTGTCCTCAGAGGGAAACACAACCTGATGGCACGCAGCTCTGGCACCACATTCCCTCTTCCCTTCTCCCTTTCTCCAGCACACCAGGCTGCTGGAAACGGCATTCCCTAGGCAGTTCATGCCAGCACAGAGGAGAAGAGGAGCCTGTCCCTGACCCACACCACGGGCAGCACCAGGGGGGCCCTAGCTGGCTTTGGCTGCTCCAGCACCAAAGCTTTTGGTCCCAAAGATGGGGCGAGTTCAGTGGTTTTTCCTGTCCTGAAAGAGAGCAGAAAAGAGAAGTTAATCCCACTGTGGAATCCAAGACCCCTGCATTTCACATTTCCACTCTGATTGCTCACCGTAGAGTTTTAGCCGTGAAACAAAAGGGAGAATGACATCAAATCAAATAAAAAGTGCCCTTTTCCAGCATTTTTATTCCAGGCATTAAAAGGATGCTCATTTCTCTTCTAGCATTGTTTCCCTCATTTTAGGAGAACCGTTTTCATCCCAGGCCCCACTCGTCAGTTGTTCGATCCTCTGGCACTGGATTTGGACAAAAGAAGGGACGCACCTGGACTGCAGGAAATCACTGAGAGAAACCCTTCCAAAACGTGACAGAGAAAAACAACAGGAGATGCAGGAAGACACATCCCTCATTTGCACGTCTGGAACGCTTTTCTAAAGACTTCTCTGCATCTGGATGCTCTTTGCTCTTGGCTTTCTTCACAGGAATGCATTTGCTGCTAAACACGTCTCAGACCCTTACCTGATCGGGATAAGGTGGGATGGAGATGAAGACTCCCACAGGGAATAGCCAGGGAGATGCAGGGCCTGGGAACATCAAGGACGGAGAAGAGAAGGAACAGGGATTGTTTTTCTTGTCTCGAGCCAGCAGTGCTGTGAGCTTGGAGAACACACGGCACCGCAGGGATCCAGGGCAGGAGCGGGATAACTGCGGGATAAGGGGAATCTGCTCCCACTCCAGGGCTGTGCCAGTGAAGGAGGGGAATTTTTTAGTGCCTTCATTACACACAAAAACCAAACCCAGCACCACCGAGCTGGACTTTTGTGAGCTGCAAAACAAAGCGGCCCCTGGCCTTTGGGGGAACACAACCTCACCGAGTCACGGAGCCAGGGGATGACACTTGGGAATGATCCTTGCTGCTGCCTGCAGGCAAATCGGATGAGGGAGCCACAGGAGCTGCGGGGTTTCCTGCTCTTCCTGCAACGCCATTGGGCCAGACCAGGAGACCTTTCCTGGAACAGATCTTCCCTGTAAAGGGAGCTGCACCAAAGCTCAAGCCCTCATTTAGAGACCCTTGGAAAAGCAAAGGTGAGAGGGGATTACCTGGAGCCCCAGGGGACCGAGGCGAAGGCGATGAAGAAGCAGACAGCAAAGTGCTTCCACTGCTTCTCACTCCAGCAAAGGGAACATCCCTGGAATTTCATGGCCAGCGTCGCTCCCAAACCCCACAGGTGAACCCACACGTACTCCAGGACTGATCTCCTTCAAACTTCCAGCAGCACAGACTCACCGGGAGGAACTGCAATCCAAGGACACACAGCAGCAACCGTCTTCCCGCTTGCCCCTCTCTCCACATTTTCCCTTTCCAGCGGGATGCAGGTGCCACCCCCCAGAGGCAGGAAAACTGCCTTGCAATCCGCTACAAAACCTGCCTGGAAAGCCCAGGATGCCCGGAGCCAGCAGCCGTTTCTCCTGGAGCTCCTGCTGACAGGCATTTGAAGCCTGCTGTGCCTCACAGCTGCTTTTCTGCTCCGAGCTGCCATTTCAGCAGCCCCCAGGGACAGGAACAGCACCCGCAGCGGCCACCTGGCTCAGCCCGGGCTCCATCCAGCGCTCACCGAGAGCTGCTGAGAGCTGAAATCCTCCCTGTCCCTCCTGCCGGGGAAAACCTGCCTCCGGCTCCGTTCCTCCTCCCCTCCAGCTCTCACCCCCCGGGAAAGAGCAGCTCCATCCTCGCTGGCCGCTCCCGGCTGCGGGCAGCCGCCGCCTTTCGGGCCGGGGGAGAGCTCGGGCAGCTCCAGTGCCTGCTCTTCCTCGATGCTTTTCTGGCTCCCTGCATGTCCTCGAGCCGGAGGGAGCGCGGGGAGGCGGCGGAGAGGGGGGGACGAGAGCCCAGCACGGCCCCACATGGCCCCGGGGCTTCTCGTCGGAGCGGCGAGGCGTGGGCGGTACGGAGGCTCGGAAAGGAAGGCGCAGTTGGGCGCTCAGGTTGGCGTAAGGGACGCTTTTTTTAGCACCTGCCAGGACCTTGCAGAGACCGGGTCACACTTCCGCCACACTCAAGATGGCGGACACAGTAGGACCTCGGAAGAGGCGTCCACGCCGATGCCTGCCGGCGCCCACACGGCTATCGCCCGCCCCGATGCAACGGACCCCACAGCCCGTGCCCGCACACCGGGAATCGCCACAGAAAATTGCGCTGAAAGCGCTAGGGCGGCGTCGGCGTCGCATTCAGGCAGCCGAATAGACAGACGCAGTGGCGGGGAGGGTCCATTCTTTCCCGCGCTTTTCTCGGCCTACCCAAGGCGCATGCGCAGTGTCGCCATGTTGAGAAGGTCACTAAGCAGTGTGCCGAGCCGCCATATTTGCTGTGATGGTCACGTGATTGCCGGCCGCCGCCGCCATCTTGGATGCTGGCAGAAGCCACTTCCGGTTGAGCCGCCATCTTTAGTGTGGCACACTTGAGGCCCCCCCCCCCCCCCCCAACGGCGTCTGTCTATTCGGCTGCCTGAATCCGGCCCCGACTCCGACGCCGGTCCCGCGCTTTCCCCACGATTTTCCGCACCGCTTCCCGGTGCGAGGACACGGCTGGTGGGGTCAGCGGCACCGGAGCCGGGCGACGGCCCCGCGACCGGCGGCAGGCATCGGCAGGGACACCTCTCAAGGGGGGGTTGGGTCCTAGCGCGTCCGCCATCTTGAGTGTGGCGGAAGTGGCACCCACTTTCTGCAAGGTCCTGGCAGCTGCTAAAAAAAAAAGGTCACTTATGCCAACGCGAAAAGTGCCCAATTGCGCCTTCCTTTCCGAGCCACCCCCTTGAAAGTGCCACGCGGGCGGCTCTATTCTGACCGTGCTCGCCCGGTGCTCCCCGCCCCCGGTCGCGCTGCGACCGCGCCTCTGCTGCCCGGCAAAACCGGCCCCGCCGGGCCGCCCCCCGCGCTGTCATTCCCCGCGGTCGCCGCCCCGCACGGCGCCCGTTCCTTTCCATAGCTGTGGCCCCGCTCGTGCACGGCCGTGTCCCTTGGCGCTGCGAACCGCCCTTCGCCCCTCCCCTCCGCTGACAGACCCGGCCCCGCTCGCTCCCGCTCCTTGCCACGCTCGGCAGCCACCGAGGCCGCCGCCCTCTCGGCTCAGCCGGCACCGGGCGGCAGCAGCGCCGCCCAGCTCAGCCCGGGGGCAGGCACAGAGCACAGGGAAAAGCCGGCTCCGGGCGCTCTGCAGCTCCTGCAGCCCGAGCGTCTCGGCTCCTGCGGCCAGGCGCTTGCTGCTTTCCTTCCTACAGAAAAACGCCGGCTCCTTATTCTCAAAACCTGCGGATCTCTATTCCCAGCTTCTTATATTGCTGTATGCAACAGAGTAGACAGAGAGGGCTGGCTCATTTCAAAATGAATTTACATCTAAAGTAGTAGTATTTGTCTATAGCTGTAAAAATGAAGAACTTAACAGCTTTTAGTATTTTACACTGTCATACACACATCCCTTCCGGTGGATTTTCTGGCAGTTTTGGGTCCCTCTGGGGCAGGGCACCCACCATGAACCCCCTCGTTCCCATTCTCATCCCTTTCCTCAGCTCCACGTGCATTTGTGCCTCCTCTGAAGGGCTGGAAAGGAATTTGGGAACCCCCTTCCGTTTCTTTGGTTTTCAGCTTTTTCTCTGAGGCGGCCCAAAAGGCAAACAGGAGAAAAAAAAACCCCAGAACTGTACAAAATCCCAGCCCCTCCCAAGATGCAGCTCCTCACACCAAAACTTGGGAGAATCCCTGGTGTTCCCAACACCGCTGCAATCCCACCTGGAGCTGAGCTTCAAGAGTGCTCTGCCTAATCCACATGCAAGCCTGGATAGCCCAAAGCCTGCAGGAAAAGAGGAGGCAAAGTGAAGGGGAGAGGGGAAAAAACGGAGTTTTGGGTTTTCCCTGTGTTTGCAACAGGATTGAAGGGCAGGATGGAGAGGTTTTGTGGAAAAGAAGTACCAAAGGCTGCTTCATTCCCAGCAATTAGCGCTGCTCAGGTTGAATCCAAGAGTACAAATCCACCAGGATCAAACAGGATGACACAGATCTGTGAAGCTGCAGCCTTCTTTCTTCTCCAGGGCCTCACTATCAGGAATTACACCCCCAGATTTGTTCCTTTCCAAGTGTCACCTCTTCCCAACAAAGCACTGGACATCCAAGGAATAGAGAAATTGATGTGCTGACCACTGCTTACTCCTCTGGAATGTCAGAGCTTGGGAAAATGGGCAGCTGGAGCTTTTCCTGGTGCTACCCATGAAGTGTATTTTACCTAAGAGCCCCTGCCCATGCCTTTGCCTGTATCCACCAAAAATCCACCTGTTCATTCCCCAGCTGCTGCCTCCCTCTTTTCCTTTATCCCACAGAATTTTAACAGGTGAATATTCCCCTCTGCAAGAGCACCTTTCATTCCAAACCTAAGGACAAACGAATCATTCCCTTGGACCTTCATTATTAGAATCCCACTGAGAGCAATGGATGCAAAATGATCCTCTCCTGGCCCCTGCTGCATTCCTGGAGCAGGGATTCTTTCCCTCTTTCCCCCACACCCTGCGGTGCCCGCCCTGCCCTGCCCCCTTTTCCGGCTTTGTTCCACAGCTTTTGTTTCCACCTCTTGCATCCTTTCCCTCACTCCAGGAGCTCCCAGCAGTTCCACACCCTCTTTTCTCCCATCCTCATCCTTTCTCCAAGAACAGAGCTGTGCATTCCAATTCCCTTCTCTTTTCTCTGACAATTCCCACCAATCCACACCTAAAGCTGACACAAGGAACACTCAGTGCCCACAAATGCAAATCCAGACCTGGCCATGCCTAAACTCTGAACACACAATCCCCGACCATCGGCATTAATTCAAAGCTAACATTTAGGACACAGTTCAGGCTGCAGCACAAAGTCAGTGCAGACAAAGGCTCCACAGGAAACGTGGGATTTCCTTCCTGCAGTGGCATTTATGGCTGAGCAGATCAGAACAAGGCCTGAGCACACAGGACTGGAGAATAAACACCCAGCAACAACCCCTGTGCTCGGCAGGGGCCTGGGGCATCCCAGTCCAGGCTATTGGCTTCTTTTCCTTTTCTTCACCGCAATTAACCTGTAACAGGAACTTGTGAATCCATCCAGATAAGGAGACATTTCCTGAAACAGATCCTCCATAGAAACAGGAACAGAGAAGCTCACTGCCACATCCAAAATCCTTCAGCAAAGCACTTGCAAAAGCAAAGGTGCTGAGGGATTCCCAGGAGCACCAGGGAACCCAAGTGAAGGGGGGAAACCGGCCCACGGCAAACAGCTGCCACTGCTTTGCACTCCAGGCGCTCTGCAAGCGCAGCTTCCCTGGAATTTCACCCTCAGCATCTCTTCCAAGCTCCACAGGGGAACAAACAGGGACTCCAACATCTCCTTCCTTTGTCCATTTTGCAGCACAGGCCCACCAGGAGGAACTGGAATCCAAAGGCAGATCTAAACATGGGACTCCCACTTGCCACTCTCTCTACCTTTTCTCCAGCTTGGCCCTGGGCTGGGAAACAAACGACAACAAACGTTTAAAAACCATCCTTGAGGTGTCTTGAGGATGCCCAGGCCTGGCAGAAAGCCCTTCCCACCAGCCTGCCCAACATAATCAGGTGCAGCTGCATACCCCAAACTGCTCCTGAAATTTGTGCCACATTGATTCAATTACTTGGTTTACTTCTATGGAGTCATTAACTCTAGAAAAAAGGTTCATCGAAATCTGAGGGCTCCAACTAATTCAGGGGACATTTTCCTCAGACAAACAACTAACCCAATGAACTCCTGTGCTGAGAGTTCACCCCCCATCTCACGGGCACCGGCCATGTCACAGCCAAAACCTTCCCCGGACCCAGCACAGCGCCCTGGCCCTCCACACACGGGCACCTCTGGGAGCCATGGGCCAGCAATAGCCCAGCGCCTCTCAGGGGCCTGGGCCAAAGAGCTGCAGCAGCCGGAGCGCCCCGGGGAGAGAGAGGAACCCGCGAGTTCTGCCCCCACGCAGCACAGGAGGAGCTGCCCTGGCCCAGCTCTGCCTCCTGTGCCAGCAGCAGCGCGGGCGCAGCTCTCACCCACCAGGGCTGCAAGGGGCAAGCGCCTGCGCCCAGCTGGGCACCGATGTGGCGCGGCCCCAGCGCGCTCCGCGAGTGCCCCCCAGGAACAAAGGGCAGCACCAAACGAGACTCACCCACAGCGCTCCCAAAAACTCTCCAGCACCATTTGCTGCTTCCCTCTCGCTGCCAGGGCCCAACAAGCTCTGGCTCAGGTCCTGTCCCAGGCTCGCCGGTGACCTTGAGAGGAAAAGGTTATGTTCAAATTCAAGCAGGAGCTAAACACAACAACAGAGAAGCACAGAACGAGACAAATTATCTTCCACCGCCCTCAGTAGCCTCAATTCAGGAGGGTCGGCAGAAACTCAAGAGTTGCACAGGGCAAAGGTCCAGGTGTACCTTTAGATACATTCAAACATCCTGGAGCCCTGGGCTTTCCTAGTGCCTCGGTACCCAACGTCAGGGGGGGAAACCATCCCAGTTCAGGCTTCCCCAGCCCATGTGCAGGTGTCACCCCCAGCCCTCCCAGGGGCTCCCAGTTCCCAGGGCAGAGCAGAACCAGCACCCAGCCAGCAGCCCCTCGGGCCTGGGAGCTGGGGGGCACTTCCAGAAGTACACCATGCCTTGGAGCAAGCTGGCCAAACAATTCCACACCTAAACCCTTCAATCCCTGCAAGTCAAGGCAGACTCCCAAATGCCCAAGAATTCGCAGCTGCCATGGAAAAGTTAAAAGATCAACGTCTGCCTGAACTGCATTTGCAGAGTCCAATTGCACCCATTTTGCTCTGCCTCACGCTGGCAAATTGCCCGGAACGTGCTGTGGACAAGAGCCTGGAAACCATGGAAAACTCCTGACACTGGTATCCCGACTCTGCCTCCTGCAGACACCCAGCTCAGGGAAACCTTTGCAGCAAAGCCCATCCTAAAGGAGCTGTTTTCCCCGAGGAAGCCCAGCAGCGGCAGCGCTGGCCCAGAGCACAAAGCAGCAGCTGTGCCGGGGAAGAGCATCCTTCAGTTCCTCTGCTGCTCACTTGACCACAGAGCTGTTCCTAGGCCACATTCACTGCCCCACCCTGGAGGAACTACCTGCACCCCCTTCTGAGTGCTCCCTGCTGTTCACGTGACCTTTTCTACATAAAACTGCCAGGAACAGGGCCCAGACAAGTGAAGACCTTTCAAAAAAAAAAAAAAAAAAAAAAAGAAAAGAAAAGAAAAGAAAAGATAAAAACCCTGAGTTTGCACAAATAAGCACTGAATCCAAAACCTTTTATGTTTCCAGTATTCCAACCACGTTCAGATGCTGAGCAGGTGCTAAAAACAACACAAAAGCACAAGAAGAGACAAATCTTCCTTCTCAACCTTCAATATCCTCAACTCAGTCCCTCCCTGCGCATCCCCGGAGAGGATTTACTCCGTCCTTTGTTCCCGACAGCACCTCTCCAGTGCAAATCCCACTTCACACAGACACTGACTAAGCAGACCTAAGGCAATGGTTCCAGCAGCAGCTGCAATCCCGAGCTCCCTGTCTCCTGCACAGCTCATCCAAGCACTCCCAGCAATCTCACCTCGGCCCAGACACTCTCTGTCCTCAGAGGGAAACACAACCTGATGGCACGCAGCTCTGGCACCACATTCCCTCTTCCCTTCTCCCTTTCTCCAGCACACCAGGCTGCTGGAAACGGCATTCCCTAGGCAGTTCATGCCAGCACAGAGGAGAAGAGGAGCCTGTCCCTGACCCACACCACGGGCAGCACCAGGGGGGCCCTAGCTGGCTTTGGCTGCTCCAGCACCAAAGCTTTTGGTCCCAAAGATGGGGCGAGTTCAGTGGTTTTTCCTGTCCTGAAAGAGAGCAGAAAAGAGAAGTTAATCCCACTGTGGAATCCAAGACCCCTGCATTTCACATTTCCACTCTGATTGCTCACCGTAGAGTTTTAGCCGTGAAACAAAAGGGAGAATGACATCAAATCAAATAAAAAGTGCCCTTTTCCAGCATTTTTATTCCAGGCATTAAAAGGATGCTCATTTCTCTTCTAGCATTGTTTCCCTCATTTTAGGAGAACCGTTTTCATCCCAGGCCCCACTCGTCAGTTGTTCGATCCTCTGGCACTGGATTTGGACAAAAGAAGGGACGCACCTGGACTGCAGGAAATCACTGAGAGAAACCCTTCCAAAACGTGACAGAGAAAAACAACAGGAGATGCAGGAAGACACATCCCTCATTTGCACGTCTGGAACGCTTTTCTAAAGACTTCTCTGCATCTGGATGCTCTTTGCTCTTGGCTTTCTTCACAGGAATGCATTTGCTGCTAAACACGTCTCAGACCCTTACCTGATCGGGATAAGGTGGGATGGAGATGAAGACTCCCACAGGGAATAGCCAGGGAGATGCAGGGCCTGGGAACATCAAGGACGGAGAAGAGAAGGAACAGGGATTGTTTTTCTTGTTTAGAGCCAGCAGTGCTGTGAGCTTGGAGAACACACGGCACCGCAGGGATCCACGGCAGGAGCGGGATAACTGCGGGATAAGGGGAATCTGCTCCCACTCCAGGGCTGTGCCAGTGAAGGAGGGGAATTTTTTAGTGCCTTCATTGCACACAAAAACCAAACCCAGCACCACCGAGCTGGACTTTCGTGAGCTGCAAAACAAAGCGGCCCCTGGCCTTTGGGGGAACACAACCTCACCGAGTCACGGAGCCAGGGCATGACACTTGGGAATGATCCTGGCTGCTGCCTGCAGGCAAATCAGATGAGGGAGCCACAGGAGCTGTGGGGTTTCCTGTTCTGCCTGCAACGCCATTGGGCCAGACCAGGAGACCTTTCCTGGAACAGATCTTCCCTGTAAAGGGAGCTACACCAAAGCTCAAGCCCTCATTTAGAGACCCTTGGAAAAGCAAAGGTGAGAGGGGATTACCTGGAGCCCCAGGGGACCGAGGCGAAGGCGATGAAGAAGCAGACAGCAAAGTGCTTCCACTGCTTCTCACTCCAGCAAAGGGAACATCCCTGGAATTTCATGGCCAGCGTCGCTCCCAAACCCCACAGGTGAACCCACACGTACTCCAGGACTGATCTCCTTCAAACTTCCAGCAGCACAGACTCACCGGGAGGAACTGCAATCCAAGGACACACATCAGCAACCGTCTTCCCGCTTGCCCCTCTCTCCACATTTTCCCTTTCCAGCGGGATGCAGGTGCCACCCCCCAGAGGCAGGAAAACTGCCTTGCAATCCAGTACAAAACCTGCCTGGAAAGCCCAGGATGCCCGGAGCCAGCAGCCGTTTCTCCTGGAGCTCCTGCTGACAGGCATTTGAAGCCTGCTGTGCCTCACAGCTGCTTTTCTGCTCCGAGCTGCCATTTCAGCAGCCCCCAGGGACAGGAACAGCACCCGCAGCGGCCACCTGGCTCAGCCCGGGCTCCATCCAGCGCTCACCGAGAGCTGCTGAGAGCTGAAATCCTCCCTGTCCCTCCTGCCGGGGAAAACCTGCCTCCGGCTCCGTTCCTCCTCCCCTCCAGCTCTCACCCCCCGGGAAAGAGCAGCTCCATCCTCGCTGGCCGCTCCCGGCTGCGGGCAGCCGCCGCCTTTCGGGCCGGGGGAGGGCTCGGGCAGCTCCAGTGCCTGCTCTTCCTCGATGCTTTTCTGTCTCCCTGCATGTCCTCGAGCCGGAGGGAGCGCGGGGAGGCGGCGGAGAGGGGGAGACGAGAGCCCAGCACGGCCCCACATGGCCCCGGGGCTTCTCGTCGGAGCGGCGAGGCGTGGGCGGTACGGAGGCTCGGAAAGGAAGGCGCAGTTAGGCGCTCAGGTTGGGGTAAGGGACGCTTTTTTTAGCACCTGCCAGGACCTTGCAGAGACCGGGTCACACTTCCGCCACACTCAAGATGGCGGACACAGTAGGACCTCGGAAGAGGCGTCCACGCCGATGCCTGCCGGCGCCCACACGGCTATCGCCCGCCCCGATGCAACGGACCCCACAGCCCGTGCCCGCACACCGGGAATCGCCACAGAAAATTGCGCTGAAAGCGCTAGGGCGGCGTCGGCGTCGCATTCAGGCAGCCGAATAGACAGACGCAGTGGCGGGGAGGGTCCATTCTTTCCCGCGCTTTTCTCGGCCTACCCAAGGCGCATGCGCAGTGTCGCCATGTTGAGAAGGTCACTAAGCAGTGTGCCGAGCCGCCATATTTGCTGTGATGGTCACGTGATTGCCGGCCGCCGCCGCCGCCATCTTGGATGCTGGCAGAAGCCACTTCCGGTTGAGCCGCCATCTTTAGTGTGGCACACGTAAGGCCCCCCCCCCCCCCCCAACGGCGTCTGTCTATTCGGCTGCCTGAATCCGGCCCCGACTCCGACGCCGGTCCCGCGCTTTCCCCACGATTTTCCGCACCGCTTCCCGGTGCGAGGACACGGCTGGTGGGGTCAGCGGCACCGGAGCCGGGCAACGGCCCCGCGACCGGCGGCAGGCATCGGCAGGGACACCTCTCAAGGGGGGGTTGGGTCCTAGCGCGTCCGCCATCTTGAGTGTGGCGGAAGTGGCACCCACTTTCTGCAAGGTCCTGGCAGCTGCTAAAAAAAAAAGGTCACTTATGCCAACGCGAAAAGTGCCCAATTGCGCCTTCCTTTCCGAGCCACCCCCTTGAAAGTGCCACGCGGGCGGCTCTATTCTGACCGTGCTCGCCCGGTGCTCCCCGCCCCCGGTCGCGCTGCGACCGCGCCTCTGCTGCCCGGCAAAACCGGCCCCGCCGGGCCGCCCCCCGCGCTGTCATTCCCCGCGGTCGCCGCCCCGCACGGCGCCCGCTCCTTTCCATAGCTGTGGCCCCGCTCATGCACGGCCGTGTCCCTCGGCTCCGAACCGCCCTTCGCCCCTCCCCTCCGCTGACAGACCCGGCCCCGCTCGCTCCCGCTCCTTGCCACGCTCGGCAGCCACCGAGGCCGCCGCCCTCTCGGCTCAGCCGGCACCGGGCGGCAGCAGCGCCGGGGCGCCGTGTCGGGGGCGGCAGTGCCGCGCTCTCGCCACCAGGCGGCAGCAGCGCCGCCCAGCTCAGCCCGGGGGCAGGCACAGAGCACAGGGAAAAGCCGGCTCCGGGCGCTCTGCAGCTCCTGCAGCCCGAGCGTCTCGGCTCCTGCGGCCAGGCGCTTGCTGCTTTCCTTCCTACAGAAAAACGCCGGCTCCTTATTCTCAAAACCTGCTGATCCCTATTCCCAGCTTCTTATATTGCTGTATGCAACAGAGTAGAGAGAGAGGGCTGGCTCATTTCAAAATGAATTTACATCTAAAGTAGTAGTATTTGTCTATAACTGTAAAAATGAAGAACTTAACAGCTTTTAGTATTTTACACTGTCATACACACATCCCTTCCGGTGGATTTTCTGGCAGTTTTGGGTCCCTCTGGGGCAGGGCACCCACCATGAACCCCCTCGTTCCCATTCTCATCCCTTTCCTCAGCTCCACGTGGCTTTGTGCCTCCTCTGAAGGGCTGGAAAGGAATTTGGGAACCCCCTTCTGTTTCTTTGGTTTTCAGCTTTTTCTCTGAGGCGGCCCAAAAGGCAAACAGGAGAAAAAAAAAACCCCCAGAACTGTACAAAATCCCAGCCCCTCCCAAGATGCAGCTCCTCACACCAAAACTTGGGAGAATCCCTGGTGCTTCTAACACTGCTGCAATCCCACCTGGAGCTGAGCTTCCATGGTGTCTAATCCACATGCAAGCCTGGATAGCCCAAAGCCTGCAGGAAAAGAGGAGGCAAAGTGAAGGGGAGAGGGGAAAAAACGGAGTTTTGGGTTTTCCCTGTGTTTGCAACAGGATTGAAGGGCAGGATGGAGAGGTTTTGTGGAAAAGAAGTACCAAAGGCTGCTTCATTGCCAGCAATTAGCGCTGCTCAGGTTGAATCCAAGAGGACAAATGCACCAGGATCAAACAGGAGCGGCCGACAGGATGGGTTATGACACAGATCTGTGAAGCTGGAGCCTTCTTTCTTCTCCCGGGCTCTCCCAGAAATTCTCCATGGCCGGACGTGCTCCCGCTCTCCCCGCTGGGGAGGGTGGACTTGGATAGCCCGGGTGACTGGTGAGCCTAAACCAAGAAAGTGATGCAGTGATCCAAGTGTTTTTCCCCAGGAAATGACATATTCTCTGGACCTGGGATAACCCATATCCCATGGCCTTCTCCAGGAAGGGTCCCAGCTGGATATGGTCTCCCAGAAAGGATTCCATAGGGGCTCACCTTTTGCTTGGAGCTTGGCTGAAGTCCTCAGCAATGCCAGGGAATGTGGCCATTGGAGGCTTTGGGCAGATCTGGCTCATTTGCCTTTTTAGGCTTTGCTTCCTTCTCTCAGCCTTCCCACTGGATTGGGGTCTCCAAGGAATATGGAAATCCCATTGGATTCCTGCTCTTTTGGACATTTTTTGTACCGTCCCTGTACAAAACGAGGCCCCCTGTTCGATGCTTTTCCCCACCGTTCCCCGGCACTTTTATCTGCCGGTGCATTCCCTGCGTTGCTTGGGCTCTTCCCAGCTCTCTGAGCTCCTTCACAAGGCAGGAGATCGATTTGGCCCAGGAACTGAACCCTCCCGAGGAATTGTCTGATGCCATCTCTGCATTTGACACCTGATCCTTGTGCTCAAAGGATCCCTCTTTCTTCCCTTCAGCCAATTCCAAGGCTCGCTGCCCCCAGCTGCGATCAGGCCCCAGCCTGATCCCTGCAGTCTTCCCTGCCGGGATCCTGCTCAGGAATCCCTGGGCTACAAATGTAAGAATTCATTCTTCCCACCCCTGCCCAGTTCCAAAGGATTTGGTGTCTGCCTTACCCGGCTGGAGCCTGCTTCCAACTCTGTTCTTGCTGCTTCTGCTGCTTTCCATTGCCCAGGAATTCCACCGATGGAGTGACAGCATTTTCCAGCTCCTCCAGGATTCCCTCTGTTGTGTTTGGGTGCTGGAAGGATATCAAAACCAGGGCCTCACTATCAGGAATTACATCCCTGGATTTGTTCCTTTCCAAGTGTCACCTCTTCCCAACAAAGCACTGGACATCCAAGGAATAGAGAAATTGATGTGCTGACCACTGCTTACTCCTCTGGAATGTCAGAGCTTGGGAAAATGGGCAGCTGGAGCTTTTCCTGGTGCTACCCATGAAGTGTATTTTACCTAAGAGCCCCTGCCCATGCCTTTGCCTGTATCCACCAAAAATCCACCTGTTCATTCCCCAGCTGCTGCCTCCCTCTTTTCCTTTATCCCACAGAATTTTAACAGGTGAATCTTCCCCTCTGCAAGAGCACCTTTCATTCCAAACCTAAGAACAAACAAATCATTTCTTTGGACCTTCATTATTAGAATCCCACTGAGAGCAATGGATGCAAAATGATCCTCTCCTGGCCCCTGCTGCATTCCTGGAGCAGGGATTCTTTCCCTCCTCCCCCCCCCCCCCTCGGTGCCCACCCTGCTCTGCCCCCTTTTCCGGCTTTGTTCCACAGCTTTTGTTTCCACCTCTTGCATCCTTTCCCTCACTCCAGGAGCTCCCAGCAGTTCCACACCCTCTTTTCTCCCATCCTCATCCTTTCTCCAAGAACAGAGCTGTGCATTCCAATTCCCTTCTCTTTTCTCTGACAATTCCCACCAATCCACACCTAAAGCTGACACAAGGAACACTCAGTGCCCACAAATGCAAATCCAGACCTGGCCATGCCTAAACTCTGAACACACAATCCCCGACCATCTGCATTAATTCAAAGCTAACATTTAGGACACAGTTCAGGCTGCAGCACAAAGTCAATGCAGACAAAGGCTCCACAGGAAACGTGGGATTTCCTTCCTGCAGTGGCATTTATGGCTGAGCAGATCAGAACAAGGCCTGAGCACACAGGACTGGAGAATAAACACCCAGCAACAACCCCTGTGCTCGGCAGGGGCCTGGGGCATCCCAGTCCAGGCTATTGGCTTCTTTTCCTTTTCTTCACCGCAATTAACCTTTAACAGGAACTTGTGAATCCATCCAGATAAGGAGACGTTTCCTGAAACAGATCCTCCATAGAAACAGGAACAGAGAAGCTCACTGCCACATCCAAAATCCTTCAGCAAAGCACTTGCAAAAGCAAAGGTGCTGAGGGATTCCCAGGAGCACCAGGGAACCCAAGTGAAGGGGGGAAACCGGCCCACGGCAAACAGCTGCCACTGCTTTGCACTCCAGGCGCTCTGCAAGCGCAGCTTCCCTGGAATTTCACCCTCAGCATCTCTTCCAAGCTCCACAGGGGAACAAACAGGGACTCCAACATCTCCTTCCTTTGTCCATTTTGCAGCACAGGCCCACCAGGAGGAACTGGAATCCAAAGGCAGATCTAAACATGGGACTCCCACTTGCCACTCTCTCTACCTTTTCTCCAGCTTGGCCCTGGGCTGGGAAACAAACGACAACAAACGTTTAAAAACCATCCTTGAGGTGTCTTGAGGATGCCCAGGCCTGGCAGAAAGCCCTTCCCACCAGCCTGCCCAACATAATCAGGTGCAGCTTCATACCCCAAACTGCTCCTGAAATTTGTGCCACATTGATTCAATTACTTGGTTTACTTCTATGGAGTCATTAACTCTAGAAAAAAGGTTCATCGAAATCTGAGGGCTCCAACTAATTCAGGGGACATTTTCCTCAGACAAACAACTAACCCAATGAACTCCTGTGCTGAGAGTTCACCCCCCATCTCACGGGCACCGGCCATGTCACAGCCAAAACCTTCCCCGGACCCAGCACAGCGCCCTGGCCCTCCACACACGGGCACCTCTGGGAGCCATGGGCCAGCAATAGCCCAGCGCCTCTCAGGGGCCTGGGCCAAAGAGCTGCAGCAGCCGGAGCGCCCCGGGGAGAGAGAGGAACCCGCGAGTTCTGCCCCCACGCAGCACAGGAGGAGCTGCCCTGGCCCAGCTCTGCCTCCTGTGCCAGCAGCAGCGCGGGCGCAGCTCTCACCCACCAGGGCTGCAAGGGGCAAGCGCCTGCGCCCAGCTGGGCACCGATGTGGCGCGGCCCCAGCGCGCTCCGCGAGTGCCCCCCAGGAACAAAGGGCAGCACCAAACGAGACTCACCCACAGCGCTCCCAAAAACTCTCCAGCACCATTTGCTGCTTCCCTCTCGCTGCCAGGGCCCAACAAGCTCTGGCTCAGGTCCTGTCCCAGGCTCGCCGGTGACCTTGAGAGGAAAAGGTTATGTTCAAATTCAAGCAGGAGCTAAAAACAACAACAGAGAAGCACAGAATGAGACAAATTATCTTCCACCGCCCTCAGTAGCCTCAATTCAGGAGGGTCGGCAGAAACTCAAGAGTTGCACAGGGCAAAGGTCCAGGTGTACCTTTAGATACATTCAAACATCCTGGAGCCCTGGGCTTTCCTAGTGCCTCGGTACCCAACGTCAGGGGGGGAAACCATCCCAGTTCAGGCTTCCCCAGCCCATGTGCAGGTGTCACCCCCAGCCCTCCCAGGGGCTCCCAGTTCCCAGGGCAGAGCAGAACCAGCACCCAGCCAGCAGCCCCTCGGGCCTGGGAGCTGGGGGGCACTTCCAGAAGTACACCATGCCTTGGAGCAAGCTGGCCAAACAATTCCACACCTAAACCCTTCAATCCCTGCAAGTCAAGGCAGACTCCCAAATGCCCAAGAATTCGCAGCTGCCATGGAAAAGTTAAAAGATCAGCGTCTGCCTGAACTGCATTTGCAGAGTCCAATTGCACCCATTTTGCTCTGCCTCACGCTCGCAAATTGCCCGGAACGTGCTGTGGACAAGAGCCTGGAAACCATGGAAAACTCCTGACACTGGTATCCCGACTCTGCCTCCTGCAGACACCCAGCTCAGGGAAAGCTTTGCAGCAAAGCCCATCCTAAAGGAGCTGTTTTCCCCGAGGAAGCCCAGCAGCGGCAGCGCTGCCCCAGAGCACAAAGCAGCAGCTGTGCCGGGGAAGAGCATCCTTCAGTTCCTCTGCTGCTCACTTGACCACAGAGCTGTTCCTAGGCCACATTCACTGCCCCACCCTGGAGGAACTACCTGCACCCCCTTCTGAGTGCTCCCTGCTGTTCACGTGACCTTTTCTACATAAAACTGCCAGGAACAGGGCCCAGACAAGTGAAGACCTTTCAAAAAAAAAAAAAAAAAAAAAAAGAAAAGAAAAGAAAAGATAAAAACCCTGAGTTTGCACAAATAAGCACTGAATCCAAAACCTTTTATGTTTCCAGTATTCCAACCACGTTCAGATGCTGAGCAGGGGCTAAAAACAACAGAAAAGCGCAAGAAGAGACAAATCTTCCTTCTCGACCTTCAATATCCTCAACTCAGTCCCTCCCTGCGCATCCCCGGAGAGGATTTACTCCGTCCTTTGTTCCCGACAGCACCTCTCCAGTGCAAATCCCGCTTCACACAGACACTGACTAAGCAGACCTAAGGCAATGGTTCCAGCAGCAGCTGCAATCCCGAGCTCCCTGTCTCCTGCACAGCTCATCCAAGCACTCCCAGCAATCTCACCTCGGCCCAGACACTCTCTGTCCTCAGAGGGAAACACAACCTGATGGCACGCAGCTCTGGCACCACATTCCCTCTTCCCTTCTCCCTTTCTCCAGCACACCAGGCTGCTGGAAACGGCATTCCCTAGGCAGTTCATGCCAGCACAGAGGAGAAGAGGAGCCTGTCCCTGACCCACACCACGAGCAGCACCAGGGGGGCCCTAGCTGGCTTTGGCTGCTCCAACACCAAAGCTCTTGGTCCCAAAGATGGGACGAGTTCAGTGGTTTTTCCTGTCCTGAAAGAGAGCAGAAAAGAGAAGTTAATCCCACTGTGGAATCCAAGACCCCTGCATTTCACATTTCCACTCTGATGGCTCACCGTGGAGTTTTAGCCGTGAAACAAAAGGGAGAATGACATCAAATCAAATAAAAAGTGCCCTTTTTCCAGCATTTTTATTCTAGGCATTAAAAGGATGCTCGTTTCTTTTCTAGCATTGTTCTCCTCATTTTAGGAGAACCGTTTTCATCCCAGGCCCCACTCGTCAGTTGTTCCATCCTCTGGCACTTGGACAACGCAAGGGACGCACCTGGATCGCAGGAAATCACTGAGAGAAACCCTTCCAAAATGTGACAGAGAAAAACAACAGGAGATGCAGGAAGACACATCCCTCATTTGCACGTCTGGAACGCTTTTCTAAAGACTTCTCTGCATCTGGATGCTCTTTGCTCTTGGCTTTCTTCACAGGAATGCATTTCCTGCTAAACACGTCTCAGACCCTTACCTGATCGGGATAAGGTGGGATGGAGATGAAGACTCCCACAGGGAATAGCCAGGGAGATGCAGGGCCTGGGAACATCAAGGACGGAGAAGAGAAGGAACAGGGATTGTTTTTCTTGTCTCGAGCCAGCAGTGCTGTGAGCTTGGAGAACACACGGCACCGCAGGGATCCAGGGCAGGAGCGGGATAACTGTGGGATAAGGGGAATCTGCTCCCACTCCAGGGCTGTGCCAGTGAAGGAGGGGAATTTTTTAGTGCCTTCATTACACACAAAAACCAAACCCAGCACCACCGAGCTGGACTTTCGTGAGCCGCAAAACAAAGCGGCCCCTGGCCTTTGGGGGAACACAACCTCACCGAGTCACGGAGCCAGGGGATGACACTTGGGAATGATCCTTGCTGCTGCCTGCAGGCAAATCGGATGAGGGAGCCACAGGAGCTGTGGGGTTTCCTGCTCTTCCTGCAACGCCATCGGGCCAGACCAGGAGACCTTTCCTGGAACAGATCTTCCCTGTAAAGGGAGCTACACCAAAGCTCAAGCCCTCATTTAGAAACCCTTGGAAAAGCAAAGGTGAGAGGGGATTACCTGGAGCCCCAGGGGACCGAGGCGAAGGCGATGAAGAAGCAGACAGCAAAGTGCTTCCACTGCTTCTCACTCCAGCAAAGGGAACATCCCTGGAATTTCATGGCCAGCGTCGCTCCCAAACCCCACAGGTGAACCCACACGTACTCCAGGACTGATCTCCTTCAAACTTCCAGCAGCACAGACTCACCGGGAGGAACTGCGATCCAAGGACACACAGCAGCAACCGTCTTCCCGCTTGCCCCTCTCTCCACATTTTCCCTTTCCAGCGGGATGCAGGTGCCACCCCCCAGAGGCAGGAAAACTGCCTTGCAACCCAGTACAAAACCTGCCTGGAAAGCCCAGGATGCCCGGAGCCAGCAGCCGTTTCTCCTGGAGCTCCTGCTGACAGGCATTTGAAGCCTGCTGTGCCTCACAGCTGCTTTTCTGCTCCGAGCTGCCATTTCAGCAGCCCCCAGGGACAGGAACAGCACCCGCAGCGGCCACCTGGCTCAGCCCGGGCTCCATCCAGCGCTCACCGAGAGCTGCTGAGAGCTGAAATCCTCCCTGTCCCTCCTGCCGGGGAAAACCTGCCTGCGGCTCCGTTCCTCCTCCCCTCCAGCTCTCACCCCCCGGGAAAGAGCAGCTCCATCCTCGCTGGCCGCTCCCGGCTGCGGGCAGCCGCCGCCTTTCGGGCCGGGGGAGGGCTCGGGCAGCTCCAGTGCCTGCTCTTCCTCGATGCTTTTCTGTCTCCCTGCATCTCCTCGAGCCGGAGGGAGCGCGGGGAGGCGGTGGAGAGGGGGAGACGAGAGCCCAGCACGGCCCCACATGGCCCCGGGGCTTCTCGTCGGAGCGGCGAGGCGTGGGCGGTACGGAGGCTCGGAAAGGAAGGCGCAGTTGGGCGCTCAGGTTGGCGTAAGGGACGCTTTTTTTAGCACCTGCCAGGACCTTGCAGAGACCGGGTCACACTTCCGCCACACTCAAGATGGCGGACACAGTAGGACCTCGGAAGAGGCGTCCACGCCGATGCCTGCCGGCGCCCACACGGCTATCGCCCGCCCCGATGCAACGGACCCCACAACCCGTGCCCGCACACCGGGAATCGCCACAGAAAATTGCGCTGAAAGCGCTAGGGCGGCGTCGGCGTCGCATTCAGGCAGCCGAATAGACAGACGCAGTGGCGGGGAGGGTCCATTCTTTCCCGCGCTTTTCTCGGCCTACCCAAGGCGCATGCGCAGTGTCGCCATGTTGAGAAGGTCACTAAGCAGTTTGCCGAGCCGCCATATTTGCTGTGGTGGTCACGTGACTGCCGGCCGCCGTCGCCATCTTGGGTGCTGGCAGAAGCCACTTCCGGTTGAGCCGCCATCTTTAGTGTGGCACACTTGAGCCCCCCCCCCCCCCCCCCCAACGGCGTCTGTCTATTCGGCTGCCTGAATCCGGCCCCGACTCCAACGCCGGCCCCGCGCTTTCCCCGCGATTTTCCGCGGCGCTTCCCGGTGCGAGGACACGGCTGGTGGGGTCAGCGGCACCGGAGGCGGGCGACGGCCCCGCGACCGGCGGCAGGCATCGGCAGGGACACCTCTGCCGGGGGGTTGGGTCCTATCGCATCCGCCATCTTGAGTGTGGCGGAAGTGGCACCCGCCCTCTGCAAGGTCCTGGCAGGTGCTAATAAAGCGTCACTTAGCGCCATCCCGAAAGCGCCCAACTGCGCCTTCCTTTCCGAGCCGCCCTCTCGAGAGCGGCACATTGGCATCTCTATTCTGACCGTGCTCGCCCGGTGCCTCCCGCCCCGTGTCGTGCAGGGACCGCGCCTCTGCTGCCCGGCAAAACCGGCCCCGCCGGGCCGCCCCCCGCGCTGTCATTCCCCGCGGTCACCGCCCCGCACGGCGCCCGCTCCTTTCCATAGCTGTGGCCCCGCTCATGCACGGCCGTGTCCCTCGGCTCCGAACCGCCCCTCGCCCCTCCCCTCCGCTGACAGACCCGGCCCCGCTCGCTCCCGCTCCTTGCCACGCTCGGCAGCCACCGAGGCCGCCGCCCTCTCGGCTCAGCCGGCACCGGGCGGCAGCAGCGCCGCCCAGCTCAGCCCGGGGGCAGGCACAGAGCACAGGGAAAAGCCGGCTCCGGGCGCTCTGCAGCTCCTGCAGCCCGAGCGTCTCGGCTCCTGCGGCCAGGCGCTTGCTGCTTTCCTTCCTACAGAAAAACGCCGGCTCCTTATTCTCGAAACCTGCGGATCTCTATTCCCAGCTTCTTATATTGCTGTATGCGACAGAGTAGAGAGAGAGGGCTGGCTTATTTCAAAATGAATTTACATCTAAATTAGTAGTATTTGTCTATAGCTGTAAAAATGAAGAACTTAACAGCTTTTAGTATTTTACACTGTCATATACACATCCCTTCCGGTGGATTTTCTGGCAGTTTTGGGTCCCTCTGGGGCAGGGCACCCACCATGAACCCCCTCGTTCCCATTCTCATCCCTTTCCTCAGCTCCACGTGCATTTGTGCCTCCTCTGAAGGGCTGGAAAGGAATTTGGGAACCCCCTTCTGTTTCTTTGGTTTTCAGCTTTTTCTCTGAGGCGGCCCAAAAGGCAAACAGGAGAAAAAAAAACCCCAGAACTGTACAAAATCCCAGCCCCTCCCAAGATGCAGCTCCTCACACCAAACCTTGGGAGAATCCCTGGTGTTCCCAACACCGCTGCAATCCCACCTGGAGCTGAGCTTCCAGAGTGTCTAATCCACATGCAAGCCTGGATAGCCCAAAGCCTGCAGGAAAAGAGGAGGAAAAGTGAAGGGGAGAGGGGAAAAAACGGAGTTTGGGGTTTTCCCCGTGTTTGCAACAGGATTGAAGGGCAGGATGGAGAGGTTTTGTGGAAAAGAAGTACCAAAGGCTGCTTCATTGCCAGCAATTAGCGCTGCTCAGGTTGAATCCAAGAGGACAAATGCACCAGGATCAAACAGGAGCGGCCAACAGGATGGGTTATGACACAGATCTGTGAAGCTGGAGCCTTCTTTCTTCTCCAGGGCTCTCCCAGAAATTCTCCATGGCTGGACGTGCTCCCGCTCTCCCCGCTGGGGAGGGTGGACTTGGATAGCCCGGGTGACTGGTGAGCCTAAAACAAGAAAGTGATGCAGTGATCCAAGTGTTTTTCCCCAGGAAATTACATATTCTCTGGACCTGGGATAACCCATATCCCATGGCCTTCTCCAGGAAGGGTCCCAGCTGGATATGGTCTCCCAGAAAGGATTCCATAGGGGCTCACCTTTTGCTTGGAGCTTGGCTGAAGTCCTCAGCAATGCCAGGGAATGTGGCCATTGGAGGCTTTGGGCAGATCTGGCTCATTTGCCTTTTTAGGCTTTGCTTCCTTCTCTCAGCCTTCCCACTGGATTGTGGTCTTCAAGGAATATGGAAATCCCATTGGATTCCTGCTCTTCTGGACATTTTTTGTACCATTCCTGTACAAAACGAGGCCCCCTGTTCGATGCTTTTCCCCACCGTTCCCCGGCACTTTTATCTGCCGGTGCATTCCCTGCGTTGCTTGGGCTCTTCCCAGATCTCTGAGCTCCTTCACAAGGCAGGAGATCGATTTGGCCCAGGAACTAAACCCTCCCGAGGAATTGTCTGATGCCATCTCCACATTTGACAGCTGATCCTTGTGCTCAAAGGATCCCTCTTTCTTCCCTTCAGCCAATTCCAAGGCTCGCTGCCCCCAGCTGCGATCAGGCCCCAGCCTGATCCCTGCAGTCTTCCCTGCCGGGATCCTGCTCAGGAATCCCTGGGCTACAAATGTAAGAATTCATTCTTCCCACCCCTGCCCAGTTCCAAAGGATTTGGTGTCTGCCTTACCCGGCTGGAGCCTGCTTCCAACTCTGTTCTTGCTGCTTCTGCTGCTTTCCATTGCCCAGGAATTCCACCGATGGAGTGACAGCATTTTCCAGCTCCTCCAGGATTCCCTCTGTTGTGTTTGGGTGCTGGAAGGATATCAAAACCAGGGCCTCACTATCAGGAATTACATCCCTGGATTTGTTCCTTTCCAAGTGTCACCTCTTCCCAACAAAGCACTGGACATCCAAGGAATAGAGAAATTGATGTGCTGACCACTGCTTACTCCTCTGGAATGTCAGAGCTTGGGAAAATGGGCAGCTGGAGCTTTTCCTGGTGCTACCCATGAAGTGTATTTTACCTAAGAGCCCCTGCCCATGCCTTTGCCTGTATCCACCAAAAATCCACCTGTTCATTCCCCAGCTGCTGCCTCCCTCTTTTCCTTTATCCCACAGAATTTTAACAGGTGAATCTTCCCCTCTGCAAGAGCACCTTTCATTCCAAACCTAAGAACAAACGAATCATTCCTTTGGATATTAGAATTCCACTGAGAGCAATGGATGCAAAATGATCCTCTCCTGGCCCCTGCTGCATTCCTGGAGCAGGGATTCTTTCCCTCCTCCCCCCCCTGCCCCCCCCCTCGGTGACTGCCCTGCTCTGCCCCCTTTTCCGGCTTTGTTCCACAGCTTTTGTTTCCACCTCTTGCATCCTTTCCCTCACTCCAGGAGCTCCCAGCAGTTCCACACCCTCTTTTCTCCCATCCTGATTCTTTCTCCAAGAACAGAGCTGTGCATTCCAATTCCCTTCTCTTTTCACCGACAATTCCCACCAATCCAGACCTAAAGCTGACACAAGGAACACTCAGTGCCCACAAATGCAAATCCAGACCTGGCCATGCCTAAACTCTGAACACACAATCCCCGACCATCTGCATTAATTCAAAGCTAATATTTAGGACACACCGAATACTTGAACATTCCCAAGAAACATCCTGTTGCCTTCAACTCCCAGGGGTTTTTGCTTTGAACTCATACGGATTTGGGGATCAAGGGATTTCCCTGAAAAAACCTGTGCAGGGCACGCTGGAATCCCCAATCCTGTGAATCCAGGGAGTGTTAAAAGCTTAGTCCAACCTGGCCCACCATCAATTTTTGCCAAATATCCCCCAAATCATCAGGTTAATAGAACTCTGTTCTGGTGCTGCATTTTTAGTATTGGAAAGCCAGGAATTACTTTATTCCCAGCACGGGGCTCTGGATATGGGCCTGGGGAGAACAAGACCAGGGGATGGCGTTTGGGAACAATCCCGGGCTGCCTGGCAGCAATTCATTGTCCCTCTTGTCGCCCACGAACACCTTCAGCAGCTCCTCCAGGAGCCCGGGCCAGCGGCTCTGCTTCTCTGGGAGCGGGAGACATTCCCCTGCCCACTGCAGGTACCTGCAAACCCATTCCAGAGTCAGCTCCGAGCCAGGGACGGGGCAACAGCGGGGCAGGGATGGGGCAGGGATGGGGCAGCCCCAGCCAGGGCCGTGCTCAGCCGAACCACGGCTCCAGGGGCTCGGGGCCTCGGAAATGCCGGATCGGAGCCTCGTAATCCCTGCAGGGAAGAGGCCGCCTCAGGCCGGGATCAGCGAGGGTGGGAAGCGCCCGGGGTGAGCGGAGGCTCTGCCACCCCCACGGCCGCGGCATCCGCACAGCTCCGGGGGACGGGGCACCCCCGATGCCGCTCCCCATCCCGTTCTCCCGCTCCCCCATCCCGTTCTCCCGCTCCCCCATCCCGTTCTCCCGCTCCCCCATCCCGTTCCCGTTCCCCATCCCGTTCCCCATCCCGTTCCCCATCCCGTTCCCCATCCCGCTCTCCCGCTCCTCGCTCACCGCCCGGGCCCGTCCGTGCCCGCCCGCCCCAACCGCTCCCGCCGGTTCCAACTGGCCGCGCGCAGCCCCGCCCCGCCTTCCCATTGGCCAGCCCTCGGCCCGCCCCGCCTCCCCATTGGCCGCGGGCCCCGTCAATCACGCGGCAAACCCCGCCCACCCCGCCGCCCGCAGGTGCTGTTGCCGTGGCGGCCGCTGGAATGCGGCCCGGGCACATCCCCAAGGGAAAAGGAGGCACAAAATGAGGAATTTGGAAGTAAAAGGGGAAGGCTGCGCAGCGCCCGCGGCGCCCCGAGAGCGAGGAGCAGCCCCCGCTCCTCTCCCCATCTTCGTTTCCCACCCCAAGCCCTGCACGTTATCAGGGAGCAGCCCCAACCCTCTCCCATCATTACCTCGGAAATATTCCGTGGTTTTTCCAAACTGCTGAATTTATTGTGCTGAAGAGCCACTTCGTTCAGCACACACCGGTCCATAGAGCTGCATAGAAAAGTGCTGCGATACAATTCCAGGCTTCCCCAGCCCATGTGCAGGTGTCACCCCCAGCCCTCCCAGGGGCTCCCAGTTCCCAGGGCAGAGCAGAACCAGCACCCAGCCAGCAGCCCCTCGGGCCTGGGAGCTGGGGGGCACTTCCAGAAGTACACCATGCCTTGGAGCAAGCTGGCCAAACAATTCCACACCTAAACCCTTCAATCCCTGCAAGTCAAGGCAGACTCCCAAATGCCCAAGAATTCGCAGCTGCCATGGAAAAGTTAAAAGATCAACGTCTGCCTGAACTGCATTTGCAGAGTCCAATTGCACCCATTTTGCTCTGCCTCACGCTGGCAAATTGCCCGGAACGTGCTGTGGACAAGAGCCTGGAAACCATGGAAAACTCCTGACACTGGTAGCCCGACTCTGCCTCCTGCAGACACCCAGCTCAGGGAAAGCTTTGCAGCAAAGCCCATCCTAAAGGAGCTGTTTTCCCCGAGGAAGCCCAGCAGCGGCAGCGCTGGCCCAGAGCACAAAGCAGCAGCTGTGCCGGGGAAGAGCATCCTTCAGTTCCTCTGCTGCTCACTTGACCACAGAGCTGTTCCTAGGCCACATTCACCTGCCTGGAGCACCCATGGTCCCGAGTGCCCGGAGCTGGGCTGGCACCGGCACAGGCGGCACGGGCAGGATGGCCCAGGGGCTCAGCACGGCCCCGGCTGCTCCGGGAGTGCCACGGCAAAGATGCAGCAGCTCAATGACATCGCTGTGTCCTCCCAGGTTGTCTTCCTGCTCGCCTGCATCCACAGCACCATCAAACCCTTAATTTACTTCTTGGTAGGGATGTACAAGAAGCCCTGCTCCGTTGGTTCCCGAAGGAAGGCCCTTGAGGGGACTTTTGAAGGAAACACTGCCAGCAGCAATGATGATAGCAGGGACATGGTGACACTGTGGATCCCTTCCCCTGCGCTGCTGAAGGACCCCAGGACAGTGACTGAGGGATTCCTCGAGCCGACTGATCAATAAATATCCACGGGATCAGCCTCCCTGGGGTGGTTTATTCCTGCAGGAGAAGGGAGCAGGGGCAGTGCCAAGGGCAGTGTGGGAGGGATGCTCTGCAGGGAGCACACTGGAGCATGGATTTCCTCCTCCCTCCCAGCTCCACGTGGCTCCAAGCAGCACAGCCGGGCTCAGTCCTATTCCCTGGCTCTATTCCTCATGGAATGACCCTCACTGCCTCTGCGCCCCAGGGAATAAACTCCGGTTCCTTTGGCTCAGCAGATGAGTTTCATGGCGTTTTGAGGGAGCTCTTTCCCGGAGAGGGTGGGACAGGTTAAGCCCTGGGGACACAGCCAGCACGGGGCAGCGGGGATTCCCCAAATCTCTGCGGGGCTGGTGCCTCTGGATGGCAGGAGAGGGCTCGGGATGGCACGGAGCATCCTTCCCCTTCTGGCCGGCAGAGCCGGCCCTGCATTCCCGGTGATGGGAAGAGACACCAGGTAGGGCTGCAGAGCTGGGCAGGGACAGCAACATTCCCTTCCTCTTGGAGTGGCAATTTGTCACATCCCTTCATTCCAGAATGAAATCATTCTGAGTAAAGAGCAGGCTCAGAGGTGAACTCCACTGAACTCTTGTGCCTGTGACCAAAACCCGCTGGAAATATGGAAATTGACGTCACCAGGAGCTTGGACCATTGGATTGCACAGAAATTAGGGGGTTGTGCTGCTGTCCTGCACAACGGGGCCGTCCTCTGGTTGCCCAGCATCCATGTCCAAGGAAGCCCTTCAGCACCTCCATCCTGAACCTGGCCACCCTCAGGAGGAGCTGAACAGCGACTCTGCACAGCAGCTTCAGCCACAATCCAGGCTCTGCTGATCTTTGCCATTTTGGTCCTACCCCTACATGAAATTGGCATTTATTGCTTTTGTTTCATTCCAATGTGGGAACTCTGACCCCAGAATGTGGTGACTAAATAATATCTGGGCTTTGCTGCAGAGCCTGTCCCTGCTGAACAGTGTCCAAAAGGGCTCCTTTCCTTCTTTTTCCCACTCTAAAGCCCCTGCCTTGTCTGAGGAGGGCAGGTACCTGTCTCATAGCAGAGCCCTTCCTAAGGCAGTGAGGGGATTCCTACCCAGGCTGACAGGTGCCTGGGAGCTGGGATGCTCCTGCTGGAAGCTGCTGTGCGTGGGGACCCTGGGACCAGAGCTGTCACCTCTCCTCCTTGCTGACACCCCGTTTGTGTCCCCAGCTATGGAACCTCACAACCCCTCACCATGCCAATCCTTCCAAGGGCAAACACTTGATGATCCATGAGCTAAAGGGGCTCCAGGAGAGGTGGAGAGGGACTTTGGACAAGGGCCTGGAGTGACAGGACAACAAGGGGAAATGGCTTCCCACTGCCAGAGGGTGGGTTCAGATTGGATATGAGGGAGAAATCCTTCCCTGTGAGGCTGGAGAGGCCCTGGCACAGGTTCCCAGGGATGCTCTGGCAGCCCCATCCCTGCAAGAGTTCCAGCCCAGGGTGGATGGAGTTTGCAGCAACTGGTCTGGTGGAAGGTGTCCCTGCTGGCAAAGGGGTGGGGGATCAGGTAAAAACAACCACAAGTGCTCCCAAGACTGAGGAGGAGCAGGATGAGCTCTGCTGAAGGGCTGCAAAGGGATCACAGCACCCCCAAATCTGTGCTCTCATTGAATCATTAAGGGTATTGGCAGTAATTAACGTGGGCTCTCAGTGCTGATAACCTGGCTGCAAGCAGCTGATTGTTGTCCTTCCTTTGGGCTGTGTGAGCCTGCATTACAGTGGAAAATGGGAATTCTTGTCTCAGGTGTGCTCCTTTGGGCCCAGGGGAGGTGTTGGCAATGATTCTGATGTTCTTCCCAGAGTGGGAGCTTCTTCTGAGAAGCACCCAGCTGCTTCACCAGCACTGCCAGCACCACCAGCACTGCAGCATCCCTCTGCTGCTGGAGGGGTGATGAACACTCAGGGAAGTGAAATGAGGAATGGTAGAAACCTGTTGGCAGAGGGAAGGCAAAGGGACATTCTCCTGGGAAGGAGTGTTTCTAATCAGGAGGAAAGGAAGAGCCATTAGCAAAATTCTTCATTTGGAGCTTTTGATAAAAGCCAATTCCTTTTTGGAAAAGAAAACAGATAAGAAAAAAAAAAAATCAGGATAAGTAACTCCAAGGAAGTGGAGCTCTGACGTAGCCAAAGATGCAATTTCTGACTCCCCCGTGACTCCACGGAGTCTTGGGGAGCAGCAGCAGGACAGGAGATAAATGTTCTTCGTGGTCCTGAGCTGGAAGGAGCTGCTTTAGGATATGGATCCCAAAGGAGCAAGGGGTGCCAGGAAGCGCCGCTGATGGGGACAGAGCCCCTGTGCCTGCTGCTGCCCCACACTGAACAGGTCAGTGGAATGTTCTCCTTCCTCCCTGCCCCACCTTCCTCTCCTCCTGCAGCTGCTCTGTGCCTGCCACCCTCTCCCGGTGACCGCAGTGCCCTCCCCAGCTCCTCCCTGCTCTGCCCTGAGCTTCCCTTCCACATCCTCTGCTGCACAGCCCAACCCTCCCACCTCCCTCTCCCACCCCACCATTCCCACCACCCTCCTCCCCTGCACATCTCACTTCTCTCCACCAAATCCTTCCCGCTGCAGGGAGCTGCTGAGGAGCCGCTTGGTCCATCCCTGGATTCTCCAAGCACTGACTGCCCATCCACTCTGACCACAGCCGGGGCCACATCCCAGCGCCTGCCCAGCGTCCATCCATGGAGGTGAGCTCCACCGAGGGACCCTGTCCGAGTGCGATGAACCTGGCCGTACGCAGTGTCACGCTGCTCATCTGCCTCTGTGGACTGGCTGGGAACGCGGCTGTCTTCTGCCTCCTCGGACCCTCCATCCAAAGCAAGGCCATCACTGTCTACATCTTCCACCTGGCAATCACTGACTTCGCCTGTCTCCTCCTCCTCCTCACCTACACCCTGATTCTCCTGGTGGAGGACGTGTTCTGCTCCATTATCGTGCTCCAGCAGTACCTCATTTTGCTTTCCCTGCCACTGCTGTTCTCCTACATCCTGGGGCTGTACCTGATGACAGCCATCAGCTTCAGCAGGTTCAGGTCCATCCTCTGCCCACTCTGCTGCCGCTGCCACCGTCCCCAGAACCAGTCGAAGGTGGTGAGTGCCATGCTCTGGGCCATCTCCACCACTGTCATTCCCACGCTGACTTCCCTGTTCATATCAGACAACGCACAACGCTTCATTGTGACTCTCACCGTCCTGGTCATCTTAAACTTTCTCCTCTTTGTTACCTCCACGGTCATTTCCAGCATATACCTCTTCATTACAGTCGTGCGTGCCTGCCACCAGCAGCCGCCTGAGAGGCTCGACATCATTATCTTCCTCATGGTGCTCTTCAGTCTCCCCGCTGGCATCTGCACTTTTCTGCTTCTGTTCCGCTACAGTATCTACCTCCCGGCTCTTCCCCTGTTATTCTCCATCCACACCAGCATCAAACCCTTCATCTACTTCTTGGTGGGGAGGTGCCGCAGGCACCGCTCCGTGGGGTCTCTCCAGCTCTCCCTCCAGAGGGTCTTGGGGGAGCCAGAAGAAACCACTGCCCGCAGCAATGCTGCTGCCATGGGCATGGCAGTCTGAGCCTGTTGATCCCCTCCCCTGCACTGCTGAAGGACCCCGGGACAGTGACTGAGGCTTTCCTCAAGCCACCTGATTGATTAACAAATATCCACAGGTTCATCTTCCCGCGGTGTAATCCTGCAGTAGGGGCATGTGGGAGGGAAGCTCTGCAGGGAGCACATTGGAGCACGGCTTTCCTTCTCCGTCACAGTTCCTGGAGCACTGTTCCCCCAAAGGGTTCGTGCCCCACACAGCTGTGATTCCTAAAATCCCCGTGCCGTGGTTCCTGCATCCCTCTGCAGTCTGATATCAATAAACAGCTCCTGAAACCTGAGCTGCCTTGGCCCCCTCTGCCAGCGCTCCCCAGCTTCCTCTGGCTCCTGCTGCCAGCCGGGAATGTGGGTGGAGGGAGGGGACACGGCCACGGCTGGTGCTGCCCGGAGCCCCCGTGATGCCGAGTGCCCGGAGCTGGGCTGGCACCGGCACAGGCGGCACGGGCAGGATGGCCCAGGGGCTCAGCACGGCCCCGGCTGCTCCGGGAGTGCCACGGCAAAGATGTGCCTGGTCCCGGCTGGAGCGGGGCAGGAGCGGGGCTGTCGGGGGCAAGGCGGCCCCGGGGGGCTCTGGGCGTGTGCGAGGGGTCAGGAGGGGTCAGGAAGGCTCTGGATGCTGCCGATCCCAAATGTCCGCACTGGAGAGCAGCAGAGCCCGACGGGCAGCGCTTCAAGGTGGGGAGAGGCTGCCGGGCAGGAAACCTGCGGGATGGGATGGGATGGGATGGGATGGGATGGGATGGGATGGGATGGGATGGGATGGGATGGGATGGGATGGGATGGGATGGGGATGGGATGGGATGGGATGGGATGGGATGGGATGGGATGGGGATGGGATGAGGAGTGGAAATTGAGATGGGAAGTGATACCAAAAGGGGCCAGAAAAAACTTTCTAACACAATGGGAAGCAGGAGGAAGCAGGAATTCTTTACCTGTGCAGGACACACAGGAGGATCTCTCCTTGTTCTGTGTGGGGGGGGAGACTTTACAGCAGGGGTTTTATCCACTAGAAACACACACAGCTATTAAAACTTTTTTCTTATCTCATACATAAACATCACTTTCCTAGGACTCAGTTCCATGCATCCACCTCCTCCTGGGAGTCCTTTCATGATCCTGGAGGTTCATCAGGAGGGGTCCCTGGTGCTCCTATTCACTGAGTGCTGCCATATTAAAGGTGACCTCACCTTGAACTTTTCCTTTGGCCATGCGCTGCTGCTTCTTGTTACAGAACTGCCCCAGAACCACTGCAAGCCTCCTGATCTGCTCCTGCACTGCCTCCAGGCACGTTTAACATCCTGTGTGCTCCTACGGAGTACATGGGAGCTGAGCTTTCATCCTTCCTCCTGGGTCCTAGAATGCCACAGCCGGGAGGAGCAGAGACACTGCCGGGATGCCGGGTGGAGCACGGCTGTGAGGAGGGGGGGAGGGGGGAAGGTATTCCCGGGGGAAGAAGGAGTATCTGGTGTGTCGGAGGCGGTTTGGGAGGGGTCAGGGGAGAGTCAGAAGGGGTTGGAGGGGGTCTGGATGCCCAAATGTTCCCACTGGAGGGCAGCAGAGCCCGACAGGCCGCGCTCGGAGCGGGGAGCGGCCGGCGTCTGGGAAAGCCGCGGGATGCGGTGGGATGGGGTGAGCATGGAGAGCGGGGTGGGGATGGAGAGCGGGGAGAGGGGATTAGGATGGGGATTGGATAGGATAGATAGCACAGCTCAGCTGTGCTTCCGTGGGTCCAGGGGCGGTTTTGGCAATGATCCTGGAGCTCCTCCCGGAATGGGAGTTGCTTCTGAGAAGCAGCCAACTTCCTCACCACCACTGCTAGCACTGCCAGCATTCCAGTGCTGCTGAAGTGGCCATGACCCCTTAGGGAAGAGAAACGAGGAATGGTAGAAGCCTGTTGGGAGAGGGAAGGCAGTCGGAGAATGGGACATTCTGCAGGGAAGGAGTGTTTCTAACCAGGAGGAAAGGAGGAGCCATTTGCAAAATTGTTCATGTGGGGCTTCTGACAAAAGCCACTTCCTCTGTGGCAAAAAAACCCCAAGACAAATAACTCCGAGGAAGTGGAGCTCTGACGTAGCCAAAGTCGCAATTTCCAACTCCCCCGTGACTGCACCGAGCCTGGGGGAGCAACACGAGGACAGGGCACGGAGAGGAGCTGGTGGGACAGCAGTGGGCACCTCCTGGTGATCTGGGCACTTTCTCCTTCGTGTTCCTGACCTGGGAGGAGCCGCTTTAGGGTGTGGATCCCAAAGGAGCAAGGGGTGCCAGGAAGCGCCGCTGATGGGGACAGAGCCCCTGTGCCTGCTGCTGCCCCACACTGAACAGGTCAGTGGAATGTTCTCCTTCCTCCCTGCCCCACCTTCCTCTCCTCCTGCAGCTGCTCTGTGCCTGCCACCCTCTCCCAGTGACCACAGTGCCCTCCCCAGATCCCCCCTCTTTTCCTGTACATCCTGTCTGTATCTTGATACCAAAAGGGGCCGGAATAAACTTTCTAACACAATGTGAAGCAGAAGGAAGCCAGGATTCTTTACCTGTGCAGGACACACAGGAGGACCTCTCCTTGTTCTCTGTGTGTGTGTGCGTGTGTTACGATGTGGTTTAAACCCAGAAAAGCAAAGAAAGCTAAGTGTCTGTACATAATCTGGAAAGAACTTAGAAGGTTCAAAGCATTCCCAGAAACAAGATTAAAACCAAACGAGATTAAATGTTGATGCCAAGAAATGGATGTATTTATTTAATAGTAGAGAGGCAAAGAGAAGGAAAGAGAAAAGAAAGACAGAGAAAAAGGAGTGTGCATGGGGTTCTGGGGGGACAGGGAGAGGTGACAGGTGTTAGGTGGAAGCATATCACCCATCCAAGGGTCCCAATGATGTCTTGTTGCTCTCTTCCATCTGGTCTGCTGCTGGTGAGGGTCCCTCCCTGCCACCATGGCCACGCTGCCACATGCCAGCACACCACGTGGCAGAGTACAGAATGACTAATGGGTTAATGCACACTTTGGGCCAGGTGGGAACACCCACGTGTCTCCCTTGCAAGGGCTGGCTTGACACTGTCCCGTACAACACTGAGGGTCTGCTGCATCATCTCTGGTGCTCTGGTGCAGGGTCTGGGGACCTCTGTGATGGGCCATGTTACCTCTTTTGCTGTGGATAAGCTTCCTGCCCCCCCCACCCTCCCCCCCTCCGTGAGGGCCCCTCAGCTGGGCTCCTCTGCACAGTGGAGGATGGGGAGTCACTGAGCCTCTGACCAGAGGCTTTTCCAAGCTACCCAAAGCCTCTCCTCCCCCCACCCTTTGGTGCAGGGTCTTTTTGAGCCTGGCAGCTGCTAGCCCTGGAGCTGTGGTCTTCACCTTGAAGGTGTTAAGCCTGTGCTCTGTGAATGTCCCCAGCCCTGAGCTGTTACTTTATCTTATCTTCATCATCGAGCAGTGTAAGGCCTCACTCAGGGCCCCATTCAGGGTGCAGTTGTCTTCTCTGCAGCTTTTGTAATGCAATTTTAAAAGTCCTTCATGAAAATGTTTAAGTCATAAACTATAATATTTCAGTCTCTGACAGTGTGGTGAGACTTTAATGCAGGGGTTTTATCCATTATGAACATACAATGTCATTAAAGCGTGTATCTGATAAATAAACATTACTCTCATAGAATTAATTTCCATGTTTCCACCTCCTCCTGGAAGTCCTTTCATGATCCTGAAGGTTCATCAGGAGGGGTCTCTGGTGCTCCTATTCACTGAGTGCTGCCATATTAAAGGTGACCTCGCCTTGAACTTTTCCTTTTGCCATGCGCTGTTGCTTCTTGTGACAGAACTGCCCCAGAACCACTGCAGGCCTCCTGATCTGTTCCTGCACTGTCTCCAGCCACGTTTAGCATCCTGTGTGCACACTTTCACATCTTTTTATGTTTTTGGCTGGTTGGTCTTTCAGCAACATCAGGGAACTGAAAATGTTTATTCTCAATGTTATTTGTCAGTCTCCTGCTGAACATTCCAACCCTCCCACCTCCCTCTCCCACCCCACCATTCCCACCGCCCTCCTCCCCTGCACATCTCACTTCTCTCCACCGAACCCTTCCCGCTGCAGGGAGCTGCTGAGGAGCCGCTTGGTCCATCCCTGGATTCTCCAAGCACTGACTGCCCATCCACTCTGACCACAGCCGGGGCCACATCCCAGCGCCTGCCCAGCGTCCATCCATGGAGGTGAGCTCCGTGTCCCCACCTCCCACCTCACTCACCGAAGGAGATGATCCGTGTGAGACAGATGTCAGCAATGTGGCCATACACAGTGTCATGCTGCTCATCTGCCTCTGTGGGGTGGCTGGGAACGGGGCTGTGCTCTGGCTCCTCACACTGCAAGGCCCTGTCGCCCGCATCTTTGACCTGGCTGTTGCTGACTTCCTCTTCCTCCTCTTCGCACTCCCCTCCTCCCTGCTCTTCCTGCTGGAGGATGTGTCCTGCTCTCCTATCATGCCCCAGGTGTACGTGAGCTTCCTTTTCCAGCTGTCCATGATGTCCTACTACTGGGGGCTCTTCCGGCTGACGCGCATCACCGTCATACCGGACACGCACAAGCTCTGCCTGCTCTTCTTCCACTGTCACCCTCCCCTGCGCCTGCTGTGGGTGGTGGACAGTGCTGTGTATTGGGTCGCCTTTGCCGTCATCACTGCCATTCCCACAGTGACATTCCTGTGCCCCTCACATGAGCAGGAGCACTGCCGGGTGGCTCTCACCTCCATGTTCGCCGTCACCCTGCTCATCTTTGCTGCACCCGTGGTCATCACCCGCACAATCGACATCATTAAAGCCAAGTGTGGCTCCCAGCAGCAGAAACCCAAGAAGCGTGACACAGTTATCTTCCTCATTGTGCTCTTCATTCTCTTCCTCAACCTCTGGAATATCCTGCAGCAGCTCGGTTACACCGGTGTGTCCTCCCAGGTTTTTTTCCTGCTCGCCTGCATCACCAGCACCATCAAACCATTAATCTATTTCCTGGTGGGGAGGTGCTGGAAGCCCTGCTCCTTGGGGTCCCTCCGGCTCTCTCTCCAGAGGGTCTTTGAGGAGAGGAAAGACATCACTCCCACCAGCAAAGATACCACCAGGGACATGGAGGTCTGAGCCTGTTGATCTGTTCCCCTGCACTTCTGACGGACCCTGGGACAGTGACTGAGGTTTTTCTTGAGCCAACTGGTCAATAAATACCCACAGGATCACCCTCCCGCACTGTATTCCTGCAGGAGCAGGGAGCAGGGGCAGTACCAAGGGTGATGTGGGAGGGAAGATCTGCAGGGAGCACATTGGAGCATGGATTTCCTCCTCCCTCCCGGTTCCTAGGACACTGTTCCCCAAAAGGATCCTTCCTCACAGGGCTGTCATCCCAAAAATCCCCGTGCCGTGGTTCCTGCATCCCTCTGCAGTCTGATATCAATAAACAGCTCCTGAAACCTGAGCTGCCTTGGCTCCCTCTGCCAGCGCTCCCCGGCTTCCTCTGGCTCCTGCTGCCAGCCGGGAATGTGGGTGGAGGGAGGGGACACGGCCACGGCTGGTGCTGCCCGGAGCCCCCGTGATGCCGAGTGCGCGGAGCTGGGCTGGCACCGGCACAGGCGGCACGGGCAGGATGGCCCAGGGGCTCAGCACGGCCCCGGCTGCTCCGGGAGTGCCACGGCAAAGATGTGCCTGGTCCCGGCTGGAGCGGGGCAGGAGCGGGGCTGTCGGGGCAAGGCGGCCCCGGGGGGCTCTGGGCGTGTGCGAGGGGTCAGGAGGGGTCAGGAAGGCTCTGGATGCTGCCGATCCCAAATGTCCGCGCTGGAGAGCAGCAGAGCCCGACGGGCAGCGCTTCAAGGTGGGGAGAGGCTGCCGGGCAGGAAACGTGCGGGATGGGATGGGATGGGATGGGATGGGATGGGATGGGATGGGATGGGATGGGATGGGATACTTAAATCAGCCTGAATAAGCTTTCTAACGCAATGGGAAGCAGGAGGAAGCAGGAATTCTTTACCTGTGCAGGACACACAGGAGGATCTCTCCTTGTTCTGTGGGGGGCAGGGGAGACTTTACAGCAGGGGTTTTATCCACTAGAAACACACACAGCTATTAAAACTTTTTTCTTGTCTCATACATAAACATCACTTTCCAGGACTCAGTTCCATGCATCCACCTCCTCCTGGGAGTCCTTTCATGATCCTGGAGGTTCATCAGGAGGGGTCTCTGGTGCTCGTATTCACTGAGTGCTGCCATATTAAAGTGACCTCGCATTGAACTTTTCCTTTGGCCATGCGCTGCTGCTTCTTGTGACAGAACTGCCCCAGAACCACTGCAGGCCTCCAGATCTGTTCCTGCACTGGCTCCAGCCACGTTTATCATCCTGTGTGCACACTTTCACATCCTTTTATCTTTTTGGCTGGTTGGTCTTTCAGCAACATCAGGGAACTGAAAATGTTTGTTCTCTATGTTCTTTATCAATCCCCATCCAAACCGCCCAACCCTGCCATCTCCCACCTCCCACCCCACCATTCCCATCACCCTCCTCCCCTGCACATCTCACTTCTCTCCACCGAACCCTTCCCGCTGCAGGGAGCTGCTGAGGAGCCTCTTGGTCCATCCCTGGATTCTCCAAGCACTGACTGCCCATCCACTCTGACCACAGCCGGGGCCACATCCCAGCGCCTGCCCAGCGTCCATCCATGGCGGTGAGCTCTGTGTTCCCACCTTCTGCCTCACCCACAGAAGGAGATGATCCGTGTGAGACAGATGTCAGCAATGTGGCCATACACAGTGTGACACTGCTCATCTGCCTCTGTGGGGTGGCCGGGAACGGGGCTGTGCTCTGGCTCCTCACACTGCAAGGCCCTGTTGCCCATATCTTTGACCTGGCTGGCGCTGACTTCACCTTCCTCCTCTTTGCGCTGCCCTCGTCCCTGCTCTTCCTGCTGGAGGACGTGTCCTGCTCTTCTATCATGCCCCAGGTGTATGTGAGATTCCTTTTCCAGCTGTCCATGATGTCCTACTACTGGGGGCTCTTCCGGCTGATGCGCATCACCGTCATACCAGACACGCACAAGCTCTGCCTGCTCTTCTTCCACTGTCACCCTCCCCTGCGCCTGCTGTGGGTGGTGGACAGTGCTGTGTATTGGGTCGCCTTTGCCGTCATCACTACCATTCCCACGGTGACGTACCTGTGCCCATCACACCAGCAGGAGCACTGCCGGGTGGCTCTCACCTCCATATTCGCCGTCATCCTGCTCCTCTTTGCTGCACCCGGGGTCATCACCCGCACAATCGACATCATTAAAGCCAAGCGTGGCTCCCAGCAGCAGCAACCCAAGAAGCGTGACACAGTTATCTCCCTCATTGTGCTCTTCACTCTCTTCCTCAGCCTCTGGAATATCCTGCAGCAGCTCGGTTACATCGCTGTGTCTTCCCAGTTTTTTTTCCTGCTTGCCTGCATCCACAGCACCATCAAACCCACAGTCTACTTCCTGGTGGGGAGGTGCTGGAAGCCCTGCTCCCTGGGGTCCCTCCGGCTCTCTCTCCAGAGGGTCTTTGAGGAGAGGAAAGACATCACTCCCACCAGCAAAGATACCACCAGGGACATGGAGGTCTGAGCCTGTTGATCTGTTCCCCTGCATTTCTGACGGACCCTGGGACAGTGACTGAGGTTTTTCTTGAGCCAACTGGTCAATAAATACCCACAGGATCACCCTCCCGCACTGTATTCCTGCAGGAGCAGGGAGCAGGGGCAGTACCAAGGGTGATGTGGGAGGGAAGATCTGCAGGGAGCACATTGGAGCATGGATTTCCTCCTCCCTCACAGTTCCTAGGACACTGTTCCCCAAAAGGATCCTTCCTCACAGGGCTGTCATCCCAAAAATCCCCGTGGCATGTCTCCTGCATCCCCCTGCAGTCTGATATCAATAAACAGCTCCGTGAAACCTGAGCTGCCTTGGCTCCCTCTGCCAGCGCTCCCCGGCTTCCTCTGGCTCCTGCTGCCAGCCGGGAATGTGGGTGGAGGGAGGGGACACGGCCACGGCTGGTGCTGCCCGGAGCCCCCGTGATGCCGAGTGCGCGGAGCTGGGCTGGCACCGGCACAGGCGGCACGGGCAGGATGGCCCAGGGGCTCAGCACGGCCCCGGCTGCTCCGGGAGTGCCACGGCAAAGATGTGCCTGGTCCCGGCTGGAGCGGGGCAGGAGCGGGGCTGTCGGGGGCAAGGCGGCCCCGGGGGGCTCTGGGCGTGTGCGAGGGGTCAGGAGGGGTCAGGAAGGCTCTGGATGCTGCCGATCCCAAATGTCCGCACTGGAGAGCAGCAGAGCCCGACGGGCAGCGCTTCAAGGTGGGGAGAGGCTGCCGGGCAGGAAACCTGCGGGATGGGATGGGATGGGATGGGATGGGATGGGATGGGATGGGATGGGGATGGGGATGGGGATGGGGATGGGATGGGGATGGGATGGGATGGGATGGGATGGGATGGGATGGGATGGGATGGGATGGGATGGGATACTTAAATCAGCCTGAATAAGCTTTCTAACGCAATGGGAAGCAGGAGGAAGCAGGAATTCTTTACCTGCTCAGGACACACAGGAGGATCTCTCCTTGTTCTGTGTGTGTGGGGAGACTTTGCAGCAGGGGTTTTATCCACTAGAAACACACACAGCTATTAAAACTTTTTTCTTGTCTCATACATAAACATCCCTTTCCTAGGACTCATTTCCATGCATCCACCTCCTCCTGGGATTCCTTTCATGATCCTGGAGGTTCATCAGGAGGGGTCTCTGGTGCTCCTATTCACTGAGTGCTGCCATATTAAAGGTGACCTCGCCTTGAACTTTTCCTTTTGCCATGCGCTGCTGCTTCTTGTGACAGAACTGCTCCAGAACCACTGCAGGCCTCCAGATCTGTTCCTGCACTGGCTCCAGCCACGTTTATCATCCTGTGTGCACACTTTCACATACTTTTATCTTTTTCCCCAGTTAGGCTTTTGGCAACTGCAGGGAAGCTGAAAATGTTTATTCTCTATGTTATTTATCAATCCCCTGCCAAACAGCCCAACCCTCCCACCTCCCTCTCCCACCCCACCATTCCCACCGCCCTCCTCCCCTGCACATCTCACTTCTCTCCACTGAATCCTTCCCACTACAGGGAGCTGCTGAGGAGCTGCTTGGTCCATCCCTGGATTCTCCAAGCACTGACTGCCCATCCACTCTGACCACAGCCGGGGCCACATCCCAGCGCCTGCTCAGCGTCCATCCATGGAGGTGAGCTCCGTGTCCCCACCTTCTGCCTCACCCACTGAAGGAGATGATCCATGTGAGATAGATGTCACCAGTGTGGCCATACACAGTGTCATGCCACTCATTGGCCTCTGTGGGCTGGTTGGGAACGGGGCTGTTCTGTGGCTCCAGCACATGAAACCCATCACTACATCTTCAACCAGGCCTTTGATGACTTTTTATTCCTCCTCTTCATGATCCCTTCCTCCCTGCTCTTCCTGCTGGAGGACGTGTCCTGCTCTCCTATCATACCCCGTGTGTACTCGAACTTCCTTTTCCAGCTGTCAGTGGTCTCCTACTACATGGGGCTGTACCGGCTGATGTTCATCAACACCAAGAGGTGCAGGTCCACCCACTACTAACTCTGCTACCACTGCCACCTTCTGCAGTACATGTGGGTGGTAATGAGAGCCCTGCAGTGGGCCTTCTTCTACACTGTCATTGCTGTCAATCCCACAGTGACTTCCCTGTGCCAGTCATACAAGCACGAGCACTGCTGGGGGGCTGTCATCTCCATGTACACCCTCAACCTCTTCCTCTTTGCTGCACCTGTGGTCATTTCCAGCACAATCCTCTTCATTAAGGCCAAGTGTGGCTCCCAGCAGCAGCAACCAGAGTGGATCGACATCGTTGTCTTCCTCATTGCGCTCTTCACTCTCCCACTCAGCATCTGCAATTTCCTGCAGCAGCTCGGCTACACTGCTGTGTCCTCCCAGGTTGTTTTCCTGCTCACCTGCATCCACAGCACCATCAAACCCTTCATCTACTTCTCGGTGGGGAGCTGCAGGAGGCGCTGCTGGAGTCCCTTCAGGGACTGCATCCAGAGGGTCTTTGTGGAGCCAAAGGACAACACTCCCAGCAGCAATGCTGCTGCCATGGACACGGTGGTCTGAGCCTGTTGATCCCTCCCACTGCTCTGCTGAAGGATCCCAGGACAGTGGCTGAGGGTTTCTGTGAGTTCCCTAAGCTGGGAACTCTCCCGTTTGCTGCACTCAGAGGACCCTTGAACACCGATGGATCCTGGGCCCATCCCCCCCACTCCTCAAGGCTCAACTCTTCCCCCAGTGAGGAGCTGCAAAGGCACCTGGAGTGAGCACTGCACTGCCTCCGAGGGGTATTTTTCACAGGGACCTTGCACTGACTCTATGTCTGTGTCCATACACGTGTCATAGCTCTGGTTTCATTGGCAGGATTTCATTTGTAGGGCTGTTTTTCCTTGGTGTCTCTGTCTGGTCAGTGCTAGAGTGAACCTGGTCAATGAACTCCTTCGTGCTGTCACTTAATATTAAATGTGGCTTTTATTGATCCCCTTGCTGCTGTTTTTTTCAGCGATCTCAGTGTCATGGTTTAGCATAGTTTGGGTTTTTAGTTAAGGAGGGCTCCATCAGCCACGGAAGTGATTCTTTTGTAAAGAGGTGCTTACAGCTTCCTCTAGACCCGACAGAACCAATCAACTGGCTAGTTTGAATATTGGCAACTCTGTTAAGCCACTTAAGAAGCTTGATACACCTCTGTGATCCACATTTAAGAACGAACAAACCACAATCATGGGCAAAAGTACCTGCTCTGAAATAAGCAAATGTTGAAGTGGCTGTGATCTGGTGAGAAGCTTGAACAGAGAGAGATTAAAGTGATGAAGACCCTTGCTCCCAGGGAAGAAGAAGTGTGGAAACCATGTTTTTACTAGAGAATGGACATATCGTGAACCAGCCATAAAATAGAAAACCCAGAGCACGTAAGACAGAAGGACTTGAGCACGTACACAGGGGAAAAAGTTCATGGGGAGGTTGTGAGAAAGGAACAAGCAGCACTGGGGAGGATGCAAATGAGGAACAAGCAAAGGAAGAAAAGGATGAGAAAATGCAAATCTAAGAACAGTTGTGACATACATGGTGGACAATGTGACACAGAGACAAGAGCCAATCATAAAGCATAAAGCAGCTTTGTGTGAAAATAGGCCTTAACCAATGATAATTATGCACAGTCGTGTGTAGAGAAAGCAAGAATTGTATATTAGGGACAGTAATTCATCATAAAATGGCTTCTGCCTGATTCACATTGAATCCTGTAGAGTCCATTGTTTCTCTCCACAAAGAAGACCTCTGTTCCTGGAGCTGAAGATGCTCCCAGAGACAGGTGAAGAGCACCTTTGCTTCTGAACAGCTCATCCTTAAAATAGTACCCCATTGGTTCAAGATTGGAGCCTCAGAAACAGTTGTGGGGAAAGCTGTAGGTCGGGGGAAGGGAGTCTCACATGTGAGCAGAGAACCAACCCGGGCGGCTGTCTCGCTGTGACACTGAAGCCACAGGAGAGCTGTTTCTTGTGGAGATGTCTCCATAGCATGAGCAAGAGAGACTCCTCTCCCTAAGTGAACTGAAGAAAGAGATTATTATAGAGGTGGTAAACTGACTGGAAATCCCAAGGGTTGTCTTTTTACGTTGTCAGTGGGAAAAAGAGAGGAGAGGTGGGGGAGGAGAAGTGTTCTGAAGTTTTAGTCTGACTTCTTTTCCCCCCCTCTTTTAGGTCTGTTAATAAACTTCTTCATAGTCTTTAAAGTTTTGTGCGTGCTTTGCTCTCTCCTAATTCTTATCTCACGGAAGGAATAGAAGTAAGTAATGGATTTTGAAGTAAACCACTACACTCGGCCACTCGTTTGGAACAGTCCCGTGGTGTAATCCTGCGGGAGAAGGGAGCAGGGCCATGCTGGAGGGATGCTCTGAGGGGAGCACACGGGAGCTGGGCTTTCTTCCTCCTTCCCGGCTCCTAGAACTCCACAGCCAGGAGGAGAGCGGACACTGCCGGGGTCCCTGGTGGAGCGGGGCTGTCGGGGGGGAAATGTGGCCCGGGGGTGGTCTGGGCTGTCGGAGGGGGTCAGGAGAGGGTCTGGATGCCGGCGATCCCAAATGTTCCCACTGGAGGGCAGCAGAGCCCGACAGGCCGCGCTCGGAGCGGGGAGCGGCCGGCGTCTGGGAAAGCTGCGGGATGCGGTGGGATGGGGTGAGCATGGAGAGCGGGGTGGGGATGGGGATGGGGAGCGGGGATGAGGATAGGATGGGATAGGATAGGATAGGATTGGATAGGATAGGATAGGATAGGATAGGATAGGATAGGATAGGATAGGATAGGATAGCACATTGCAGCAGTGCTTCCTTGGCTCCAGGGGAGGTTTTGGCAATGATCCCGGAGCTCTTCCCAGAATAGGAGTTTCTGTATTGAAGCAGACAGCTGCCTCACCAGCACCGAAGCAGCACACCCGTCATTCCAGTGCTGCTGCAGGGAATATGACCCCTCAGGGAAAAGAAAGGAGGAAGGGTAGAAGCCTATTGGGAGAGGGAAGGCAGTCGGAGACGTTCTGCAGGGGAGGAGTGTTTCTAACCAGGAGGAAATCAGGAGGCAATTGCAAAATTCTCCATGTGGAGCTTCTGGCAAAAGTCACTTCCTTAGCCAAAAAAATCAGGACAAATAACTCTGTAGAAGTGGAGCTCTGACGTAGCCAAAGTTGCAATTTCCAGCTCCTCCACGACTCCACCGAGCCTTGGGGAGCAACACGAGGACAGGGCACGGAGAGGAGCTGGCGGGACAGCAGTGGGCACCTCCTGGTGATCTGGGCACTTTCTCCTTCGTGTTCCTGACCTGGGAGGAGCCGCTTTAGGGTGTGGATCCCAAAGGAGCAAGGGGTGCCAGGAAGCGCCGCTGATGGGGACAGAGCCCCTGTGCCTGCTGCTGCCCCACACTGAACAGGTCAGTGGAATGTTCTCCTTCCTCCCTGTCCCACCTTCCTCTCCTCCTGCAGCTGCTCTGTGCCTGCCGCCCTCTCCCGGTGACCACAGTGCCCTCCCCAGATCCCCCCTCTTTTCCTGTGCATCCTGTCTGTATCTTAATACCAAAATTGGCCGGAATAATCTAACACAACGTGAAGCAGGAGGAAGCAGGAATTCTTTACCTGTGCAGGACACACAGGAGGACCTCTCCTTGTTCTCTGTGTGTGTGTGCGTGTGTTACGATGTGGTTTAAACCCAGAAAAGCAAAGAAAGCTAAGTGTCTGTGCATAATCTGGAAAGAACTTAGAAGGTTCAAAGCATTCCCAGAAACAAGATTAAAACCAAACGAGATTAAATGTTGATGCCAAGAAATGGATGTATTTATTTAATAGTAGAGAGGCAAAGAGAAGGAAAGAGAAAAGAAAGAAAGAGAAAAAAGGAGTGTGCATGGGGTTCTGGGGGGACAGGGAGAGGTGACAGGGGTTAGGTGGAAGCATATCACCCATCCAAGGGTCCCAATGATGTCTTGTTGCTCTCTTCCATCTGGTCTGCTGCTGGTGAGGGTCCCTCCCTGCCACCATGGCCACGCTGCCACATGCCAGCACACCACGTGGCAAAGAGTACAGGATGACTAATGGGTTAATGCACACTTTGGGCCAGGTGGGAACACCCACGTGTCTCCCTTGCAAGGGCTGGCTTGACACTGTCCCGTACAACACTGAGGGTCTGCTGCATCATCTCTGGTGCTCTGGTGCAGGGTCTGGGGACCCCTTTGAGGGGGACCCCTGTGATGGGCCATGTTACCTCTTTTGCTGTGGATAAGCTTCCTGCCCCCCCCCCCTCCCCCCCTCCGTGAGGGCCCCTCAGCTGGGCTCCTCTGCACAGTGGAGGATGGGGAGTCACTGAGCCTCTGACCAGAGGCTTTTCCAAGCTACCCAAAGCCTCTCCTCCCCCCACCCTTTGGTGCAGGGTCTTTTTGAGCCTGGCAGCTGCTAGCCCTGGAGCTGTGGTCTTCACCTTGAAGGTGTTAAGCCTGTGCTCTGTGAATGTCCCCAGCCCTGAGCTGTTACTTTATCTTATCTTCATCAGCAAGCGGTGTAAGGCCTCACTCAGGGCCCCATTCAGGGTGCAGTTGTCTTCTCTGCAGCTTTAGGATACGGATCCCAAAGGAGCAAGGGGTGCCAGGAAGCGCCGCTGATCGGGACAGAGCCCCTGTGCCTGCTGCTGCCCCACACTGAACAGGTCAGTGGAATGTTCTCCTTCCTCCCTGCCCCACCTTCCTCTCCTCCTGCAGCTGCTCTGTGCCTGCCACCCTCTCCCAGTGACCACAGTGCCCTCCCCAGCTCCTCCATCCTCTGCCCTGAGCTTTCCTTCCACATCCCCTGCTGAACATTCCAACCCTCCCACCTCCCTCTCCCACCCCACCATTCCCACCGCCCTCCTCCCCTGCACATCTCACTTCTCTCCACCGAACCCTTCCCGCTGCAGGGAGCTGCTGAGGAGCCACTTGGTCCATCCCTGGATTCTCCAAGCACTGACTGCCCATCCACTCTGACCACAGCCGGGGCCACATCCCAGCGCCTGCCCAGCGTCCATCCATGGAGGTGAGCTCCGTGTTCCCACCTTCTGCCTCTCCCACAGAAGAAGCCGATCTGTGTGAGATAGATGTCACCAGTATGGCCATAGACAGTGTGACACTGCTCATCAGCCTCTGTGGGCTGGTTGGGAACGGGGCTGTGCTCTGCCTCCTCCACAGGAACGCCACCACCTTTTACATCATCAACCTGGCCTTCGCCAACTTCACCTTTCTCCATTTCACGGTCCCCTCCACCCTGCTCTACCTCCTGGAGGATGTGTCCTGCTTCACTTTCACGCCCCTGATGTTCCAGAGGGCACTTTTCCTGCTGTCCCTGTTCTCCTACAACATGGGGCTGTACCTGCTGACGGCCATCAGCATCGAGAGGTGCACGTCCATCCTCTGTCCCCTCTGGTACCGCTGCCACTGTCCCCAGGGCCTGGCATGGGTGGTGTGTGCCCTACTCTGGGCCCTCTCTGTCACTTTCATTGTCACTGTGACTTACCTGTGCCTGTCACACGAGCCCGAGCACTGCCAGGTGTCTCTCATCTCCATGTACGCACTCAACTTCTTCCTCTTCACCCCAGCCATGGTCATTTCCAGCACAATTCTCTTCATTAAGGTCAAGTGTGGCCCCCAGCAGCAGCAACCCAAGAGACTTGACATCGTTATCCTCCTCATTGCACTCTTCTTCCTCCTCTTTGCTCTTCCCCTCAGCATCTGGAATTTCCTGCAGCAGCTTGGTTACACTGCTGTGTCCTCCCAGGTTGTTTTCCTGCTCGCCTGCATCCACAGCACCATCAACCCCTTCATCTACTTCTTGGTGGGGAGGTGCTGGAGCCCCTGCTCCGTGGGGTCCCTCCGTCTCTCGCTCCAGAGGGTCTTTCAGGAGCCAGAAGAGAACACTGCCAACAGCTATGATGCTGCCCTGGACACAGCCATCCCAGCCTGTTGATCCCTTCCCCTGCACTGCTAAAGGACCCTGGGACAGTGGCTGAGGGATTCCTTGAGCCACCTGATCAATAAATATCCATGGGATCACCCTCCCTGAGCTGGTGTAATCCCGCAAGAGAAAGGAGCAGAGGCAATGCAAAGGGTGATGTGGGAGGGAAGCTCTGCAGGGAGCACATTTCCTCCTCCCTCACAGGTCCTAGAACACTATTCCCCCAAAGGCTGTGATCCCAAAAATCCCCCTGCCGTGGTTCCTGCATCCCTCTGCAGTGTGATATCAATAAACAGCTCCGTGAAACCTGAGCTGCCTCGGCCCCCTCTGCCAGCGCTCCCCGGCTTCCTCTGGCTCCTGCTGCCAGCCGGGAATGTGGGTGGAGGGAGGGGACACGGCCACGGCTGGTGCTGCCCGGAGCCCCCGTGATGCCGAGTGCCCGGAGCTGGGCTGGCACCGGCACAGGCGGCACGGGCAGGATGGCCCAGGGGCTCAGCACGGCCCCGGCTGCTCCGGGAGTGCCACGGCAAAGACGTCCTCAGATATCTTTTATTTTTAATGTTGTCAGGCAGGTGTAAAGGACTCTTTTCCTTCAGAAATTCTTGCTCTGCCCTGCCTTTGGCCTCTCCCTCAGCAGGCTTGGATGGCGCAGCTGCAGGGAGAGGGGTCCATGGTCCTCAGCACAGGCACACCCTTCCAGGAGCACGGTGACACCTGCGACTGTCACCAGGGTCTCCACGGGGCATCACCCACCTCCCTGTGGCTTTGCTGCGGTCACCAGTCCCACCACATCCCACACCTTTCCTCCAGCCCCACCACATCCCACACCCTCCCTCTATGTCCAACACCTGCCCACAAACCCCACCACGTCCCAAACCCGCCCCACAACCTCCCATCCCACTCCCCGTGCAGCCCATCCACCTGCCGTCCTTCCCAGCCCTCCCATCCCCAGGCCTGCTCCTACAATCCCTCCCCATGGGCTGCTCACCCCAGACCGCCTCTTATGGTTTTCGGGGACTGTTTCTCTGGGAGATCCCCCCACCTCCAGAGCTTCACCCGCGGTGTTCCCGCCCTCCCCCCCCCCACCCCCCCCACGCCCGCCTCCCTTGGAGAGGGACAAGAGGCGACAGCGCGATGGATCCATCAGCGTTTATTAGGGCGGAGGAGAGGGAATGGCCGGGAGTGGAGACACTGCCGGGGCTCCCGGCTGGAGCGGGGCAGGAGCGGGGCTGTCGGGGGGGATCTGGGATGTCAGAGGGGTCAGGAAGAGTCTGGGGCGGGTCGAGAGGGGTCTGGATGCCGGCGATCCCAAATATCCCCACTGGAGGGCAGCAGAGCCCGACGAGCAGCGCTCGGAGCCCGGGAGCGAACGCGGAGCGGGAAACCTGCGGGATGGGATGGGATGGGATGGGATGGGATGGGATGGGATGGGATGGGATGGGATGGGATGGGATGGGATGGGATGGGATGGGATGGGATGGGATGGGATGGGATGGGATGGAGAATGGGGTCGAGATGGGGACGGGGAGCAGCATAGGAATGGGATAGGTGCAGGAAATAGGGAAGGGGAGCCGAGATGAGGATGGGTTGGGGATAGGACTGGAGTGGGAATGCGGATGGGATAGGGATAGGGATGGGGATAGGGATAGGGATAGGGATAGGGATAGGGATAGGGATAGACACAACAACATGGATCAGTGGGATGAGAAAAGGGATGGGAAAATTATGGGATGCATCCTGACACACCGCTGTAGGAAGGTGACCTGCAGGCCTGGCTGGGAGCAAGGGTGGGCAGCTGAGCACTAAGCTGGCGTGGGCAGCACGGCCCGTGGGACCACAGTGGCCTCTCAGCTGGAGATTGTGGTGATCCCTGTCTCCTCAAAGACCCTCCGGAAGGCGACCTGGAGGGACACAATGGAGCAGCGCCTCCAGCAGCTCCCCACCAGGAAGTAGACGAAGGGGTTGATGCTGCTGTTGATGCAGGCGAGCAGGAAAACCAGCTGGGAGGACACAGCGATGTAACCGAGCTGCTGCAGGAAATTCCAGAGGCTGAGGGGCACTCCAAAGATGAGGAAGAAGAGCACAGTGAGGAAGATAACGATGTAGAGCCTCTTAGGCTGACGTCTCTTGGAGCCACACAGGAACTTGATGAAGAGGATCACGTTGGAGATGACCATGGGTGGAGCAAAGATGAGGAAGCTGAGGGCATACATGGAGATGAGAGACACCCGGCAGTGCTCGTGCTCGTGTGACAGGCACAGGGAGGTCACCATGACCATGACAGCAATGGAGAGTGCCCAGAGCAGGACACACACCACCCCTGACTGGCGCTCGGGACGGTGGCAGCGGTACCAGAGGGGGAAGAGAATCGAGCCACACCTCTCGAGGCTGATGGCTGTCAGCAGGTACAGCCCCATGTTGTAGGAGAACAGGGACAGCAGGAAAAGGGACCTCAGGTACTTCAGGGACACGACAGTGAAGCAGGACACATCCTCCAGGAGATAGAGTAGGGAGGAGGGGACCATGAAGAGGAGGAAGGTGAAGTCAGCGACGGCCAGGTTAAGGATGTAGACAGTGATGGGGTTCCTGCGGATGTGGAATCCGAGGAGCCAGAGCACAGCCCCGTTCCCAGCCAGCCCACAGAGGCAGATGAGCAGTGTGACAGCTCCTATGGCCACATCGGTGACATTGATCCCGCAGGGATCGTCTCCTTCAGTGCCCATCACGGGAGATGAGGGAGGTGGGGCTGTCTGGTTCAGCTCCATGGTGGGAGGTGGGATGTGATCCCCAGCTGTGGTCAGAGCAGAGGGGAGTTAGTGGGACCCCAGGGGATGCGATGGGGAGAGGGGGCCTGGTGAGGTGGCACAGCAGGGCTGGGCACAGGGGGGCCATGGGAGGGCTGGGGGTGAGGTGAGGGCAGAGGGAGGGTTGGATCGATCCAGTCATCCCAATTGAGGACAACCATGGGAGCCATGAGAGGGGCTTTGGGGACACCCAGGGAGACACAAGCAGTGCCCAGGGCTGGGCTCTGGTCCCAACCCCCTACCTTTCCTTGGGGCCAACCTGTAGGTGTGTCCAAGCAGGGCACGCTCCTTCCCTCTGGTGCTCCTCGCCACGATCTCCTCCGATGAGAAAAACTGGGGTCTCCACGTCCTCAGAAGCTCCGGAGCGGCCTATTTGTCCCCAGGTAAAGCTGCTTTCTGGGGCATTTCTGCACAATCACAGGTCAGGCGCAGAAAGCACTGGGCAGTTGCACACAGGCTGCCTCTTCTCCTGTCAAAATTCTGTTGGTCTTGCGGGAAAGGAAATGTTTTGTCCGAGCGAATACCCCAGAGGACGGACGCTGTAGCAGTTGCATCTCGCTCCGAAAGAATCTTGGTGCTTTTAGGATTCAACCTGATATCTCATTAGACTGGTAATTACCACCTTCCTAATTGTTTGATGGTGCTCCAGCCTCCTCTCCCCATACTGCGACGATGCTGGCATCCTTCTGAAATTGTTCATTACTGCGTGCATTTGCCTGCCAGCCTCCCAGCATGAGAATCCCTCTCCTCCGACTTCATCCTGCACCAGGCCTAGGGGAGAATTTGGGATTTGGTGCCTGAGCCATCATCACTTTGGATTCACTCCAGCTGGTCTGGGGGCTCCAGAGCCCTCCTGGACTGGCTGGTAACCACTGAGAGAGCCTGGAGAAGCCGGTGGCAGATGAGGGGATGGCAGGGGACAGCACGCACAACCCCACATCCCTCCCTGCACCCCTACACCAGAAGCACCTGTTCACCCCACCAAAGTTTTGGGGTGGCAGAAGAGGGCACTGACTGGAAGGGAGAGGGTCTTGAGGACATCCAGACAGGGGCATGGGGGACATCAGTGCTGGCATGGCATGTCCCCGAGCAAAGCAGGGTGTCACAGCCTGTCCCACCTGCGTTGGGATCACTAGGAAAAGACAGGGGGGTGGTGGCTGCCCCCTCAGCCAGGTCCTGCTGAACTGGGCGCCGGGGACAGAGATTCCTGGCGGGGCAGGGCTCAGCATGGCACAGCGCGGGTGTGACAGCAGGGGTGGCAGTGACAGCGGGGCCAGGGCAGTGAGTCATCTCCCCCGTGCCTCCCTCCACCCCTGGACTTTGCCTCCCGCGGATGCTCAGGGCAATAAATCCCAGCCTCGGGGGCGGGAATGGGCTGTCCGGGAGGGCACAGGGGTCCCATCCCAGGGGGTCGGGGGTGAGCTGTGCAGGGGGATCTGCAGGGGGAGTGCATGAGTGGGATTGGGATGGGGAGTGAGGAGTGGGATGGGGATGAACATGCCGGAGGCAGCGGACAGGCGTGCGTGCTAGGGAGCGCCACACAGGCAGGCAGGACATGCAGGTGGCAGTGTGACGCTTGTGCACCGCGAGGACCTGCCGGGAGAAGGTCACCTGTGTGCCAGGACAGCCGTACGTGTGGCCCGGCCGCTGTCACCACCGCGGCCCCAGCCCCGTCGCGGGCGGGCCCGGCTGGCGGGTGACAGCCGCACCCTGGACCGGGCGGGTGCTTCCCGCCCCGCTGTCCCCATCCCTGTCCCCGCCGAGGCCACACAGACTCCGTGGCCCCACTGGACACCCCCATGCAGCCGGAGCGCGGGGGGCAGAGCCCAGGAGCCCCTGAAACCGAGGTCAAGGCTGTCATCGTGGGGGATGGCGGCTGCGGGAAGACATCACTGCTGATGGCCTTCGCCAGAGGGGACTTCCCCAAGGTACCGGGATCCCTGTCCCCCGGTGGGTGGGTGACAGTCCCCGTGTGGGAGAGGTGTCCTGGACGCGCGATGGGACGGACACGGTGGATGGCAGCAGCGGGGCCGTTTGAAGCAGGACATGGAGGGGGGGGGCAGGGGGGCAGGGGGTGGCCCAGCCTGGGGTTCTGTGGCATCTCTGCCCCTCTTGGGTGGGTAATGGGGTGGGGAGCAGGGATTGTCCCTCTGCGAGGGCACACAGGGGACTCAGGGAGTGCAGGGAAGGGGAGCAACCACAGAGATCCCGGAACCCCTGTCCTGAATCCCCACGGGCATCCGTGAGGCTCCGTAGTGCCCCGGGATAGGGGAGAACAATCATTCCCACCCCACTGTCCCAGGGAGGCACCACCATTTCCCACTCCCTGCTTCTCTCCCTGTGCCCTGTTCTGTCCCCACTGGGGTCCCCTCCATCGCTGCCCCCCACCACTGCCTGTGTGACCTGTGTGATGCCGTCCCTGTCCCCTGCCAGGTCTATGTCCCCACCGTGTTCGAGAAGTACACAGCGTCCCTCCAGGTTGCCGGCAAGCCCGTGAAGGTCCACCTGTGGGACACAGCAGGTGGGACAGAAGGGGACAGGGTGGGCAGTTGTGCCCCCCGTGCTCCCACCCGGGGGTTTCGGGGTGTCCCACACCCGTGGTCATGCCTTGGAGGGGTTTCCCCATGCCACGACCATGGAAGGGGGGGCTTAACCCACAGCCACCCCCACGGATGTCACCCTCATGGTCCTAGGTGTGTAATGGTTTCCTTCTCCGCCCGGCAGGACAGGAAGACTATGACAGGCTACGCCCTCTGTCCTACTCGGATGCCGGCGTTGTCCTCATGTGCTTTGATGTCACCGACTCCAACAGCTTTGACAACATCCTAACGAAGGTAACGCACCCTGGGGGGGTGCAGCCTTCCCCTGTCCCCATCCCTGGGTGACACGTGCCCATCCCTGGGTGACATGTCCCCTCACAGTGGTACCCGGAGGTGAACCACTTCTGCAAGGGGGTCCCGGTGCTGCTGGTGGGCTGTAAGACGGACCTGCGGCAGGACCAGGAGCTGTTGCAGAAGCTGAAGGACGGACGGATGGAGCCCGTGTCCCGGCAGCAGGTGGGTGTCACCTCCCAGCGGGACGGGACGGGACGGGACGGGACGGGATGGGACGGGACGGGACGGCGGTGGCCGCCAGCACGGGGCAGTGCGACAGCCGGAGTCCCTCGGCGGGCTCTGACTCTGCGTGTCCCCTCAGGGAGAGGCCATGGCCCGGCAGGTCCGTGCCGTGTCCTACATGGAATGCTCGGCCAGGTATCAGGATAACGTCGGGAACATCTTCGTGACGGCCTGCAGCGCCGCCATCAGCGCCGCCCGCCGGAGGCAGCGCAAGGAGAGACCCAGGAGGGTCTGCGTGCTCCTCTGAGCACCCCGGCTCGGCACCAGCCCCCCCCCGGGATCCCCCGCTGTCCCCAAGCTCCGACCGCACCGCGGCTGCTGCCACGCCTCCACCTCTGCCACCAGAACACCGCTGCCACCCTCCTGACCCGGGGCTGGCACCGCTGGTCACCGCGGGGTGACAGCAGGAAAGCATCCCTGGCATGAAGAAACTGTCACATCTGGATCCCAGAGTCCTGTCCCCTTCCCACCAGAGATCCCAGCATCCTGTCCCACCATGGATCCCAGCATCCTCTGCCAGCCGGACTCTGGGAGCAGAGAACTGATTTGGGGGCTCCCCTTCCCGCTGGCAGGCCAGCGCCGGAGGGTGGCACGGGGTGACGGCGGGCTGATCTTCTGCCATTAAAGTGACACAACACTCAGTGTGGCACGGTCCCTGGGGCAGCAGCAGCCCCTGCACGGCCTGGGGGCGTCAGGGACTCCGGGTGGGCGTCGGGGACACGGGTGGGTGTTGGGGACATGAGGTGGGCGCTGGGGACAGGGGGTCCCGCCAGGGGCCTGGGGTGGATGGGAGGCCACCGGGATGGGGTGACCTGCTGATTTTGGGTTGGGGTGTCTGTGAGTGTGTGTCCAGGTGCGTGCTGCACATACAGGTCTGTAGGAGCACCGTTTATAACCGTATGAATAGTTACATATATTTTACCTGTTTTTATATATTTATTATATATATAGCGTATATGTAACTATATAATTGATCTATAACCACCCATATCAATGTTTATTATATATCAGTGCATATAGTTAGGTTATAGCTATCTATATATATATATAACTGTATATAGCTTATAGCTGTACTGTTAACACCTAGAGCACATAACTGAGGAGCTGTATGTAGATATGTAGGTGCATGTAGCTACGTGCCCGTCTCTCTGCATTCAGACCCCCATACAGGCGTGCACAGCCGTGCGGGCAGCCCGGAAGCCCGCGGGGACACCGAGGGACCCCAGGAACCCCCCCAAAATCCCACCGGGGCTCCCTCTCTCCAGCCCTCCCCGGGAGGGGCGTGGCCACGCGGTGGGGGCGTGGTTACGTGAGGGGGCGTGGCCAGTACCGGAGGGGGCGGGGCCGCCCCGAGCCGCGCGCGCGCGGGGCGGGCCGGGGCTGGACCGGGCGGGACCGGGCGGCGCACGCGCGGCGTGCGGGTGGACGGGGGGGGGGGGGCCCGTGCGTGCGGCGCGTGCGCGCGGCGTCGGTGTGTATGTGAGGCTCTGACGGGTTCAAAATGGCGGCGGCGGCTCCTGTGTGAGGAGGGGGAATCGCGTCCCGGCCGGGGGGCGGCGGCGCTGGGGGGGCACCGCGCGGGCGGGACGGGGCGGGCGGCGCCGGCGGAGCCCCGGCACCCGGCGGCGGGGGGGGTGCGGTGGCGGTGGAGGCGGCGGCGGTGGCGGGGGGACGCGGGCCGCGGCGGCGGGGGGCGGCCGGCGGGGCTGTCAGCGCCCGCTGCCCGCGCCGGGAGCGGCGGGGCCGGGAGGGCGGCGGGCCCAGGGCGCGATTGCTGCTGACCGGGGGGATTTCTCCTCCTCCGTCTCTTCTGTTCCCCCACCCCCCCGTGCCGGCGGTAGAAGAGGACAAAGGCGCAGGAGAGACCTGGTGAGCACCGCGGGGGTCACCGGCGACCCCCGAGTTCGCGCGGGGCCCCGGAGCGCGGCCGGGCGGGAGCGGGCGCGGGCGGGTCTCCCCTTGCCGGGCCCCGGGAGGCCGCGTCGGGAAGTTGGGGAGGGGGCGGCGAGTGCCGGCTGACAGCTCCCCGGGGACCCTCCCTCCCTCCCGCCTCCCGTCCTGCCCCGGCGGGGGCGGGCTGGGGTGGCCCGGCCGGCCGGGGGTGGCCCCCGCGCCCCGCGGCGGAGCGGGCGCGCTGTGCTCCGGTTGTCCGGTTGTTTATAAACAGAGTTCAGCAAGTGTGGGGAAACTGCCTCCCTCGGCCGAGCCGGGAGTCCTGGTGCCGTGGTTCCAAGGGAGGCAGGGGTGGGGAAGGTGCTGTCGGGACTGGGAATGCTCTGCTGTCAAAGCCGGGGGTCGGGGAGGAGCAGGATCGAGCGAGTTCTCCCTACGTGGTCGTAGCGGTTCTGTAACACTACAAGGGGCGGCGGATCCCCTTCCCCGCTCCCATTCCCCGTTTCTCCTCCCCGAAGGTCTGGTTTAGACATAGTCCTGGGGATTAAGAGCCGTGCCATACCCAGGCTTTGGTTGGTTTCTGTCCCTTTAAAAAAAAAAAAAAGTGTAGGTGCCATCTGACGCCCTGGGAGGTTTTCCCAGGTTGGTGTGTGGTGTCACAAGGTGGCACATTTGGAGATCTCAGCATTTAGGCCTTCTCCAGCCAGGAGTTAGATGCCTGAGTGCTTCCCTACTTGGGTTGTGTATGTAGGAGAGATCCAATAAGCCTTCCATGATCATGGGAGATGTCCTGTACCAGTGTAGTTTCTCCCAGGTGCCATGGTACAGGATATCCCAAGGACAGTGATTTTGTTGTTTGGAGGAGTTGGCTCTCCGGTGCTTAATTTTGGGGAAGCCAGGATTTTACAGCACCTTCCCCGGTTTTTATTCTACTGTGGGCCAGTGGAGCTGCTGGTGGTGGAGCAAAGGTGGGAGCCCTGCAGCTCCTGTTGTGTTACAGAACAGCTGGTGAAGTCATTTAGCCTGACTAATTCATTCTAAATTAGAATAGGAGCCGTAAAAGTTGCAGTGGGTTCATCCCCTGGGTTCTCTCAGCCCCCAGAGCGGGGTGGGGTCAGCCCCAAAAGGAGAAGGGAAGTGAGGGGTGTGGGTGTTCCATGTCCCCATGCCCTGCTTCACTGTTTCCCTCTGGCTTCCAAGGAGGAAGAGGACGACGACAGCAGTCCTGGCGTGTCCTTCTCGCTCTCTTCGGAGGAGTCGGAGATGGAGCCCGAGGAAGAACGGATCCGTTATAGCCAAAGACTGGTCAGTAGTGGCCCTGAATCAATCCTATTCCAGTCTTGGTTCTGTTGCAGCTGGAGAAGGGCAAAGCTTTTCCTGGCAGCAGGATTAAACAACCCAAGCAGGCTGGTGGTGGATGGCTGCAGCCTACCTGGAGGTGTGGGCTTGGCTTAGGTGGCTTTGTGGGTCCTTTTGTGTCACCAGGTTTGTCCTAATGAAGGGAATTTGGCTGCTGAGCTCTGGAAAGGGGGGTTGGAGACTGAGGCTGGGTAAGGAGCTTTGGGATAGGAACATGGAACTGGTGTCAGTGTCATTTCTGTCACGACGGGTTTTTTCTGTGTGTCTGTGACAAGCAGAGGACCTGGAACACTGTGTGTTACCATTCTTGATTTGAGTGGCTGTGAGGCCTGAGAGAACCAACTCCAGCTTCAAGCTCCAGTTTCCCTGTGCCTGTGTCTCTCCCTGGTGTTTTCTTTTGGAGGGAGCTGTTCCAGCAGTCAGGTCCCAGTCAAGCCCTGTCAGGAGCTCTGGTGTGTGTGCTGCTGTTCACTGGGACTGCATGAATGCCATGGTCTGGGAATTGGGCTGTAACTGGGAACAGCTCGGGAGCAGCTACTCGGAGAGTCTGAGATGATACTCCTGGAGATCCCAGGGAAGGAGGGAAGCTGCTGTGTCTCTCACGCTGTTTTGAGGCAGTTGCAAACCCCCAGGGAGGGCAAGTGGCAGCTCTGTGGTGGAGTCCCTCTCTGAGTCACAGCAGTACCTGTACCCTCACCTTCCAGGTGCTGCCCATAAAGGTAAATCCTTATCCTTTAATTCTCTGGAATTGTTTGGTGTGAGGCTGTGTGGTTCTTGGCATTAAGCTTTGCCCTCAAGACGATCGGTGCTGGGGAGTTCCCAAGTGCTTTGGTGGATGTTTTAATTTGGCAGCAGCAGTCCCAGCTCCTCCCTCATCCTGGCACATTTATTCCCACAGCTGTGTGGGATGCAGCTCAAGGTGCTGGTTTGTCTGGGGAGTGATCCAGGACTAACCCAAAACATCTGGATAAAGACATGGCAGGTGAAGGGGACTGTCAGCCAGGAACGTGTCAGTTCAAAAACGCTTATCATCTCTCAAATAAAAATCAGGAGGAGTTGGTGTCCTGGTGCAGGTGGGCTGGGCTCCAGCGGAATATGCTAAGCTGGATAAATGCCTGCAGGCTGATGAGCTCCATGCTTAAGGGGTTTGGGAAGGCACATGGGCAGCAGCATGAGGCTCACCTGGACTTGTGTGGCCTCATGTGTGTGTGTGTTGTCTGTGCTGGCCTGAGGCCCAGAGGAGGAGGCATGACCCCTGTGTGGTGGGTGAGGCTTAACTTCTACCTCCTGCTATGCTTTTCCTGGAAACTTCCAGCTCATTATGTGCTCCTGCTGTGTCAGTGATGCTCCCTCGCTGAAGGACCCTTAAGAGATGATTATTTTTCTTCTGTAAAACATGATTTGGCTGATTTGAATATCCCACATATACCTTGGACTTGGGAGCTGGTTTAGTAGGCCTGAATGAAAAGTTCCAGGTAAGGAAGCAGGGAGCTGGTGGTACAGCATGTTCCTGCAGCTGTCAGCTGTGTTTCTGGTTTATCATTTGGGCTCAACTAGCAAAAAAATAAATGTATTTAAAAAAAAATAATCCAGGTGTGATAGTAGTCCTACCAGCCAAGCAACCTGAACCAGAATGGTTTATGGTGGTGAAGGAGCTGAATTAATTGTGCGGTTTGATGGTACCATCTGAGATGGCAGAGGAAGTTTGTTTTCTGGTGTGTCAGGTAATAACACCAACAGCATCTTTTTCCTGACTGGTTTCCATCGGGACGTAGAGGAAATCTGGAGTGTTCTGTGGTTTTTTATTTAGTTTGCAGTAACGTTGCCTTTCTTTAGTTCAACAAAAATCTGATATGTGTCAGCTTTTTGAATGAATTTGTGTCAGTGTTGGTGGAAGATCTGGGTTTGGAGGAGAAATTTACCTGTGCTTCGGGTGTAGTCATGCTCCTGCAGGAATTCTCTGCCAGTTCACACCTGCCTGGGGGGCACAGTGACACTTTTATTAGGTGGGTTGCACTGCCCTAACTGTACTTGCTTCCTAGTTCAGGCTCTGCATCTCTTGACACCTAGGATAACACAGGCCTGGGTGAGTTGCTCTGGACTCAGGAATATCACTGGGAGGATGTCTTGCACCCATCCAAGGCAGTCTGTGGGAGAGGCTGTGTCCTGGTGAGCTCTGGGAGGCTCACACAGGCCGTGGGTGACGCTGTGTGAATGTGGAGACGACACATGGGATATCTGTGTTCCTCACCCAGAGACTGGGAGCAGTGGAGATGGGACTTGCAGGCACTGTGGAGTAGTCTCCTGCTAATTCTGTGTGAGTGTTGTTCTGCCCAGCTCCCTAACGAGGCAGTTCTTGGGGCTTGGGCTGAGGTGCCAGCATTTCAAGCTAGAGTTGCGTGTTTTGCAGGCCCTTAACCGAGGAGCTGAAATGCTCTATTGTGTCTTGAGCCTGAGTGACAGTCCAGCCCTGGCACTAACAATGCCTCGGTCCCTCTCTGAGACTTGGAAATCTTTGCTGGCTGTCACTGGGTGGTTGCACCCTGCCCATGTCACATCAGGCTGTTGGGCTCCCCATGAGGAGCCTGGACTCCTTAAAGGCTCTGGAGAAAAGGATCCATCAGCCTGGTGCTCACAGAGGCTGCCTTGCTCTTCTGTAGGGGAGCCATGGTGTATTCCTAGGTGCTGGAAGTGTGAGGAAATCTCACCTTCTGCCTGCTCCAGGGCTCATTTTGGAAGGCCCATGCTGTGAGCTGAGACTAGTAAGGCCCTGTGAATTACAAGATGGGATTAGCACATTACCAGAGTGCTGCCGTGTGCTTGCAGTGACAATGTTCAGGGTGAGAAATGAAGGGCAGCAGCACTGGACCACTTTGGAATGGCTTGGGAGCACAGCAGGGGAATGCCATTATCCGAAGGACAAATCCTGCCCATCACAGTTTTTCCAGCAGTCTGTATCTCAGGGTGTGGTTCCCAGTTAGGATTGCCGGGGTGGCAGAGCTGGTTGAAGAGGTTTCCTCCCTCCCTCAGTTAGTGCTTCAGGAGCTGATAGCCCTGAGGTGAACACTGCTTCAGGGAATTGTGGATCATGCCCTGGATGGAAGTTGGCAGGGGGGAGGCATCTCATCCCAGTTGTTGTCTGTGCTGGGGTAGTGAACAAACCTGACGGGGCTGGAAGTCTGAGATGGGGAGACAGGGTGGGGTAGGAACCTCTTAAACTGGCTCTGCTGCTGGAGAGAGCCTGAGGAGGAGCCTCACCCTCCCTGGGGGCTGTGGGTGCTCTGTGGGCTGAGCCACAGCTCCTGCTGGAGGTGTTGAGGTGTTGGCCCCAAGTGACCATCCTGGCTGGGTGCAGTGTCACCCTTATTTTGGCTGTGAAAGGGGTTGTGACACCCATGAAGGGAAATGGGCTTGTGGAGCAGGAGACAGCTGCTGCGAAGTGCTGTGGGTGCTGGAGAATTTGGGAGGTGAGAGGGGAGCCAGGGAGTGAAGTGCTCTGTCCCATGGCATGAGACAGTCCGTATCCTGCCTTATCACTGCCCTGCCCTCTGGTCAGATCCTTGTGTGAAATTTGAGAGGAGGCTCTGCCTGTCCCCACCAGCCAGAAGCTGAGGCCTCTCCTGTAAACAGCAGTTACCAAACCTGCCCTTACATGTCGGTGTCCTCGCTATCCCCTGGGAGAGTTCAGATGGGCTTTGCAGCACGTGGAGCCATCAGCTGGGGGATGAAGCCTGGGGAGTGTGCAGGACAAGGTTTCTCTTGCAGCCCTGCATGCTGTGGAGCGATCCCAGCTCAGCCCATGCCCGAGGGATGGCACTGCTGGTTCTGGCCAGTGCCTGGAGTCAGAGCAGCTGGAATCTTGTGGTTCCCAACTTGTTTGTATCCTTTCTGCAGGATGGATGGGGTGATGTCAGTGCAGGACACAGTCGTGGGGCCAGGAAGGCCCACACATGTTGACAGGACACTTGGGTCAGTTTTTCTCACAGCATAAGGATAGATTGAGGGATAAATGGCCTCAAAGCTGAGAGAGGGAAGGCAGGCAGAGCAGGCTGTGGGCTGCTTATGTCAGGTAGGATAGGAAAGAGGAGGATGCAGCTTCCTGCCTTCTCTATATTGCTCTATCTTGAATGTTTCATGCTATCCCAACACTGGGATGCAAGGGGCAATCGCATCAGGTTCAGCCCAACTCCTTGTTTGTGCTGTAAAGCTGCTCACTGCCAGGTAATGATCCCTTTTGGCTGCTGGTGTTTGTCACTCCCAGACATTGCAGGGTGACAGAGGCCAGTCCTGCTGGATACTGGCTTTCCCAGGGCTGCTCCCACTGATTTGGGACTCATGAGTGACCCTGCCTGTGTTGCTCCCCACAGACATTGAGCATAGGATGAGCCCCAGGCACTGGGTTAGAATTTGGGTGGTTTTACTTCACCTGCTCCCTCTTCCCCACGTTTGAAATGTGACACTGGCAATTCCTGTCAAGCCAAGCTCCTTCCTAGAGTTCCTCTGTGCCCTGTGTGAAACCCAGCCTGGCCAAATGTCCCTGGTCTGCTGGACACACCTCAGCTGCCCAGTCTAGACAGGGCCCAGGCAAGGGGGGTCATTAATCTCTCCCACATGCCTCAAACTGGAGGCACTACAAATGAGTCATTCCAAATGACCCAGGTGTAATGATTGAGCTCTAAATAATTCATGGACTGTTCAGATTTGGTCTGGGCAGGGCTTTGGTGGAATCTAGCAGCAACTGAAGGCTATTCTTGGAAAGCTTTAGAAATCCCTGTGAGCGTTTAGATCCTGCCAGATGCATGACTGTGCTGGTCCCTGGGAGAATACATCCCTGAAACCAACTGGATGCTGTTCCCTCTCAGCAGAGAGGGATGCAGGAGGTAAATATCTGCTGGATTCTTCCTGTCCCAAGCCTGGCTGTGCCCTGAGTGTGTCCTGGAAGCTGCAGTGCTGACTAAGCAAGGAGACAAACACCACAGGAGCACTTGGAAGTTACCTGTGAATTACCAAGCAATCTCTGCAGGCTGCATTTATGATGCTGTCATAACCAGGAATAAGTTTTCACAGGGTTATCCCAGCTGGAGGTGACACTGACAAGTCTGGAGAGCAGTCCCTGTGTCCCCAGTGCCTTTTTAGTTATGTCAGGAGCCACCCAGACAGGGATTTACAGGTCACTGTGTGGGTTTGGGGGAGGAAGGGCACATGTGGGAAAGTGGTGATATGCTCAGAAGGGGGAGAAATAAGGTGCTGCCCTAATCTTGTCCCCTCAACATGTACAAGGGAAAGAAATTCTCTTCAGGATGAGATCTGTGGTGGTGCTGCTGCTGAGGGAAGAGTGTTGCTGATTCCAGAGGAGGAAATGATGGCTGAGCCTTTAGGGGGCTGTGAGGAACTTTGGTGTTGTTCTTCCCTTTCCACAGTGGCCTGAACTCCCTGTGCTGCTGATGCTCCCCGTTCACCTCCTTTCCCAGTTCTTGGGAGCCAGGTGGGGAATATTCGTAGTTGGCTGTGGGTGTTGCTTTTTGCCGCTTGAGGTGGTTCAGGTAAACCTGGTGACAAAGTGTATCCTGTGAATCCATGGTGAGGGGAGAGGAGATGGAGCTGTTGGACAGGGATTCTGTCCTGTTCCTGTGTCCATGCTTGTGCATCTCTGTTGCTGTAGCAACAGCACTGGGAGTAAACAGCATGAGCTGGCTGTCCAGGGATTCTGAATCCCTCTGGAAGTTCCAGGAACTTGAACCAGAGGAGTTTTTGGGCTGTGATCTGCTCAGGGTTGCAGGGTAGTGGATTTTCCATGTTTTAGCCATTGCTCTGTACACTGAAGAGTTTTAATAAAGCTGCCCCCACACACCCTTTTAGGTCAAGGAAGAGGCTCTGTGGGCTTTGTTCATGCTGGTCCTCAGGGTTGGGAGCTGAGTGCACAATCCTGACAGAGTTTGGGAGAAAATACCACTTGAGAAAAGTCCTCGTTGTTCTTCCACGTACCCCTGGCTCCTGGGAGCTGTAATGTTGGGAGCAAACTGGGGCAGCTGGAAGTGGAAAGGAGAGGGCTGGCAGTGCATGCTCCTTTAAGGTCAGGCTGCCTCAGTGTCTTTAATTTGCTGTGCATAAATATTTCCATGTGTCACTGAGCCCCTTTGCCCCATTTGGAGTAAGGAAGGGATGAGTGCTGGGCTCCTTATGGAGCCGAGGGGGAGGGAATGTGCGCAGGGATGGTGTAACAGCGCAGAGTTCAGAGGAAATATCCTTCCTAGTAGCTGGATTCCCACATTGTCCACGTTCTTCCCAATGGCCCTGGGTTGTTTTCCCTCTCCCTGAGCATCGCCAGCCCTATAGCCTGCAATGCAGCCAGCCTGCTGCTGTTCCCTTTAGAAAACAGTGTCAGCTGAGCAGGAATTGCACTACAAACCTCAGAGCTTCCTGTGTTTTTGTTATCCCAGTACTCCTGTGGTCCAGCCTCGCTCAGGCTGGGTGATGGGATGGAACTGGCAACAGGTTTTGGCAGAGCTGGTTTGGGACACTGGGAAATTTGGAGAGTGAGCACTTCCCTGATAAAAAAAATCCAAGCTAGTCCTGTGATCCCTCACTGTGCTGGGGACAGAGAGGTCCCCAGCACGGAATGAAGTCACTCAGGGCTGACCTGCTACTGCTGGATCAGCTGCACTTCTGAGTGCTTATGGCTCTCTGTCCCTTGTCATGCCTCCTGGTCTGTGTGGGCTCAGTGGTGGGAACATGGATTAAATGTGTATAAATTCCAAGCCAGCCTTTTTTGGAGCAGGTTGGTCCATTTTGGGGAGATTCTGTTGCCTTCCTGCACAAAGCAAAAGGAGGAGCAGAGCTGGTACTGCTCACCTACCTGACTGCATAGGGCACGTGCTGGGCACACCTGGCAGGGAAAGGGGCTCCATGCAGGGTTTTTTCCTTGGATTTCTTCTGATTGGGAAAGGGTGGGATGTGGTTCAAGGGGTTCTCTCAGTCTGCTCCAGAAATGAGAAGGCTGAATGTCAAAGGATGAGTTTTGGCACTGAGGGTCAGTGTTCAGCCTTGAAGTGGCGTGGAGGGTTTGATGGTCCTTCAAGAGCTCCTTCAGGCTTTCATGGAATCCAGGCAGGATTTGTCCCCATGCCATGGCTGGTGGTGGGAATGGGCAGTCTGGGGGCTAGCAGTGCCATCAAAGCCCGTTGGGACAGTGGCTGTGAGTGACAGAGGCTGTAGGTGACTGGAGTGAGGAGCCGTATCCCTTTGTAGGAGCAGCACTTCCTTTTTGGGACTGCTGCCAGAGCTGCCCATCTGTGATCTGATCTAGCATGTTCCTCTGCCTCGTGGTTTTGCTGCTGTGGCTGGTCAGTGTGTGGTTTGGGAGCAGCTGTGGAGCTTTCCTTGCCCCTCCGTGCTCCCTCCCCACTTGCCTTGCTCCAATTCCCCAATTACTCCTCATGTACGTTCAATTTTGTAACCCAAAAGTGCAAACCAAAGCGTTCTCCCCGGTCATTCTGAAATGCTGCCAGCTTTGCTCGTGATAGGAATCCCTCCTGGAGCTGAGAAGCCTGGAAAGGCTCCAGTTTTGTGTAGATCCTGTTTGCTCCTCAGCCTGGTGCTTTGAGTCTGTCTTCATCCAGGAATGTGCCACCTGGGATACGCCCATTCCGCACTCCAGGTTTTGAGAGAAATGGGAGGTGGTGAGGAGCATTAAACCTGAGTTAAACTCGGTGGTTCCTCTTGTCCTGGATCTCTTGAGGGGTTTGTGCCTGTTCTTCAGATCCTATGGTTCAAATATGGTGCCTCCCATATTTGGGGGAGCAGGAAGTCCAGGACTGAAGGTGGGAGAGGCACAGAGGGCAGGAACCTGCTGCCTCTGTGCTGTGCTTGTGCTCCAGAGCTTAGAGCCCAGCCCAGGAGCCAAAGTGGGAGGTGCAGGCTTGGAGAGGAGAGGGATATAGAAAGGAAAAGCTCTTGTGCTTAAGATAAGCAGTGACCTGGCAGGCTGCTGATTGGGTGTCATAATCTTGGTGCCTTGGTTCTTCACACTCTATCTGGAAACACTGGCAAGGGAGGATCTTCCCTGCACTGGCACCTGCTGTGCCCTGGGTCTGTCTGATCACAGCCTTGCTGCTTCCCTGCTTGTCCATCTTCCTGTCAGGCTGCCTTGTGCCTTCCTGGAGAAATGGAGCCCTTTCCCACTGCTAGAATTGCTGGGGATTCTCAGCACAAGGTCTCAGAGGCAGAATTCTGGACTTGCCTCAGGCACTCGCTTGAGATCAGGACACCCATCAAGAGATTTGAATGTTGCAGGTCTGGATTTATCTAGACAAGAGCCACAGTTGTTTGCTGTAAAAATATGTGAGAAGTTAAATTCCGTAACTGAGGAGAGTTGAGCTGGTTGATTTATTACCAATTTGGGTGCTTTTCAGCAGAGTAAACCTGCAAAGGGATGGGGGTGAGGAAGAAATGCACTGCTAAGTCCCACTGTTCAGTGGATATGCTGGGAGCCAGGGAGAAGTTAAAACCTGCAACAAGGGGAGTTTGGGGTTGGAAATGGGAAATGCATCTTCATGTCAAAGGAATAAAGAAGGGTTGTGGCAGGCTTCACATGGGCAAGCTGCTCTGGAAAGACAGCAAGCACAGGGAGAGGAAAAGCAAGGTGGGTGCTCTGGTCTCCTAGGGGGAAGGAGCTGTGGCACAGCAGGAAGAGGTTCCTGGCGACTGGGAGATGGAGCTGAGGGAGGGGATGGCAGCAGACAGGACAGGAAGTGACTAAAATACTGTGGTGTGTGTTGGTTTCACTCTCTAAATACATGAGGCTCTTTCAGCGAAAGGACGGCTTGTTCTTTTTTTCAAATGTGACCTTGTACTCGTTCTTCCCTCAAAAAAACCTCACAGGAGAGGAGTTTTCTGGCTCTCTTCAGCTGACTGTCAGCTCCTTTGCTGTTAAGAGGGGAGCTGTGCTCCATGGAGGCAGCACTTGCTGATGGAAAGATGTTTCCAAGGAAGGGTTTTGGAGAGTACTGCTGTGGAGTTTCATGAGGTGCTTTCCCTGGAATTCTTGGGCAAAGGAGACTGCAAGTGAAAGGATCAGAATAGAAGGGATAGCTGTCAGCAGGATTAATATTCATGCTTCCTATTTCCTCCATTAATTGAATGGTACCCAGGAGGGTCAAAAAGGAATGGTGAAGGACAGCTATCTTAGGTGGGAATTGCTGGCTGCCTGGTCTTGGAGGATGAATAAACTGCCTTTATCTTGACCCTGCCTGACACTGAGAGAAAGGCTTTGGACCGCTTGTCAGTTCTTCCTTAGTAAAACTCTCAGCAGGATGAAAAATGCCTGAATCCTAAGAGAAAGCTGGGAAACCAAAGTGATATTTAAATATTGCTGCTTAATGCTGAGGTTGTCTGACAGATAATGTAATGTGCCTGACTCTGTCCCTTGCTTCACTGGAGCTGAACTTCACCCAGAACATTGTCACAGGTGGAGGTTTTGGGGACATCTGCTGATCTCCTTTTGGGAAGCTGCGTGTCCCTGGCTGAACTGGTTGATACTGGAAGGGCTCCCAAATAGTGGAGTCACTCCCAGGAAGCAGCAGTTCTAATCTAAGAGTCCACGACTGTGAGTTGCTGGTGTTCTGTGTAGGAAAGTCCTGGGAAGGCATACTCAGCCAAGCCCCATCCCTGGCACAGGCTGTGGGACAAAGGTAGGCAGCTCTTCCCAGGAAGAGGTCCGACTTGGTGCTGTCAGAAGGATTTGCACAGCTCTGTGTGTGTAATAATGGGCAGGTGAGGTTGGTGTTAGCCCGTCATGGCTTTGCAGGTGTCAGCTGTAGCCAATTATCTATCCAGGCAGCAATTCCCTTTGTAGCCTATCACAGAAGAAAGGGGGTCTTGGAGCACCCACCGAGCACATCTGTGCTCATACAGAGACCCAGTCTGGGGACATGGGGTCTGTGGTTTGTGTCACTGTGCTGTGAGGAAGCTGCAGACTCCAGGAGGGGAAAGCTCCCACAGATGCTGCCTCTCCCATAACGTATGCCTGGAAGCACAGAAGCTTTTCCTTCCTCCTGCCTGCTCTGGGGCCCTGAAATACTGTTTTTCCCCACCCTGCCAAGACAACAATGGCATGAAAGCAGTGTGGCCCCAGCTGGGTCTGATGGGATGGGAGCTGCTTGCATTGTGCTTTTGGGTCCTCAGCCACGGCTGGGATCCCACTCTTCTCCATGCTGGGCCAATGAGGAGGCCAGACTCTTCCCTGCCCACGGGAACAGACGAAGCTGATCCGCCTGAGAGCTGGAGGGGGTTTGTGGCTGGTGCTTTGCCGATGACAGGAGCAATAGACTTTGGAATTTGCTTTGCTGGAGGACACAATCCCCTTCCTTCTGTGTTTTGCATCCCTGTTTCCTCATTGCAAAGGGATTCAAGTTGAAGGTGTTCCTGCCTGTTTCCTGGTGTTTGCACTTCTGTGGCGTGGCTGCCTTATCGTGGAGTGGTTTGGGTGGAAGGTTCCAACCTGTTTGCTTTGGAGGCTGTGCTGTGAAGGAGACCTGGGAAAAGAGTCGGAACAGTTCCCTGGTCCCACAGTGCATCTCCAGCATCCACCCATGGCACCAGGAGGATCCGGATCAGGCCCGGCCACGTGGTCACATTTCTGTTGAAAGAGCTGCTCTACACAATCCAGAGCCTGGCTTGGTGCCACTTCCAGAAGGACAGACAATGCCTGGTCATCGTGTCTGTGGCTGGAGCTGCCACATATCCCAAGGTTCATCCTCAAATGGGGCTCACCTGAGTTCCAGCCCAGTGCAGTAACTCTTACTCCTAGTTAAGTGTAGCCAAGGGAGTCGAATGTAAGCGATTAAGGGATTGGTTTGGACATAGCCTCTTTTTGCCAGAATTTCCATGCCTAGCCTTTTCCCCCCAAAAGATGAGGTTTTGAATCCAGCATAGGCAAAAGAGCTGCTTTTCCCCCTGAAAGTGAGTGTCTGGAGTAAGGGAACAGGTCAAAAAGCAGCCTGGTGCTGCACTGAGCCACCACCCAGCAGATCCCAAAACAGGTGAGAGCATGGACTGCCGAATCCTCCTCTTCGTTGTGCACATCCTCTGATTAATGACAGGGAGCTGCCTGCTGGGATCTGTAGCCCTGGACTTGCCTCCCATTGGGAAAAGTGAAACGTGAAACGTTGGTCACGCTGGAGGGTGATTCACATCCTTGCCTGGCATAGGTGTGCCTTGAACTTCCCTGGTGTGGTTTAGTAAGGAATAGCATGAAATGGGCCTTTCCCCAAAATGCTGAGTTCTTCAGGAAAAGCTGAGCATGAGGTTGGCTCATTGTCCCGAAATCCTGCACAGGGCAGAGCCCTCTCTGCTCTGTGCCCTCATTTTAAAGCTGAGTACCACGCAGGCTTCATGGATTCCGTGATTTTTAAGGAAAAGTGCTTCATAAGGTGGGCTAATCATCCATTATAACACAGTCATAACACCTCTACATCACTAACTTAAAGTTCTGATGCATCCCCTTGGAAGAGCCAGTCTCAGTTTAAAGGCAGAGGGAGCATTTGGGAGTTCCAGTTTTTGGTGTGTGCAGCCCAGCCCTAGCAGTGTGAAATTCCAAGTGTTCCCAAGGAATGGGTGCTTCTGTTGCTGCCACTCCCATAGGTCTGTGTTTTTTAAATGCATTTTCCTGCCTTTATACAAATATCTCTGTAAAAAGCTGTAAATAAAGTGAGGTTTTGTGTTGTTAAAAACGAGGAATGCCCACTCATCTTTAGTGGATGGCTTAAGACAAAGGACAGCAGCCCTTTTACAGATTGTTTAATTGTCCAGGCCATTGGACAGACCCTTGTCGCAGGATCCTGAGGACTCTTCCTGAAAGTGCCCCATTCAGGAGCAGCTGATTGTTCCTGCCTGGCTGATGAGGTGTTTGTATCCCTGTTGTTCAGGTTTTTGGGAAGGGAGTTGGAAAGCTGAGCACAGTCAATGAACTGTTAACAATAGGTGAGTGACTCTGTCTTTATGACAGGGGAACTCCTTGAGCATCCATCAGCCTGCTTGAAACTGGGAGTTAAAATTAAGTGTTGGAGGGGGTGGGGGAAAAGCCTTTTTTTTTTGTGTGTGTGTCCCTACGTGCTCCTGCACTGGTTCATCTAATTAATTTTAAAATTTTATTTAAAGCAGTGCTTCTGTATGAGGGAGTCGTTCCTCTTTCTCCAGTGAGGTCATCACAGGCTGGTTCTGGTGGTGTTGCTGGGGATGTGACACTGCCCCTCCATGCTGCAGGCAGGTGCCAGCAGCTGTGTCACCTCCTGCCCCATCCTGTCCCTGGCTGTCTGCTGGCCCAGCAGTTGGTGTGCACGCTTGATAATGGGAACATCCCTAATTAGGGGAAGGCAGCTTGGCTAATTCAGCAGTTTGCCTTTTATCTGAGGGGATTTAGGGAGCATTCCCACGCAGGGCTCTGCTCTCTGGCCAGGTGGCCAGCAGCTGGGGACAGTAATTTCTTCCAGATCCAGCAATGCCAGAAGAGGATGTCTGTCAGGAATCCCTGTACAGATGTGCTTACGAGACCCTCTTAGAAAAGTGTTTCTTCCCCTCTGCTATTCCTCCCCACACAAACAAGGGAATAAATCACCTTTTTTGTACAGGCACAGCCAAACTTGAGAATCCTTATTTTATCACTGGTGTTCTGGGAGAGATATAAATTCACAAGTGTCTTTACCTCCAGTGCAGCAAAATACTGATGCAGTTGTAAAAGTGGGTAACTGATTCTTTGTTCTCTGTCTCAGTTACACTAAACTCTCTCCCTTCCTCCCTCCCCTCCTCCTGTATTTCCGTGTTGGAATTCATTAGGAGTGATTATCTGTCTCCCATACAGGCCAATTAGCAGAAATCTGGATGGAGGAGGGGCAAAGCTGATGTTTCAGTGGTGTGTTTTGGGTTCAGGACAGACCTAGGCTGCCCTAGAGGCCGTGGCTGCGCTGTGCTAGGCTGGGATGAGGCTCTGGTTGTTCCCCCTGGTCCATAACTTCCCTTCCTGGTCCACAACTCTTCCCTTCCTGTTGTTCTCCCCTCAGCGTGGCACGATGAGGCGGCGTTACGAGGATGACGGCATCTCCGATGATGAGATCGAAGGGAAGAGGACGTTTGACCTCGAGGAAAAGCTGTCCACCAACAAGTTCAACTCCACCTTCGTGGTCTTCATGGAAGGCAAAGGTTTGTCTTGGGACTGGTGGTCCCAGGGAGCACATGTGGGGAATGGCGTGGAAGCTGCTCGCTCCAGGGAGCATGGAGCTGGTCTGCAGCTTGCTGGGACACGTGGCAGCCAGGGATGGGAGGGTTTGCCTGGGTCAGCACCTGTAATTGCAGCCACATGTCTACCAGATCCTTAATTCAAGGGCTGTGTGGGATGTCTCCCCTTCCTTTCACCACGCACACGGCTCTGTGGGATGGCTTTTCATCGCACAGCCCCTCATGAGGATTTAACGGGAGGAAGGAGCGCTTCTTCAAGGCCTCTCTTGCTTGGCTCTGAGCTTCCTAGGGAAGTGAACACCAGAATACAGGCTGTTCACCTGTCAGGAGCAGCCTGTTGAAGCAAACTCCCCCCTCCTTAGGGGAACTGTCTGAGGCTTGTCAGGAGCACACACTGTGCTGCCTCTCAGAACTGCTGCAAAGGAGTTCCAGGATTTCTGAAGGAGTAGAACAGTGAGGAGCAGGGTTGGCCTAGAGATCTCCAGAGATCCTTTTTAACCTCAGTGTGTCTATAATCCTCTGACGGAGTTTCCCCTAAACCTTCCCTCTTCTTGTCTCCCCACACCAGACTTCACAGTTGAGTACATCCAGCGGGGTGGCCTGAGGGACCCGCTCATCTTCAGGAGCTCGGACGGCCTGGGGATAAAGTAAGTGCTGGGAGCACGGAGTGGTGGGTGACTCTGGCCCAATTCCTTCATCTGTCCACACCGTGTGGGATCTGATCCTGGCTCTGCCAAGCTTGTTTGACTGTGTCGTGTCTGTGCTGTTCTTTATGTGCAGTGAGCAGAGAGAAATATCTTCCAGCTCGGTTATCCCGTTCTTCCTAGTCTGTTTGGACTGAAAAATGAGAGGACTGAATTGGCTGTAGGTGATCAGAATTCCACCAAATGTCTGAAAAGTCCCAGTGCAGCTCTGATGCAACATCTGGCTGGGTTTCTTTCCTAGTAACATAGGCATCTATTGCCAGAGAGTCAAACAATTTGTAGTATTTCTGGCATTTTCCAGAATTCCAACCTGATTTTCTGAACTTCTAAACTGTTCTCTTGCTACAGTACATCCACTGAGGTTTGCAGCTCTTAAGTGTAAGCTGGGTTCAGTGGTTTTTGGGGTTCATACAAAGATTAGAGGAATAAATGACCCCTCACAAACTTTCAGAGCCAGTATCAGCAGCACTGCTCCGAACCCCCTCAGCTGGCTGTGAATGGATGGGTGACATCTCATCCAGTGCAGGATGTTCTGTGCTGGGGTGAATTGGGTAGGAAGTCGTGCCAGGCTCAGTTTTAACTGCTGGGTGACTTGGGAGGGCAGAGATTTGATACTGGGCATTAGAGTGTGGCTGAAACTGGATTTCTCCTGAGCTTTTGGGTACTTCTCTGGGTCAAGAGCTGCTCGAATGGCTGCCAGCCTGCTCCGCCTGTGACAGCAGTGTTTGTACAGAGAAGGGTGCCAGTACAAACATTGGAGTGGTTCTGCTGTGTCAGTGGAATATACTGCGTGTCCTGCTCCGGCCATGCCTTTGGATTGGGATAACTCACATGAGCAGCCTTTAAAACGAGAGCTGGGATTGCTTAGTTCAAGGCCTGCTGGCTCCTTTGCCAGAAGTTGCTGTACAACAGCTCTGGAGATGGTACATCCTATTCCCAAGTCAGCTTCCCGAGCCAGAAGTTTGTCCTAGTGTTTCACCCCAGTCCTGTGCCCCCAGAGATCCCGTTCCACGGCCTTCTCCAACAACAAAGCAGCAGAGATGAATCTTCAGGGTGCCAATTCCTGGGCCACAGGGTGTGCAGCCACAAGCACTTGATGGTTTCTTTTAGCCAGATGTTTGTCCCACAGGATGCCGGATCCGGACTTCAGCGTGAACGATGTGCGGCTGTGTGTGGGTAAGTGTCCAGAGCCACCCTGCACTTGCTTGTGTGGTTGGGGTCCTTGAGGATCTCACCTCCTGGAGCCCGTGGTGCCCAGGGACAGTTGCAGTGACGTGGCTGTCGTGGCAGGGAGCCGACGGATGGTGGATGTGATGGATGTGAACACGCAGCGGGACATCGAGATGTCCATGGCGCAGTGGGCGCGCTACTACGAAACGCCAGAGGAGGAGCGCGAGAAACTCTACAATGTCATCAGCCTGGAGTTCAGCCACACCAAACTGGAGAACCTGGTGCAGAGACCTGCTACGGTGAGCAGGGCTCTTCCTTCTGCAGGGATCTGCTTTCCCTGGAACTCTGGAGGCGAGGTGCAGCCTGGCATTGGGATGTGGTAAAAGAGGGGCTGCCTGCAACACATGTGGGCTCAGCAGGGATGTCAGTCTGGAAGCTGCTGGAGCTGATCTCCCAGTCAGGCTGTGGTGACCATGGCCAAGTCCCTGGCATGTCACTCTGCAGAGAGATGGCCTGTTCATTGGCTGTCAGCAGTTAGAAACATGGAAGTCTGAACTCTGCACAATGTGGCAGGGAGGGTTCCTGATGGAAGGTGCTGAAATCTCTGAGGGCAGAGGAGGCCAAGGCTAGAAGAGGTGTGCTGGAAGAGGGGCAGGAGGCTGTTTTGTGGTGGGAAAACGAGCTGTCGGAGGTGGGATGGATGGGATGAACATCCTAAACTCCCTCTGCAGTCAGCAGAGGGGAAGTGGCAGCTGTGTAGGGCCAGTCACTTCTCTCTGTTGACTGCAGAGGGAACCTGGGCTTCCCTGGCTCTCCTGAAGCTTAGGGAGTTGAATCCCAGCCTAGGAGATGCTGTCTGGCATACTTATTTATGGAAGCCCAGTGCTGGCATCAGAACAATCTGGTTATAAGTATTTAATGTGTGGGACTGCCCCAGTGGCACTGGGAAATTTTCTGGGTGTGGGGAAGGAGCAAAAAGGGATTTGCCAGCCTGTGGGGAGCAAAAGGCTTTACCGTGCCACATTTTTCTCTGCTCACGTCTCCCACCTCTCTGCTGTAGGTGGATTTGATTGACTGGGTTGATAACATGTGGCCCAGGCACCTGAAGGAAAGTCAGACAGAGTCTACCAATGCCATCCTGGAGATGCAGTATCCAAAGGTGCAGAAGTAAGTGACTTCCTGAGCTGTGGCAGGCAGCAAACAATCTCTTGCAGGAAAACTGCCCAAGGGGAGTAGCAGTTTGTACCAAGGGGAAGGGGGAGGAACAATGTCCCTGTTTATTTTGGTGGGTGACACTTGTAAAGCCACTGCAGTCAGTTATTCAGTCCCCTTTAGCTGTGTGGAAGGGGGGTTGTGTGGCTTGTGGCACTGCTCTGAGCCATTGGCCTGGGTTTGGGGGGCCCATTCCCTTGGAATGTGCTATGTCTGCTCCAAAACGTGAATCACCACTCATTTTCACCTTCTCCTCATGTTGTTTTCCACCAGATACTGTCTGATGAGTGTCAAGGGCTGTTACACAGATTTCCACGTGGACTTTGGTGGCACTTCTGTGTGGTACCACATCCACCGAGGGGGAAAGGTAGGACAGTCCCTATTGGGACGGCTACAGGTGCTTTAGAAGAGTGGCTGTTGGTCTGTTTTTGTGTAAATCCTTGAGGATGCAGGTCCCAGACAGCAAACTGAAGGCTTTCCACCCTTTTTGCATGGAGCCAGACAGGTGCCAATCCATAGTTCGGGTGTAGCTCTAACATGGTAAATGTAACTCAGGTAAATCCCCTTGTCACTCTGGTGGCTTTCCTGGGCTCTGTATCTCTTGACACTGACGTCCATCATACCCTAAAAAGCATCCCAAGCTCAGGCTACCCGTAGCACTCAGTGTTAGGCTGAGAAAGGCCTTGCTTGTCCTCTCAAGGGGGGCAGCTGCCCAAGTCATTTTCCTTGGACGTTCTCAGGGAGAGGAAGAGATTCAGATGTTGGGAAGAAGCCATCACTGTTCATTATGTGATGACTTACATAAGCATGTTGTCTTCATTTGCAGATCTTCTGGCTGATCCCTCCCACACCCCAGAACCTGGAGCTCTATGAAAACTGGCTTCTCTCAGGGAAGCAGGGAGACATTTTCCTTGGGGACAGAGTGTCAGAGTGCCAGCGCATCGAGCTCAAGCAGGGCTACACATTTGTCATCCCCTCAGGTACGCCTAGGGTGGGCAGGGGCATCCTGGCCTTGGCCAGGGTTGTGGCAACACTGAAACTCCTGGGACACGGGCAGGGTTTAGCTCCTTCGTGAGTCACTGAGAGAGGGAGATGTGATGTGGGTCTGTCCTCTCACTTGCCACCTCCCAAAACATGCCTGTGATGGCACTGTGGATCCAGCCCGTGTTAGGAAAGCTGTGGCTGGCTCACATCACATTTGATTAGTTATTAAAGGAGGCATTCCCAGATCCTGTCATGTTGACACATGGAATAGTGTAGGCTGAGGACAGGCTGGCCCAAGGCAGCTCCTCAGCGTCCTGGGTGTCTTGTGACACCACTTCAGAGCTGTGGCTTACAGCAGGACCAGGAACAGAAAACACCAGGGATTGCACAACTCACTCATTTGAGTCCTGTTATCACAACTGACAACTCTTTTGAACCGAGTGGCTTTGCCTTAAGGAAACCCATGCTGGAATTCCCCAGATGTTGGACTTGGCTGGATATGCTTAGCCTTGGAGATAAGGGCTGGAACTTGAGTTATTTTGATGGTGTTTTGAGTGTTGGAACAGACTTTGGAAGACTGTTTCCCTTGGTGCTGGTGTTCTTAGGCCTAACACAATTAGGAAACAATCTAGGATGACAGCAGGGTGACAAAAACTATGCAAGGTGAATCAGGAGGATTCTTCCAACTCTACTTTCTCTCCCAAGGTTGGATCCACGCTGTGTACACTCCCATGGACACGCTGGTTTTTGGGGGCAACTTCTTACACAGCTTCAACATCCCTATGCAGCTCCGGATCTACAGCATCGAGGACCGCACGCGGGTGAGGACCTGTGGGAGAGCCGTGCTGGACACCGGGCCAGACCTGGTGTGGCATCTGAGAGCAGCAGCAGCAGCAGGGAAGGAGGCCTGACAGATCCTCTTGCCTGTTTTTGCAGGTCCCAAATAAGTTTCGCTATCCCTTCTATTACGAGATGTGTTGGTACGTGCTGGAGCGCTACGTGTACTGCATCACCAGCCGCTCCCACCTGACCAAGGACTTCCAGAAGGAATCCCTCAGCATGGGTAAGTCCAGCCCTTAGTCCTTCCTCACCCCGATCCAAGTGGCTTCTTCCACCCTCCTGCTGGGGCACTGGCTCAGCAGCGTGGCAGGCAGGGGAGGGCTCTGTGGGGTTTTTTTGAGCATGAAGTCACAACCAGCCAGACTTCTGCTTTCTCCTCTGGCCCTGCAGCAGCCCAGGTTCCTCACATCTGTGAAACCAGCACACCACCAGTTCAAAGCCTTGCATGGAAGAGGTCGGGGGAAGTTGCAGTGGCCAGCCCGGTGCTGTGGGCAGGAATTCTCTCTGGCTGGCCAGGGCCTTCTGCACACAGAGTTTAAAGGGTTAACAAAGTTACTTGCAAGGGCTCAGCAACCTCATGGTTGTGAGTGAGTCCACATCCTCTTTCTCACATTGTGAAGGCAACATCAAGGTCCTGAGCCCTCAGCTGGGGATCCCAAGCCCCTCCAAAGCAAAACGAGGTTGGACAGGGCTTTCTCTGAGCAACATGATGTCATGAAAGATGTCCAGGCCCATGGCTCTGGGGTTGGACTGGATGGACTTTAAAGGTCCCTTCCGACCCAATTCCATGAAGTTCAGTCTAGGGCATTTGCTGTTTCTTCCTCTGGGACATTTTTCCCTATCTGGCGCCTTGCATTCCCACAGACAAACCAGGAATGGGAAGGGCTTTTAGCTGTTCTTTTCCAGCTTCTCTCTTCCTTTCACCTCATACATATCTGTTGCTCCAGCATCTCTGGTGACTGGGGGGTCCCCCTACACACTGAACACCTCCTGTGATTGCTCTCCCTGTTTCTCCGTTGTGGCAGATATGGAGCTGAGCTCCTCGGACTCGGTGAACATGGAAGAGGAGGAGGAGGAGGAGGATGATGAGGACGCAGCAGGGAAGGAATCCCGGCGCCCCGTGACCAGGAGGTCCATTCTCACCAGCCCCATCGCCAACGGTGCCAACGTGGACTATGACGAACTGGGCAGGAGCTGCCGGAGCAGCCTGCCGGGGCTCAAGAAGACCCCATCCATAGACTCTTCCGACTCCAGCCGGGGCTCCCAAAACGGCCAGGCCTGGGACCCAAGTGGGGGCAGCCCCCGCAAGAGCAGGAAGGTGCACCTGACCCAGTTTGAGCTGGAGGGGCTGCGCTGCCTCGTGGACAAGCTGGAGTCGCTCCCTCTGCACAAGAAGTGCGTTCCCACCGGCATCGAGGATGAGGACGCCCTCATCGCTGACGTCAAGGTAGGCCTGAGCCGAGTGCAAGGCACTTCCCATGGGGAAACTGGGCTTTGTCCTCACCCTGCCCCTGTCCTGGGGCAGGATTGGTGTCCTCCTCTTCCTCTGCGTGAGGCTGATGTTACTCCTGAGGGACAGCCCTGGGATTTGGGGTTGGGAAAGGAGGAGGGTGGCTGGGCCCTGGCTGGGTCCCTCACGGCTGTCAGTGGCAGGAGTGCTCTTTGCTGATGCCGTTCACTTCCAGTTTTGGCTGTGGACTTTGTGACAGTTGGAGCCTTTTCCTTGCCCCAGGTGGATTTGGCTTTGTTCCTTTGAGTTGTTTGCCCAGGGTGTGACCTGGAGTTACGAGAGTCAGTTATTTTGGGCTGCTGAGGGTTGTTTGGGTTTTATTTCCCTTCATCTGTTGAGCTGACCCAATGAGCTTTGGTGTTTAGCTGCTTCAGCACTGAAGTGGGAATATCAGCTTCACTCTATTCCCCAGAGATTCATTCTAGTCCCTAAAAGGTTACCTTCTGCTCCCCTCCTTGCTGTTGGTGATCTGTACAGCTGCTTGCCTGTACCAAAGCTGCCATTCAGACACAGCCATGTGTGTGTCCTTGTCTTTGCCATTGTTTTTATTTCCAAGTGCTGTTCCCTGGGTGTTTTTTGTGGCGTGTTCGGGTAAATCCAGAGCTCTGCTGTGTTTGGAGCAGAGGGTGCAGCTCTGGGGTCCCAGGGTCTTGGCTGGAAGAGTCTAGGTGCTGTTAGGGGCTGCATTTCTGGTTTCCTGTGGCTTTTTGGGTGCCCTGTGCGTGCTGTGACCTTCAAGAATGTGACATATGTGTTTCTGAGTCCTGTGTGATGCTCTGGAGGAACCTGAGCTGTGAGCTCTGTGTTTCACCTCGGGACTCACAAAAGCAGGTTGGCGTCGGATGTTTCGAAGGTTGTTGGTGTTCAGTTGGAGTTTGAGACCTGATCAAAGAATTTGTTAATGTATTGGAGGTAGTAAAGGTGTGCCTGTGGTTTTGGTGTGACCCACCCGCCCCTGTGTCCAATTGCACCTCGCAGATGAGCTGCAGGTGATAGCCCTTGTGGTCCCAGACAACTTCCCTAAGGATTTGCTCCTTAAAGCTGGCTGTCACTGGAGGTTCAGAAGTATCCTGAGCTGCAGCATTCCATCCCTCAGGACTGGCATCCTCAAGGCATGAAGATCCTTAGTCACCAGCCTGCAGTGGCTGGAGAAAGTGGGACAAGTTTGTCCAACCACGGCAAACCTCTACTTTCAAAACCTATTTTCCATAGGAGGTGATGGAAGTGGCCAGTAGAGGTTGGCTCGTAAAGCCTGGGAATCACTAAGACATTTCTAGCTGGAACTTTCCACTGGGGCCACCCATCTGCAGCAGGTGCTGTTGTCCTTGTGTCACCAGGTCCATGATGGAGCTGGGATCTGGCCAAGCTGGGAAAGCCCCACTTTGGTCTGTGCTCCCCACAGTCAGGACGTGGCATTTTCTCGTCCAGACTTGTGGATGAGAAAACGCCACCACCTCGATCTGCTCATCCAGTGCCACCCTCTGCTATCCAGTGTCCTCAGGCACACCAGGAGCAGGAAAATTCTGCCTTTTCCCCCAGCCTCTTGTGTGGTGATCAGGATTTCAGGGTGTCTGTCTGTTGGGTCATGTGGAGATATATGTATCCTGTCACGAGTTCAGCCTGGAGCGTCACGTGGTGGGACGTGACACTTTGGATGGGACCCTTTGGATGTGACCATGTTGTGCTTCCAGCTCTGTGGCAGGAATTGTCTGAAAATCCTGAGCATGGTGGGGGTCACTGGAAGGATTAATGACAAAGAGGGAATTTCTGAGAGGTCCTTTTGTCTTTTGACTGCTTCCATCCATCCCTTCCAACCCCTCTGTGGTGTGCTGGTTTCCATGACTGGATTTGACAGGAGGAGGATGGTGATGAGGCAGCTGACAGCAGGTCTAAAGCCAGACCCCCGTGGCCTGGCATAAACAGGTTATATCTGGGCTCTGCATTGAGCTGTTGGAGCACCAAGGATTGTAGAAACAGGAGAAGGCTCTCCCAGAAGTGCTGATCCTGTGCCCAGGACCTCCTCTCAAAACCTCTGGTGTGGCATTGCCCACATACCTGACTGGGCAATGGGCAGAGAGAATTTGGTGTGGAATATGGGGATTGTATCTTCAGGGATGGGTGAGGAAGTTCGGGGTGGCGTGTGAGCTGTGCCAGGAAGGTCTCCCATGGTGGGGTGGCAGCACTGGTCACGCTCCTGCCTGTGGGTCGCAGAGAGCCCGTGCCAGGGGCCCGAGGGTGTCCCTGGTGGCACAGTTGGTGACAGTCCCGGGTGACAGTCCCGAGCCAGGTCGGCATGCGACTGGCTTCCTGGGAACACAGAGCTGTAGTTGCCTGCAGATGCTTCGGGTGCATCCGAAGTGGGAGCAGCCGCTGCTCCCTTGTGCTGTTTGGCTTTATTTCAGGAGTTTCCTCCATTTTAATTGCGGTGTGTAGCTGGGGGGCGTCTCAGGGGGCTGGGGCTGCTTGGGGACACCTTGATCACCCGGTATGGATCTGTCCCCCTCTAGCGGTTCGGTCCCCGGTGTCTTTGGGAATGTGGCTGCTCCCAAACTTGGCTGGCGGGATGTTTGTCCCTCCAGCTCGGGAGGGTGGGGGGTGTGCAGACTCTGGAGGGAGCTGCAAGGGGGATGACCCTTGCCTACATTCCAAAGCCCCGCTCGCTCCAGCGGGGTCTCCCAGATCCCAAATCCGCCTCGGAGCAGACAAAAGAAAGGCGCCGAGGAGGCTGGGCCTGAGCGGGACGGGGTAAGGGCTCTCGGCCACGCTCTGCCCGGCCCCGGGGAGCCCGGCCCCGGCTTCTCGGATTGCGGCGGCGGAGGGGAGGGAGGGATCCCGGGGAGGCCGGTGGGCAGCGCCGCCCGGACCCTGCGCCAATCCCCGCCGTCCCGGCCCCTCCCGGCGCTGCAGCAGCGCGGCTCTGCCCTCCGCTCCCTCGCTCCCTTTTTCTCTTCTGCCATCTTCCCGTTGCAAAGCATTGCTGGGAACCGCATGTGGGTGACGCAGCAGCATTGTCTCCGGCTCAGGAAGCTGCCGCCGCCGCTGCCCAAGGGCTCGGGAGGAGCACGCGGCCGCCGGTGCGGCTGCCGGGGGCGGGGAGGAGCCGGGGGCGCTCGGGGCGGGGGGCGCAGCTGCTCCCGCAGCCATGTCCCCGAACACCGGGGATCCGGCCGGGGTCTGAGCCAGCCCCCGGAGGTGTCCGGGGAGAGGGGAGGGAGCCCCAGCCCTCGCAGTGCGGGCACCGAAACAAAGAGGGCTCGGCAAACTTCACCCCAGAGTCTCGGCAGCTCCAGAGGCGCAAGGTCAGGCAGCTGGCAATGCTCGTGGCGTGGGGAGGGGACGCGGGGACGCTCCGGTCCCGAACGGGGTGGGAGGGAACCGCGGGGGGACCCGTGCCTCCCTGGAGGGGTCCCTGGCCGGTGCTTGGGCTCACGTCTCCCTTCCCCGTCCCCGGGGTGCGCTCGCCGGCACCGCTGCCGGGGCGCTCCGGCCGCGTGCTCGCAGGGTCCCCTCTGCCGCGTCCCCCCGGCCACAGCGCCACGGGGCACAGGGGACTCTCGCCCACCCCGGCTCCGAGCCAGATGCAGCCGCAGGACCCGGGAGCCCCCGCAGTCCCTCGGCTCGCTGGCGGGGAGCGTGCCTGAGCCGCTGCCACCCCCGCCCCGTCCCCGGTGCCACGGGCAGGGGGACGCTGCAGTCCCACGGATGTCCGTGTGGGAGCTCCGAGCCCTGACCTTTCCCTCGGCGTGTGCTCGTGGGGAGGCGGAAGGTCTGAAGGCGGCACGCTGCGCTGCCGGGGAGCCCAGGGGAGGCTGCAGCTTCCTGTCTCCCCAGACGCCCGGAAAACCGGGCGGGGGACACTCCGGGCACCCCTTGCCCTGGCCCTGCCTGGCAGCGGGAAGCACCGCCCGCCGGGATGCCGGCAGGAGGCTCCTGCCTGCGTAACCATGGCAACGTCAAGTAAATAAAGCACCTTTGCAACCGGCAAATTCGGTGGGGAGTGGATGTGGGGAGGGGGCTGCGCTGGAGGGGGCTGAAAGGACCAGGGTGAGGGTGGGAGCCCCATGCACTGGGAGCGAGGGGCTGTCGCGCCGGAGGGCAGCGTGCCAGTCCGTGCCAGTCCGGTCGGTGCTGAGGGATCTCTCCCTCAAAGTCAAAGCCAAACCCCGAGGCAGTGTGGGGGAGCAGCTCTCGGCTACCAGCAGCTTGTGCCAGGCCACAGAGGGGGTGCTGGGGCACCACATCCTGCTGCTGCACTCTCCGGGCTGCCCCGTGCCTGGGGTGCAGCTGGGGGGGCAATGCTGGTGAATCCTCCCCCCAAAATCCCCCCAGACTGCTGAATCTTGGTGCTCTCCCCTTCTACCACCGCCCAGCGCAGGGCCTCGGGGCTGAAATGCAGTTGATGAAAGCACTGGTGCAGATCGACTCGACAGAGCTTGTCTGTCTCATGTGGGGAGGAGGGATGGTTGCTGGCGGGTGTGGGGAGAGGAGGGCTCCTTCCCAGCCGCCTTTGAAGCATGCTGGCCTTGGCATCTGGTCGGAGCCTGCCTCGCTGGCGGGAGCTGTGTTTCCCTCTGCTCACACCTGTGCTTTTTGTCTCTCTGCTCTGTTTCCCCCCTCCTCTCTCTCCATTAGCTGCTGTTGGAAGAATACGCAAACAGCGACCCTAAACTGGCACTTACAGGCGTCCCCATCGTCCAGTGGCCCAAGAGAGATAAGGTAGGAGCTGCAAGGAGGGGATCCAGGCGGGTGTCACGTGTTGAGTCGTTTCCCAGGCCTGGGGTGTGGTGGCACCGCTTCCATACCCGCCTCGGGAGCAGTGCCAGGGTGGGACACAGGGTGCAGCCACCTCCACGGCACCGCGGGCAAACCCGGAGGTCTCCCACCGTGCCGGTTATCCCAGCTCAGCTGATGGGTGGTAACCGGATCAGTGCCAGCTGCTCTGTATTCTCCAGCCCTTTGCTTGCCCTTGGAGAACATGGAACCTTGTTGTGGGAGGAAGGGGTGATCCTGCTCTTCCAGCAGCTCTCTGGATTGATAAGGGAGGCCTGGATGGCCTGAGGAATGTTGCATGTCAGGGAAGGTCTCGCTGTGGCAGAGGTGGGTGAGGTGTGGGGCAGTCCAGCCCCTCGCTGTGAGGTGTCCCTTGTGTCGCTGTCCCTGTGCTGTAGGATTGGATCTTGGAACCCCAAGCAAGGCGGCTCTCTCCTGGGAGTCTCTGCCTGTGGATAGCAGCCAGCTGTTCAGCAGTGGGACCTTTCCATGCATCCCTGCTCTTCCCTGTCCAGCTGTGCTCATAGCCCAGGGTGCACAGCTGGGCTGCAGCCTGGGCTGAGCTGGCTGGGCAGATGGAGGCACGGAGCAGCCGGACTTCCCCTCTGCAGGCTGCCTTCCTGTGGCCTGCCAGGATGGCTCCCAGAGGTCACTGCTTCCTTCCTGCCAGGAGATGGGCTCACAGGCAGGCTATAGGAAGAGCAGGACCCCATCACACTGGGAAGGATGGGTAACACCCATTTGGGAGTCTGGAGACAAATGAGCCTCTCAGATTGCCCTTTGGAGGTGCCCGTCTCTGCTCGCCTGCCCTACCCAGGGGATCCAGCGTGATCCTTGTGCAGCACAAGCATCTTGGGCAGCTTTTCTGGGAGAGGTGACCTGGGGATGTCTGCATGCTTTGGGTGCAGCACTCTAAGGGTTGGCACATCCGCAGCCTTGTGCTGGGGTTTTTGGGAGCCTGCCCTTCCCCAAACCCATCAGCTGCGGTGCACATCCCAGCACGGACAATCCCAGGAGGATGCTGCAGCCAGCAGATTTCCTGTAAGGGCTGATGGGATGCAGGGTGACAGCTGGAGAGCTGTGCTGTCCTACCTGCACTGTAAACAAGGAGGGTGTGGGTGTTCCCAGTGTGCCTCGAGCTTGGGAAAGAGTGGCCTGAGCTGGGTTCTGTCCCCTTGTGCAGCTGGCAGGGTGACACAGAGAGGACAGCCATGGTGGACCTTGCCTCAGAAGGAAAGGGTGGCTGTTGTTGGAGCACCACGACACTTTTGGGACTCAGCAGCCTTTTTCAGACCCATTTGAGCCCTGACTGGGGACGGGGGGAGGAAGGGGAGCTCTTGGTGTGGGGTGGTGTGAGGGGTTAGGGAGTGTGCTCCAGAGCTGCCAGGTCAGCACCGATCCAGGCGTGTTGGCTGTGGAGCGCTGAGGGAGCAGAGCTGTTCTCAGGCACGTTATCCAAAATCAGTGCCAGATCTGCGGATCAGAGCCTTCCAGATCCCAGCAGAACGCAGCACTTCCCTCCCTTCACCCCATTCCCTCTCTCCCTGTTGGCAGCTAAAGCTCCAGGCCCGGCTGCGGGTGCGCCTGCCCACCATCCCCATCACCAAGCCACACACCATGAAGCCAACGCCGCGCCCGACTCCCGTCAGGTCCACGGTGTCTCCCATCGTGTCGGGCGCCCGGCGGAGGCGGGTGCGGTGCCGGAAATGCAAGGCCTGCATGCAGGGCGAGTGTGGCATGTGCCACTACTGCAGGGACATGAAGAAGTTCGGCGGGCCCGGCCGCATGAAGCAGTCCTGCGTCCTCCGGCAGTGCTTGGCGGTGAGTCCAAGTTGGATTCCTGGGGGATAGCTGGTTGCTTCTCCACAGTTCAGGTAGTAGGGAAGGAAAGGGGGAAGGCTGTCCCACCTCACCCTGGTTTCAGCCCTGCTTTCCCTTGTAGCCCAGGCTGCCTCACTCGGTCACGTGTGCACTTTGTGGGGAGGTGGATCAGAACGAGGACTCGCAGGACTTTGAGAAGAAGCTCATGGAGTGCTGTATCTGCAATGAGATCGTTCACCCTGGCTGTCTGCAGGTGAGCAGGGCACATGCTGGGCAAAGGGGGGCTCTGCTGTGGGCCTGGGCTGTTGTTGACCCCCTCCTCTCGTTGCAGATGGATGGGGAAGGGCTGCTCAATGATGAGCTCCCCAACTGCTGGGAGTGCCCCAAGTGCTACCAGGGTGACGATGCAGAGAAGGGCCAGGTAAGGAGCTGTGCTGTGGCGAGGCAGGATCTGCGTCCTCCACCCCTCCCACAGCATCCTGCCAGGGATGTGTTCAGCCAGCATGGGCTGGAGTTGGGCAGCAACCAGTGAGAATGAGGACCATGAGGGTGCAGCACCTGGGGGCCTGGGCACATCCTGCTGCAATGTGATCCTGAGATATTCCACTGTAAGAGACACTGGACTGTTAGGCACAGAGTGGAAGCCACCTCCAACCTCAAGGGGCACCCCTTTTGAGAAGGGGGAAGGAAAATGTTTGTTGCTGGTGTGGGTGGACCAGAGGTAGGTACTTAGATGAGCTGTTAGGAGGAAATTACTGTGAGGGTGGTAAGGCCCGGGCACAGGTTGCCCAGCAAAGCTGTGGATGCCCCATCCCTGAAGTGTCCAAGGCCAGGTTGGATGGGGCTTGGAGCAACCTGGGATAGCGGAAGGTGTCCCTAAGTTCTAACCCAAACCGTTCTGTGATTCTACCTGGGCACTGCTGGTGCAGGTCCTGCCAGCACTGTTGTGTTTCTCCGGGGAAGAGGAGAGGGGAAAAGCCTTCTCCAGGCCCCATTCCCGTTAACCAGCCTCACTGCTTCCCCGCAGAAGCGGAAGGTGGAGGAGAGTGACGAAGACACGGCGCAAGCCAAGGTGCTGCGGCCCCTGCGGAGCTGCGAGGAGCCCCTGACCCCCCCGCCCAACTCGCCCACCCCGATGCTGCAGCTGATCCACGACCCCGCATCCCCCCGCGGGGTGGTGACGCGCTCGTCCCCGGGGGCCGGGCCCAGCGACCACCACAGCGCCAGCCGGGACGAGCGCTTCAAGCGCCGGCAGCTGCTGCGGCTCCAGGCCACGGAGAGGACCATGGTGCGGGAGAAGGAGAACAACCCCAGCGGCAAGAAGGAGCTGTCGGAGGTGGAGAAAGCCAAGCTGCACGGCTCCTACCTCACCGTGACGCTCCAGCGCCCCACCAAAGATGTCCACGGCACTTCGATCGTCCCCAAGCTCCAAGCCATCACGGCCTCCTCGGCCAACCTGCAGCACTCCCCGCGCGTGGTCGTGCGCCACGCGCCCGCCAGGATGCCCCTGCGGAGCGGGGGCGATGAGGAGGCGGCCGCCGAGGAAGAGGAGGAGGAAGAGGAGGAGGAGGACGAGAACGCGGAGGAGGGGGGGGCGGCCCGGCTGAACGGGCGTGGGGGCCGGGCGCAGGAGGGCGAGGAGAGCTGCGTCCAGCGCGAGGTCTGGATGTCCGTGTTCCGCTACCTCACCCGCAGGGAGCTTTGCGAGTGCATGCGGGTGTGCAAGACCTGGTACAAGTGGTGAGTGTGGGGACGCGTCCTGGGGTTGGGGGCATGTCCGTGGGGGACATCCAGGGGGAAGGGGAAAGGATCTCACTTTGGTGCCCTCCCGTCTCTCCCCAGAGCCTGGCAGCGTCACTGTAGCCAGTCCTGGTGCCTCTGGCATGTGTGCACCCGTCTCTCTCGTTCCCTTCTGCCTTCTTCCTGTCCCCTGCCGTGTCCTTCTGAGGTGCCACTGCCCTTTCCCCACCCACCACCCTGATGGTGCTTGCCCTTCCTGGCCTCCCGCGCTGCCTCCCCTCCCAGCAGGCAGGGAAGGCAGGCTGAGGCGGGATGGGTTTGCTGGCTGGAAGCGCCTCAGGGGGCAGCAGGCCCAAAGACAATGCTGGCACTGGGACAGCTGTGCGTGGAGGGCTTGGGAACAGACGGGAATGGAAACTGGGAGGTTTCTAACAGCCGAGCAGCAGGGATGGCCTGCTTTGATCAGCAGCTGGTGGCAGTGGTGTGGCAGAGGAGTGTCCCCTTGCCTGCACCTTCAGGGGCTCAGCTAAGCTGCCATCGGGTCCTGGCTCTCCACAAACTCCCGTGGGAGAGGAAGAGTTTCCTCCTGGTGAAGCAGCGAGCTCTGCTGGGGCTGTGGGGTGGGACACACAGAGTGTTCTGCAGGCTGGGAGTAAGGATCCCTAAGGTCAGGAGAAACACCCAGATGGGGCAAGCAGGCCTGCAGCTGCAACTTGAAATCTTTTTTTGTGGCAGTAAAACCCTGCTAGGGCTGCTCTGGGTGGCCAGACGCCTTCAGCAACCTCCCATGTTTGGGCAAACCTATGGAAACCAGGAGGAGCAGCCTTGTTCTGTGGCTGGGCCCGTGCCAGGGCTGGGCTCCTTCTGGAAGCCAGGCAACCTGCTGGCTGGCTATTATTCCATGGGATTCTTGGGACTCAACTTTCAGCCTTGTCCTTGTCCCCAGGTGCTGTGACAAGAGATTGTGGACAAAGATAGACTTGAGCAGGTGCAAGTCCATCACCCCCCAGGCGCTGAGCGGCATCATCAAAAGGCAGCCGGTCAGCCTTGACCTCAGCTGGACCAATATCTCAAAAAAACAGCTTACGTGGCTCGTCAACAGGCTGCCAGGTGAGCGTGGGCTGGGGAGGGGTCTCTTCCTCTGCCACCAGCCTGCTCTGAGGCTTCCTGAGAGCTGGATCATGGGGAGAGACACCCTGGAAACTCCTGGGTGCCTGGGTCCCATCACCCAGCCACTGTCCCAGCCCAGGCAGGGAGGGGACCTTCCTCATGTGCCTGGAAAAAGATGGTGGAGATCTGGGATGCCTCGGAGCTGACCAAACCCGTCTAACTTGTTACCTGCCTCCCTTCTGCCAGGCCTGAAAGACCTCATCCTGGCGGGCTGTTCCTGGTCTGCGGTCTGCGCTCTCAGTACCTCCAGCTGCCCCCTTCTCAGGACCCTCGATCTTCGGTGGGCAGTAGGAATCAAGGACCCTCAGATCCGGGACTTACTCACACCTCCAACAGACAAACCCAGTAAGCTGCTGCTGCCCTGGGGCTGAATGGCATGGACAAGGGAAGGGTCCCCAGGGCAGTGTGTCCACTCTGTTTCTCCCGCTCCACGTGCAGGTCAGGACAATCGCAGCAAACTCCGCAACATGATCGACTTCCGGCTCGCCGGGCTGGACATCACGGATGCCACGCTGCGCCTGATCATCCGCCATATGCCCCTGCTCTCCCGCCTCGACCTCAGCCACTGCAACCACCTCACGGACCAGTCGGCCAACCTCCTCACCGCCGTGGGCTCTTCCACACGCAACTCCCTCACCGAGCTCAACATGGCAGGTGGGTGCCTTGCTCCAGGTGCTTCCTGGATTTCCCATCCCTCACCCCAGTGCTGGCTGCTGGAGGTGTCCCCCTCACGCTCCCTGTGCTCTCTCCGCAGGCTGCAATAAGCTGACGGACCAGGCCTTGCTGTACCTGCGCCGCATCTCCAACGTCACCCTCATCGACCTGCGGGGCTGCAAACAGATCACCCGCAAAGCCTGTGAGCACTTCATCTCGGACCTGTCCATCAACAGCCTCTACTGCCTGTCCGATGAGAAGCTGATCCAAAAAATCAGCTAGAGACCCTCCCTGGGGCAGACTGAGGAGAAGGAAAAGAGCCCATCCCACCCCTCTCGGAGAGCCGCTCCTCCACCTCCCCCCCTTGCCCTCCGTGTCCTGCCGCTGCCTCCCACCTGACTCGGCAGGCAGGGCCGCCGCTGGCCTTGCTCCGCTGTCCTTCCTCCTCCTCCTTCCCCGGGACTTCTGCCGAGGAAGATGTCCCGCCAGGCTGGCCAGTACCAGAGGAGGAACGGGCGCACGGCAGGGAGCCTCGGCCCGGAGGCTGGCCACTCCCGAGGCGGCGGCTGTAACCGAGGCCTCTGCGCAGAGAAATGGGGCACCCTCTCCCCCCAGCTTTTCCCCTCCACCCCGTCGTCTCCTTGCCTTGAAACACTTGTTGCTTCCCCTGTAGCACAAAGCTTGAGGGTCGAGGCCTCTCCAAGGAAGCGGGAGCAGAGCCAGAACGCCCCGTCCCCCTCGGTGCCACCACCAGCTCGGTGCTCCCCTACGGTCTCCCCCCCCTTTCCCTTCCCCTCCCCCTCATCTGGTTGCAGGGACTGCTATCCATCCCCCTTCTCCTCCCACACATCCAGGCGGTTCTTTGGGTGCCCAGGGCAGGAGCCCCGTGGCCGGGGTGTCCCGGGAGCAGGGGCTGGGGGATAATTCGTCTGTCCGAGGGGATGGAGCAGGGGAGAACCCACAGGTACACCAGAGCTCAGGGAGGACTCGGGAAGTATCAGCCAGGGGTGAGTGAGCACGGGGTGGGGACAGGAGCTGCCTCCTCTTCCTCCCCAGCTCCCGGCACCATGAAGCACTCTGGGGCCGGAGGGGCGAGGGCTGCTCCGCGGCCTGGGACCGAACTGGCATCGTCCACTCCTTCCCCACCCCCACCCCCTTTTCGCTGCCTATTTTCCTTTGCAATGAATGGTCGGTCCAAAGAACCTCTCTCTAGGGCAGCAGAGAGCTTTTTGCACTTTAAAAAAAAAAAAAAAAACAAAAAAAAACAAACAAAAAAAGACAAAAAACAACAACAACAACAAAAAAAAAGACGACAAAAAAAACCGGAAAAAAAAAAAAAAAGAAAGGAAAAAAGGTTGGAATCTTCTTTTTCTGGGTCACTATTTTATTTCCCTCCCTGTCCTGCCTGTGCCCGGAAGCTCCCCCTCTCTGTCCCCCCGGTGTCAGCACCCTGCTCTCTCCCTGGCAGCGTACAGATAGCACAATCCGGGGTGCCCCCTCCGTGCCACCACCGGCCCCCAGCCCCGCAGGGGTCCCCGGGGGGCAGCCCGCACCCCCCCGCTGCTTCAGAAGCAATAAGGGAGGACAGGCGGCCCGCGGGGGCTGTCCCCGGCAGGGGGACACGAGGGGACAATCCCGCAGTGCCTGGGACAAGGGGCAGTGTGGCCGCAGCGGAGCCGGAGGGCTCGGAGCAGGAAACCCCCCCGTTCCCCCCTAGGCGAGAGGAGGAGCCTTCGGCCTCGGCCTCTCTCGGCGGCGGCTCCCGGGAAAGACGTCGGAAGAATTAAAAGCTTTTCTTTTTCCTTTGGATTCCTTTTGAGTTTTGCAACGAGAAAGAAACAAATTTCCAGAGCTGGGGTTGAGAGGGGCGAGGGGGGGGAGGGTCCCTCCTCCGCGGGGCCGGCACCCCCCTGCCCGCCGTGTCCCCCCCTCTCCAGGCGCAGAGACTCCGGCGTGTGCGACCCTCCTCGCCACCCCGGCGTGGTGCAAATCCACAAGGAAGAAAAAAAGAGAATTATATATAATAAAAATCACTTAGTGATTTAAAACCAACCCAGCCTGCTCCCTAAAGACAACTCCTGCAAGCAAAGTCACTTGTTTAAGGGTTTGGTTGTGGTTTTGTTTTGTTTCGATCCCTCCTTCCCTCCCTCCCTTCCTCCCTCCCTCCCTTTCCCGGAGAAATATTGTAAATATCTATTTTTTTGTTGGCGATTTAGAGTCCATCTCTGATGTTTGTGCTTTAAAATTAAATGTAAGCATTAAGGGTAAAAGCAAACCAAGTCTTGCGCTCTCTCAGTTGGGGTTGGGGGTTCTTGGCTGGGGCAGAGGGAGGGCACCTACTTGGCAATTATTTTAGGTTTTCTTTAGTTTTTCCTTTTTTTTTTTTCTTTTTTTTTTTTCTTTCTGGGCCTTCTCCTATCCTGGATTTTCAGAGAGGCTCTTTGCTCATACCATATTCCCACCAGGCTGGGTGAGCTGTTGTGGGGGGAGGGAAGAATCCCAGCCTCCCAAGGGAAAGAATTGCTTCTTGGGGGTGGATTTTTGGAATAAAAAAAATTTGAAAAAAAATAACCAAACCAACAACTAAAATCCAGGAGTGTGAGCTCTTCCCGTTTGTCTGGGAGGGAAGTGGAGGGAACAAGGCCAGGGCTGGGACCTCCTGTGTCCCCCCTGTCCCCAGCACTGGGGCTGTCCCAGCTGCCAGAGAGGAAACTGGAGCACCGTCGGTGGTGGCAGCTGTCCCGGTGTCCCCACTGTCTCCTGCCGGGTGGTGGCAGCTGTCCCCGAGTCCCATCACCTCCTGCCAGGGCCCCAGGTCCTCCAGAGGCCTGTGGGGCCCTTGCCCTCCACATCCCTTGGGAAACCTGCCCTCTCCCAGCGGATTCCTGGGCCACCAGGGTGACATTTAGTGTCCGCCACCCTGCGGGGATGTCACGGCCCAGGTCCCCGCGGCGGCTGGGCCGTGACATTTGCATGGCGAGACACAGGGCAGGTGACACCACCCTCCACGGGTGGCTGAGGCCACTGTCACGCTCCCTGTGCCCTGGTCCCCAAGTGCCACCACGTGCCTCGCCTGGGCACCAGGCCAAGGGAATCTCAGCGCCCCGACCCCTTGCCTGTCCCCTCCAGGTGTCCCCCCCTGGCCTCGGGGACAGGGAGCCCGCGCACGGTGTCACACACACGTGGAGACCCGCTCACACACGGTGACACCTGCTGCCACGCGTGGCACATGTGGTCGCACACTGCGCGGCGTGGAATGACACACGCGATGTCACACACACACACAGAGCCACTGTCACACACACCCGTGGTGTCTCTCACACCGTGTCACACCCACGGCGCCACACACAGAGACGGCGCCACACCCACGGTGTCACACCCCCACGCTGGCACACACACCCGCTGTCACACTCGCATCCGGTGTCGCACCCAGTGTCACACACAGCGTGTCACACGCACACACCCGGTGTCGCACACACCGCCAGTGCCACAGCCGGTGTCACGGCCCCTCCCGGGCGGGCGTGGCGGCGGCGCTGTCCCCGCCCGGCCCCGCTGTCCCCGCCCCGCGTCCCGGTGCGGCCGCGCCCCGTTCCGCGCTCCGCTCCCGCCGCTCCGGGCGCTGCCGGGCGCTGCCGCCGCCCGCGTCCCGGGGCCGCCGAGCCCCTCCCGGCCGCTCCCCGCTCCTCCGCCCGGCTCCTCTCCGGCCCCGTTCCGCTTCCGGGCGCGGTTCCGGTTCCGGGGCCGGCGGGTCGGGTCGGGCCGGGGCCGGTGCGGCGGCGGCGGCGGGGCCGGCGGCGCGGCACGATGGCGGACCTGGAGGCGGTGCTGGCGGACGTGAGTTACCTGATGGCCATGGAGAAGAGCCGCGCCGCGCCCGCCGCCCGCGCCAGCAAGAGGATCGTCCTGCCCGAGCCCAGGTGAGGCCCCGCCGCTGCCCCTCCGCTTGTCCGTCCGTCTGTCCGCCCCCGGCACCGCCACCGCCGGTCCCCCGGGCACCCCCTCCCGGCACCGCTCGCACCCGCCCGCGGGTCACGGACGCCTCCTGCACACGTGTGTGCCGGTCACACCTGCCCGGACACACGGACATGGACACAGGGACATGGACACACACGGATATGGACACACACGCGTCACGCCTGTTGCACAGACAGACACACGGACATGGACGCACACATACGCATTTCCTGCCTGACACAGGGATACACAAACACGGACACATGGACACGGACACACACGCATCCTGCCGGACACACAGACACAGTCCCACCCAGCTGTGTGGCCCCTCTGTCCCCGCAGTGTCACACCCGTGTGGAGACACACCTCACACACACACACACACACACACCTGTACCCAGGTGTGCAGAGGGTCACGGTCCCCACTCCCCCCGCCAGACCCCGGTGCCCTCCTGCGCCTTCACTGCCAGGCACCTGGGAAGCTTTTTTAGGGGGGGCACTCGTCCCCACCCTCCCTTGGCCCCCAGTGCACGGGACACACTGTGGTCCTGGCACCCAGCAACGTGCCACACTTGGGTGGGGACACACGGGATGGTAGGACATGCATGCCACCAGGGCTTGGGGACATGGGAGGAGCAGGAGAGGACGGGTGGGGAGCAGGGGTCCGTCAGGGGCACGGCTGAGCCCCTCCGGTGTGTCCCCAGCATCCGCAGCGTCATGCAGAAGTACCTGGAGGACCGGGGAGAGGTGACATTTGACAAGATCTTCACACAGAAGATTGGTGAGCTGGGAACAGGGGGGCTGTGGGGGACACGGGGGCTGTGGTGGACATGGGGGGCACCGTGGCCAGCGCCCACAAGCACAGGGGCAGGCATGGCTGGGCTGGGGGGCTGCACTGGTGGCCACCATGAGAGCGAGAGTGGCCGTGGGAATGGCAGGAGGGTTGTGGGGCCAGGCTGGACAGGGGTGCCGGGGGGCTGCGCCACATTCCCCACCCTGTGTCCCCCGCCCTGTCACTTCCCCCCACGCCAGCGCAAACCGTCCGGGGCAGGAAGCGCCTCTCACTTCCTCCTGCCGGCTCCGGCGGTTTCCGGGCACGTCCGCCCTGCTCCGTGTGCCCGCCCGTGCCCCTGCTCCACTGTGCCCCACAGCACCCCCTCAGTGCCCCGTGCTGTCCCAGGGCGCTGCTCCATGTGCCAGCCGTGTCCTTGTCACCCTGTCACCCTGCCAAGTCCTCACCGGTCCCTGCTTGGCACTTCCCCTTCGCCGAGCCTGGCAGTGGGGTGGCAGCAGGGCTAGGCAGGCCCAGGGAATGTCCCTGTGTCCCTTGGTCTAGGCTGGGGGGCTGTCACCTCTCACGCCGTGGCTCTGTCCCTGCAGGCTACCTGCTCTTCCGGGATTTTGCCTTCAACCAGGCCGAGGAGGCCAAGCCCCTGATGGAATTTTATGAGGAGGTGAGGCGGGGCACCCCAGCGACAGCCCCCCGTGTTCACCAGGAGGGCTGGGGTGGGGTTGGTACCTCCAGGGCCCATGGGCACCACGGACACAGTGCCCAGGGAGCCAGGAGATGCTCTCCCAGGGGATGGGATAAGCTCTCCCATGGGACGTGGCACCCAGAGGGGCCACGATTCCCAGCATCCTGTGTGCCCTGGTGCCACTGGAGCTGTGCCCTGTGCAGATCAAGAAGTACGAGAAGCTGGACTCGGAGGAGGAGCGAGCTGCCCGGAGCCGCCACATCTTCGACCATTACATCATGAAGGAGCTGCTGGCCTGCTCCCACGTGAGTGCCAGGCCCTGGGGGGCGGGAGGGATGTCCCCAGTGTGCCCACAGCGTCCTCAGAGGGAGCTCCAAACCCCCCATAGGCTCCGTCCTGGGAGCCACATCCCAGCCCTGTGGATGGCGGTTCCTCTGTGGATTCCTGCCTCATGCAGCCCAGCCTGGCCGCTGTCCCTTCTGCCCGAGGTGACACGGTGCTGTCCCCCTCACAGCCCTTCTCCAAGAGCGCCACGGAGCACGTCCAGAGCCGCCTGAGCAAGAAGCAGGTGCCCCCAGACCTCTTCCAGGTGGGCATCACCTGGGACAGGGAAGGGTCCCTGCCACCTGTGGCACTCGGAGAGTTAATCCTTAGAGGGGGCTGGGGGTGATGGGAGGGGCGTGTCCCAGGAGGAATGGGGACCCCAAGGAATGGTGAGCGGGTCCCTGGGGTGTTGGGAGTGAGGGGGATTGCTTGTGGTTGCCGTGGGGTGGTGGAAGACTGAGGGCTGGAGGTAGCAGGGGGTCCTCAGAGGGAGGTGATTGGCACCCTGGATGTCACCCTAGGGCTCCCCAGGGCTGGTGGTGTTGGGGCCCCCAGAGACTGAGGTGGCAGAAGCATCCCCGAGAGCCTGGAAGTGGCAGTGGGGGGATGTGAAATCCCAGGGGTGGAGGAAACCCCACGTAGTGATGGGATAGGGGTGGCCTGGGTGGCCCTGGGAGCCAGCGCTGAGCCCCGTGTTCTCCCCAGCCCTACATTGAGGAGATCTGCCAGAACCTGCGTGGGGGCATCTTCCAGAAATTCATTGAGAGGTGAGTTGGGAGGAAATTCCCGTGCGGATCGGGGTGTCCCCTCGCACTGGGGACCAGGGTCTCCCTTCCCGGAGAGCCACCAGGGGGCCCCACACTGGGCACTGAGGGGTCTCTTCCTTTCCCGAGTGTCCAGACAAATCCAGGGACTCTTAGAGGATGGTGTTGCTCTGGGATCTCCACTCTTGCCCTCTGTTTTTCCTTGCAGTGACAAGTTCACACGGTTCTGCCAGTGGAAGAACGTGGAGCTGAACATCCATGTGAGCAGGAATCCCTGCCCCTCACCTCCCAGGGAGGGGGATGTGCTTCCAGGGAGCCTCCGTGTCCCTCACCTGGGAAAACTGGGGCAGGGGGGTTCTGTCCAGGCTCACCCCAGTCTCCTCCTCACCCCTCCAGCTCACCATGAACGACTTCAGTGTTCACCGAATCATCGGCCGCGGCGGCTTCGGGGAGGTCTATGGCTGCCGGAAAGCGGACACGGGCAAAATGTAACGGGATTCCTCCCACATGGAGAGACCCTCCCGGGATCTGGGGGTGCTGGGAGGTCCCAGGGGCGTCCACAGTGGCTTTGCTGTGTCAGGGTGTTGTGGGAATATTGTCCTGGCTGCGAGCACCCAGGGCTGGCAGGGATGTGGGCGGGAGCTGGGTGCTGGCCCTGCTGTGGGGACATGGTGGCTGCAGGGACTCCATGTCCCTCCCCCAGGTACGCCATGAAGTGCTTGGACAAGAAACGCATCAAGATGAAGCAGGGCGAGACGCTGGCCCTCAACGAGCGCATCATGTTGTCCCTCGTCAGCACCGGGGTGAGGGGACACGGGTGCTGGGCAGGGGACAGGGGACAGGGCATGGGGACAGGGAGGGTGACCCCGTGTCTCCCGCCAGGACTGCCCATTCATCGTGTGCATGTCCTACGCCTTCCACACACCCGACAAGCTCAGCTTCATCCTCGACCTCATGAATGGTGAGACCCTGGCCCTGAGGGCCCCCGTGGCTCAGAGCACCCTTCCCACAGCTGCCCCGGGTGACAGCCGATCCCTGTTCCCACAGGGGGGGACCTGCACTATCACCTGTCCCAGCACGGCGTCTTCTCGGAGGCGGAGATGAGGTTCTACGCGGCCGAGATCATCCTGGGCCTGGAGCACATGCACAGCCGCTTCGTGGTGTACCGCGACCTCAAGGTGACCGTCCCCACCCACAGGACATCCCCGAGCCTTCAGAAACCCCTCTGGGACCCTGTGGGCACCCACAGGTGTCACAGACGCTGCAGGAGCCCTCCGAACGCTGTGGGCACTCCCCAAGCCCAGAGGGCACCCTCAGGTCCCACAGGCACCCTGACAGCAAAATCCGTGGGCACCCTGACACTTCGGGGGGCACTCAGACACCCCCAAATCCCACAGAGCCCCCCCAGGCTCGCCACCCCCCTTCCCATGGGCCGCTCTGGGGCTCAGGGTGTCACACGGTGTGTCTGCAGCCGGCAAACATCCTCCTGGACGAGTTCGGCCACGTCCGCATCTCCGACCTGGGCCTGGCCTGCGACTTCTCCAAGAAGAAGCCCCACGCCAGCGTGTGAGTGTGCCCACACCCCTGCCCGCCCTGCCCCCCCACCCGGGGTGGCCCCTGACCCCCCTGTGCCCCCTCCCCAGGGGCACCCACGGGTACATGGCGCCGGAGGTGCTGCAGAAGGGGGTGGCCTACGACAGCAGCGCCGACTGGTTCTCGCTGGGCTGCATGCTCTTCAAGCTGCTCCGGGGGTGAGTGTGGGCTCAGCTGGCCACAGCTGGACACAGCTGGGCACAGCTGGGCAGTGCTGAGCCCTGTCTCCCTCCATGCTGCAGGCACAGCCCGTTCCGGCAGCACAAGACGAAGGACAAGCACGAGATCGACCGGATGACCCTCACCATGGTGGGTGGGGGCACTGAGGGGGCCGTGGGCAAGGCATGGGCACCCCTGTTCTGCCATGGCACCCACTGGCCTGAGGGGCACACAGGGGCTCAGGGACAGCTGTTCCCGTCCTGGAGCACATGTTTGTGCCCCTCTGTGTGTCAGTGTGTGTCCCTGTCCCCGCTCACTGGCGTGCTCACGGAATCTCCTGCAGGCCGTGGAGCTGCCGGACTCCTTCTCCCCGGAGCTGCGCTCCCTGCTCGAGGGGCTGCTGCAGCGGGACGTCAACCGGCGCCTGGGCTGCATGGGGCGAGGGTGAGTGTCCCCAAGGCCCCCAGGGGACCAGGCCGAGCGTGTGGCACAGCCCCCCTGCAGTCGTGGTCACCCGCCCTCCTCCCTCCCCAGAGCGCAGGAGGTGAAGGAAGAGCCCTTCTTCAAGGGCCTGGACTGGCAGATGGTGTTCCTGCAGAAGGTGAGGGGTGTGTGCCCGTGGCTGGGGACAGGGACAGGGACACAGATGTGGGCGGTCACCCCTGTGACCCCCCTTGCTGCCCGCAGTACCCGCCACCCCTCGTCCCGCCCCGCGGCGAGGTGAACGCGGCCGACGCCTTCGACATCGGCTCCTTCGACGAGGAGGACACCAAGGGCATCAAGGTAGCGGGCACAGGGGCCGAGCGTGGGGGCGTGGGGTGTCCTGCAGCCCCTCACCCCTGCATCCCGCCCTGCCCAGCTGCTGGAGAGTGACCAGGAGCTGTACCGCAACTTCCCGCTCACCATCTCGGAGCGCTGGCAGCAGGAGGTCACCGAGACGGTCTTCGACACCGTCAACGCCGACACCGACAAGCTGGAGGCTCGCAAGAAGGCCAAGAACAAGCAGCTGGGGCACGAGGAGGGTGAGTGGCACCTGGGACCCCCAGCCTGAAGCACCCCCGGCCACGTGCCGGGTGCTGATCCCGCTTCCCTGTGATTCCAGAGTACGCCATGGGCAAGGACTGCATCATGCACGGCTACATGGCCAAGCTGGGCAACCCCTTCCTGACTCAGTGGCAGCGCCGCTACTTCTACCTCTTCCCCAACCGCCTGGAGTGGCGTGGGGAGGGCGAGTCGCCGGTAAGGAGGGCACGGCACCGGTGGGATGAGGGGTGAGGGACCCCTGGGGGGACCCTGGGGGTCGGGCTGAGCCTGTCCCCCCAGCAGTCCCTGCTCACCATGGAGGAGATCGACTCGGTGGAGGAGACGCAGGTGAAGGAGCGCAAGTGCATCCTGCTCCGCATCCGCGGGGGCAAGCAGTTCGTGCTGCAGTGCGATGTGAGTGTCCTCCTCCCCCCACCCCCTGGCTGCTGGCCACCTCCTGCTGCCTGCTAGCCATCCCCTCTGCTGCCTACTAGCCGCCTCTTGCTGGTCACTGGCCCTGCACGTTTAGTCCTTCAAGCCATGCCAGGGCATCGATACTGAAAACGTGGGGCAACCCCACAGCCCTGGAACCCCGGCAATCCCTGCCCGCCCCGTCCCCTGCCCTGTCTCCCTTCCTGACGCGGTTCCCTGCCCCGCAGAGCGACCCCGAGCTGGTGCAGTGGCGGAAGGAGCTGCGGGACGCGCAGCGCCAGGCGCAGCAGCTGCTGCAGCGGGTGCCCCGCATGCAGAACAAACCCCGCTCGCCCGTGGTGGAGCTCAGCAAAGTGCCGTTCATCCAGCGCTCCCCCAACGGGCTCTGACCCCTCCCCGAGCCCCCTTCCCCCTTCCCACCCCGCCTCTAATTTATTGGGTTGGGTTCCCGCGTGTCCCCCCCGCTCTCCGTGTGCCCAGAAGGGGGAGGATGCGGGGGGGGGGGACACACCCGGTGCCGGTGTCACCCGGGGGCGTGGCTGCGGTGACGCCCGGCACCCTCTCCCCGGTGTGCCCCCCGGTCCTCCAGGAACTCTCCGGCTCAGATGAAGGCAGCCCCCGTCCCTCCCGCCCGCTTCCCAGTGCCGCGTGTGCCAAAGGGGGCCGGTGGGACCCCCCCAGCCGGCGCGTCCCCTCCTCCCCGCGCGGCTGTGCCCGTCCCGTGGGTGACAACTCCTCGTGTGTGTGTGTGTGGCTCTGTGTGAGTGAGTGTGTGCCCGGGGGGACCCCCTGTAAATACTGTGCCATGGGTCCCCTGCGCCCCCGGCTCTGCCGCTGCCCCTCCTGCCCTTCCCCAGGGCACCCCCTGCCCTCCCTCCCGAGGAGGAAGGAGGAGGTGGGACCCCCCCTAAATCAGCCAGGGGGTGGGCACAGGGGTGCCCCATGCCCCGCCAGTCCCTGGCAGCATCTGTAAATATTGGTCTCTGGTCGCTCTGCTCCCGGGGCTGGGGGGGCACCGGGCAGGGCCGGGGCAGTTGGGTGAGTGAGGTTTTCATGAGCAGAGATGTGAGAATGCAAAAGAAAAAAAGAGTTTTTATAATAAAAGGATACAAAAACATCATCCGGCTCCACCTCACTTGCGGGGGGGGGTGTGGGGGGGAGATGTCTCCATGCCCGCCGAGGGTGGCACAGAGTCCTAGACACCTCCTGTCGTGTGGGAGCTTCCTCTATGTCCCCCTGTGGACACACCAGCACTCTGGGACATCCCAGAGCATCCCCAAGTCCCACAGAATGGGGGTGCCGGGCCAGCGGGGGGTGCCGGGGGTCGTGTCCCCGGTTGCTGCGCTGTCCCCAGGGATGATCTTGGCTGTCCCTTGTCACCAGACAGTGCAGGTGCCACCTCTCCTGCCCACACCCAGCCTGCGGGCAGCGCGTTGGGGCGCGGCGCAGCCGGGCCGGTGCTCCTGCATTCCTGGGGAGCGGCAGGGCCGGGAGGGGATGGGACGGGACGGGACGGGAAGGGACGGGACGGGACGGGACGGGATGGGATGGGATGGCATGGGATGGGATGGCATGGGATGGCATAAACCCGTGACTGGGTGCACGATGGTTCCGAGCAGCAGGTACCCCCTGAAGTCATGACACAGAACGGGTCAGGGAGCCCCGGGCACCGGCAGCCCCCGGTAGCGGGGGTCAGCTGGGGGCTAACGGGTCCCTGGGATCAACCCGAGCGGGACGGGGGGAGAGGGGGCAGCCCTGGACTGTGTCCGGTGCCGGTTCCAGTCCCATTCCCAGTTCTGCTGCAGTGGCGGTGCCCAAAACCACGGTGCCCGGTGCCCGGTGCCGTTCCCAGTGCCTGCTCCCACTCCCGTTCCCGGTGCCGATGCTATTCCCGTGTCCGGCGCCTGTTCCCCTCCCTGGTGCCCCGTTCTCGTTCCCTTTGCCGGTGCCCGTGCCCGGTGCCGACGCCCGTTCCCTTTTCCCGTTCCCGCTGCCATGCGCCGCTCCCGGCGGCGATGCCGTTCCCTGTTCCCGCTGCCATCCGCCGCTCCCGGTGCCGTTGCCTGTTCCCGGTGCCCGGTGCGGCCCCGCCCCGCGCCGCCGCGCTGCGCCGCCGCCGCCCCCGCGCAGCCATTGCGGGCAGGCCCCGCGCTGCGGCCCGGTCCGTCCGCCCCGGCGGCCCCGGGGACATGGTGCCGGGATGGCCCGGCCCGCCGACACCTTCCCGCTGCACCGGCTCGTCTGGCACAACCGGCACCAGGCGCTGGACAGCGCCCTGCGCGCGGGGACGGTGGGAACGGCGCCGGGAGCGGCACCGGGAGCGGCGCCGGGCAGCGGGCACCCCCCCACGCACCGGCACCGGGAACGGGAGGGGATGGGGAGGAGAACGGCGGGGCTCGCAGCACGGGGGTGGGGGGACTGGGAGCGCTGGGAATGCTGGGGGGGACTGGGAGCACTGGAGGAAACCGGGAGCGCTCTGCGCGGGGGGGTGGGGGGGGATGCTGGGAGGGCTGGAAGGACCGGGAGCACTGCGGGGACTGGGGAGCCTTGAGGGACTGGGAGCACTGGAGGGAGACTGAGAGCGCTAGGGAAGGCTGGGGACACAGGCACTGGGAGCACTGGGAGAAGACTGGGAGCATTGCAGAGGGACTGGAAGCACTAGGAGAGACTGGGGGAACAGGGGACTGGGAGAACTGGGAGCACTGGGGGAGCTGGGGACACAGGGCACTGGGGGAACTGGAGGGAGGCTGGGAAGACTGGGAGTGTGGGGAGCTGGCTGCACTGGGTGGGGAGGACACCACGGGGAGCACCTGGGGGAACTGGGAACACGGGAGGAAGACCAGGAGCACTGTGGGGACTGGGAGTACCAGGGGAGACTGGGACTCAGGGGACTGGGACTCAGGGGACTGGGAGCACTGGAAGAACTGGTGGCGCTGGAAGGACTGGTGACACTGGGATAATACGGGGCTGTAGCACCAAAGGCCTGGAAGCAACTGGGAGCTCTGGGATCGGGTTAGCAGCACTGGGAGAAGAGGGGGCTGGGAGCACCAGGCCTTGGGAGCACGGGGGGTGCAGGGGGGGCACTGGGGTGGCACGGGGAGGGGACAGTGACCCCGCCACCTTTCCAGCACGACGTGGAGCTGACGGACCCGCGTGGCCGGACGCCCCTGGAGCTGGCCGTGTCCCTGGGCCACCTGGAGTCGGTGCGGGTGCTGCTGCGGCACAACGCCAACGTGGGCCGGGAGAACGCCAACGGATGGACGGGTACGGGGCCACCACGGGGACTTGGGGACACCATCCAGGGGTGCGGGTGACCCTGGCTGACGGCGCCCCGTGTCCCCAGTGCTGCAGGAGGCGGTGAGCACGGGGGACCCCGAGATGGTGCAACTGGTGCTCCAGTACCGCGACTACCAGCGCGCGACGCGGCGCCTCGCCGGCATCCCTGAGCTGCTCAGCAAGCTGCGACGGGTACGGCCCCTCAGAACTGCACCCTGCATCCCCAGACCTCCCCAGGGACACTCCTCACATCGCCCCACTCTGCCAGGACCCCAGTAGGGATCCCCATCCCTTTGCTCAAGGCTCCCCCCCTCCCCAGTGACCCCAGCAGGGAGCCCCCAGCCACCCCACACATCCCCCACCATGCTCCTCATCCCTTCCAGGCATCCGACTTCTACGTGGAGATGAAGTGGGAGTTCACCAGCTGGGGTGAGTGTGGCCGGGCTGGGCGGGGGAAGGGGGTCGCCAGGGTCTCCCCCAGCCGCGGGGCTGAGGGGTCCCTGTGCCCGCAGTGCCCCTGGTGTCCAAGGTGTGTCCCAGTGACGTGTACCGCGTGTGGAAGCGCGGCGAGAGCCTGCGGGTGGACACCACCCTGCTGGGCTTCGAGCACATGACGTGGCAGCGCGGCCGCCGCAGCTACATCTTCAAGGGGGAAGGTCAGCTCAAACCCCCCCCAGCCCGCGGCCCCCCAGGACCCTTCAGTCACCCCAGACTCCCTGCACCATAGGTACACCACCGTAAAGAGCTGTCTGGATTCCCTGGGGGCCTTCTGGTCACTGTGTGGAGCCGCAGACCCCCTGCACTCTAAGTGCGCCCCTGTAAAGACCCCATATCCCTTACAGGGACTCCCCTGGGGATCCCCCAGGCCCCCTGCACTATAAATACTCTCATAAGGACCTCCCAGATATCCCAGAGGGCCCCCCCTGGGATTTCAGTTCCCCCGTCCTGAGGGGGACACCTCAGTCCTTACACGTACCAGGGACCCCTTGTTCCCCAGATCCTCTGTAGTGACTCCATGGACACCCCAATTCCTCCGTACTGAGGGGATCACCTGAGCCCCTACATGTACCTCGATGGACCCTCAATTCCCCCAGATCTTCTATAGCCACTCCATGGGGACCCCAATTCTTCCTTCCTGAGGGGTCCCCCTCGTATACCCAATTCCTCCAAACCACCTCCAGGCCGGGGGGTGTCATGGGGGCCTGGGCGCTGACCCCACCCGTGTCCCCACGCAGACGAGGGGGCCGTGGTGATGGAGGTGGACCACGACAAGCAGGTGGTGTACACGGAGACGCTGGCGCTGGCCCTGCACGAGCCCGAGCTGCTGCTGGCGGCCATGCAGCCCACCGAGGAGCACGTGGCCGGCCGGCTCACCTCGCCCATCGTCTCCACGCACCTGGACACCCGGAATATCGCCTTCGAGAGGTGGGAGGGGGCTGGGAAGAGCAGCGCTCAGCGCAAGGGGGAAGTGCGGGCGGAGGGGAAGGAAACGCTGGTGCAAGAGGGTGACCTGAGGCCTTCCCGCTCCCCCAGGAACAAGTCTGGGATCTGGGGCTGGCGCTCGGAGAAGATGGAGGTGGTCAGCGGCTACGAGGCCAAGGTGAGCACGGAGGCAGGGGGGGATGCTGGGGACAGCCTGGAGTGGGGCAGGGCTGATGTTGTCCCCACACCAGGTGTACAGTGCCAGCAATGTCGAGCTGGTGACCAAGACCAGGACGGAGCATCTCTCTGACCAGGACAAGTCACGCAGCAAAGGTGACAGCCCCGTCAGCCAGTCAGGGGGCCTGTACACGGCGGGGGCACGCCACCCTTCCTGGGTGGCACACGTGTCAGGCGTGGGACACTGTGCCTGTGACGTGTGACAGGCGTGCGGGGTGTCACCCATGAGGGGTGTGGCCCGTGCCAGCCCCGGGGGTCCCCCCCACTGCCCACAGCTCACCCCTGCACCTCCCTCTCCCCTGCAGGCTCCAAGACACCCTTCCACTCCTTCCTGGGCATCGCGCAGCAGCACGGCACCCACAACGGGGTGAGTGGCCATCCCAGGGGGTCCCTGGGGAACTGGGGGTCTCCAGGGGGGGCTGAGTGGTGCCGGTGTCCCCACAGGCACCTGTCCTGCAGGCTGCCAGCCCCACCAACCCCACGGCCATCACCCCCGAGGAGTACTTCGACCCCCACTTCGACCTGGAGACCCGCAACATCGGGCGCCCCATCGAGATGTCCAGCAAGGTGCAGAGGTGAGACCACCACCCCGGGGTCAGGACCTATGGGATGGTGACAAGGTCCTGGGGATGTGGCACTGGGTGTCAGGACTTACAGGGGGTGGAGATGGGATCCCAAGGGACAGAACACCAGGTGACAGGAGACCTGGGGGTGGTGATGGCGTCCCAGGGGCTGTGACATGGGGGTGGTGCCGGGTCCCAGGAAGTGGCAGTGAGGTGATGATGGACTCCCAGGACAGTGGCACTGGGCATCAGCACCCATGGGGTGGTGACAGGGTCCTCGGGGCCGTGCCACTGGGTGTCCATACCCCGGGGGTGTGGCCAGGGCCCTGGGGCGGTGCTGGTGGCCCGTGGCCCCACTGGGTCCCCGTGCCCACGGCGGTGCCCGGGCAGGTTCAAGGCGACGTTGTGGCTGTGCGAGCAGCACCCGCTGTCGCTGGCGGAGCAGGTGACACCCATCATCGACCTCATGGCCATCTCCAACGCCCACTTCGCCAAACTGCGCGACTTCATCACCCTCAAGCTGCCCCCCGGCTTCCCCGTCAAGATCGGTGAGAGGGAAAGCTTCCTTTGGGGCGGGATTAATGAGGGGCAGGGCTTCACTGGGGCCTTAATTGACCGCTGTACTCGCAGAGATCCCCCTGTTCCATGTGCTCAACGCCCGCATCACCTTCAGCAACCTGTGCGGGTGTGACCAGCCCCTGGGCTCCGTGCGGATCTGTGCCCCCCAGGAGCCCCCCGGCGCCCACCCCCCCGGCACCCAGCCCTCCGGGCCCAGAGGTGAGGCTGGCAGGGTCCTGGTGCCAGGGAGTGCCGGGATTCCGTGGATACGGAGTGGGGTGGGCATGCAGTGGGGTGATGTGGGGTGTTGTAGCATGCCATGGGGTGCTGTGGGCGCAGTGTGCCATGGATGTGGGGTGCCGTGGGGACACCCGAGGGTGCTGACGGCTCCCCGTGCGCAGCAGCGTGGCCGTTCCCGTGCGAGGTGGAGGCGGGCGTGTTCGAGGTGCCGGCGGGGTACACGGTGCTGGGTGCGGGACGCAGCGAGCCCCTGCGGGATGAGGACGACGACCTGCTGCAGTTCGCCATCCAGCAGAGCCTGCTGGATGCCGGCACCGAGACCGACCAGGTGCGGCCGCACCCCCTCACCTGGACGCGCCCCACACGCGCCCGGGCACGTCCCTCATGTGTGGCCGCGCCCCACAGGTGACCATCTGGGAGGCGCTGACCAACACCCGCCCTGGCGCGGAGCCGCCGCCCTACGACGAGGACCTGCAGCTGGAAAGGTGAGGTTCCATCCATGGAACCCCATCTGTGGGGGCGTGGCCCGGGGTGCCCCACCCACCTCACCTGGGCAGGGCCAGACTGGGAGGGGCAGGAGTTAAAGGTGTCAGGGTGGCGCAGGTACAGGGTCCGTGGGGGTCAGAGGGGCAGGGGTTAAAGGTGTCAGGGTGGGGCCACGGGAGGGGCTTCTTGCTGCCCAAAGGGTGTGGTCATAATGGGCGTGGCTAACCGCGGGTGTGGGTGTGGCTAGCATCTGGGCGGGGCATGTGGGACAGGGCGTGGCTCTCCAGTCCAATATGGGGCTGTGACGGAGGTGTGGCCACCTGGGGTGGGGCACAGGTGTGCCAGAGGGGGTGTGACTCCTGTGACAAGGGTGTGGCCCTGCTGCTGTCCCCTCGCCAGGGCCCTGCAGGAGAGCATGCTGCTGCAGGCCGGGCCCAGCGCCGAGCCCCCGGCCGCCGGGAGTCCCCCAGGAGCGGGCGGCGGGAGCCCCCCGGGCCCCCCCGGGTACGGCAGCTTTGCGGAGCAGCTGCGCTTGGCCATGGCGCTGTCGGAGCGGGAGCAGGAGGAGCGGGAGCGGCGGCGGCGTGAGGAGGACGAGGAGCTCCAGCGCATCCTGCGCCTCTCCCTCACCGAGAAGTAGCGCCCCGGGGCGCTCCACGCCGGGACAGGGACGTCCCACGCAGGGACGAGGGTGTCCCATGTGGGGTCACCCCACGCAGGGACACGGATGTCCCACGTGGGGACACCCCTTGCAGGGATAGGGACACCCCGCCCAGGGGACACCCCAGTGTGGGCACTGTCCCACACCGGGACGCCCCAGCGCCTGGGCAGCAGCCGGTGCCGGTGTGGCCCCGCCGTGATGGGGACCCCCCTGATGTGGGCACAGCCCCCGCAGCAGGGAATTTGATCCAGGGATCCTCCTACCCCCGGGACCCCCAATCCAGGGCTCTTCTCCTGCCAGGCCCAAACCTCAGCCCAGGGACCCTCACCTGGGGACCCCCCCTCCAGGGACACCCCAATGCCCAGGACCCCTCCCTAGGGACCCCCCTCCTCTTTGGTGTTGTACCGTGACCCCGTGGGGGGCAGGACAGACCCAGGGATCCCCGTGGGATGTGGGTGACCCCTATTTTAAGGCACTCCAGTGTGGGGGGGACTGTGGGGGACCCCCAGGCCCCATGCTTTGGGGCAGTGCGGGGCAGGGGGGCCCCGAATGTCTGTACATATACATATACATATATATATATATACACACACGCTTGTCTGTGCCTGGGGGGTGATGGGTGGGGTGTCCCATGGGTGGAGCGTGGGAAAAGGGATGGATCCTGCACGTGGGGTGGGGCTCAGGTGATGGGGCTCACCCAGTAAGCGTGTGGGTGGCACTGGTGGGGTGCTTCTCTTCAGCTCGCCCCAAATCTGGCCCTGTGCCCCCGTTCCTGGCCCAGGGATTGATTTATTTCATTTATATTACTCGGGAAAAGACCCCTGCCCAGGGAGGGGGAATTTGGCTGGGGAGCCATGGGGTGACAAAGGGTTCTTTGGGGGTGACCTGCCGGGGACACTTGGGGGATTCCCACCGGATGAAACCTGGCGTGTCCCAGATGCCGGTGACCCTAGGGGGGTCCACAGTTTCTGGGGATCTGGGGAGGGCGTCACACATTCTGGGGACCTGGGGGAGGGTCCCACGTGCCGGGGGGCTCCCACTTTCAGAGGAACTGGGGGTGTCCCAAGTGCTGGAGTGTCAATCCTGCCTTGCCCACACCGATGTGGGTCCCGGGGGGGCTCCGGGGCGCCGGGGAGGTCCCGTTCTGACGGAGGGCGGTCCAGGGGTCCCGGCTGCCGTGTTTCCGTGGCGGAGGGGGGCCGTGCCGTGCCAGGCCGTGCCCGGGGCCGTGCCCGCTCCCGCTCCCGTTCCCGTTCCCGTCCGGGCGGGGCAGCGGAGGCGCTTCCTGGTGCGGGGGGGCGGCGCGGCGGGGCATGGCGCTGGTGACGGTGCGGCGGGCGGGGGGCTCCGCCGGGGGCCCCGCGGTGAGTGCGGCGCCGGGCCGGGGCATCCCGGCGGGGACGGCACGGGGGGCGGGCGGGGGGTCCCGGAGCCCCGGGAGATCCCGGTGCGGGCTGGCACAGGGGCTCCCGGGGGAGTACGGGCGGTCCCAGAGCCGCGGGGGCTCCCGGTGCGGGCGTACGGGAAGGACCGCGGGGGTATCCCGGAGCTCCTGCGGGTCGCGGTGCCCTGGGGGAATGGGCCGGTGTGGGGGATGCCGGTGTGAGGAGTGCGGGCTGTGCGGGGGTGTCTCGGAGCCCCGGGGATTCCCGGTGCGGAAGGTCCCGCTGTCCCGGGCCGTCCCAGCGCAGAGGTGGAGGGGGGAAGGTTGCTCTGGTCGCTCCCGGTGCGGGGTTATCCCAGGCGCTTCCGATGGGACTTTACTGGGAGTTTACTGGGAGCCGAGTTGCCCTCAGCACGTGTTGGAGTTTCCTGTGCTCCCCGCTGAGGTTTTCCCGAAGTTAAGGGAGGAATATGGGGGTGTGAAGGGGGGAGGGCGGTTGTCCCAAGTTGCTCCCACTTTCCCCAGCGCTCCCGGTCCCTTCGCTGTCCCAGTGCCCCCCAGTGCCCCCCAGTGCCCCCTTCCCCTCTTCCTCCAGTAACCACTGGGCCTTTTCTGGGTGCTCAGGCCCCCCCTTCCAGCACTTCCACCCAGCCAGGGGTGGGGGGCACAGGGGCAGGACCCCCCCTGCCATCCCGAGGGGGGTGCCCAAGGATCCATCTCCACAGCAGGACCCCCAAAGGGCCCCCATGCCCCACCGTGGGGCCCACACTCTTTGGAGGGGGTGGGTGTTGTTATGGGATCACCAGACTGTGGTGTCTGTGCTGAGGGGAGCTTGTGGGGTCTGGTCCATGCCCTGGGGTCACATTTCCCCCAGGAATCGCCTCCCAATTTGCAGGAGGATGATGCTCCCAGACGCGGCCAACTGCAGCGACGGTGAGAGGGGGCTCCGAAGCCCCGGGCTGGGGAGGGGACACAGTTGCCCCTGCCTTGGGACAGCACTCTGGGGGTGCCCCGGGTGCTCAGGACCCTCCTGCCCCCCAGGCAGAGCTTCGTCGTGGTCAAGGGGGCTGCGGTGCTGCTGCCTGCGGAGGAGCCCCCCCCGGCCGAGCCCCCCCCGACTGAGCCCCCCAGCCAGGCCCCAGGACAGCAGGAGCAGCACCTGCACCTCATGATGCAGCTGCTGCGCCCCCAGGACGCCATCCGGCTGGTGAGGCATGGATCCCCCCCTCCAGGAACATGGGGATGGGATGGGGACAGGAACGGGGATGGGATATGGATGGGGACAAGGTGGGGAGAGAAAATTGACAGGATGGGACAGAATGGGCTGGGCTGCAGATGGGGATGGGATGAAGATGGGGACAGGATGGGGAGAGCACAGGACAGGAGAGGATTGGGATGGGATTGGGAAGGAATGGGAGTGGGATATGGACAGCATGGGGGCATGGTAGGGTGGGATGGGAATAGAATGGGAATGGGGATGTTGTAAGATGAGGACAAGATGGAGATAAGACGGGATGGGGACAGGGATGGATTAGGATGTGATGAGGAGGGGAAATGGCCCTGCCTGATACTTCTCCTCGGTCACTGGGAGCACTGGGAGCACTGGGAAGGGACAGATCCCCCCTCCAATGCCCCCTTTCCTGCAGGCGGTGCGGCTGGAGTCGGTGCGGCCGCGGCGGGTGCGGTACCTGCTGGTCGTGCGCCCGGAGGAGGAGGGAGCCGAGGCGGAGACGGCGCTGCTGGGAGTGGATTTCGCCCACGAGGGGTGAGCGGGGCACGGGGGGGGCCCGGGGGGGCATCGGCACCCCCTGACCTCTGCCCGCCCCAGGGCCGCCCACTGCACCCTGGGCATGGTGCTGCCCCTCTGGAGCGACACCCAGGTGTTCCTCGACGGCGATGGGTAAGGGTAGGCTGGAATTTTGGGACAGGGAGGGGCTTAGAGGGGTTGGGGTGCACGCCCTGACCCATGCGCATCCCCACGGTGCCCAGGGGGTTCAGCGTGACATCGGGGGGACAGACCCGCATCTTCAAGCCCATCTCTGTGCAGACCATGTGGTGAGAGAGGCCCGCGTGTGACTGGGGGCACGGGGGGTGTGGGGACCACCCTGGGCACGGGGGGTGTGGGTGGCATGGTGAGCACAAGGGGGGTGGGCACCACCTCGGGGACTGGAGATTTGGGCACTGCCATGGGCACGGGGGATGCTGTCACCATCCTGGGCACGGGGACGTGGGCACCACACTGGACACAGGGATGTGGGCAGCGGGGGTTTGGGGATCACCACGAGCACCACCACGGGCACCACCATGGGCACCTGGGCACAGTCATGGGGATAGAGCTGGGGAGGGTCTGGGTGGCACCCACACGCTGGGGACAGCCAGTGAGGGGACACAGCTGTCGGGGTGGCGCTGGCAGTGCAGGGGTGGCAGGTGCTGTGCGGCAGGGCCGTGCTGCAGGAGCTGCACCGCGCCTGTGAGGACGCTGCCCGCGGCGGGCACATCCCCGGCGGCCCCGCGCTGGCCTGGGCCCGCAGCTACGCGGCACAGCTGGGCTCGGAGCAGAGCTGCCTCAACGAGTGGCTGGCCATGGCCGACCTCGAGTCCGTGCGCCCGGCCTCGCCCACGCCCCTCCGGTAAGCTCCCCGCCACGCCCCTGCCGCGCCCCGCAGCCTGCCGGCCACTCTGGCAGGGCGTGGTCTGGGTGGGGCAGGTGGCACCAGTGACAAGGCCGTGCTGGTGCCAGGCCGGCGATGCCAGAGCTGTCGGAGCAGGCGGTGCGGGCGCTGCTGCGGGACGTGATGGCCAGCGCCGACCTGGAGAACGTCACCTCCAAGGAGGTGGGTGGCACCGGGCAGGGGGTCCTGGGGACAGGTGGGGCCGGGCAGAGCCATCCCTCACCCGGGGCGCTGCCCAGGTGCGGGAGGAGTTGGAGCGGCGCACGGGGCACAGCCTGGCCGAGCACAAGGATTTCATCGACAACGAGATGCTGCTGGTGCTGGCGCAGATGGATCGGCCTTCCCGCATCTTCCCGCACCTCTTCCTGGTGGGCAGCGGGGCGGGCGGGGCAGGCAGGGCGGGTGGCAGCGTCCCCACCCCTCACCGCTGTCACCACACAGGGCTCCGAGTGGAACGCGGCCAACCTGGAGGAGCTGCAGCAGAATAGGTGAGCAGGGGGTGGCACTGTCATGGGGTCATCATGGGATGCCACTGGGGTGTCACCCGTGTCACCGCAGGGTCACCCACATCCTGAACGTGGCGCGGGAGATCGACAACTTCTTCCCGGCACTGTTCACGTACATGAACGTGCGGGTGTACGACCAGGAGGCGGCCGAGCTCCTGCCCCACTGGAACGACACCTTCCTCTTCCTCTCCCGCGTCCGGTTGGTGGGCACGGGGGGTGACACCAGGGGGGACATCGTGGGCACAGAGGGGCAGGGGCTGGAGGTGGGGCCAGGGGAGAGGGGGGCAGGGGGAGGGGGCCTTGATGAATGAGGTGCTGGGGTACACTGGGAGCTTGGGGACTCTGGGGCAGGGGATCCTTGGGGACACCAGAGTTCCCAGGGACACCGGGGTGGCTGGGGGATGCTGGGAGCCCTGGGGATCCTGGTACAGCAGGGGGGCACTGGGAGCCCTGTGAACACGGTGTGCCCGAGTGTCCCCCGTGCCATGGTGCCAGCAGTGGGTGCCACAGGGCGGCGGGAGGCCGGGCACTGGTGCACTGCCGGATGGGGCTGAGCCGCTCGGCCGCCACGGTGCTGGCCTACGCCATGAAGGAATTCGGGTGGTCCCTGGAGCGGGCGCTGCGGCATGTCCGGCACCGCCGGCCCGGCGTCCTGCCCAACCCCGGCTTCATGCGCCAGCTCGACTTCTACCAGGGCATCCTGAGCGCCAGGTGCGTGGGGACAGGGTGGGGACAGCGGGGTGGGGCCAAGGGAGTGAGGGCAGGTGGGCACGAGCAGGTGAATGGGGACAGGTGGGAGGGACCAAGGGGGTGGGGCCTGGGCTAACCACACCCCTGTGTGATAAGAGGGTGGGGCTGTTGTGACCACACCCCTTTGTGTGGAGTGGGTGGGGCCCTATTCGGGGAGCGGTGAATTTTGTGGAGGAGGAGCCTATGGGAACCCCACCCTGGCGAGTGGGTGTGGCTCCACGCGGGGGGCGTGGCCAGGTGCTGATTGACAGGTCTGTGACAGCCGGCACAGCAGCCTGTGGGAGCCCCGGGCGGCCGAGAGGACGCCGCACCCCGAGGAGGACACCGCGAGGGACACGAGCATCCTGTCCCCGCTGTCCTCCCCGCTGGCGTCCCCGCAGCCCTCTGAGGAGGAGGCAGCCGGCGGGGGACTGCTGGGGGCCTCTCGGCGGCCCCGCATCTCCCTGTGCGCCGTCATGCGGACCATCAGCCTGCTGGAGACCCCCGAGGCCCCCGAGCTGCTCGGGGAGCCCCTGGCCGGGGAGGTGAGCGGCGGCCGGGGTGGGCTGAGGGTTGCGGCCGCAGGGTGACAGCGGCATGGGATGACCCTGCTGTCCCCCCTCAGGTGTTCAAGGCCGCGGAGGAAGTGGGGGATCCCTCACCGAGGCCACGACCCTCGTCCCGCCCGCGCGGGGTGGTGCGCCAGGCCAGCCTGGATGGCGGCCCCGCCCCCTTCGGTGACCACACCCACAGTGACGACCACGCCCAGTGCCACACCCATGCGCCTGACAACGCCCACACTGATGAACCCACTCCTTGATTTGGGGGGGGTGGGACAGGGCCCCCGCGCTGCGACGGCAACGAGGGGGTGAGGCCTGTCCCGGGGCCGGGGTCATCGAGCCGGAGCGCCCCGCCCACGCCACGCCCGCGCTCTGGGGGTGGGAGGCGCCTCTGCCTCAGCCCCGCACGCACAGAACACGGACACCGCTCCTGCACCGGCAATAAAGTGTGGAAATGGCAGCCCCCTGATGGTTCTGTGGCCCTGAGCACGTGGAGGGTGGGGCGCCGTCAGCAGGGGCCAGAGTGAAGGCTCTGGGGGCTGCGGGAGGCGGGCGCGCACAAGGACCCAGCCGCGCCATGTTGTGCGTCACGGAGGGAACTACAACTCCCGGCGGCCTTTGCGCGAGAAGCACAACTTCCGGGTTGCCGTGGCAACCGTTGCGGCCTAGGCCCGAACTGGAGCCTGGGCTGGAATTAACTCTGAAATTGGTGCTGGAAGCGGGACCGCGGCAGTCCCGGGGCCCGGCAACGAAGGAGTGAAGTGGGCAGAAAGCCTGCAGCCCGCTGTGGCCGTGGCAGAGGGGCAGGCTGGGCACACCCTGCCACTCACTGTCATGGTGTCACCCCCTTCCCACCATGGTGTCCCTTCATGTTATGTCACTCCTGACCCACAGTACTCCTTCCACCATCCCAGGTTGCTTCAAGCCCCGTCCAACTTGGCCTTGGGCACTTCCACAGCTCTCTGGGCAACCTGTGCCAGGGTCTCAGACTCTCACAGCGAGGAATTTCTTCCCAAAATCTCACCTAAACCCTTCTCCCAGGGAAGGTGATTCCTGGCTGGTACTGCCCCTGAGGCTGCTTCTGTCCATCTCCTTGGGTTGTTCCTGTGGCTGGAGCTATCCCAGACACTTCCCCCCTTCCTGGGACACCCACCAGGTTGGGACTTACCCTCTGCTAAGGAAGGAGCATGGGAATCTCCCTCCTTCTTCCCACCAGGGGGGCACAACCCTGGGCTGGCTGGCTGTGGAGTGGTTATTTTTTGGGGGTCCACCTAAACACCTCAGTCCCGTGCCCAGCAGAGGAATTGTGTCCCTGTAAAAGATATCCAAGGGACTGCAGCTCCAACAGAGGAGTAAGATCTGGCTGAGTAATGCAATCCAGAGGGTCGGGAGCCTGCAGTGTGAGTGGGATGGGAGCTGTGGGTGGCCCCCCACCCATCCCACGCCATCCCAGGTTACTGCCAGCTCCGACGCTCCATTGTAGCCTTGGGATAGAAACTATTAATTTTATTGATAAAGCAACAGAAAAAGCTGGTGAATTAAGTCATTGAAAACCCGAATAATTAACAGACATATCCTGTTATTTACGATTCTGCACACAGCAAAGCTGCTAATTAGGGCTAATAAACATCTGAATCCCACAGGACGCTGTCACACTTCCCACCCCACTGCAGAACATCACCACAACCCACAGCCACCTGCCTCACCCCCCTGTGCTCACTTTCAACTGATTTTATACCTCATTCTTCATTTTTTCCCCCCATTTCTGGAGAAAAAAATCCCACCTCCCTTTCTCCACCCAAGAGTTGATTTTTCCCCCTGTGTCGCAGTTGGGTGGCATTAAAACTGTGTGACTGGACACCCCGCCTGGCTTTTTTTTGGGGGGGGATGCAACTCCCTGCCCTCCCCCTGCACCCCAAGGGCTTCACCCCGCCCCGTGCCCCCCCAGACAGCACACAGCACCCCTTCCTTCGCTCACACCAGCTTTAATCCGCCCGGTGTCCCTGGAATAGTGTCTGGGAGCGTCGGGAATGGTCCCCCCCATTCCCTCGGCGCGGCGCCTCAGAGCTCGTACTCGTGCCAGAGGCTGCGGGGGCACAACGGGGGTCAGCGGGAAGGGTGGGGGGCACCGGGAGAGGATGCCCTGTGCCCCCCACGCACCCATCCCACCCCACACCCACCTGTAGGTGACATCGGGGTTGTCCCGGTGCTCCAGGAGGGCATCACGGATGGGGCCGGGGGGGCTCAGCCCCAGCTCTTGTGCCCGCTCCCAGCGCTGCAGGCGGGTGATCCCTGCGGGATACCGGGGGTCAGCGGGGCCGGGGGGAGCCCGGGGCCACCGGGACAAGCGGGACAACCGGGGGTGCTCACCGGTGCAGGGTCCGTATTCCCAGGAGAGGTCGAAGCGCCGCAGCATCTCCAGGAGCGCCGGGTCCACGGGGGGCTGCGAGGGGGCGCTGGGACAGTCCCGCACCTGCACCTTCACCTTCACCTGCACTTTGTCCTTGTCCTTCTTGTCCTTGAGCCTGCCCGGGGGCCGCCCGGGGCCCCGCCGCCGCCGCCGCGGGAAGGAGTCGGTGATGCGCCGGGGCTGCTCCATGGCCCTGCGCGACATGGAGCTGGCACGGCCCCGCCGCTACCGGGAACAGGGCGGGACCCGCCGCTACCGGGAACCAGCGGGAGGGAGGGACCCGCCCCTGCCCGTGGCCGGGCGGAAGCGGCGGGGCCGGACTGGGGAACTGGCTATGGGCACTCTCGGCCACTGCCACCCTGGCGGTGGTCCCGGTCCCCCGCCCCTCTCGACACCCCCGGCTGTCCCCGGGTGCTGTCACCCCCCCAGTTGTCCTCGCCACCCCCCGCACTGTCACCCCGAGGGCACTGTCACCTCCATCTCAGTGTTCCCTATTGCCCCTGGCACTGTCACCCTCCCAATTGCGCCCACTACCCTCTGGCATTGTCACGCCTGTGGTTCTTCTCCCTGTCCCCATCAACATTGTCACCCTCATCCCAGCACTGCCCATCACCCTGGATCCTGTCACCCCCCTGTCTGTCCCCATCAGCCTCCAAACCATGACTCACGCTGTGACACTGTCACCCTCTGCCCCATCCCACTCTGTCCTGTGTGTCACTGTCTGTCCCTCCAGTGCCTGTGCCACCCCCAGCTGTAGTGACTCCGTCCCGGGTAAGGGGGTGACACTGCAGGTGCCACCACTGCAGATTTGCCTGAGGCTTTCAGCCCTCCCTTGGGAAACTGAGAATAACTGAGATGCGTGCCCTGGGACGGGGTGACTCCCAGGGGACCCCGCTGTTTTCCTCAGTGGTGACACGTGAGCCACCAAGCCGTGTCACCGCTGCAACAGTCAATGCTGGGGGGACACAAAACCCCACAGAAATCATCAGAGACTCCACACCGCTCTTTAATTTGAGGTTGGCTTTTCTCCGGCGTGGAGAGGGGACAGCGGGGCCTCAGGGCCCGTCCCTGTCCAGGCTGGGATTGTGCAGGATGTAGCGGCAGACCCCAGGCAGGCGCTGGTGGCCCAGCATCTCCTGCAGCTGCTGCATGGGCCGGTTGCCCAGCGCCGTGTGCCCGAACGTGGGGAACCCGCGGGCCTGCGCCCGCTGCGCCGCCACCGTCAGTGCCACCTGCATGTGGCCGCGCCGCCGCTGCTCGGGCAGGGTGTAGCTGTGGGTGCCCGTCCCGAAATGATCCGTCAGCACCCAGGCGACGGGCTCCCCGCTGCCATCCTGCAGGCACACTTGCGGGAAGCGCCCCAAAATCTCGGCCAGGTAGCGCCGGCTGCGGGCGTTTCCCCCGTAGGGCCACGTGTTGTTGAGCAGGTCCACGTGCGAGGGCTGCAGGGAGCCCACCCGCACCCCGGGGGCCGGCCTGGGGGAGGCGGGGGTCAGTGGGGGGCTCAGGGGTGTCCCCATGTGGGGACGGGGGTGGGGGGCTCTCACCGGGGCTCCGGCATGGTGCTGGGGTCAGGGTGCCAGTAGGAGTAGTACTCGACGATGTCCAGCTCCACGCCCTTCCTCCCCGCCAGGTCCTGGGACACTGTGGTCACCCCATCCTGTAGCCCTGGGGATGGGGATGTCAGGGGGTCCTGCTCCCCCTACACCCCACCATCCCTGTCCCCAGCCCCTCTATGTGACCCCAGTGTCCTCCTCAGTGTCCCCAGGGGCTACCTGCAACCCCAGTCTCTACTCCCTGCACACAAATCCCTGCTTCCGGTGTGCCCAGTACCCAAATCCTGCTCCCAGCTCCCCCAAGTACAACCACACTACTCCCCAGTGCCCCCAGCACCTCCAAGTCCAACCCCAGTGCCCCCCAAGACCCTGCTCCCAGGGTCCCCAGCAGTGCAATTCCCCAGTGCACCCCAGCACCCCCAAATCCAACAGCGGTGCTCCCCGGCATCCCTAAATCCCACCCCAACACTTCCCACTGACATCACCTGTCAAACCCCACCCCAGCACACCAAGCCGTGCCTCCAGTGCTCCCCAGCACCCAAACACCCGTCCCCAGTGTCCCCCAGCACCTCCAATACCCTCCACCAGTGCCTCCCAGTTCCTCCCTGCCTCCAACAGCTCTCCCCAGTGTCCCACGCTCCCAGTGCTGCCCGGCACCCCTCACAGCATGCCCAGTGCCCCCCAGGACCCCGGTGTCCCCAGGCCACCGATGAGGGTGAAGGCGACATCCCAGCGCAGGCACCCGGGGGTCTCCAGCAGCGCCCGGTACGCCCCCAGGTCCCGGTAAAACGCTGCCTGTGTGTTCCAGTAGCCATCGTTCACCGGCACCTGGGGGCACCCACGGGTGCTCTGAGCACACCTGCCACGTGCCAGGGCACCGTGTCACCGCCCCCCTCTACTGTGCCCCGTGTCCCTGCTGGCTACCTCTCCGCTGGGCCGGGCCAGCACAGCACCGAATTCAGGCCATTTGTCCACCAGCACCTCGAACTGGCCAGGGTTGCCCCGGTTGATGTTCAGTACTGCCCCAAAGACCTGGGGGAGAGGGGGGGGTCAGCAGTGGGGGACAAGGAGGGGACAGATGGGGGTCAGGGATGGGGGCTAGATATGGGGGACATGGGGGCAGATGTGGGGTCAGAGCTAGGGGGAGGGGGGCAGGTGTGGGGGACAGGGTGACAAAAGGGTCCCTGGTGACACAGAGGGCCCCATCACCGGCAGGGAAAGGGGCAGGCTCTTCCTCAGGATCCCCTCCAGGCGCTGCAGCTGGGCTGGGTGTGTCAGGATCTGCATGGTCCTGCTGAGAGATCCTCGATAACAGGGGGACAGGACCACCAGGCATGGCCCCTGTCCCCGTCCCTATCCCTTTCCCCATGGTCCCCAGCTCCTCCAGCACTCACCCTGCAACAATCCTGAGTCTTTGGGTCCCAGAGGGCCTTGGAGTGGCAGTCTGGAGACTGTGTGGCGCTTGGTGACAATGGTTAACACCAGCTGTCATGGGCCAGCGAGTGCCCCCTGCCTTGGGGAGCAGCGGGCAGGGTCCATCCTGCTGGGCACTGGGCACTGCGCCAGCCCTGTGGCTGCCTGGGGACGGGTGCTCGGCTGGGACACTCTGGGACACTGCCCCAGTGCCACCAGCGCCCCACGGATCCTCGGTGTCACTGCCTGCCCCACGGTCACAGAGCCATGCGGATCCTGAGGTGCCCAGCCCAGCTGCAGCTCCTGGAGGAGACCCTGCGGAAGAGCCTGCCCACCACCCTGCCGGTGACAGGGACCCCTCTGACCCCTCTGTCCCCTCCGCCCTGTCCTGCTGGTGACGGAGTCCCCGGGGACCCCTTTGTCCCCTCACCCTTGCCCTGTCGGTGTTGCTGATCCCTCTGTCCCCTCTCTGCTGCTGGGGAGGGGACCCCGGGGACTCTGGGCACCCCTCTGTCCCCTCTCCCCTGCCCTGCTGGTGACAAGGATCCTGTCCTGCAGGTCCTGGGGACTGTGATGACGGTGGCCAGGGGGAACCCAGCCTCCCACGAGGTGCTGGTGGACTCCTGGCCCCATTTCGGCGTTGTCCTGACCCGCCTGCGCCCAGAGGTGCTGCCCCGGGTGTCCCTGTCCTGGCAGCAGCACCCCACACACCAGGGGGCTGGGAATCAAGGTGCCACTCTCAGCCCCATGTCCCTTCCAGGAGCACAGGGACCCCAGGGACTACTACACCAACCAGCTGGCTGTGTTCTACCGGGACAAGGGAGCCCTGCAGGCACTGCTGGGGGGCACGGAGGCAGTGACCCGGGCACGGGCCTTCCAGATTATGGGTAAGGATGGCACTGGAGGGGACACAGGGCTCCCCTACCCACTGTCTGGGTCCCCTGTCCGGCTGACAGAGGGTTTCCAGGGATGCAGGATGGGCTGGACGAGGCTGTACAGGAGGTGGCCAGTGCCAGGGGGCTGAAGGTGGAGACGATCCAGTACCGGGCGTTGATTAGCCCCGAGCCCCCCCAGCCCCGCAGACAGTGAGTGAGGGGCACTGGGGGACATGGGGCACTGGGGAACATGGGCACTGAGGGGCCAGTCACGTCCCTGGGTGGCACACAGAGACCTGTCACATTGCTGGGTAGCACAGGGGGGTCATAGTCACATCCCTTGGTGGCACAGGGGTCTCCGAGCATATCCCTGAGTGGCACAGGGTGGCATGAGTGGGATCACTGAGCACACCCCTGGGTGGCACAGGGGTTTCTGAGCACTTCCCTGAGTGGGACAGGGATCACAGGGTGATGTGAGTGGGTTCACTGGGCACACCCCTGGGTGGCACAGGGGTGTACCCAATCCCATCCCTAGGGGAAACAAGAGCCCCAGATTCCATCTCTGGCTGGCACCAGGGTTCCCAATCCCATCCCATCTGCCATCCCGGCTGGGAACAGGGTTCAGCATGCCCCCCTCCTCCATGCCCCGTTGCAGGATGCCCCCGGGCCTGCGCCTGGCGCCCGTGTCCCCATCCCACGTCCCGCTGCTCAACGCCACGTGGGCCCTGGGGGGCAATGCCCGCAGCCGGGCGTTCCTGCTGGGGCTGGTGCGGACGCTGCCCTCCGCCTGCCTGCTGGGCCCGCGCGGCCGCCCGGTGTGCTGGAGCCTGCTGGACGGGCAGGGCTGCCTGCGCCACGGCTACACGGTGCCCGCCTGGCGCGGCCACGGCCTCACCGGGGTCGTGGTGGCCGCCATAGGCCGGGAGCTGCACGCCCGCGGCTTCCCCGTCTACGGCGCCGTGCGGCCCCACAACACGGCCTCGCTGCGCGCCCTGCAAGCCATCGGCTTCCTGCCCCAGCCCGGGACCTTCTACATGATCCTGGGCACCCCAAAGTAGCGCCCGGGGAGGGCGTGCCAAGATGGAGGGTGCCTGTCCTCGGGGTGGGGTTACCTGGGCCCGGGGGGGTCTGGATCCCCACCCTGTGAGAGAGGGGAACACCTCGATTCCCACACTGAGCTCAGTTTGGAGTCGTTCCCTCTGCTCCCTACTGATGGCACAGGGGGAAACATTCCAAATTCCACACGGAGCTCCGGGTTTGGAGCCGTTCCCTCCGGTCCCCACCGGGGTGTGGCGCCGGGCGGGGCAGGGCGCTGGAGAAAGGCTTTTATTCGTTCATACAAGAATAGATCTTCTGCAATAAATACCCCAATAAATAAACATCTCCAATAAATAAACACTCATAGACGCACCGGGACAGCGGCCACGCCCCGGCCGCGCCCCATGGCCCCACCTCTGCATCCATGGGCAACCGTGGGGGAGGCGGGGCTTGGATAAAGGGGCGTGGCCTGCTGCGGGGAGGAGGCGGGGCTTGCTACACACGCGAGTGGGCGGGGCTTATTGCCATCCGGGGCGGAGCCTACTGCTCCGGGGCGGGGCTTGCTGCTGGCTGGGGCGGGGCTTATTCCTACACTCAGAGGGCGTTGGTCCTTTTTGGGATGGGCAGGGTTTGCACCCACTCCGGAGATTTTAGGAAGGGGGACAGGCACCCTGGAGGTTGGGGACACCCTGGCGGGGCACTTGGAAGTCAGGACACCTGTCCCTTAAGACACAACGTGGTGGCAGAGGGGCTGCAGGGTGACTGTGGTAGCACTTTGGGGTCAGGAACTCCACCCCTTAAGGCACAGCCGGGTGATGATGAGGATGTGGAGTGGCTTTGGCAGCACTCTGGGGTCAGGAGACACAGTTTTGAAGGGACACTGGTGGCGGAGAGGGGACGTGGAGCGGCTTTGGTGGCACTTGGGGTCAGGAGACCCATCCCTTACAGCAGAGTGTGGTGACAGAGGGGATGTGGCATGGCTGTGGTGGGTGGCACATGGGGTCAGGAGCCCCTCACTTAAGGCACGGTGATGGGAGTGGGATTGTGAGGTGGCTGTGGTGGCACTTGGGGGTTAGGAACCCTATTTCTCAAAGCACACTGGTGATGGAGAGGGGACGCGGGGTGGCTGTGGTGGCACTTGGGGTCAGGAGCCCCATCTTTCAAGGCACTGCCAGGTGATGATGAGGTTGTGGGGTGGTTTGGGGGTCAGGAGCCCCATTTCTCAAGGCACACTGGTGGTGGAAGAGGGGACCTGCATGGCTGCGGCGGCACTGTGGGCTCAGAACCCCCTCGCCTCCAGCCGCAGGGTGACCACAGCAGGCGGCACCTTCTTCTTGAGGCGGTTGAAGTCCTTGGCCGAGCGCCAGAGCCAGGTCTGCAGCTCCTTCAGCAGCCAGAAATCATCCATCTTCTTCAGGAAGTCATTGGGGGCCGCGGGCACGCCGGGGGGCGTGGGGGGCGCGGCGGGGCCGGCGGGCAGCGGGTACCCCAGCGAGGACATGACGCCGCCGATGCTGAGCACCAGCCCCTGGAGGCTGGCGCAGAAGTGGGCGAGGCGGTGGCGCAGCTCGGCCGTGCCCACCTGCCCGTCCAGCACGCGCAGGTAGCAGAGCAGGCGGCTGTAGGCCCGGTAGTTGGCGGCCAGGCGGGCGTTGTCCGTCAGGCCCCGCCACAGGTCCAGGTCCACCGTGGCGCTGGGCACCCGCTCGGCCCGCGCCAGCCGCGGAGGGTTGAAGTCGGGCTCATTGAAGGGGGGACCCAGGTAGTTCAGCTGGAAGGGAAGGGGGGTGCCAGCGGGGTCAGGTCTTCACGTCCACCCTGTCCCCACACATCCCCCCCATCCCAGCTCTCCCTTCGCTTACCGCGTCCCCCTTCCCACCGTGCCCCACTGTCCCCAGGCCGGACATGCCCAGCACACCCCAGGCAGTGCCACCGTCACCACTTGGCACCCAACGTGCCGGCACCGCCGAGGGCACGTCAGGGCAGGGACGGGGAACCTCCGGGTGAGTCGGCGACGCCGGCGGGGAGGGAGAGGCGGATGCCCGCGCCCATGACGGAATCACGGGCCGAGGGGAGGGTGCCCGGGAGCCGCCCTGCGCCCCGGGGGCGATGAGGCATTTCCGTGACCTCCGGCGTGGGAGCAGCTGGGCACGGGGTAGATATCCCGGGGGGTAGATGAGGACTCACGTAGGTGCCGGCGAGGGTGCGGAGCTGGTGCTCCAGGTAGCGGGTCAGGTCGTAGGTCTGCTGGATGGACTGGCCGGCGCCCAGCTCCTCGGAGCAGTTCAGCGCCGGCAGCGCCGGCAGGTTGCAAAGCGCGGCGCACAGGAAGGTGAAGATCCCCCAAGAGTCACCTGCGGGGGACACACGGCACCTCAGGGGGGGGTGACAGGGACACTCCGACTCTGTGCGTGCGGCGCTGAGCCTGCGGAGTATCCCTGTGTCACCCGTCTGAGCGCGGGGAAACTGAGGCACGGAGGTGAGGAGGGTGGGGGCCCTCTCACCTCAGCACCCCCCTTGGAGCAGCAGGGACCCCCCACCTCAGCGCGGTGACCCCCCGGCTCCCCTCGGAGCGCTCTCGCCCGCGGCTGCACCAACAATCCTTTATATGGTCTGGAGCAGCGCGCCCGCGGCATTCCCGCCGGGACACACGCCTGGGATATATTTGGGCACCGCCAACGCCGCAGCGGGCCGGGCACCCAGCGGGGACCCCCGTCGGGGGGCCACCGGGAAAGCGGTGGGGGGTGGGACGCGGCTCCGAGGAGCGGCCGGGGCGCGGGGTGACCTTTGCGGAGGCACCGGAAAGCGCCGGCGGGGTCCCCGTCATCGGCCTGACGTCAGGGCGGCCCGGGACCGCGGCCCGCCGGCCGGCGGCTGTGCAAAGGTCACGGCCCGCGGCCAGGACACGCCGGCCAGCTGGCACCCCCGGCTCGCCACAGCCGGCCTTCCCGGCAGCGCCTCCCGGGAAAGACCGGCCGCTGGCACGGCTCGGCACCGCGGGGCTCCTGCTGCGGGCAGCCCCCCGTGCCCCCGCGCGTCACCGCTCCCCGTCACCGGCCGCCGGTGACGCACGAAGGTCCTCGGGGACACCCCGGCTCCAGCCACAACAGCCCCACCGCCGTGGGTGTCCTGCAAATTGCAAGGCTCGCTGTGGGGGATGCGAGTGCCCTGTGGGTGTGCAGGACACTTGTGACACCTGGGATACGCCCCGGGGGTGTGCAGGACACTGGTGACACCTGGGAAACGTCCAGGACACACCTGGGATACGCTTTGTGTGTGTGCATCACACAGGCACCGTGCACGTGTGGCACCGTGCACGAGTGTGATGCACCACACCCATGAGACACCACACCGGTGTGTCACCTACCACACGGGCGTGTGACACGTGTGGCACGCACAGGACACGCCAGGCAAGCGTGCTACGTCCTGCGCACACACCCCACGAAGGGGGGGACACGCTGATACGTGCCATCCACGCGTGACACGCCATGCACACACCACACCGTGCTGTGACCCCCCGTGTGACTCCACATGCCCCCGTGCCCCCCGTGCCGGTGCGTGGCAGCCACGGCTGGCCCCAGCTCGCCCGGTGCCCCGCGGTGGGCACGTGCCGCCGCTTGCCCGCGTTCCGGTTCGTCCCAGCGCATGGAGCGGGTGGCCGGCCCTGCGTGCGTGCGAGCGTGGGCCGGGGGGGGCTGGCGGGGGGGCTGCGGTGACTCACACCACACACACCCCCCCTTCCCGGTGTTTGCTTTGGCCGGACCCTCGCCCGCCGCCGGCTCCGGTTTCCAGGCGGGATTTACACCCGCCCCGGCCTGGCCAGGGCCAAACCAAACACAGCCAGGGAGCGGGATGGGGGGGGGGGATGGCAGGGATGTGGGATTGGGATGAAGCCATGGTGTCTCCCGGGCAGGTGGCCGGGGCATGAGGGTGAGGATGAGGATGATGGAGGTGAGTGTCTGAGGGATGGGAATGGTGGGATGCACAGAATGGATGGCACTAGGTAGTGGTGACCATGACGCAGTGACGACAGTGACCCTGGCACAGCACTGACAGTAACCATGACACACATGACACAGCAGTGACAGTGACACTGGCACAGTAATGATGGTGGCCATGACACAGCAGTGACAGTGACTGTGGCACAGCAGTGATGATGACAGTGGCACAGCAGTGACGGTGACCATGGCACAGCAGTGACGGTGACCACAGCAGAGGGGTGATAATGGCCCAGCCACAGCAGGTGCCCCCGCTGTCCCTTGCCCACCCCTGTCCCAGTGGCTGGCGCCGGGCACCCACTGGCACAGAGAGTAGAGGAGGGAGGATCCAGCCGGCACAGCTGGATCCCAGTGACGTCGGAGAGGAAGAGCCCGAGGGTTTTAAAACCGGCCCTGGAGAACGGCCAGGATGCTCCCAGCCCACGTAAGCAGCTCATGGCGTGCCTGGCCAGGGTCACCCGCTGGGCTCTGGGGACGCCCGAGGAGCCGGGGTGATGGGGGGCCATGGGAGCGGGCACTCTGGCTCTGCCAGCAGCACCCTGGGACACCCACACCAGACACACCGGTGGTGCCCCTCGCACACGTGGCAGCGGGGACGTGGCTCACCCGCTTTTGAGGTGACACCCAGGACCCCTGGCCTGCCACCTGACCGGCGGCACAGGCAGCAGTGCTGGCCAGACCTCCCGGCCAGTGGCCGAGGCGGGAATTCGGCCACGGAGCTGGTGAGCTGTTCCCTGGGCATGCTGTGGGCAGAGCCACCGAGGGCCGAGCGACCGCAGCCCTCCCAGAGCCGCTTTCCCGAAACTCTGGTGGCGGGGGTGGCAGCCAGGAAGGGGAGACCCCCTGGCCCCGGAGCCCCTGGCAGCGGACGGAGCTGAGCCGGCCCCCTACGCCGCGGCGGGAGCTGCCCTATCTGATGGGCCGGCGTCCAGCAGCGAGCAGAGCCCCATCCCACCCCGCAGCCCCATTCCTGGGGCCAGCACGGGAGGTCTCGCTGTGGCCAGGCATGATTGTGGCACTGAGGACAAAGCAGCCCTGTCCCCGCTGCCTCAGCCACTGTCCCGGCCACCAACTGGCAACACTTAACCCTCCATGGGGCGTTTCCCAGTCCAAAGTGGCCGGCAGCTCCAAGGGGCTTGGAGTGGGTAACACTCAAGGGCTCATGGACAGATGCCTCTGTGTCCCCACACTGCTGGCATTTAACCCCACTGTGTCTGGGGAGGTGACACCATGGCAATAGCAGCAGCCCTGTGGAGCCAGCACGGTGGGGGCACGAGGATGCTCACGTTCCACACCCGGCTATCATGGACACAGCATTCCCTGAGCTCCAACAGGAAGAACATGTGTGCCCTTGCTCCCCGACAGCGCCCACAGCCACCACAGTGGGGTCCCCATCCCATCCATCCCATTCTACTGCATCCCATCCACCCCATCCTATCCCATCTCATCCCATCCACCCCACGGCGAAGCCACCGTGCCAGGAGAGGGTGGTGGTGTGGGGGGCGCGTGGCCCTGCGTCCCCCCAGTCCCGGCCGTGCCTGCGCTCGCGGCGCTGAGTGTTTACATCCTGTCTCCTCCGTGTGTTTATAAATGCGGCCGCGCACGGGAGACTCCAGTGAGGCCGTAATTAGCTGGGCCTGGATTTCCCATCCGGCTCCGGCTCCAGCTCTAGCCAGCGGCACAATGGAAACACCCCCGCCGGCGAGGGGGGGCGCAGGCCCCTAATCCCAACCAGACCCCGCTGCCCCGCACGCACGGCCCGCACCCAGGAGCCACGAGAGGCACCTCGATCCCTTCCCGCCGCTCCTGGCGCAGGTCACAGAGCCACGCAGCCCAACAGCTCCCCCAGCACCATTCCAGGGGTTCACCGGCACAGAGCCAGGCTGGCCACTCTCCAGCAGGGCAGGGGACCCCCGGGGCCAGCCCGTGTGGCACCACAGAGCCGTGGGTGACACACCCTGGCACCTCCAGCCCCGCTGCCACCGCTGGCATCGCCCGCCACGGGGACACTGCCTGGCTGCGTCAGTGTGGGACCGGCAGCTCTGGCGGGCACAGCCGTGCCCTGATGTCCCCACAGCACCCTGGTGAAGCCCGGGACGCCTCTGTCACCCACAGGCCACGTGCCACACACTGCTGGGCCAGCTGCTTCCCAGATATCCCGGATACCCCATCCAGGAGTGCATCCCCGTGAGCCTGCCGGGACGCTGGGACAGTGGCACAGGGACATAAGCGCTGCCTCCTCGGGGAGGGGGGCGGGGGGCATGATTTATGGGGCTCGGTGCCACTTAGCAGGGCATAAATCTCCCCCCAGCGCGGCCCTGTAAGCAGAGCCCTCCGCATTTCCCCGCGGAGCCTGCGCCTAATGCAGCCCAGATGTGCGGCCGCCACCGTGCCCTCGCGCCGCCTGCTAAATAGGCACGGGGACACCGCGGATGCCGAGAGCCCCCGAGCCCCGCCAGGGACACCACCTGGGCAGCCCACGGGTGGGGATGTCCCAAAACGGGGAGCGGGGTTGTGGCAGCCGAGCTGCAGCCGTGCGGCCCCTCCTCGCCGTCCCCTTCCCCGCCCGTCCCCGCAGGCCTCGGCACCGGCTGTGCCACCGGTTCGGCCACGTCTGCCGGGATCGGCGGCAGCGGGAAGGGGGAGAGGAAGGGGCGAGGGAGGGCGATGGAGCCGCTGGGGATCCCGGCCTCGCTTTTCCGGTTCCCCGGCGCTCGCCCCGCTTTGCCCGTCCTGCGTCACCGCCGGCACCGCGGGAGCTGGACCCGAACCCGGCGCCGGCCTCGTGCTGCCCCGGCCCCGGCCCCGGTCCCGCCGCCCGGGACCCCGGGGAGCCTGGCGGAGCCCACAGTTTGACCTTTTAAGGGTGTTTTCCAGCATTTTCCCCGATCCCCGTGTGCCGCCAGGCCGGCCCGGCCCCCCAACAGCCCCGGGGGTGCCGGCGGCCGCTGGGGCCGGGGGAACAAACCCGTCCCCTCCCCAGCACCCCAAAATCCCGCTGCTGTGTCCCGCAGGAATCTCGCCTGATCTAGCGGCGGCGTTCGGTGTCAAGCGCCGAAATCCAGCCCCGGGCAGGATAACTAACTTTTCCTGCCCCCCATAAATCCCACCGACTTTCCTTTTCCTCCCCTCTGTCAGTCCCGGGGTTTAATTCTCCGTGCTCAGCGGCGGTTCCCTCCCTGGTAATCACAAACATGCATGGAAAAGAGGGAACGAGAGAAAGAGGGAAAAAAAAAAAAAAAAAAAGAACAACAACCCAACCTAGAGAGGGGAAAGTCTTAAATCAATCCCAAAGCCAGACAGACGTTTTAATCACATCAAATTAAAATCAGCAGTCGGTTTGGAAAGGGGGGAAAAACTCCCGGCAGATGCAGGCAGGGGAGTTGGGGCAGCCCCCCGCCCCGCGCCCAGCGCCGCTGGCTTACCTGAGAGCTCCCCGGTTACATTTAGCATAGTCGGGGTGCAGGGGGATTTTGGGGGGGCTCGGCTCTTGCTCGGCGCCCCGAGCCCGCCCGCTCGCCTCAGCCCTGGCTCGCTGCTTCGCTCGCGCTCGGGGTTGGGTGGTGGTTTTTTCTTTTTGGGTTGGTTTCTGGCTTTTTTTTTTTTTTTTTTTTTTTTTTTTTTTCCTTCCCTCGGTCTCTATTTGTTTTGGTTTGGGCTCGCTCGGGTGTTAGGTGGAAAAAAAAAAAAAAAAGAAAAGAAAAAAACCGGGGCGGGTTGGGTGGGTTTTTGGGGTGTGGAGGGTTCGCACCGTGCTCCGGCTGCCTCGCTCGCCGCCGTTCCCCCCTTCCACCTCCCTTGATTTGCTCTTTTGATTGGGGTCCAGGAATGCAGGAATAAAAAAAATAAAAAATAATAAAAAAAAAACAAAAAGAAGGAGAAAAAAAAACTGGAGCTCGCATCCACCCTCTCCAAGCTGCTGCCTCCCTTCTTTCCTCTTTTTTTTTTCCCAATTCAAGTGTTAAGCAGAACCAGGTTGCTTTCAAGAATGTATTTGATGCAATTGTACACAAGAGCGGGCTCCATTCATTCCCTCCCTCTCCCCCCCGCCCCGGCTTTATCCCCCATTTCCCCATCCCCATCCCCGGGGTCCCGGCACCGGGCAGAGGTGGGGAGGCTGGAGCTGAGCCCCGGTGCTGCGGAAGGCGGAGGGGAGGGAAGGGAAGAGGGGGCTCCCCCGGGGTGCCGCTGGCCGGGTAGGAAGGGGGGGACCCCCCGCTTTCTCCCTCGCTGCGCCCCCCGTGCGCTTCTGGCTCCCGCCCGGCTTTTGTTAAAGTGGCAGCGGCGGGGCCGGTGCGGGGCCGGTGCGGGGCCGGTGCCGCTCGGCGGGGGGGTCTCCTACCTGCTCTCAGCTCCATGCGGGACAGGCGCGGGGCCGGGGCGCTGGGTGCGTGCTCTGGGGTCCCCGGGCGGGCAGGCAGCGGTCCCGCACACCGGCCCGGGACTGCGGCTCCCATTTGCCGCTCCGAGCCCTCTCGCCTCTCCTCCTCCCCGCGCACAGAGCCGAGAGCCCGGTCCCGGGGGGGGCACGGGGGGGACGGGACGGAGGGGGGGGTCCGGGGAGGGGAGGACGGGGGGGGACGGTGCGAGGTGCGGCCGAGCGGCTCCTCTGGCGGGGCCGGGGCCGGGGGGGGGGGGGGAGCGTGGGGGGCGTGGGGTGCCAGCCTGCCCCCCCTTCCTTCCCCCCCCGGGGCAGCGGGGAGGAGCGGCGGAGGGATGGGGCCGGCCGGTGCGGGAGGGTGGCGGCGGGGCGGGGAGGGTGGGGGGTCCTCGGCTCTTCGCTGGCACGGCCAGCCCCCTCCCCTCCGGCCGAGAGAGGGGGTCCGGGGGCCGCGGACCCCCCCCGGCTTGGGGACCCGCAGCGCAGCGGGCGCTGCCCCGCCGGGACGGCGGCAGGTGAGCGGCGGAGCGGGGGGAGCGCGGCGGGGTCCCGGCGGCACGACCGGAGCCCCTCGGATCGGCGGCGGCGGCGGCTCAGCCCCTGGGGGACCCTCAGCCCCGAGGGAGGGCTTCGCTTCTCCCGGCGCCCCCCGTCCACGCGGGGACGGGGAGGGACCCCCCCCAGCCCCTCTCCTCCGGGTGCCAGCGCCGCTTCCTTCTCGATTTTCCTCCCCCAGCAGGACGAGCCCCGTCCCGGCGCCCGCGGGGCCCTTGGCAATGACCGCGGCGTTCCCCGCAGCCCACCCGGCGCGAGTGGGGTGGATTGGGGGGCGTGGGGAGACCCCCAGGGCCAAGCGGAGCCGCCGCCGGAGGGGAGGGGGGCGACCCGACAGCCAGAGCTCCTTGTCCCTTCCCCTCGTGGCCCTCATCCATGAGTGGGTGCTGCCGCGGGGGCTCTCTCGGCGGGGAGGGGAACGTCCTGGCTCCCCCCAAAAAAAGCTTTGTTTAAAACAAAGGCGCTGGGAGCGCCGGGAAGGGCCGGGAGGTAACAGGCGGATTCGCTTCCACTCCAGACCCCGGCCCTGGCCAGGTCCGAGCCCTCCCGGCTGCGATCGCATCCTCCCGGCTTTCTCCGGGACACGGGGGGCCTGCTCGGAGCACAGCGGGACCCTCTTTCACCAAATCCAGCGGGACACTGGGTGCTGAAGTCATTAGCAGCAGTTTGGCGACCCCCCGTAGGGATAAACCACACGCGGGCGCGGCGCTGGCTGATTTATGGCTTGGGAAGTGCAGATTTGGTGTCGAATCCATGAGGAAGCGCCCAACAGACATGTCAGGGGTGGCGAGGGGGGCTCTGGGTCCCGTCCCCCGGGTGAATGGGGGATACTCCACAGCCCTGAGGATCCGGAGGTGTCGGACTGAGCTGCCCAAACGACGCACGGATGGACGGAGCCCCGGCCCGGCTCCCCGGCAGAGTGTCTGGGGGGATCCGCTTGGCGTGGGGCCGGCCGCCTCGCCCCCCCAGCCGCGGGACAGGGTATCTGGTTTCCCCCCCGAGCCAGCAGATCCCGCCAGCAGCGCTGGAGCAGTTGGGAAAAGCCGCCGGCCCGTCCCCGGGGGTCTCCAGCTTGCCGAGGCGGTGGGGCTGCCCCTCGCTGCCTGCTCCCCTCCCCAAAACCCAGCGCTGCGGTTGGGTCTGGGGAGTTTTCCAGCTGCCACGGCTCCCGCTGGGCCCACACCTGAGACAGGAGAGGAGGAGGAGGAGGGAAACCTGGCCCGGCGGACGCGGCTCCAGGCTTTCCCAAGCCCCTCTCCCCGTGCCAGCCAGCGGTGCCAGGACGGAGCCCCCGCCCCAGGACGAAGCGGGCACAGGGCACAGGCAGGTCAAGCCGCTGGGAAGCCTCATCCCCGCATCCTGTTCTTCCTCCTCCTCCTCGCCCGGTGCCCGCAGCGGCTCCGCGTGGGTGAGGCCGTGCCCGCCCTGCCCTCGGGGCCACGTCACCGGGCAGCTGAGCTCACCTCCGTCCCACCCCGCGGCCGCGGGTCCCCCGGCCGGCGCCAGGGCCAGCCCGGCCTCCCACTGCTGACCTTTGCGGCCGACAGCCGGAGGAGGGAGAGACGGGGGGCGAGCAGACCCAGAAATCCCGGCTTTAGCCCCAAACAGCCCGCGAGGCGCGGGCTGGGAGGCTCCGGCAGCGCCCGGCTCCTTGGGGACACCCCTGGGGCGCAGGCAGGGGCACGGAGCAGCCATCCGGCTCGGCGTGTCCCCTCCTGCCGGGCTGGCAGCAGGAGCCCAGCTGTGGCCGTCTGTCTCCCCGCGCCGCTGCCTGGGCGAGGGCGCCGTGCCATGTGCCGGGAAGGAAGCCGGAGGAGCGGGAAGGACGCTGGGAGACCGCCCCGAGCCCGCCGGGTGCGAGGGAACACCCCTGTCATCTTCCCTGCCATCCCTGGGCGAAGCTCCCCAGCCCCAGGGGGAGTCCTGGGAGAGGCGGCGCGGGCTCAGCTGAGCCTGAGGGTGCCGGAGCCCCCCGAGGGCTGCCAGGCTCCAGCTCCCGGCCTGTATCCAGCCCTTCCCTGGTCGGCGCTGGTGGGAAGAGGGAGGGGTGGCCTGGCCCTGGCCGCCGCTGAGGTGTGTGTGTCACGACCGCAGCCAGCTGCGTCCTCTCCACAGCCCCATAAAACGCCGAGCCCCGAGGCCAGAGCCCCTCCTGGGGACGCCGGCTCCAGAGGAGCCCGGCTGCTCTGCCAGAGCTGGAACGGACACTCACACACAATCCCATCCTCCTCCTCCTCCTGGGAGGAAGGGAAGTAGCCAGTGCTCACCCCAGGGGTGGAGGAGCCAGATCCGTCTGGAGCCCGAGCCCAGGCCAAGGCAGGCCTGGGAGTCCCTGGAGCGCCGCGCTGGCGATCCCAGCGCAGCCCCGTACACGTGGCTCGGGCTGTGGAGCCCCACAAAGGTCAGGAGTTTGTGTACCTGGAGAGGATGCACTGCTGAGGGGCGCCGGGTCCGGAATCCCGGATAAAAGGCACTGAGCACACCAGACAGGGAAAGGAGGAGGAGGAGAAGCTGTCACCATGTCCTGGAGGATGGCAGCCATGGAAAAAGGGCTCTGCACCCCCCTTCCCACGTCCCTCTGCTCAGGTGCCAGCCCTGCTCTGCAGTGGGGCCCCTCGGCTCGGGCTCCACGGCCACCGAGCCCGGGAGGAGGGACTTGGGAAGCGGCTGCTCCAGCGGCAGGCGGGAGCCGGCTGGAGGACCCCGCTGTGAGCACGACTCGAGTTCCTCACAGCCACATCCCCCCGGCTCCCTCGAGGCCACAACTCCAGAGCCTGTCGCTCCAGGCTGGCTGCGAGCACAGGCTGCTGGCTGAGCCTGTGTCACATCCCTGGAAGTGCTTGTGGCCACACTGGAGCAACTGGACCAGTGGGAAATGTCCCTGCCCATGGCGGGGGGGTGGGACTGAGTGGGCTTTACGGTCCCTTCAACCCAAACCATTCTGGGATTCTACGGGCAACCCACGGATACACCTAGGCAGCCCAGAATTTACAGTGCACCCCCACTGGAGAATCCTAGGACACCCCCAAGAATCCATCCTTGGAAGTGCTTGGAGCAACCTGGTCTAGTGAAAGGCGTCTCTGCCCATGGCAGGGGATGGAACTGGATGAGCTGTAAGGTCCCTTCCAACCCCAACCATTCCATGATTCTATGGGATGCACAGCCAGCAGCACCTCCAGCATGGAGAGAAACCACCGAGCATTGACTTGCAGCATCTGACTTCCCCTGTGTCCCTGGGAGACAGGGATCCCCAAACACAAGGATCTCGGGAAGCACCAGCGCAGCTCCAGCCCTTCCTGGGGAGCACCGTGCCCCGGGAATGCGGGAAGGGGCGAAGGGACCGGAAAGAGCAGGCAATGCTGCGGAAGGGCAGCCCCGCCCGGGATGCTGCCGGGAATGAAGCGAGGGTCAGGGTCCTGGGAGGCACAAGCAGGGAACGGCCCCGGGACAGCCCCGGGATGGGTCGGAAGGCCCCGGGAAGGTCCCGGTGCGGGGCTGAACGCCGGGAGCCGCGCTGAGGGGCACGTCGAAGCCCCATTGGCTAAACCGCACGTCACTCCGAGCGCCGCCCAATAGCGTGCCGCGGGAGGCGGGGCTTACCGGCGGGGCAGTCCCGAGAGCCGCGGGGCCGGGGCCCCGCCCCTCCCGCCGGTCACGTGAGGCCACGCGCAGCGCCGTCACGCGCCCCCTCAGCGCGGACCAATCGGCTGGCGGCGGGGGCGGGACGGAGCGGCGCTCCCGGCCAATGGGGAGGCGGCCTGGGAGGGCGGGCGCGGGAAGCCGGGAAGGCACCGGCGGGGCGCGGCGGGGAAGAGGCCGGGACCACCGGGAAGGGACGGGGCAGGGGGGCTGCGGGACACCACTGCGGGGCCGCTGGGGACAGGCGGCACCGGTGGGGCGGGGAGGGAACAACAACGGCGGCGGGGGGGGGGCGGCGAGGCCCAACCAGAACCAACTGGAGGGCGTGGCTTAACCCGCGGGCTCCCTGAGGGGCGTGGCCTGCGGGGAAGGGGCGTGGCCTCTCTGCGGGGGCCGGGGGCGGCGGGCGCGAAGCCCCCACGTGCCCGCCCGCTGCCGGTGCCATGAAATGTGTCATCGCCGGCGGCAACGTCAAAGGTGAGCGAGGCCTGGGGGCCCGGGGGGTGCGGCACGCCCGGGGGGCCCTGCCTCACCCCCACACCCTCTCCTTCCCAGTCCTCGGCCGAGCTGTGCACTCGCTGTCCCGCATCGGCGACGAGCTCTACCTGGAGCCCACCGAGAACGGGGTACGCAGCGTCGGGGGGGCCGGGTGGGAGCTGGGGGGCACTTGTGCCCCCCTCCATCCTTGCAGGCCGTGCCGACACTGTGGCTGTGTCCCCAGCTGTCCCTCCGTGCCGTCAACTCCTCCCGCTCCGCCTTCGCCTCCTTCCTCTTCGCGCCCCTCTTCTTCCAGCTGTACGAGCCGGGCAGCGCCGGGCCCGACACGGAGCTCTTCCGATGCAAAGTCCACATGAAGGTGCAGTGTCTGGGCCCCCTCAGAGCTCCCCGTTCTTCCAGGGGGACCCAGGCAGGTGACAGTCCCCATATCCATCCCCTGCCCACAGTCCTTCCTGGGCATCTTCCGCTCACTGCCCACGCTGGAGAAGTCGGTGGGGAAATGCCTCATCCTGCTGAAGCCCCGTGCCAGCCGCCTGGTCCTGCAGCTCCACTGCAAGTACGGTGAGTGCCGGCGGGGACATGGCCCGGGGGTGACAGGCTGGCACCGCATCCTGCCCCGCTGAGCTGCTGTCCCCCCTGCCAGGTGTCACCAAGACACACAACCTGGCTTTCCAGGAGTGCGAGCGGCTCCAGGCCGTGTTCGACACCCAGCGCTGCGCCAGCCGCCTCTGCGCCCCGGCACGGTGAGGGGGTACACCACAGGGGTGGCACTGCGGTGGGCAGAGCGGGATGAGGGCAGATGGAAGGAGGGACCCCCGCCGTCCATGCAGGATTTGGGGTGCTCAGCCCCCTTCCTGTGCCCCTCAGGGTGCTGGCAGAGGCTGTGGTCCACTTTCCCCCGACGCTGGCTGAGGTGACACTGGGGACTGGCCCTGGTGGCAAAATCAGCCTGCGGAACTACGTGGAGGATGAAGCAGGTGAGTCCTCCAGGGTTAGGGGGCCCCTTCCCCACCTTGGGGTGCCCTCCAGCCCCCCATCCACCCCATTTTCCCCTGCAGAGCCGAGCAAGACGATGGTGACGGAGCTGTGGCTGGCTGAGGACGAGTTCCAGTCGGTGGCTGTGGCCCCGGGCTCCCACATCACTTTCTGCCTCAGGGAATTCCGGGTGAGTCCCCACCCAAGCTCCATAGCCTTGTGTCACCCCCGCCACCCCGGTCCCCCTCACCCTCCCCTTTGTCCCCAGGGGCTGCTGAGCTTTGCCGAGGCCTCCAACCTGCCCCTCACCATCCATTTTGACGAGCCTGGCAGGTAGGAGCAGTCACCATGTCCCCACCCATGCCAGCCCTGTCCCTGGCACCCCCTCAGCCCCTCTGTGTCCCCAGGCCGGTGGTCTTCACCCTGGATGACACCGTGCTGGAGGTTCACCTGGTGCTGGCCACCCTCTCTGACCTGAAAAGCAACTCCCAGTCCCCTTCAACTAACGGGTAAGTCCCAGATGAGCCCTCCAGCTGCCATCAGCAGGGCCCAGAGTGAACATTCCCGATCCTGCTCTGTCCCCCTCAGCGTGTCCCACCTGCCCGTCCCATCAGACGACTTTGCTGACGACCTGGAGTCCTACATGGTTGCCATGGAAACCAGCGAGGGGGGCTCAGGAGGGCCCCCCAGCCCCACCTTGCCCCTGTGCACCCCCCAGCCAGCCGAGAGTGACCCCGAGGAGGAGGAGGAAGGAGCTGTGCCAGGGACCCCCCCGCACAAGAAGGTTTGGGATGGGTGTGCCTGGGGGCAGGGGGTGGGCACGGCTTCCTCCTGACCCCCCTGTTTCTCCCCACAGTTTCGCTCCCTGTTTTTTGGCTCGGTGATGACACCGGGAAGGCCCGGCCCGGCCACCACCCAGGAGGTGCTGGCGGAGGACAGCGATGGAGAATGCTGAGCCCCGAGTCACTGCCACCCCCAGCCTCCATCCAACCACCAGCACAGGCACCCCCCAGTGACCCATTACAAGTTTATTCCTCAAAAAGTCCTCCTGCCCCCCCCTCCGCTGCCACCCCAGGGCTGGGCTCCGGGCTCCGGGCTCCCCCCTCGCCCCGGCACTCCCTGCCCTGGGCCTGGATTTGCTTTGGTGGAGCGTGGCGGGGGGGGGCAGGATCCTACAAATAAAAAAACGAGTCGAAAGAAAAGCGACCTGATGCGGGGGCAGGGGGGCATGGGCAGCACAGGGGCAGCTCCCAGCTCATTTCTTGGCTTTGGCAGAGTTCCGGGGAGGGGTGACGGGGCGCCCGGCGGGGTTCAGCCCGCTGAACTGCCCGTATTTGCCCTTGTTCTTGTCGGCCGGCTTCAAAATCTGGGGGGTGGGGGGCAGGAAGGGGGAAAGAAATCAGTGAGCTGCCGCCCCAGCTCCCCACTGCCATGGAGGGCAGAACTCCCTGTAGCCCTCCCGGCAGGAATTGGGGGTGTTCCCCCTGCCTGGGCTCACCTGGAAGGAGCACATGAGTGTCTCGTCCACGCTCATCATGGCGCCAGCGTTGTCGAACTCGCCGCAGTAGTTGGGGGCCGAGAAGAGGGTGACGAGCTGGCGCTTGGCGAAGAACTCGTAGCCGTCCTCCACCACCTGGAGGGGGCACGGGGTTGGCAAATATCCACTCCCCCCCCCTCCCCTCCCCACCATGGCCAGTATCCACTTAGCCTGGCCAATTCCCAGTCCCCCAGGCCAAATATCCAACGCCCTCTGCCAGGGTGAACCTCCCTTCCCTGAAGCTACCACTCGGGACAAACACCCACTGCCGCAGGGCAAATATCCATCTCCAGAGTGATTATCCAGCCTCTGGGAGGAACAGGCACATCCAGGGATGACTATTCATCCCCCCGGAGCAAATACCCAAATCCCGGGGTAAACACCCAAATGCTGAGGTAAATCCCCAAATCCCAGAGCAAACACCCCCAGAATTCCAACCCACTCACTCCTGGAGCACCCACCACCCTTGACAGGGAAACAGTTGGGGTGGAACCACGTGACACTCACTGGAGACCCAAACCCCCCTCCCAGGTGTCCCCAGTATTTGGGGGGTCCCGGTGGTACCTGGTGTGCCCGGCAGATGAGGTCCAGGTCGTGCTTGTGCAGGAATTTGGCCACCACCTCGGCCCCGAAGGTGAAGGAGACCCCACGGTCGTTCTCCCCCCAGCCCTGCACATCCTTGTCAGGGTCGGACCAGAGCAGGTCACAGAGCAGCCCCTGATCCGGGACATCCGTGGGCCGCATGATCCGCCGGATCTGCTCCATCGACTGCAGGTCTGGGGACAGCCCTGTGGGAAAGGGGCACCCCCAGAGCTCAGCACGGAGATCCCACTCCTCCTCCGGCCCTCCCGAATCCCTGGGAGGGGCCGTTCCCACCTCCGTGGCAGCAGAAGATCTTCTCATCCACGATGGCGGCGATGGGCAAACAATTGAAGCAGTCGGTGAAGGTCTTCCAGAGCTTGATGTTGTATCGTCGCTTGCCTGCGGGGCACAAAGGGGACTTGGGGTGTCCTTGGGGACAGCGTGGGGGTGTGGGGGTGGGCAGGAGGACACGGAAGGGCAGAGGACACAGGGGAACACATGGCAGGGAGGGAAGGAGCTCACCGGTGGGCTCAGTGTGGGACAGCACTGGGACAACACCGGGAGCCCAGGGATGGCAGCGGGCTTTTAGGGGACACAGCCCGGGCACTCACACTCGTCATAGAAGCCATAGATGCGGTTGATGCTGGCACACTCGTGGTTGCCCCGCAGCAGGAAGAAGTTCTCGGGGTACTTGATCTTGTAGGCGAGCAGCAGGCAGATGGTCTCCAGCGACTGCTTGCCCCGGTCCACGTAGTCCCCCAAAAACAGGTAATTGCTCTCAGGGGGGAAGCCCCCGTACTCAAAGAGCCTCAGCAGGTCGTAGTACTGCCCGTGGATGTCGCCTGCGGGGAGGACACAGGCTGTGAGTGGCACCCCGCAGCCCCCCACGCCACCCCAGCGCTGCCCGGCAGCTCTCCGGGCCTCACCGCAGATCTTGAGGGGTGCCTCCAGCTCCAGCAGGATGGGCTGGCTCAGGAAGATCTCCCGGGATTTGAGGCACAGCCCGCGGATCTCGTTCTCCGTCAGCTGCACGTTCTTCCCCGGCCGCGACCCTTGGACTGGTCCCAGCACAAAGAACAGGATCAGGGACCCCCAAGTGCTGCGGGACCCCAGCAGCGCCCCAGAAACCGCTGCTCTACCTGCCCCAGCCCCCCTCCCCATATCCTCCACGCCCTCCAGGCTCAGCTCCAGCCCCCAGACCCTTCGGGGCACCCCAATACCCTCCAGTCCCCCCCTCCGCGGGGTACACACCCTTTGGGGATCCCCCATTTCCTCCAGCCCCCTCCCGCGGGGTACAGACCCCTTCGGGATCCCCCCCTTATCCTCCACGTCCTCCGGACTCATCTCCAGCTCCCCAGATCCCATGGGGATCCCCCCCAAAACACTTCCCAGCCCTGACCCCCCCAAACCACCGCGGCCTAACCCGCCCCCGCCAGGTCCAGGCCGGCCGGGGACCCCCCCGCGGGGTTGGGGCACGGCCCGGGCCGGCCCCGAGGGATTCCCCGAGCGGAGGAGGGGTATCCCGGGGCTCGGGGGGCCGGCGGGGGCCGCTCACCCTCCAGGAGGCGGCTGATGATGGAGTCGAGGTTGAGCTTCTCGGTGTCCGCCATGGCCGCCCGCGCGCCGCCCCGCCCCGCGCGCCCGTCCAGAGGCGGCCCCGGCGCGGGTGGCGCCCCCTGCGGGCTCGGAGGACTCAGTTCAGCGCCTGGCCGGCGGGGCTGTCCCCGTGTCCCCCCTGTCCCCTCGGTCAGGGGATCCCAGCCTCGGGAGGGGCGGGAAGCAGGGACAGCGTGGAGAGGGCGGCGACAGCAGGAAGCCACAGATGTGTCACAGAGGCAAGGGGACACCCGTGAAGAGGGGACACGCCCGGCAGCGGGACATTCCGGGAAGGGGAACACCCCGGGAAAGGTGACACCCCGAGCAGAGGGACATCCCGGGCAGAGGGACATGCCTGGAAAGGGGAACACCCCGGAAAAGGGGACATCCCGGGCAGAGGGACTTGCCTGGAAAGGAGGACTTCCCGGGAAAGGGGACATCCTGGCACGGGGGACATCCCGGGCAAGAGAACAATCCGGGCAGGGGGGCACGCCGGGCAAGGGGTAGAGCCCGGAAAGGGGACACGAGGGACCACAAGGACTCATATTCTGGGCCTGGGGGGCACAGGGATAGAGTGGGAGAGGGTGGGCAACAGCCTCGGGATAGACAGGAGTTCCTGGGACTGCGAGGAGACAGGAGGGGACACGGGGGGAACGGGGGATCCATATCCCGGTCCTGGAAGCACCGTCACAGCCTGGGGACGCGGGAGGGGACAAGATGCCTGGCAGAGCCCAGCGATATCCCCAGCCGGGGACTCTGGGGACACCGCCGGGAGCAGCGGCGGGCGGTTGCCGGGAGACTGTTGTCACCCTGGGGTCCCCGGGGACACCCCGAAGGCCGGGCTCCCACTGGGGACACGGGCGAGGGTGACACGTTTGTGCCATCGCTCGTGGAGGGTGGCAGTGTCCGGGATGGGATCATGCCTGTCCCCTGCGCACACTGGCTGTGCCATGCCGTCCCATGCCATGCCGTCCCATGCCATGCCGTCCCATGCCATGCCGTCCCATGCCATTCCCTGCGTCCCATTCCATGTCGTGCGGGGAGGTCGGGAATAGCTCCCAAGGCCTGCCCTGACATTTCTGCTCCGTGGTGTCAGTTTTACACCCGGCCCCGGGTGACCCCGGACGGGTCCCGTCCCTGCCCCCAGTCACTTGTCCCCTGTCCCGGTCCCCGTCCCTCCTCCCGCTCCCTACTCCAGTCCCTTGTCCCCATCTCCCCGCGGTGGCACCCCGGCCCCGCCGCCGTCGCCCCCGCTGCTCGCTTTGTCCCGCCACCCCCTTCGGTGTCCCGGTCCCCCGGTGTCCCCGGTCCCGCCCCGCTCCGCCCCGCCCCGCCCGGCCAGGACACGGCGCCGCCGCCACCGCCGGGACCGGAGCGGGCAGAGCCGCTGCTGGGGACGCGACAGCACCGGGACCGACCCCGACAGACTCCGACAGACCCCGACACCGCCGGGACCGGAGCGGGCAGAGCCGCTACGGGGAGTGACAACACCAGGACAGACCGACACCGACAGACACCAGCACCGGCACCGCCGGTGGGTGCTGGCAGCAGTGGGGGTGATGTGGGTGTTTTTGGGGGGGTTCTGGTGCCAGGGGGGGCGGAAGCAGCGGGATGGGAGTCGGGGGGTGTGTGCATACTTGTGACAGGGTGCAGGTGACAGGTGGGTGACGATGTGCGTGGCACGGTGCGGGGGACGGGGCAGGTGGCAGTGCAGCGGCATGGTGCAGGTTCTGGGGTCTGGGTGACAGTGCGGGTGACAGGGTGTGGGTGACAGGATACGGGTGACAGGTAGGCGATGTGCGTGACAAGGTGTGGGTGACAGTGCAGGTGCCAGCGCAGGTGACGGGGTGCCGGTGCTGGTGCAGGTGCCACAGTGTGGGTGACAGGGTTTGGGTGACAGGGTTTGGGTGACGGGTGGGTGACGATGAGCGTGACAGGGTGTGGGTGACAGCCGCAGGTGACAGGATGCTGTTGGAGGTGCAGGTGGCGGTGTGTGGTGGGTTGAGGGTGACAGGGTGCACATGACAGCTCGGGTGACAAATGAGGGGGGCAGGGTGCCGGGCACGGTGCGGATGGCGGGGAGCGGGTGACAGCGCGTGCAGGGCAGCCGCGCTGGTGGCCCCGTGCCTGCCGGTGGCGGTGACGGTGACAGTGACAGTGACGCCGCGGGCAGCTGGAACTAAGCCGGGGGACGTGCGGGCTGGCAGCTCCGCCACGCTGGGGACAGGGGGACAGGGCGGGGAGGGGAGGCGGGGGGGACGGGGGGCGTGCCCAGCCTTGGGTGTGCAGGACAGGGGGACAGGGACACCCCGCCTGGCTGAGCCACCCCCCCGCGTCCCGCTGCGGCAGCGTGTCCCTCGCTGGTGACGGGGACAGGGACACGGACAGGGGTGCCAGCGCCTGGCGCGAGGTGGCAGAGGGGACAATGGGGCTCTGTGTCGCCTAATCCGGGGCACGGGGCCGGGGGTTGGCACCCCGGGGTGGCGCGGGGGGGGTTTAAAGGCCAGAGCGGCCCGTGTCCCCTGTGCCAGGCGTCCCCGAGCCCTCGTCCCCTGCGCGCTCTCAGGCCACGGCTCCCACCCCAAGGTACCGGGCGACACAGCTGTCCCAGTTTGGGGACAGCAGGAACACCTCCCAGCTGGGGATGGAGGGGCACAGGGTGGTCCCCGCGCTGGGAGGGGGGGCCGGACCTTGAGGGACCCCTGTGGCTGGGTTTTGGGTCCCTGTGCCATGCCACCGAGCCGTGTGTCCCCTAACCCTGTCACCGGGTGCTGGGTTTGGGGACACCCGCCCTGCCAGCTTGGGGACGCCCTGGCTGACAGCGGGCACTGCTCAGCTCCGTGCCTCAGTTTCCCTCTGTGCCCAACTCTGCCGGGCACCTGCTGGGAGCGAGGGCACCCGGGGGGGTGGGGACACCCCGGTCCCTGGGTCTGCGCCCCCAGGGCACCTTGGCACCCCCGGGAAGAGGAGGTGCCTCCGACTGTGCTGAGCTGGCACGGGATTACACTAAGCCGGAGGTATCGCGGCCACCGGGACTGGCACCGAGGGGACACCCTGAGGCCATCGTGACTGGCACCGAGGGGTCAATCTGGGGCCACCAGCGCTGTCAACGAGGGGACAAGCTGGGACCACAGGGATTGGCACCGAGGGGTCAGTCTGGGGACACTGGGACTAGCACTGAGGGGACAACATGAGGACACTGGAGTTGGCACCGAGGTGTGCCCCAGAAGTGTGCCAGGCTCTGGTGGGTGCTGTAGGACGGGTCCCCCACGGGAGCTGGGGTTGGGGCTCCCAGCCGTGGCCGGGGGTGCCCGGGAAGGGGTGGCAAGTGCTCAGGGGGCCGCGCTGACTCTGCCTGTCCTTCTCTTGCAGCCCCTCTGTCACCAGGATGGTGAGTGGCCCCCGGGTGGGGGGTCCGGGCGGAGGTGGGTGCCCCATCCCGGGATCCCGGCGGTGCCGGGCACTGGCGCGGGGCAGCGGGCAGTGTGGCGTGCTGTGCCCACCCGCCGCGTGACCCCGCGGGGACAAGGGGACGCTTTGTCCGGGAGCTGGCGGCCCCGGCGGCTGGCACTGCCCCGCTGTCCCTGAGGCGGTGGCGCCGTGCCCGGCGCCCGCAGCCCCCCAGCACCCTGACGCCCCCACCCCACGGGTGCGCAGCGGCGCCCGGTGCCCCCCTGTCCTGTGCCAGCCCCCCCGTGTCTGCCCCATGTCCCCATGCCCACCCGGCGTCTGCCCACCTGCCAGCCCCGTGCCAGCCCCTTAACCCCACGCCAGCCCTATAGCACCCCTTACCCCCGTGCCAGCCCCGTGCCAGCCCTGTCCCTGCTCCCGCAGCTCTCCACGGCGCAGCCGAGCCCGGAGCGGGTGCCCAGCCCGGAGGAGCAGGAGTGGGCAGGGCCCGAGGCGCTGTGCCCGGGCTGGCTGGAGGACGAGGCCCCCGATGGCGAAGTGCCCGGGGACAGCGGGGACCCCGAGTGTGCCACCCACGCCTACGAGCGGCTCCAGAGCGCCCTGTGCCAGGAGGGGCTGCCTCCCACGCTGGACTGCTCCGCGGAGCCCCGCACGGGTGGGGGACACGGGGGGCACGGTGCCAGGCTGGGACACGGGGGTGGCAGGGCCTGGGGTGGCGATGGGGGGCATGGCGCCAGGCTGGGGACACGGGGGTGGCAGGGACAGGGATGTGGGCGCAGTGCCACGCTGGGATAGGGGGGTGGCAGGGACAAGGACGGCAATGGGGATACGGTGCCAGGCTAGGGACACGGGGGATTTGGGGTCTCCCAGCCACACTGGAGTGCCGGGGGCAGGGCGACAGCAGGGTCCCCACTCCGGGGCTGTTAACCCTTCCCTCCCTGGCAGGATTTGGCCCGCTGGACATCACCGTTTGCATCCTGGGCTCCCCCACCGCCTTCCTGCCTGTCCTGCTGGAGGGTGGCACCCGCTGCCCAGGTGGGTGCGGTGCCCTTGTCCCCACCCCGCATGAGATACCCCTGAGCCAGCAGCAGGGGTCCCCACACCCGCCTGTGCTGGTCGGCCGGGACCGTGAGGGAAACCGAGGCAGGGGAGGAGGGCGGCACCAGCTGTGTCCCATTAATCCCAGTACCCACCAGTTAGGTAGCAAATCCCGCCTCGCCCCGCAGCAGCACCCCCATGGAGGGCAGTTTGGGGCAGGGGGTGCGGGGTACCCACCGCCCACCCTGCTGCCCACCCGCAGGTGCCATGGTGCTGTGTCTGTCCCCCACCTGGGCCAGCCGTGTGCCATCGGAGGTGTCCCCAGGCGCCTGGTCCCTGCTGCTCTCCCGGGGCGTCTCCTTCAAGGCGGGGGGGCACAGCGCCCTGGAGACCTTCGTGCCCCCCCGCCGTGCCAACTACGTGACGGGCACCTTGGCGCCGGGGGACCCCGAGGGCGGCTGGGTGGGCGAGCTGGCCCGTGACCTCGACTGCCCCACGGGGGGCTCGGTGCTGCTCGCCCACCGGCTCGAGGACACGCTGGTCACCCGCTGGGTGCTGGCGGCTCGTGCCCACCTGCCCGTGCCCCCCACCCTGGCCTTTGTCCTGGGGGCCAGGGGGGACCTGCCCGCCGAGCCCGTGGCCCCCGGACTGAGGCTGGTGCGGCTGGAGGACCCCCAGGGCCAGCAGAGCCTGGTACAGGAGGAGGTGGGCGCCTTCCTGGGGGGCACTGCCATGGAGCCCTACGGCCAGGTGGGCACGGCAGGGGTGGGTGGTGTTGGTGGCACTGGGTGGCACTGGGGGGCATGGAGAGGCCCCCACGGGGTGGCTGTTGGGGTGGCACTGGGGGGGCACGGGGTGACAGGGGTGCGTGCAGGTGGTGCGGTGGCACAGGGTGACACGGGGGCTGCACGCAGGTGGCGGGGTGGCTGTTGGGGTGGCACCGGGTGACACGGGGTGACACGGAGGTGCACGCAGGTGGTGGTGCGGCCGGCGGGGTGGCGGTGGCGGGGGACAGGCACCCGCAGCACCCACAGGAAGGAGGAGGGGGCGGCGGTGGCGCAGGCGGTGGGTGCCTGGCTCCGGGGGCTGACGGAGGAGGACAGCGTCCTGCTGGAGGCCATGGTGCCCACCGCCCGCCTGCCCGTGCCCCCCCCACGTAAGGCCCCCGCCCTCGGGCGCCCACCACCCTGGGAGGGGGGGAAGAGTCCCCCGGGGTCCCTGCCGCTGTGCCAGCCACCTGTCTGTCCCATGGGGTGGGTGGCTGGGGGGCCATTGGGGTGCCCAAACTACTGGGGTCCTGGGGGACAGCATGAGGGTCACCCTGGACGCCCACAGTGCCCTGGGTTAGGGCTGGGGGACAGTTTGCCACCTTGAAGCCCCCCCAGACCCATGGGGAGGGGTGGAGAAAGTCACCCTGGACCCCCACAGTCCCCTGGGGCGGGGCAGAGCAGGGTGTTGGGGTGACCCCCTTTGACTCCTGACAGTCTCGTGGGGCTGGGGGTGACAGTGGCCACCACGGTGGCACCGGGAGTCCCAAAAGCCCCCAGAGGAGGGGGGGGTCGGGCAGGGCCGCCCCGTCCCCGCGTGGCGGCCGTGCCTGCCCTGTCCCTTGCCCCCCAGGCAGCCCAGCCCCGCGGCTGCCCATGGCCCTGCGCATCTGCACCCTCGTCTGCAGGTCCTGGGGGGACCGACCCCAGCTCTGCCAGGTACGGCGTGTCCCCACACTCTGGTGGCTCTGTGTGTCCCCCACCTACGACGGCTGTCCATGTCCCCATGCCCTGGTGGCCATGGGTGTCCCTAAGCTTGGTGGCCATCCACGTCCCTTGCCTCGGGTCAACGTGTCGCCCCGTGTCCATGTGCCCCAGGCTATGGGTTGGCAGCCAATGTCCCCATACCCCGGTGGCAGCCGATGTCCCCAAACCCGTGTGGGTGTCCCCGCAGGTGGCCTGCGCCGTGGGACGCGCGGAGAGCCCGGTGCGTCACGGCACGGCGCTGCCCCAGGGCCTGGACTCCAGCCTGCGGCAGTGGGGGGTGGTGGCCCTCAGCCAGCGGCAGGCGCTGGCCACGCGGCTGCGGGAGGCCACCGAGGCCGCCATGGCCGCTCTCCTGGCCACCGAGGCCGAGCTGAGCCCGCAGCAGCGCGGTGGCACCCGCGCCCACACCGACATCCTCGGTGAGCACGGCGCGGGGCACACCGCCGGTGCCCGGGGTCACCCCACGGTGCTGAGCCCGGTGTCACCGTCACCAGGCGTGGACTTCCTGCTGGCGTGCGTGGACGACGCGCTGGAGCTGGTGGCCCTGGCCACCAACAGCCAGCGGTGCCTGGAGACCTGCGTGCTGGCCGAGGCCATGGGGCGCGGTGTGGGCGAGCCCCGCGGGGACCTGCCGCGGCTGCTGGCCGAGGCCATGCTGCACCGGGCGCAGTGTCACCTGGTCGAGGGCAAGGACATCCTGCTCATCGGGGCCGGGGGCGTCAGCAAGAGCTTCGTGTGGGAGGCGGCCCGTGACTACGGGCTGAGGGTGAGGAGCTCGGGCCGTCAGCGGGCTCAGGGTGGCGGGGGGTGGCACAGCTGTCCCCCGGTGACGCCTCTCCGGGGCCGCAGATCCACCTGGTGGAGTCGGACCCGGAGCACTTCGCGGCGGGGCTGGTGCAGACCTTCCTGCCCTACGACAGCCGGGAGCACCGGCGGGACGAGGAGCACGCGGAGCGGGTGCTGGAGCTGCTGCGCTCCCGGGGGCTGCGGCCCCACGCCTGCCTCTCCTACTGGGACGACTGCGTGGTGCTGGCGGCTCTGGTGTGCCAGGGGCTGGGGCTCCGCGGCCCCGCGCCCGCCGCCGTCCGGGTGGCCAAGCAGAAGAGCCGCACGCACCGGCACCTGCAGCGCTGCCGCCGCGGCCGCCCGCCGCCCGCCGCCTTCGCCGTGCCCTGCCGCCGCCTGCAGAGCCACGGCGACGTGGAGCGGGCGGCGGGCGCCGTGCCCTTCCCCGCCGTGGCCAAGCTGGAGTTCGGCGCGGGCGGCGTGGGCGTGCGGCTGGTGGAGAACGCCGGGCAGTGCCACGCTCACGCCGCCCGGCTCTGGAGGGACCTCCGCGACGACGCCGACCACCCGGGCATCGGGCTGGGCTGGGGCAACGCCATGCTGCTCATGGAGTACGTGCCGGGCACCGAGCACGACGTGGACCTGGTGGTCTTCGAGGGACGGCTGCTGGGCGCGTGGGTGTCGGACAACGGCCCCACGCGTGTCCCCGCCTTCCTGGAGACGGCGGCCTGCCTGCCCTCCTGCCTGCCCGCCGACCGGCAGGCGCAGCTGGTGCGGGCGGCGCTGGAATGCTGCCGGGCGTGCGGGCTGCGCGACGGCGTCTTCAACGTGGAGCTCAAGCTGGGGCCGGCGGGCCCGCGCCTGCTGGAGATCAACCCCCGCATGGGGGGCTTCTACCTGCGCGACTGGATCCGCGAGGTCTACGGCCCCGACCTGCTGCTGGCCGCCGTGCTGGTGGCGCTGGGCGTGCCGCCGGTGCTGCCCGCCCGGCCCGCGCCCCGCACGCACCTGGCCGGGGTGATGTGCCTGGGATCGGAGCACGGCGAGACCCTGGCGGGCGGCGGGGGCATGGAGGCTCTGAGGGAGCTGCACGGCCGCGGGCTCGTCCGCCTCAACCGGCTCTTCGAGGAGCCCGAGGGGGCCGGCGAGTACGAGGAGCCGCTGCTGAGCGTGGCGTGCGCCGGGGCCACGCTGGCCGAGGCCTGCGAGCGCCTGCTGGGGCTCTGCCAGGGGCTGGGCATCGACTCCCCGAGATACCCCGTGGAGCATTTCTTGTCCCACTTCAAATAGCGCCGGGCAGGCAGCGGGGAGAGCGGGGGAATGGGTGCCCCGGCAGCGCCCGGCACCCCCTCCCGCTGCCCCGCCGCCCCTCCCCGGCATCCCCGTGGCACCCCGTCCCGCTGTGGCCTGGCACACCATCCCCTGGCACCCCCGTACCGCCCCGGATCCCACTCACCTGCCCTGCCATCCCGCTGCCTGGCATTCCCCTTCATCCTGGCATCCCATCCCCTGGCATCCCCTCACTCCCCTGGCAGCTCAGTCCCTGGCATCCTGACACGCCATCCACTGGGATCCTCCTGTCCCCTGGAGTGTGGAGGGTGGCATCCCCCCACTCTGCTGGTGCCCCATCCCCTGGCATCCTGAAATCCCATGTCCTGGCATCCCCCCACTACTCTGACACCCCAATCCCTGACATCCCCCATGTCCTGGCACCCCTCCATCACACTAACACCCCTTCCCCGAGATTCCCCCTCTGCCAGTCCAGGCTCCCCGTCCCCTGGCATCCCCCCATTACCCCGGCACCCCATCCCCCTGCCCTAGCACCCCATCCCCTGCTTCCCAACATTCCCCCCTTTCTGCCCTGTCCCTCCCTGTCCCCCCTGCCCTGTCCCTGCATGCCTGGGACACACAGGGGGGGACACTGACCCCTGGCTGTCCCCGTGCCATCCCCAGGGTGGGGGGCAGCCAGGAGCCCCCCTGAGGAACCTGGGCCACCCCAGGAGAGCAGCAGGTGAAGCTTGAGGTGTGTTGGCACCTGCTGGCATGGGGAGGCCCTACAATAACAAACCATTATGGGGAGACCCCATAATGACACAGAATTACTGGGAGACCCCGTAATAACAGAAACATGGGGAGACCCCACAGTAACAGACTGAGGTGGGGAGACCCTTGAAGGGGAGACCCTACAATAACAAACGGGCATGGGGAGAACCCACAGCAACAAACCAGTGTGGGGAGACCCTACAGCAGCATAAATTGAATGGGAGACCCCACAATAACAAACTGGCACGGGGAGACCCTACAGTAATAGACCTACACAGGGAGACCCTACAATAACTAAGGGGTACCCAGGGATTCCCTGGAGCAGCTTGGAAAACCCTCTGGGGAAAGACTTGTGTGGGGAACCCATGTGATATAGGGCTGTCACTGGGGAGACCCTACAGTAACACCGCTAATGCCCAGCCCCTGTAATGTCCGAGACCCTACAATAACACCTGAGACCCTACAATAACACAGAGCCCCCGTAGTGCCCCTGACCCTACAATAACAGCAGTGACCCTGCAACAACACAGAGCCCCTGTAGTGCCTGAGATCCTACAATAACACACAGCCACCGTAGTGCCCGAAACCCTCCAATAACCCCCAGGCCCTGTAGTGCTCCTGACCCTACAATAACACCAGTGACCCTACAATAACACCAGAGACCCTACAGTAACACACAGCCCCCACAACCCCACAGTAACGGCAGTGAGCCCACAATAACCCCGATGACCCCACAATAACCCCAGAGCCCCGCAGCCCCGCTCGTGCCCTCCAGCCGCGCGGGAAGCCCGAGCGGGATCTCCGCGTGGGGTCACCGGGATGTCCCCCTCTCTTCCTGCCCCCTCCTCTGACGTCACGCCGGCGCCGCTGACGTCAGCGCGGCGCAGCGGGGGCGGGGCGGGGCCGGGGACCCCAGTAAAGGCTGTGAGCGGCCGCGCTGCCTCTGTCCTGTTCCCTGCGCCACCCCCGGGGACCCCCCGTCCCCGTGTCCCCCGGCAGGGGGGACCCCCGTCCCCGTGTCCCCCGCGCAGGGCACGCCCCGGTGACGCGCGGGGAGGGGGCGTGGCCGATGGGAGGGGCGTGGTCGGTGGGCGTGGCCAGCAGCGCGGGTTCCCCGCGGTCCCGGTGAGGCGGCGGCGCGGGGGCGTGGCCGGGGGCGCGGCCTAAAGTGGGGGCGTGGCCACCGGGGCGGGTCCCCGGGGGTCCCGGCACGGCGCCGTCATGGCGGGGGTGTTCGACATCGACCTGGAGACCGAGGAGGGCAGCGACGGGGACGAGCCCGAGCTGGGCGCCGTGAGCCGACAGCGGGGCGCGGGGGGGGCACCGGGGCTGCGCCCGGCAGCGGCGGCTGGGGCGGGGGGCGCCGCGGGGACTGGGGGCACCGGGAGCGGGACGGGCGGTGGAGGCGGTGAGCGGCACCGGGACGCGGTGGCGACAGCGGGACCGGGGGTGTCGGGGCTGCGCGGGGTCCGCTCGGTGCCGGGGACGGCGGGCAGGGGCTTGGGGGGACAGCGACAGGGGCAGTGACAAGGGTCCCGCTGGTGGCGGGACAGGGGTGTAGCCGGGCTGTCCGCGGGGACGGGGCGCCGGGGCACCGGGGGCAGCCGCGGATCCCGAGAGGGCAGCGGGCGGCTCCCGCTGGGCAGGGCCCGGCCTCGGCCCCAAAACATCCGGCTGGGCCGGCTCGGCGCTGCCTCGCCCCGCGCTGCCGTGTCCTGCCCGCGTCCTGCCCGTGCCGTGCCCGTGTCCTGCCTGCCGGGGCTCCCCTCCTTGCCATGTGTCCCCTCCCTGCCGTGGGTCCTCTCTCTGCTGTGTCTCGCCTTCCTGCCATGCGTCCCCTCCTTGCCATGCATCCCCTGCCTGCTACTCCCCCGCTGCCCACCTGTGACCGCGAGTTCCCTCCCGCAGGAGATGGAGCTGGAGCCCCGGGGGAACGGCCTGGAGTAAGTGGGGGACAGCCTGTGTGGGGGACAGGCAGGGGACAGGCTGTCCCCGCTCACCCCCTCTCCTGCCAGGCCGGTGGGACACTACGAAGAGATCGAGATTTCCGAGAGCAGCGTCAACAACGGCCCCGAGCACATCGGCCCCCACTGCTTCGAGCTGCTCCGGGTCCTGGGCAAGGGTGGCTACGGCAAGGTGGGGACACGGCGGGGCTGGGGAGGCTCTGGAGGGGAGGGGGGGGTCCGGCGCTCCCTGACGGCTTCCCCAACCTTCCCCGCCTGTCCTTCCAGGTGTTCCAGGTGCGCAAAGTGCAGGGCACCAACACGGGAAAGATTTTCGCCATGAAGGTCCTGAAGAAGGTAGGGCCGCCCCGGCCCCCCCAAACCCCCCGGGGAGCCCCCCCCGCTCACCGCCTGCCCCCCAGGCCAAGATCGCCTGCAACGCCAAGGACACAGCGCACACCCGGGCGGAGAGGAACATCCTGGAGGCAGTCAAGCACCCCTTCATCGTCGACCTCATCTACGCCTTCCAGACGGGCGGCAAGCTCTACCTCATCCTGGAGTGCCTCAGCGGTGCGGGATGGCTCCGGGGTTGCTCTGGGGGGTCCCAGGGATGGCTCAAGGGGTTCCAGGAATGGCTCAGGCTGTCCAGGGATGGTTAAAGCATGTCCCAGCGTCCAGGGAGAGTGTCCAGGGATGGCTCAGGGAGTCCAGGGGCGGTTTGAGGGTGTCCCAGGATGGCTCAGATGGTCCCGGGGTGATCAAAGTGTGTCCAGGGATGGCTCAGGAAGGTCCCTCTCGGGCTCTCTATGCAGGTGGAGAGCTCTTCATGCAGCTGGAGCGGGAAGGAATCTTCCTGGAGGACACTGCCTGGTAGGGATGTGGTGGCGGTGGGTGCAGATGGGGGGTGGGCACCCCGACACCACTCACAGCCCCCCCCCGATGCTGCTGCAGTTTCTACCTGAGCGAGATCACGCTGGCCCTGGGTCACCTGCACTCCCACGGGATCATCTACCGGGATCTTAAGCCAGAGAATATAATGCTCAACAGCCAAGGTGGGTTTGGGGGTGGGGGATCTGGGGAGCTTGGGGGGTCTCTGTGGGCAGTGCTGACCCCCCCACGCCCCTCAGGTCACATCAAGCTGACAGACTTCGGGCTGTGCAAGGAGTCCATCCACGACGGAGCTGTCACCCACACCTTCTGCGGCACCATCGAGTACATGTGAGGTGGATGCAGCACTGGGGGGGATTTGGGGGGATCTCTCCTGGCCCCCCACCCGCTTAGGGCCCCCTCTGCACCCCCCAGGGCCCCCGAGATCCTGGTGCGGAGCGGGCACAACCGGGCGGTGGACTGGTGGAGCCTGGGCGCCCTGATGTACGACATGCTCACCGGATCGGCAAGTCCCGCTCCTGCTCCTTCCTCCCTGGGGACTGGGGGGGCATCCCTGGGTGGTGGGGGGTTGCCCCTGAGCCTTCCTGGCCCTCCTGGCTCTTCATGGCCCCCCGGTGCCCCCCGCAGCCACCGTTCACCGCCGAGAACCGCAAGAAGACCATCGACAAGATCCTCAAGGGAAAGCTGGTGCTGCCGCCCTACCTGACACCCGACGCTCGTGACCTCCTCAAGAAGGTGGCCTCCCCCCCCCCCCAAAATTATCCTCACCTCCGCTCACCCTTACTTATGTCGGTCCTCCCTGAACACCCCCCATTCCCATCTCTATCCCTGTTGCTCTTCCAGTTCCTCAAGCGGAACCCCAGCCAGCGGGTTGGGGGTGGCCCCGGTGACGCGGCCGATGTGCAGGTACAGGGGTGGGCAGGAGGTGCTGGGGGACCCCCCCGATGCTGCCTGACACCCCCAAACCCCACAGAAACAGCCCTTCTTCCGCCACATCAACTGGGAGGACCTGCTGGCACGCAGGCTGGACCCCCCCTTCAAACCCTGCCTGGTATGGGGAGGGCTGAGGGTCGGGGAGGGGGAGGCTGGGGATGTTTCGGGGGGCCCCGTGGGAGCAGCCGCCATGTGCCCCGCAGCAGTCGGAGGAGGACGTGAGCCAGTTCGACACCCGCTTCACCCGCCAGACCCCCGTGGACAGCCCCGACGACGCTGCCATCAGCGAGAGCGCCAACCAGGCCTTCCTGGTAAGGGGGGGCATAGCCATGGTGGGGGACCCCCGGTGCTCCCGGGCCCCCCTCACTGACACCCCCAAACCCACAGGGCTTCACCTACGTGGCCCCCTCAGTGCTGGAGAGCATCAAGGAGGGGTTCTCCTTCCAGCCCAAAGTGCGCTCCCCCCGGCGCCTCAACAGCAGCCCCCGCACCCCCGTCAGGTAGCGGGACACAGGGGGGCCGGGGGCACTTTGGGGTGGGGGTTTCAGGGTGGGCGCCAAGGTGGGGGCAGGGGACAGTGCTGGGGGTGCAGTGTGGGGGGGCTCAACCTGCACCCCATCCTGGGAGTACAGACTGTGGGGACAGCGGGGTGAGGGTTTGGGATGCCTTGGAGTGAGGGAGTCGGGATAGGGAAGAGGGAGTAGGGGAGGTTCATGGAGTATGGGGTGGGTTGGTGCCTCCAGGGGTGGGGAAGGGGCTCTGTGGGCACTGGCTGCCCCCCGTTCCTCACCCTCCGTGGGTGCCCCACTCACCCCCTCATGTGTCCCCCCTGCAGCCCTGTGAAGTTCTCCCCCTTCGAGGCGTTCAAGCCGGTGGCTCCAGGAGACCCCATGGATTTAGGGCCCCCCCAACCCCCCCCGCCCGAGGGCACGGCCCCCCTGCCCATCAAACCCTCGGGGGGGGCCAAGAAGCAGAAGGGGGGCCGGGGGCGGGTGCCCAGGTAGGGATGGGGAGGGTGGGGGGTTTTGGGGAGGGGGGCCTGGTGCTCCCCATGGGGTGGGGGGGACCCCACGGTGCTGCTTGTGCTCCGGGGGGCTCATCCCCCTCCGGCACAGCCCCCTGCCCGCCGGGTTTGGGGGCACGGGAGGAACCCCCAGGGGTGTGGCCCCCCAGGGGTGTGCCCCCCGTGGGCGTGGCCTTCGGGGGTGTGGCCCCTGTGGGGGCGTGGCCTTTGGGTGTGGCCCCCCTAGGGGCGTGGCCCCGCTGCTGGATGTGTGCGAATTAAAGGACTTGCTGAGGCTGTGGTGGTCCCTGTGCTGGGGCTGGGGGGACCTGGGGGGCCACTGGGAGGGTGGGGGGGTTGCCCCACCAGGGGAGGGTGCAGGCTCCGCCCCCTTTGTGATGCCCCGCCCCTTTACAAGCACCTCCCCCTTTGCCATGCCCTTTCGATTGGCTCCGCCCACCTCTGCAAACCACGCCCCCGATCCAGGCAGAGCTGCTTTTATTGGTCAGTGCCCAGGCCCCTGCAGCCAACCGGGAGCCTCGGCTGGGGGCAGGCAGGGGACAGAGAAGGGGTCCCTTTGCTGGCAGGGAGGTGACACCACGGGCAGGTGACATCACAGGGAGGTGACATCACGGGATGATGACATCACGGGGTGGTGACACCACGGGCAGGTGACACCACGGGCAGGTGACATCACAGGGAAGTGACATCACTGGGTGATGGCGTCACGGGGTGGTGACGTCAGGACGATGGCATCACAAGGCGGTGACGTGTGGCCGCACATCCCCCCACGCCGCTGTCCCCGAGAAGGCGTGCAGGTCACTGAGCAGGGCCTCAGCGCTGCCCCCCGCCACCTTCCCCCCGGTCAGGGGGCTCTCCCCACCCTCCGGAGCTGCCTCGGCCTCCTCCTCATCCTCCTCCTTCTCATCTTCCTCCTTCTCCTCCTCCTGCTCATCCTCCTCCTCCTCCTCCTCCTCCTGCTCCGGCCGCCGCTCCAGGCTCCAGGGCATCAGCTCTTCCTCCTCGTCCCTCACGGCCACCTCCCCGTCACCGTCCCCGAGGGCCACGGCGGGGTCCTCCGGTGAGCGCAGCCGGTGCCATTGCCCCCGCAGCAGCTCCAGCGCCCGGCGGCCCAGGGGCCGGGGGTGGTAGCGGCCGGCCGAGAGGCGGCACAGGTGGTGCCAGGCCAGCGCCAGTGCCAGTGCCAGGCACAGCAGGAGGCCCAGCAGGGCGGCCACCGCCCGGTCATTGCGGGTCCCCGCGGGGACCCCGGCCTCGGCCGGCACCGCCAGCGCCAGCAGCAGCGGGTGCCACCGTGGGCCAGCCTGTGGGTGAGGGCAGCAGGGTCAGCGCTGCATGCCCGGCACGTGACTTCCCGGAGCTGGAATGCAGGGAAGGGCTGGGGCAAAGGGCAGCGGGGACAGGGGGCAAAGTGCAGCAGCAGGGGACAAGGGCTGGGGAGCAGGAGGGGGATGTTACCCCTGGGGAAGGAAGCTGTGGGCGGCGAATGCAGCAGCACCTGCAGGTGCTGGGGGAGAGGAAGCAGGTCCTGCCGCCCCACATGGCTGCAAAGCCCCCCCAGAGCCCCCCAGCGCAACTCGCCCCTTCCCACACGGCTGCAGCCCCACAGCACCCCCTGCCAAAGTCCCAGGGCACCCCAAACCCGGCACTCACAGCCTTCAATGTGGCTGCACAGCCCCCCCAAACCCACCCCAATATCTGACCCTCCCCACGCTCCCCTGAACCCCCCCAGCCTGCCCCCCAACCCCACTGTGCTCCCCTTATCCCCCAACCTGCCCCCCAAACATTCCATACCCCCCTTACCCTCCCACTCCCGCCACAACCTCACCCCGGTTCCCTGATCCTGACTCCCCCAACCCATCCCCCACCCCCCAATCTCCCACCCCGCCCGGTTTTTGGGGTGCTCACCATCAGCGGGTGCAGCCAGAGCGGGTCCCGATGCCGCGGGCGCGCTCCGAGATGGGGGAGCCCCCCCCAACTTCCTGCCCCCGCAGCGGATGTGCCGGAGCGGGGGGAGGCCGAGCGCTGCACCCCCCTCCAGCTCCCGCTACCCAAAATGCCGCCCTGTGCCCCCCCACTTCCTGCCGAGGCGCCGAGCTCCCACCCGTGACTGCTGCGCCTTCCTGCCCCCACTTTGTCACCCCCCAGGTGGCCCCTGCGACCACAGCTTTTCTTATAAATCCTTTATTTGGAGTGAAAATATAGTTTTTGACCCTGCACTGGAAGGGAGAGGGGGGATGCAAGGAGGAGGAGGAGGAGGGGGGAGAAAACCCCCAAAATATAAGGGGGTCAATATGTCACAGTTGAAGGAGGCAGATCATGCCCTGCCCTATAGGAAAGGGGGGAGACCCCACGCAGGGATTGAGGTGTGCAGGGGGTAATCTTTGATCCCAAGAGCAACCCCCAGCCCGACGAACGGGGGTGGGCAATAATGGTCCATGATTTGGGGGGGCAGCACCCAGTAAGGCAACGGGGGGAAGTGGGGAGCTGCCAGAGGGGCAGCCAGCCCCCCAGTGGGAGAAGGGCCCGGAGTGGGGCAAGGGGGTGCACCCCAGGGGGATGGGATGCTTCAGGGGGGTCCCTGGGGCGCAGGCGTGGTCCCTGGGGCGGTGGTCCCTGAAGGTTGGGGGGGGGTCCCTACACGTGGCCGTTCTCGAGGCGGCTGAGCTGCTCCTCCAGGCGGGAGATGCGCTGGCCCTGCTCCGCCACCAGCGCCCGCAGCGCCGCCACCTCCTGCAGCACCTCCTCCAGGCGGCCCCCCTGAGCGACAGCCCCGTCAGCCGCGCCCGCACGGACACGCCCAGCAGAGCCACACCCACACCGACCACACCCCTCCGCCCCTTCCCCCTTTCCCGCTTGTCCCTTTGTCCCCCTTACCGTGGTGTTGCCGGAGCCGAGCACCGGGGGGGCACTGAAGCGAGTGGACGCAGGGGCGGTGGGGGGCGTGGGGGGCGGCGTGGTGGCCCCGGTGGTGGCGGTGGCGGCGGTGGTGGCGCGGCCGTCGTGCAGCAGTGACCGCCGGCTCACCTTGAGGTCGCGCTGCTTGCTGGGGACGTAGGCCTGGCGCAGGGACACCAGCACGGGCCCCGCCGTGCGCCCCGCCACCCACTCCTCCGCCTCCATGGCCGCCTCGGGGCCCACCGTATCCGGGTACAGGTCGTCCTGGAACAGGTCAGACTGCCCCCCCGACAGGGTCAGAGGGGTGGCGTCCTCAGGGGGACCCCCAGAGAGATGCGTGGACCCCCCCCATCGCTCCCGTGTCCTGCTCAGGGACCTCACACACAAAGACCCCACAGGGACCCCCACACAGCCTGATTAGGGACCCCTTACCCACTCACCACGTCCTGCCCAGGAACCCCCCCACAGCCCCATGTCCTGCCCCATGACCCCTCTCAGTCCCCCCTGGCAACTCCCACCAGCCCTACTGGGTCCCCCCATGCCAAATTCCCCTATCCCCACCCCGCTCCCATCCCCACCGACCTTCCTTGGCACGGTCATGATGATGGGCTCACACTTGCGCTCGTGCAGCTTGTAGAACCTGCCGGGGGAGCAGAGGGGGTCATGGAGGGTTTGGTGGGGGGGTCTGGCAGTCCCTCACCTTGTCCCCCGCGTCCCTGTGCCCACCTGGCGATCTCGCACTTGCTGACGTCCAGCCCGCGCTTGGGCATCCAGCCCATTCCCCGCTGGGGCTCCTTGCTGGTGAAGGTGTTGAGGAAGTGGATGTAGGGCGGCTCCTCCGTGATCTCGAAGTACCGGATGCTCGAGTCCCCCTGGGGACACACCGTTAGGGGGGTCCCTGGCTCCGGGGGTGCCACCAGCGGGGTGGGGGGCTCCGTACCTTGCCGCAGACGTAGACCACGTTGGTGTCGGGATCGTAGAAGGGCAGCAGAGCCCCGTTGCTGGAGTCCAGCTCCTGCAGTCCCATGGGCTCCTCCAGGTTCTCCTGCGGCGGGGTGAGGTGTCAGGCACACGGGGGTCCCCCAAATGGTCCCGGGGGACTCCCGGTGTGCCACTCACCGTGTCCCACAGCGCCAGCTGCCGCTCGCTCATGCGGCTGAAGCCGGTGGTGAAGATCTTGCCGTCGGCCAGGAAGATGGCGCGCATGGGACGGGCCCCCTCGTGCGCCCGCTCCTTCTCCTGGGGGGCACAGCCGTCACCGGCACCCGCAGCACCCCGGGGACGGGCACCGAGGGACAGGGGACAGCGGGGAGAACCAGGGGACAAGGACACCCAAGGGACACGGGACAACGGGGTGCACCAAGGGACGAGAGCAGGGAGCAGGGGACTCCGCCCAGGAACCAGCGCAGGGCTGCGCCCTGGTGACACAGGCCCCCCGGGGGGGTGGGGACACTCACGGCCACCACGGTGCCGCGGCGGGGGTCGATGACACGGACACTCTTGTCCTTGCAGGCGGTGCAGAAGCGGGAGCCATCGCGGCTCCAGCTGACGCTGTAGATGAGGTCGGGGTGCAGCCCATCCAGCCGGTACAGCTCCTCCGCCGTGCCCACGTTCCAGATCAGCACCACGTTGTCACAGCCTGGGGGACATGGCGGGGGTCACCTCGGCCGCACGGCCCCCTCCCCGTGCCTGCCGTGTCCCCCCCGTACCCGCGCTGAGCAGGACGTTGCGGGCGGTGGGGTGCCAGGTGACGATGCCAACGCGCTTCGAGTGGCCCTCCAGGACCACCACCGGCTCCGTCAGTGGCTGGCTCAGCCCGTTCTCCGGGATCTGCCACACCTGAGGGGACAGAGGAGACAGTGACAAAGCGGGGTGACCCCTGCCACCCCCCCAGGCCCATCCCGGGCCACCCCTCACCATGACAGTGCAATCCTCGGAGCCGCTGGCGATGACGTGGTCGTTGTGGGGACACCAGTCGATGTCGAGGACGGGGCCCGTGTGGCCGCACACCGTGGGGTAGGACTTGTCAATGCGCCCGGTCTGGGGACAAAGTGACAGCAGGGAGGGGGTCACCCACCAGCACAAGCCTCCCCCCCTCCCCCGTGTCACCACCCTGCTGTCACCTTGTGCAGGGGGAGGACGAGGAAGGCGCCGCCGCCGCTGGCCTCCACGATGATGGCGACAAAGGAGGGGTTGACGGCACAGAAGGTGCTGTCCCAGGTGACGCGGGACACACGGATGTCATCGTAGCACTGCTCTGTCTTCACCGGCTGCCCGAACACGTGCCGGAATTTGCTCTGCCGCACTACCTTCCGGAACGACATGGCTGGGGAGCACCCCGGCCCGTGGTCAGGCAGGCTGGGACACCCCAAAATGGGAGGCAGGGCCACCAGGGAGGTGGCCTGGGAACGGGGTGTCCCCTGAACTGGGCTTGTCGCTGTCCCCCAGCCTGGTAAAGGGCGGCTCAGCCACTCCCAGGAGGCACAAACTGGGGCACACACCCCTGTCCCTGCCCAGCTCCCTGGAGGGAACTCGAGAAGCACCCCAGGAATGGGGGCTCTGAGGGGGACAGGGAGTGTCCCATTCAGGATGGGGACGGGGACAAGGGTGTCCTGCTGGCTACACGGGTGGGGATAGAAAGGGGTGCAGGGACAGCTCCAACAGATCGGGCACAGGGGTGGCCCTGCTGGCTACGGGGTCAGGGATGGGGTCTGGCACAGGGAAAGGGATGGAGACAAGGATAGGGATGGGGGGCGCGAAGGGGGACGGTGGTGGCCTCATTTTGTACGGGAATAGTGACGAGGGCAGGGACAAGGAGGGGGACGGGGGTGGGGTCAGGAATGGGGCCGGCGGTGGCCGCGCTTGGTACAGGAACAGGAATGGGGACAGGGACGGGGCTAGGGACATGGACGGGAAACGGGACGGGGAGGCCCCGCTGGGTATGGGGACGGGGATGGGGACAGGGATAGGGATGGGGACAGGGATAGGGATGGGGACAGGGACAGGGGGTGGCCCCGCAGGGAACGGGGAGGGGGCTTCCCCCGGGAAGGCGGACGGGGGGCCCTCGGGGGCCGTGCCCGGCGGGGGTCAGTGCCCGGTGCCGGTGCCCGCACTCACCGGCGGGTCGGTGCCCGGTGCCGGTGCCGGTGCCGGTGTCGGGGGCGGCGGGAGCGGCGGCGGCGGCGGCGGCGGGGGCGGGGCAGGAAGTGACCGGGGCCGCCCCGCGCGTGCGCGGCTCCGGGGCGGGGGCACCGGCGGGGCGGGGGGGGGGAGAGATGAGACCGGGGGGCTCGGAACCCTGCGGGGACACGGGGGCACCCCCTGCACAGGGACACCCGTGGGGTACGGTCCCCGTGGACAGCGTCAGTGGGTGGCACAGAGGTGAGAGAGGCGGGTGGCGCAGGGGCAATGGCAGCGAGTGACACAGGCTGCCACCCCCACCAGTGTCGCCCCGCCGTGTCGCCTCAGGGTGACACAGCAGCCAGGGTCACCCCCTGGGCCTCCCCTGCCCTCATTGTGGGGTGTCCCTCCCCTCCGAACCCCCCTGTGCCCATCCAGTCTGCAATGCCTTGGGGACACGCCACCAGTCCCCATCCTGGGGGGACAGTGAATGTAGGACCTACCTCAGAGGTGGCGGGAGCTCGGGGAGAGGTGCCGGCTGAGGGGACACTGTGGTGGCCTTGCGGTGTCACCGCTGGGGATGTGGGGTGGTCTAGGGACGCTGTGGTGGCTTTGGGGTGTCACCGCCCGGGATGTGGGTCGGTCTGGGGACACTGTGGTGGCCTTGGGATGTCACCACTGGACTCCGGGCCTCGGTGGGTGACCGCGGGACGCGTGTGGGGACCTGTGCGGTGGCCGGGCTGCGGTGGCCGCGTGGCTGTGTCCGGGGGCCGGTGGCCGTGGCTGTTTCCTTCCATTAATCACCGCTAATTGGCTTTGCCTTGCCGGGCCCACGGCGGGGGGAGCCTGGGGGGGTCACGGGGGGTGTAAGAGGATTTCCCTGCTCCTTCCTCCGCCTCGGCCATCCCGGGGTCCCGCTCCCTGCCCGCCCGCTGCCCACCCTGCCCCGGCCCCATGCCACGCTCCCGCGGGGACAAGGGGACCCCCAAGGACACGGAGCCCCCGCAGAAGGGGAAAGGGGGGCACGAGGCAGGGGAGAAACCCCCCAAAGCCCTCGAGGACGGCGGTCCCCCGGCCCCCAAGAATTCCGGCTCCGAGTCCCGGCACGGCGGCCACGGGCAGAAAAGTGGGAAGAAGGGTCCTGCGGACCCCCACGCTGCTGCCACCAAGACCTACTCCCCCTTCCTCAACACCGTCTTCGGGAAGGTGGGGACACTGCGAGGGGACATGGGAGGTGAGGGTGGGGATGGAGGGACCCTGGAAATGGAGGGGATGTGGGGACAGTGGGGATGGGGACAGGGATAGTCGAGGATACTGTGGATGGAGGGGGGATAGGGGCTCTGGGGACATGGTCAGGGACACTCTGTGACCCTGGGGATGGGGACGTGGGGACAGGAGTAGTCCAGGACCTTGCAGATGGAGGGGATGTGGAGCATTTGAGACATGGGGACATGGAGACAGTGGAGATGGGGACGGTGGGGCTGTTCCAGGACCCTGGCCTTGGAAGGGACATGGGGACAGTGGGGATGGGGACGGGGACAGTCCAGGATGGTGTAGGTGAAGAGGGCAGTGAGGATGGGCTTGGGGACAGTGGGATGGGGACAATGGGAATGTTCTGGAACCCTGGGGATGGAGGGGACATGGGGCCAATGATGATGGGGTTGGGACACTCCAGGATCCTGAGGACAGAGGAGATGTTGAGCACTGGGGACAAGGTCGGGGGCACTCCGGGTCCCTGGGGATTTAAAGGAGACGGCGACAGTGGGGACACAGACAGGGACACTCTGGGACCCCAGGAATGGGGGCATGGGGACAGTGGGAATGGGCTCAGGGACTGTCTGGAAACCTGTGGATGAAGGGGACATGGGGCACTGGGAACAGTCAGGGACACCCTGGAATCGTGGGGATAGGTGGGACACAGGGGTGCTGGGGACACTCCAGCGCCCTGGGGACAGAGGGGACATCCAGAGGGGACAATCTGGGCAGAAGCAGCCGAGCTCTGGGCAGGGGGAAAATGCTGTCTCCCCCACCTCTGGGGTAAGAACCCCCTTGGCAGCATCCATGGCTACCCGGCACATCCCATCCGGAGCCTGGGGGTCCTGGGATGGGACACCCCTGGGGTGGGTGACAGGAGGTGGGACACAGGGACCGGGGCAGGGCAAGTGGGGGGTGCAGGCACGGGGCAGGGCGGGGCTTTGCCTCCAATCCCACTAATCCTCCGCTGGAGTTAATTTTGGCCCATGCTTAACAAAGGTGACACCGAGGTTTGGGGGGGCAAGGGGGGGGATGGACACGGAGCTGGGTCTCATTCAGCTGTCACCCCCTCTGTGTGCCCCATGCAGGAGCGGGACCTGTCACCGGAGGAGCTGGATGGTGAGCAGGGGGGACGGGGTGGGAACAGGGCCTAGGGGAATGGGGGACATGTCCTCATGGAGGGATCTGCCGTGGGGATGTGGCCATGGAGGGGTCTCCCACATCCAAGAAGGGACCTGCCCCGGGGTGACACGGTGTCTGTGTGACCCTCCACACCTGACAGTGTCCTCCCTGTCCCCACCCGTGGCCATGCCCAGAGCTGCTGGACGCCTTCAAGGAGTTTGACACGGACCAGGATGGCTACATCAGCTACAAAGACCTGGGCGCCTGCATGCGCACGCTGGGGTACATGCCCACCGAGATGGAGCTCATCGAGATCTCCCAGCACATCAAGATGAGGAGTGAGCGGGGTCGGGGGGCCGGGGAGGGGACCAGGGGGTCACTGGGGTGCTGAGGGTGTCCCCTTCCCATCGCAGTGGGTGGCCGCGTGGACTTTGAAGACTTTGTGCAGATGATGGGCCCGAAGCTGCGGGAGGAGACGGCGCACATGGTGGGCGTGAGGGAGCTCAAGATCGCCTTCCGCGAGGTACGGCCGCCGCCTCGGGGAACAGCGGGCGTGGCGTCCCCTCCTCAGGGGCACCGCGGCCATGAGGGGACCATGGGGGGTGGGGATAGTGACTCTGGAAAGAGCCTGGTAGGGACAACGATGATGGGGGCGTGAAGGGGATGGTGATCACGGGGAGACCATGGGGAGATGGTGACCGTATCGGGGACTACGGGGTGACCACAGGGAGGAGGAGACAATGACTGTGGGGAAACGGTGACCACGGGGTGACCACAAGCGCAGAGCAGACAGTGACCACAGGGAGCTGGGGGTGCCAGCGGGAGGGTGACCCCCACCCCGTGGGCGCCGCAGTTCGACATGAACGGGGACGGGGAGATCAGCACGGCCGAGATGCGCGAGGCCATCGCGGCGCTGCTGGGGGAGCAGCTGAAGGCACAGGAGGTGGACGAGATCCTGCAGGACGTGGATCTCAACGGGGACGGGCACGTGGACTTCGATGGTGAGGGGACCCCCCCCTTCCCCGGCGGCCGCGGCAGGGGCTGGGCCCCGGCTGCCCTGACGTGCCCTCCTCGCCCCGCAGAGTTCGTGATGATGCTGTCGTCCCGGTAACGGAGCCACCGGGCAGGAGGGGACCCCCGGATGACCCCTCAGCCCCTCCTCAGCCGCTCCCTGCCCGGCCAGCCGACCCGGGAGCTCTGCCAGCATCAAGGTTCAGAGGGAACAGGCGGAGCAGAGCACCTGGGAATGGGGTAGAGACCCCCGACCCCAAAAGCCACCGGGGGTGGTGGCAGGGCCGGGGGAAGCCGGGGGACCCAATAAACCCCTTTGACCGGGGCTGGAGGAATGTGTCCGGTGGTTGTGGGGAGGGGCGCGCGGTCGGTGTCGCCCCCGGGCACCCGAGCCACCCCCGGGGCCGGGAACGGGGGGGGCCCCACAGAGGACAGGGGGGACAAGGAGCGGGGGGGCTGCCGGGGGCCGCGGCTCCAGGGCCAGGCCGCGCCCTCCCATTGGCTGGATCTGACGCGCTGCGGTCGGCCAACCAATCAGAACGCTCCAATCCAAGGCGGGCGGGAAAATGCCTGCCCTCCGAGAACGGGCACTCAAACCAACTGGCCAATCAGCGCGAGGGTTCGACCAATCAACATGCGCCTCTCATGCCAGCTGGCCAATCAGAGACCACGTACCATGGGGACGGGAAGGGCATGGGGGGACCCGCGTCACTCCCGGGAGTCCTCACGATCCCCTGGGACATCCCCGCCCCATGGAAGTGCCCCCAGGGGATCCCAGGGCCGCTCAGACCCCCCGCCCACCACCACGTATGTGTCCCCAGGAGCCTCACAGACCAGGTAAGCCCTCCGGCCCACAGGGGACCCTGGGAACAGGCCAAAGGTCCCTCCCAAAAGTCACCCAGGGGTTCCCCAGCACCCCAAATCCTGTGGGGAACACCAGGGGACGCCTCCCATTCTCCCTCAACCCACGACGGGGCAGCAGAGCCTGGGGACTGGACAAGGTGGCACCTGGAGAATCCCAGGAATGGGGTTCAAGTCCCTGTTTGGGTGCTGCCACTCAGATCCCCACAGGAGTAGAGGATCCCCCCAAAACTCAGTCGCAGGGAAGGGCTGCACCCCCTCCCCGACCCCACAGAGCAGGCATAGGGTTGGGGCATTCACAGATTTTAATTTAGTTCTTTTTCTGGAGACAAAAAAAAGAACCAACCCAAAAAAAGGAAAAATAAAATAAAAAGGCATCAAACGGCCCCAATTTCAGGTTCAGGGGTGCAGAGACTCCCCCCACAGCGCATTTCCCCACCCCTGTAGTGTCTGGGGGTGTAGGGGTCCCACTGTGCCCTGGAGAGACCCCCCCCCAAAACCCAGGTCCTCCCCCTGCCCTAAACTTACAGGGAAGGCACCTCATGGGGGGTCCCCACGTGTGGGGGACGCCCCAGGGAGGGTGGGGACCCCCCAAACTGGGGGCTGTGGGGGAGAAGGGGACCCCGATTGCTCTCTACATATATATAATATACACCTATAGAACAGGCTGGGGGGGGAGTCTGGCCCCCCCCGGACCCCAAAAGCACCCGAACTCTTGGGGATGAAGGGGAACGGGAATAAAAGGGGAGGGGGGGGAGACCAAGGCCAGCCTTGGGCTCGCCCCGCTGCGCCTTCCCCAGGGCCCCCCACCCCGGGGGCGGCCGTGCCCCCCACCCCAGGATGCCGAGGAGGTAGGTGGGACGAAGGGACCCCCCCCCACTCTGCTCCAGCACAGATCTGGGGCAGGGCTGTGTTGGCTCCTGCTCCCCAAGGTCAGTTTGGGTGGGCTAAGGCAAAGCCCGGCCGGCGCTCACGGCGAGGCGCGGGGACACACGGTTAAGACAGACGGATGGACGGGGGGGTCCCGGCCTTCATCCCTCCCCCCCCTGCCGCTCCTCCTCCTCGCCGGGCTCAGAAAATATCCGGGCACAAGCTCCAGTCCTGCTTCTCCTTGCTCTCCCAGTAGCCCCCCTTGTAGACGTGCGCCAGCTCCTGCGTCACCGGGTCCTTCTTCCGCTCGAACCACAGCGGTTTGTAGGGATCACAGGGCGTCCCTGGCGGGCACAGCGGGGTCAGGGCCTGGGGGGGACACCGAGGGGGCACATCCCTGTCCAGCAGTCCCGCCTTACCGTCCTCGGTGGCGCGGGCAGCCTCGGCCTCACGGCGCTTGCGGGAGAGCCGCTGTTTCTCCTCCAGCCGCTGCTTCTCGGCGTTGGCCTCGTCCCACCTGCCGTTCTCCATGAGGCGCTGGTCCGGGCGCCGCCGGCTGTCCGTGGGGGCCGTCCCATTCTCCGGCGCGTTCAGGGTCAGCGCCAGCTCCGAGAAGTAGTACATGTTCTCTGCGTACTTCCTACGGCATGGGAAGGAACGGGACTTGGCGCCAGCCCCACATCCCTGCTCCTGAGGACGCCTCGCTCCCGTTTTCCCCACTCACGGCAGCGGGTTCCGCTTCCACAGCAGCAGCCGGCTGTCCTCGGCCTCGTGGGCTCGCGGCCGCGCCTCGGCTCCGTTGTCGCCCGTTCCCACCTGGACCTTGTAGCAATCCATCTTCTCATCCCACGTGCCCAGCAGGAGAAAATGCACCTTTCCCGACGGGTCCATCACCTCCCCGGTCACCTGGCGGGAGAGGGGACAGCCTGGATCACAACACACCGTGGTCATGAGCAGCGTGGGCTGTCCCACGGCTCCGTGTCCCTACCTTCCTCGCCACGTCCCGGGAGAAGTAGCTGTAAGGGACAAACTTGAGGCTGCACTTGTCCCCTGTCTTGTGGTTGACGATCTCGATCTCACCCGACTGCAGAGGAGACGAGACAGTCAGAGCCACCCATGCTCTATTCCCCAGGGATCCACGCCTCCATACACCTCCCATCCACGACTTCCCACCTGGTCTATCCAGAGCTTCCCCACGATGATGTTGTGCACGGTGGTTGTCACTTTTTTCCACGTGTAGTGGTTGCCGGAGGAGTGGAAGACGCAGTGGATGGTACCTGAGGGAGGGGAAATTGTGCTGGAAACCACACCTGGAACCTTGGGCAGTCCCAAAAACCCCACACGCTCCCGGGGTGCTCACCCAGAGGCATGATGGAGAGGTATTTCCCTCGGAATTTGCTGGTGATTTTGATTTCCTGGCGCAGCGTCCAGCCATGCTTGGAGTCGGCGTGGTGGGCGGCGGCTGGTGGGTGGTGGCTCACCTGGACACAGGATTGGGGACAGCTCAGTGCCGGCCATCCCGGCGGCCCAGGAAAGGCTGGGGGAGAGAGGAGCCGGCTGCACCTGCTCGCAGAGGGAGCGGTATCCGTTCTCCTCCAGGCGATCCAGCTCGAAGGTTTCCCCCAGGAGCGGGTTGAAGGGTTTGCTGGTGCGGAAGACGGTGGTGGAGTAGGAGGACACGGTGAAGGCGGCCACATAGCACAGCTGCTCCAGGGAGCTCTCGCACCGCGCCGCCCGATCCAGGAGCTCGTGGTATTCCAGGTCCTCCGTCAGCCGCTGCAGCATGGACAGCGGCTCGTTGAAATTCACCTGGAAGCGGGAAACGGGTCAAGAACACCAAAAAAGGGGGTTCCAGGGTGCCCCACACCCACCCGCCGGCTGCGTCTGTGCTCACTGGCATGGGAATTTTGGACAGCTCCTTCCCGATGCAGTTCTTCATGATGCTCCAGAGGTTGAGGCTGTAGTTGGGTTTGTAGGGAATGCGGGTTCTCTTCTCCTTCTTGGTGTCCTCGACCTGGTGCTTGTACTGGAGAGAGGGGAGACAAAGGCTGTTATGTCCCTGTGACCCCCTCCCAAAACACTTCCACAGGAATTGGGGCACCCCCAAGCCATAAACCACCCATCCCACCTGCTCATCCAGGCTTATATCACTGCTGGTGCCGCTGATGTTGCTCCCGGTTCTCCTGGGAAGGGGGGAAAGGGGGTGAACGTTCCCGAGCAGGGCAGAGCAGTGAGGGGATCCCCCTCTCCCCCAAAACTCACTTGTGGCCCATGATGTCGGGCATGGGGAAGATCTCCGGGGCATCAAAGAACTCGTTGTTGTCGTCGTCCTCATCACTCAGGTCACCTTTGGCAGGGCAGCACAGATCTGGGAAAGGGGATTGGGCTGGTGAGGAAGGGACATAATTCCCAGGATCCCGCTGAAGGCCCAGGATCCCACTGAAGGCTCCCCTGTCACCACCAGCAAGGTGAGGGTCACACCCCACCCCAGCTCCGAGGGGTGTTGGATAAGGCACAGAGGAGCCAGTTTGGACCCTGTTGTGGATGCCAGAATCACTTGGCTACACGGGTGAGATGGGACAGACACATCCCTCGGGATCAGCGGAGTGAGAGAGGCAGAGCCTTGCTCGGAAAATGCCGGGAAACATCTGGAGGACACTTGGGCAGAACACTTGTCCCTCCGCACCTTTGCTGGAGCCTCCGGTGCCAGGCGTGCTGGCGGGGAGCACCGTGGCACCCCGGAAAGCCCTTTCCAGGTGGTTGTGCTGCTTGGCCAGCTGCTCCAGCGTCTCCTCCAGCCGGATCCGCTGATCCCGCTCCTGCTGCAGCGACTTCTGCCACTTCTTCCCGTGCGTTTGCGCCAGGATCATGAAATCCCGGCAGGCCTGTGGGAAAACTGCGCTCAGCATGGAAGTGGGGCCTTTCCCCGCTACGGAATCCTCGGGACGGCGACTCACATTGATCATGGCGTTGGAGGTGATGCGGAAGAGCGTGGCCCGCTCGTTGACCTGCTTGATCTTGTCCGTGCTGTCCGGAGGGAGCCGCAGGGCCTCGAGCTCGCTGAGGGAGCGCTGCAGGGCCGTGCCGTGCTTGGCGATCAGGTCGTTGCAGGTGCTCAGGTCCTCCACTTTGCTGGACAGGATCCGCAGGGTGTTCTGCAGCTCCGTCTTGTCCGTCTGTGACACCGACTCATCGCCAGAGTCGTCTGCGGGCGGGAAGGGACAGGGAGTGTGGGATTGTCACATTGCGCCAGGAGCTGCTGGTGAGGCTGCCAGGAGGGGTGCAGCGGGATCCCCAAATCCCTGAGGGCTCCCAAACACTCTGTGCGTGCCAGGCTGTTGTGGTCACATGTGCACGGACACAGCCATCCCCTTCCAAACCTTCTTGCTGGAGCTGCTGGGATGCTGCCCAGGGCACTGGGGTCCTGCCCTGGGGGCATTGGGTTTGTGAGGAACTGGAAGCCTGCCCTAAGGACACTGATGTTGCCCTGTCATCCTGCCCTGGGGTCACTAGGATGGTGCCTTGGGGACACTGGGGATCCTGTGCTCTGCGGGTCTGGGATTCTTCTCTGGGGGCACTGGGATCCTGTCTTGAGTCCTGTGGAACACTAATATCATGCCCTGGGTCCCGTGGGCTACTGGGATCCTGTCCTGGAATTCCTGCTGCCTGTGTGGCACTGGGATTCCACCTTGGGGACACTGATCCTACCCTGGGCACTGCTGACCACTGGGATTTCACCCTGAGGGCACAGGGATCCTGCCCTGGGGCCAGTGGAGTCCTACCCTGGGTCCTGTTGAGCCCTGGAATTTCACCCTGCCACGGATCCAGGAACTCCATACCTGACTCCTCCAGCATCTTGACAGCCTTGGCCTTGGCGAGCTCGAGGGCGGTGACCCAGCGCTGCCGCTCCACCTCGGAGCTGGCCTTGAGGTGGTAGGTCTGGGCCCCGCCGTTGGAGATGATGAAATTGCAGGAATCCTCCACGGTGATGTTGGCCGTGGCCAGGTTGATGGTGCCGCGGCACGTGTGACCCATCTCCGCCTTGGATCTGCGCGGGAAGGCCACGGTGAGGGAAGGGCAGGGCGGGGATCCCCGGGATGAGCCCTCCAGGGGCCACGCAGGGGGCTTGGCATTCCCGGTCCGCCAGCCAGGGCTATTAATAGGGAGGGTTTGCTGGCACCGGAGCAGGGCCAAGGCTGGGGATGTCGCTCTGTGGGGGGACAAATCCACAGCCGCCGGGAGTGGCCTCAGGGATCCGGTGCTTCCCGGATCCTGGCACGGCCTGGGACGAAGGTGAAGTCCCAGCGAGGCCGCGCCGGGCTGGCACTCCCCTTCCACGTCACCGCGTGACAGAGGTGACATCCAGCCGGGACACCCCCAATCCGGTGTCTCCCCCGCTGCCGGCGGTGTAACCGGAGCCGGCAGCTGCCGAAGGCTCCGGTTCCCCATCAATAATGGAGGGACAAGGCCCCCCCCGGCCGGGCTCAGGTGTCCCTGCGGGTGACAACACATGGGGCCACCGGGAAGAGCTGCTGGGACAGCGGGATCCGGGAGCTGCGGGAGGCTGAGGGGGTGCAGACCCCCGCCACCCCCTCAAATACCCACGGCGACAGGGATGTGACAATCCCGGGGACCGGGAGGTGACATCCCCGGTGACAGGGATGTGACAGCCGCGGGGGGAGGGAGGTGACAGCCGCCCTCCTTCCCAGCTGGCACCGGGGGCACCGAGCGCTCCCCAACTCGGTGCGGGGGGCCCAGACCCGCCTTCCTCACGCCGCGGGGGCTCAGCCCGGCCCCAAGGTCACAGGGGGCCCGGGGGGCGTCGGGGCGGGTCCCGGTGCGTACCGGTAGTAGCTGAGCAGCCCATTGCTGAGCACGAACCAGCGGCGCTGGTATCCCTTGATGTAGTTGGTCCACTTGAAGAGCCAACCCTCGCGGGCTGAGCCGGGACCGGCCCCGCCGCCGCTCGCGCCGGCCCCGCCGCCCGTCGCCGCCGCCGGTGCCGTCGGTGCCGCCGTCGGTGTCGGTGCCGCCCCGACGCTCGCCGCTGGTGAGGGCAACGCCGGGGGCGCGCCGGGAGCCGCGGGCACCGCCGCGGGCCCGGGGGGCGCGGCCGGGCTGGGCCCCGCGCCCGCCGCACGCAGCTCCGCCATCGCCGCCGCCGCCGCCGCCGCCCCGCCGCGCTGCCGTCACTCAGCCCGCCTACGTCCGCGCCCCATTGGCGGCCAGGGCGCCGGCGGGGCGGTTCGCGCGTTGCGATTGGCCGAGAACGGGATTCTCGCCTGTCAATCAGGCGTGGAGCCAATAGGCGGGGGCAGCGGAGCGCCGCGCGTGCTGACGCCGAGAGGTGAGTCACCCGCCAGCGATTGGCGGAGGGGCGGGGCTTCGCGCCAAGCGCGCTGCCATTGGCTGAGGCATTGCCACGCCCCCTGCTCTCTGCCCCGGCTCTCCCGTGGTCGCGGGTTCGAGACCCTCGAGGGGACAGCGCGGGGTCGCGCAGGGGGCGGTTCGGGCCAGAGAAGGAGAGGCCAGGCTGGCAGCAGTATACAATTCATCTTTATTTACAATACCCTATAAAAATGTAAATTTAGAAACTTTATTGTCATTAACCAGAACCAAAAACTGGGAGGGGGGGGAGGGGGGAAAAAAAAGGCAATTAAAAAAAAAAAAACCAAAACCGCAAGCAAATGAAATTAAGAAAAAAAGCAAAAAAAGGGGAAAAAAGGGGGGGGAAAAGCAAAAAAAAAAAAAAAAAGAAAGGAAAAAAAACCAAAACAAAAAAGCGGGAAAAAAGAAAGAGCAATAAAATAATAATAATAATAAATGAACTTTCCACTTGATCTGTCGGAGAAAAAGGATGGGGAAAGGGCCGGGAGCAAGAGAGGCAGGGCTGGTTAATGCCGGGAGGAATTCCGGGGTGTAAAATCCCTACATGTGCAAATCTCTTGGTTTTTTTTTTCTTTTTTTTTTTAAAAGCAGAAAAAAAAAAAAAAAAAAAGGTAAAATTATCCCCCAACCACCACCACCACCTTCCCGAGGAGCAGCACAGCTGAATCCACCCGGATCCGATCCAGAGGGGACAGAGACCTGGCTGTGCCCCCCCACCCCGGAGCTGCTGGGGCTGATCCCGGGGGGGGCAGGTAGGGAAGGAGCCGAATTTTGGGAAGACGAGGTGAGTGTGCAAAACAGGTGTGTGAAGTGTGGGGAAGGGCAGGAAGCGGAGCTCAGTGCTTGTGGGAAGGGCTGGAGAAGGAGCAGGGAAGGAGCGGGAAGCCCCTGGCCATGGATCTGGAGCGAGGGGCTCCCTGCTTGCTGGGATCCTCAGTAGTGTGTGTGTGTGTGTGTGTGTGTGTGTGTGTGTGTGTGTGTTTGGGGGGGAAGCAGCAGTTTTTGGGGGTGCAGAGGGAGTCAGGGGGAAATTGGGAGCAGCAGGGAAAGGCAGCACGTTGTGGGAAAAGGGGGAGCAGCCAAACATCCCCCTCTTCCCGCTGATCCAGGGATTGGGGGGCCAGATGTGCCCCTTGTGCCAGGCCGGGCGTCGGGGGAGGTGTGGGGTGAACCGTGTGCCCTCTATCCATCCATCCATCCATCTATCCTTCCTTCCTTCCATCCTTCCTCTGGAACATTCCGGTGGTGGCGAGGAGCCACGGAGATCTACCGGATCCCGTGCACTAAGCTGGAACCAGGCAGCAACGGTGGGGGGGATCAGAGGAAGGCAGCGATTCGCCTCTCCCCAAGCTGCTTTTCCTCACTCCAATCCTTCTCCAACTGCACCCCCACCTCTGGTTTCCCCTTTCTCCCAGTCCCACGGTGGGACAGGGCCACATTCCCCTGGGAAAAGAGGGCTGGCACTCACTGCAATTTCGTCTCCAGCAGGTTCAGCTTCTGCTGGTCGACGTAGCGAGAGAAGAGGGAGATCAAGTTGGAGGGGATGGACACGGGCTTTGCCAAGGCTCCCTGAGGGATCCGCAGGAGCTCCCGGGTCGCCATCAGCATCAGCTCCGTCCTGCCGGAAAAACGGGAGAAAGGAGCAGTGAGAAGCGTGAGGGGGGCTGGGAGGGCAGGAGCTCCCCAGCTCCCCTTGGGGAAGGATTCTGGGAGCCTGGAAGCTACACCTTTTCCTCCCCAAGGGACTGGGAATGTGGTGACATTCCAGGCAGGAGCATCCCAGCCCGGGACAGGGACTCACCATTGGTTGTCCTGCATCAGCTCCGTGTTCGTGTCCGAACTCTGCAATTCCTCCCCTCGGCTCAGGACCAGGTACAGCAGGGACAGACCGAACTGTGGGGACAGCGAGGGGATGGGTCACCTCTGAGGGGAATCCCCAACACTTCCCAGCCCTCCTGGGAATGCTGGCACAGGCGGGAGGATCCCTGGCTGCCTTTGCAGGAGGAAAAGGAAGAAAAAAACACGGACCACTCCCAGCCCAGGAGGGACTTAGAGGAGCAGCATTCCCACCCCAAATTCCAGCATTGGAGCGTAGAGCACAAGTGGGACAGACACGGAAGCTGCTGCCAGGCTGAAGCAGAGCCCGGGGCCACCTCAGACCGTTAATTAATGTGCCAGACACCCTGGTTAATTAACGAGGGGAACACCCTGGCGCTGAGAGGCTGCTGGGGCAATTCCCGAGGCTGGGAAGGGGTGGGGATGAGGAGCACCTTGTTTTGGAGCACAGCAGTGAGGTGCAGGTTGGTGGGAGCGGCGGCGCTCTGAGGTAGGTTCGTGAGCTGCTGCACAAGGCTGGTGACTGTTCCCAAGGGAAGGTGGTAGAGGACATGGGAAAAGGGCCTCAAGAGGCAGGGAAGCACCTGTGGAGAAAAGAGCACAGTTGGGAGCTCCACACGCTTCCCTGGTGTTGGAATTGCAAAGCAGCTTCTCCCACACAGCCCCTGCCAGGAAAGGCAGGAACTGCCATCCCGAAGACACACGGAGCCCTCCCAGCCTCTGGAACCTCACCTCATCCTGAGCATCCTTCTTGATGAGGAAGGGCAGGTTCCTGGCCGTGGCCATGAGCACGTCGGCCGCTTGCTCCGGAGCCAGGAAGGGAAGGATCCGGGCCACCAGGCGCTTTCCTTTCCGGATGCACATGATCTGCATGAAGTGGTCATCGCTCGGCCTGAGGAGAGGAGGAAAAAGGTGCCAACTCTGACCTGGGAGCATCCCAGAGTTATCCCATGGCTGGATCTGCCCCAGCACCAGGTGGAAAATATACCCATGCCTCGAAAAACATCCCTGAGGAGGGAAAAACTACACAGGAATGACATCCCTAGTCCTCAGCTCTGCCTGTTGGAGGGGATGGAAGTTGTGACAGCGAGGGTAAAATGGCAAAAAAAAAAAAGTTACTCCAGCCTCCTGGAAGAGTCAAACATCCATGGAAAACTGGTTTCAGTGGTCCCAAAGTGCTGGAGCTCCCAAATCCCACTCACCTGTCCTGCCCAGGCGCCTTCCCCCTCAGATTGTCATACATGTCACAGATCTTCTGCTTCCTCTCTCCCATCAGGACTGGCCGCTCCCCTTCCAGGCTCAGGAGGTAGCGGCGCTCGTAGTCCTCCACGTCCAGGAGGAGGCTGTACGTCTGCAGGGAGCGTGGATCACTCAGGGAATTATGGATCATTCAGGGAATCATGGAATGGGTTGGGTTGGCCCACCTTTTATCCCACCATGGACCTCTGAGGGTCAGGACAATCCCCCTCAAACTCACCTTCTCGATTGTGACGAGGGTCTGCCGCCTCTTATCCCGGACTTGCTTCTCCTTTGTCTCCTGCCGGAGAGGGAAGAGGGAGTCAGGGCCGTGGGAAGCAGCCACAGGGCTGTGTTGGAAGGGAGGAAGGCCAGGAACTCACGTCATCCTCGCTGCGGGACGTCACCACGGCGTCGATCATCTTCCGGGGGTTGTTGACGCTGGAGACGGTGAGTTTTCCCAGCGAGCCCTCAAACTGCACTGCAGGAAGGAGGGAGCAGGGAAGCCGAGGGATGAGTCCCCTCAATCCCAGGATAAAAGGAGCCCTGGGGCTGCTGGAGAGCTTTACCTGGCTTGTAGGTGTGCTCCAGCTTGGCCACCTGAGGGGTGATGAGTTTAGTGCGCTCCTTCTTGGGACCGTCACCGTGCACTTCCTCGGCTGCTGCCAACTTCTCCAGCTTCTGGAAGTAGTTCTGAGGCAGGGAGAGGAAAGGTTGAGAGCCTTCTCCCAAAAAAACCATTGGCCATCTCCCTCTCCTCAGCTCCACCATCTTCCCAACATCATCATTCAAGCCACAGCTGAGCCCATCCTCTCCCATCCCTCAGGATGACACAGATCGAGGCTCCTCCTCAGCCCTCTCTCAGGACAATGACAAATCCACTCTCCCTGTGGGGTTCCCAGTTCTTCCCAGCACATCCCAGTTAGCCTGCCTTGCTCCACTGGCACCCTGCCAGGGCCTCCCCACCCAATCCACCCCCTTTTGCGACGGCAGAGCTCTGCTGACTCACATCCTGCACCAGTTCCTCTTCTCTACTGGGACCAGCTCACCCGCACATCCCTAAAAACCTCTGCCAGCTCCAAAGGGGACATTCCCAGCAGGCACAGCTCTCCTACCTCACTCAGCCTCCCAGTGTCCGTCCCAGACATTTCCCTCTCTCTCTGGGGACCCTCAAATGGTCCCTCAGCCACCACCTTGCTCCACCTGCTCCGCACCTGGCTTTTCCCAGCACTGTCTGGCATTCCCTATTCCTGAATCGGAAAAAAGCAGGAGCAATCTCTCCCTATCCACCTTTCCTACTGCGCTCTTCAGATTCCCACAGGATCCACCACCACCATTCCCAGTCAGATCAGAGTCAGCCTTTCCCTGCCCAAGGATCTCTCCTTAATTTTCCACGTAGCACCTTCCCCATTTTCCATTCCAGGGGTTTTATCCTGGCTCTGTCACACTTCTGATGGAGAGGAGCTGCTCTCCTGTTATCCCAGACCTATTAATCCAGTGTCCCCTGACATCTCCTCACTTCTGGAAATCTCATCCAAGAAGAGGGAGTCAGCTCTTCCCAGCGATGCTGCTCCCACCCTCTCCCTTTGCCTTCCTCTTCCAGGGAGGAAAACAATCCATGGCATCTGTCTCTCTGGACTGACATCCCCTTCCCACCCAATACCCAACGGACAGAGGGCAGATCCTGCTCCCAAGTACCTGGTAATAATAATCATCCAGGTAGGGGTCAGTGCTTTGCAGCTGCATCATCTGGATCTTGGACACCCAGTCCTTTTCCCGCTGCAGCATGAGGTTGGCATAGGGATCCTTACGGATCTGCTCCTGATGGCTGCTCCGGTGGCCCCCTCGGTCCCCCCCGGAGCCGTTGAGGCTCCGGTGCTGGCTGGCAGGAGAAGAAGGGCACCCGTGAGCACACCGGAGCTACAGGAAGGGACAGAGAGGGGGGACAGGTGACCCCGGAAGCAGGACACGTCCCCGTGCCACGCGGCCCCGTCCCTGTCCCCGCACTCACTTCCGGTTCTGCTGCTGCCGCTGGTGCAGGAGCCGGCGGTGCTGGGGGTGCAAATGCGTCGTGTCCGGCCGGAACATCTGGGGCTGCGGCCTGGGGAGAGCGGGAATCGTCAGGGATGGATGCAGGGAGCGGGCGGGACGCTGGGAAAGGGACAGGGACAGCACCGACCTCAGGTTCTGCAGGTGGGATCCGGGGCCCTGAGGGTGCGGCAGCTGTGAGGGGGGCGGGGCGGGGGGAGCCCCGAAAAAGGCACGGAACCCTCCGGCCGGGGACATCATCTGCCCAACTCTGCCCTGGAGCAGCTTGGGATTCACGGAGGGCAGCGGGCTCCCCACCAGCCCGGACACCCGGGCAAACTGGCTGGGGGACATTCGGCCGGCCTGGAGGGGCAGAGAGGACACCTGGAGTCAGCCAGGCAGGAAGAGGATCTGGGATGGCCAGCAAGAGCCATGGAGAGCCAAGTCCCGGAGCCACACGGAGAGAAAGGTGGGATGAAGCATAGGAAGGGGCTTTACCTGGGCTCCTCCGAGCAGCTGGGCTCTCTGCAGGTGTGTGAGGACGGGAGAGACGCTGTGGGGGAACGGGTGGCCCAGGAGGGAGGAATTCTGGGGAGAGAGATGGCAAGAGGGAGCCCCTTCACACACCAGGACTGGCAGATGGGACAAACCCCAGGAAGGCCAGGCTCTATGGAGCAGGGATGAGCCACAGCAACACGGGGAGGTTTTGGAGGGGAGGGGCTGGACATCAATCCCCAAAAACAGGGATGAGGGGAAGCTGGATACCGGAACATTGCAGAGCTGGTTGGGGGACATCCTCTCTCCATAGGGAGCGGGATAACGCTGCTGCATGGTAGCTCGGATGTGGACAGGCTTGGGACACAGGATCTGGGAGGAGGGGAGCAGCTCGGTCACTCCCCCTGGGAAGCCACCTGCATCCCCGGGAGCGCTGGGAAGCTGGGAATCGAGGAGGTACCTGCTGGTTGAAGTTTGGGATGGCAGCCTGTTTGGGGGGGGTGCCGATGGGAACGGCCCGGACCGGGGGGCTCCCGATGACAGGGGACGAGGAGCGCCGGGGCAGCGCCCGCTCCGACGGATCCCGCTCCTCATCCCGAGCCTGCGGAGGCCTCTGGGGCAGGGCGTAATCCAGCACGGACACCGACGGCATCTCCTGCGGGAGGAACACCGCCCTGGAGTCACAGGCTGGGATGGGGAGGAGGCTCCTTGTCCCCCCTTCCTCCTGCCGGCTCTCCATGTCCCACTGCGCTTCCCTGGGCTCCCCAAGCGACGCTGGGCGTTCCCGGAGCGCACGTGACTGGCAAGAGCATCCCGCTTGGGATAACGGGGCGTGGGGTGGGAATTCTGGGTCACCTCCCAGCCCGGCAGAACCAGGAGAGGGTTGGGAGAGGGTTGGCCACGCAGCACTTCAAAGCCCGACTCTTAAGGAAACCACAACAACACGAAAATCCTCTGCCTCCAGGCACCGGCATTCCCAAATCCGGCTGGGAGCCCTGAAATCCCTCAGACATCACCAGGCGTCCCAGATCAGCGACAGCTCCCCATCCCAGCCCTCCAGGGTCCGAGGGGGGACAAGAGGTGACGGCTATGAGGGTCCCCAACGAGCCACAGATGCAGCCAGAGGGAAGCGGGACACTCCACTATCCCAGGTACAGTTCATCCCACCCAGCTGGCTGCCACAGGGATTTGGGATCACCAGGGAAGAGCCCCCTGCCCTCAGCGCCCTACCTGAGCGAGGAGCGGTCCCCGGATGCGCCGCAGCACGGCCGAGCTGTCCCAGATGCTGGAATTCAGCCCTCCAGGCTGCTGGACAACACAAGGAGAGTCAGGACGGCGCTGTGGGGTCCATCCCCACATCCCTCCGGATCCCCCAGCCCATTCCCACCTGCGGGGGATCCCTGGTGTGCACGGCCTGCATGATGGCCGGGTCCTCCAGCTCGCTGTCGATGACGAGCCGCGTCAGCCGCTCGGCCAGCGCGTCCTCGGGATCGCCCAGAACGTCCCCGTCATTCCCAACGGGACCGTCCGGCTCCCGGCTCGACCCGGCCTTGTCCTCCAGCTCCGCCAGCCGCTCATGGGCCTCCTGCCAGTCGTCATCTGCCAGGAGGGGCACAGGGTGAGGGACGCAGGGCGGGGGGGATCTGGGGGGTCAGGGAGATCTGGGGGGGACACTCGGGCTCTCACCGACAGCCCCAGCGCCGAAAGTGTCATCGTTGAACTGGTCGATGTCTTCATCCTCCTCCCCCAGGGCCTGGAAGGCGTCTTCATCCTCGTCCAGCGGGCAGTCCTCCAGGGACTGGGACAGCCGGCAATGGGGTCAGCTCCCTTACACCTTCCTGATGAGCCCCCAACCCATTATACTATACAACAACCCCCCCCAGCCAGTGATACCTCCCCCAGCCCCACTGCCCGCCCACGGAAATCCCCCCAACCCATTATTCCTACACGGGGACTCCCCCAACCCGCTGGATCTCCCCAATGACCCCTCCATACCGAAAGAGTGACCCCTCCCGTTATACGCTCCCCCAGCCCGTTATAAGTCCCCAGTGCCCCCCCCAGACTCCTCCCGTCACCCCGGAGCCCCCTCCCAGCCCCTCAGACCCCCTCAGTTACCCCCCTCCCCAACTCATTTTACCTCCCCCGCCCAGTCCGTTATACCCCACCCCACCCCGTTACACCGCCCCGGTGCCTTCCGGGGGCGGTTCTCCCGCAGGCCCCGCAGGGCCCCGCCCGCCCTGGCCCCCCCGGCCCCTCCCCGCTCACCGGGTACCGGAACATGGCGGCGCCGGCGCCCCCCGCCCGCAGGCTCCGCGCCGCCCGACCAGGCCCCGGCCCCCGCCGCGCATGCGCCGCCGCGGGCGCAGCCGCATGACGTCATCCGCCGCCACCGCCCCGTGCCCCTCCCGCCGGCGCGCGATGGGGCGGGGCTAACGCGGGCCGCGCCCCACCTCAGACCACGCCCCCTCCGTGAGGGTTTCTTAAAGGGGCAGCGTCCCTTTTTCTCCCGCCCACAGCGGTGACACCCGCGTGTCCCCCGCCCGCAGCTGTGCCGCCCAGTGCCACCCCACCCATAGACAATGTCACCCCATCCATAGCCCCAGCAGTGTCCGTCCAGCCTTGTCCCCAGCTGTATGCCATCCCCAGTCATGTCCCCCAGCCGCGTCTCCCCCAGCTGGGACCCCTGTCCCCAGTCACGACCCTCAGTCGTGTCCCCTAACTGTAGCCATGTCCTCAAGCTGTCCCCTATCCCTGCTCGTGTCCCCTGTCCCCCCGTCTGCCTCCTGTACCCGTAGCTGTGTCCCGTTCCCAGCTGTGTCCCCAGATGTGACCATACCCACCGCCGAGCCGCGTCCCCTGAACCCCGCCACGTCCCCAGCTGTGACCCACACCCATAGCTGCGTCCCCAGCTGCGTCCCCATCCACACCCCCTGTCCCCCCGCTGCGTCCCCGGCCGTGTTCCCTGTGCCCGGCCGTGTTCCCTGTCCCCGGCCGTGTTCCCTGTCCCCAGCCGTGTTCCCTGTCCCCAGCCGTCCTCCCGCCGCAGCCACACGTGGCAGGGAGGGGGTGACACGTCCTCACCGTGTGACCCCCGTGGGGGACCAGTTTCCTCATGGCCTCCGAGCCCACATCGTCCCCCACCTCTGCCACCCCCCGGGGGCTCCGGGGGCCACCCCCAGCTGCCGCCTCCGGCGGGTCCGGGTGTCCCAGGTGAAGGGGTGGCTCCACCTCGTCCCTCCCCTCGGCGCCTTCCTTGTGCCCGTCACTGGGGATTAGCGCAGGGACAGCCCCGGGCTTGGGGACAGGCACAGGGGACAGGGCCATCCGCCACCTCGCCTGGATGTAGGAGGCCTGGCCGAGCGGCGAGGACCGAGGGTGACACCCTCCATCCCTGCGCTGGGCGAGGACGGGGACCCCCCCGCGCCCCCCCAGCCCTTGGGGGCACCATGAAGGACCGGCTGGAGCAGCTCAAGGCGGTGAGGGACCCCCGGCGTGGCGAGGGGAGGACAGGGGACAGACACCCGCAGGGGGCCCCTCAGGAAAAGGGTGACACCGCGATGGGGGTCCTCGAGATCCCACCCCATGGTGGGTGAGGGCGTCACGGGGAGAGGGGACCCCAAAAACCAAGTCTGTGGTGGACGGGGACGTCATGGGGTGGATGTCACCGAAATGCCGCCCCACGGTGCGCGGGGGTGCCACGGGGAGGGGGGGGACCTCAGGCCCCATCCCATGGTGGGTTGGGGGCTCGGGGACACCCCAGTCCATGGTGGGCGGGGACACCGGGCGTGGGTGGCACCGAGACCCCACCCCGCGGTGCGTGGGGGTGTCACGGGGGTCACCCCATGGCAGCTGGGCGACCCCGAGCCTCCCTCCAACGGGGGTGGCAGGTGGGAGGGACTGGGGGGGGGGGGTCATCCCCGTGCGGTTTGGGGGTACGGTGGGTGTTTTGGGGTGACGTGATGCCCCCAGCCGAGTCCCGTCCCCCCCACGCCGTGGGGTGCAATGGGGGGACACCAGGGGATAGGGGGGGGGTGTCCGTCCTGCGGGGGGACGGCAGTGAGTTTGGGGTGCTCGCACCCCATCCTGCACCCCACACTTCCCCACGTTCCCGCCAGCCACCAGCGCTGCTTCCTTCTCCCTTTTTCCCGCTCCGCCGTGGGGCCCCACTTCCCCCCTGTCCCCCTCTGCTCCCCAGCATCGGCTCCCCATGGATTTGGGGGGTCCCAGCAGGCCCCCAACTCGCGGCCGGGCCCCCAGCCGTGGCAGGGAGGCTTGGCAGGGATTTACCGGGATTATGGAGCCATCAGATAAAGCCCTCACGGGGGAGCGAAGGGATTAATTTTATTTTTACTCCAGCAGCAGGAGGAGGGGGGTGGGGAGTCCCAACCTGGGGTCTGTCCCCCTCCCCAGGACACCCCAACAACACCGCCGGGGTGCTGGTGCGGCTGAGGGGGTGAGGGGAGGCAGAGGGGCTGGGACTGGGTTTTGGGAAGGGCTGGATTTGGGAGCGTGTGGGTGAGGGCCTGGGCACAACACCAGGGTGTGGGGCACCAGCCACCTTTGTGCCCCCCAGGGCTGCCCCAGACCTGCCGTGGGGCCACGGTTGAGGACATAAACCCTGTCCCATCCCCATCCCATCGCTGTCCCTGTCCGCTCCCTCTGGCCAAGCCCAGCAATCCCTTAATTCCCGGCCTTGCGTGGCCAGATGTGAGCTGGGCTCGGCCCCCCCGGCTCTTCCCCGCTGCAGATGTCCCCTCCTGCACCACCACATCCCCATGGCTACTCCCCCCGTGTCCCTGTCACCGCCGGGGGGGTCCCCGGGGGGGGGGCTGGCATGGCACAGGGTCCCCCCTGAGCGCTGTGTCCCAACAGAAGCAGGATGCGGACGATGAGGAGGAGCTGGAGATCGCCGTGGACAACACGGCGTTCATGGATGAGTTCTTCTCGGAGGTGAGGGAGGGCTGGGAGCAGGGCTGGGGGGGGCAGGGCTGCCTCCTAACCCCCCTCCCAAAATCCTCCCAGATCGAGGAGACCCGGCAGAACATCGACAAGATCTCGGAGAACGTGGAGGAAGCCAAGAAGCTCTACAGCATCATCCTCTCAGCCCCCATCCCAGAGCAGAGTGAGTGTCCCCACACCGTCCCCTGCTCACAGGGACCCTCCCTGCGGACATTCCCATGGTGGCTCACACCCGTGATCCCACAGAGACCAAAGATGACCTGGAGCAGCTGACGGCAGAGATCAAGAAAATGGCCAACAGCGTCCGTAACAAGCTGAAGAGTGAGTGGCCCTGTCCCTGCTGCCATGTCACGGGTGTCCCTGTCCCCCTGGGACGCTGGGATCACGGGGGCTGGCAGTGGGGAAGGTTCCTGAGGGGTTGGGGTCTGGCTCTCTCCAGGTATGGAGAGGAACATTGAGCAGGACGAGGCACGATCCTCTGCCGACCTCCGGATACGCAAGTCCCAGGTGAGCTCCGTTGCACATCCGGCACCCCCAGGTCCCCCACGGGGGGTGTCACCACGGTGACAAGGTGTCCCCAAGTCTCCCAACTCTATCCCCAGCAGCACCTTGTGATCCCAGGTTTCGTGTCCCTCTGCCCCATCCCCAACACTCTGTGCTGTCCCCCCGTGCTGGGACGTGCCACATCCTGGGTCCCCTGGCTCTCACGCCACTGTCTCCTCTCCCAGCGCTTTGTCCTGTCCATCCTGGGATCAGGAACACGCCGTGCCCCGAGTGTCACTGGGCTGACTTCCCGTCCCCATCCCCAGCACCTCCTCTTGTCCCCTGGGCAGTGTCACACCTGTGTCCTCGCTCCTGTCCCCTGTGACAATGGGGACATGCCGTGCCTGGGGTGTTCTGTGTCCCCGTCCCCAGCACCGGGTCCAGTCCCCCTGGGGTGTCCCCATCCCCAAGTCCCTGTCCTCACGTCCCTGTCCGTGTCCCCAGCACTCGGTGCTGTCCCGCAAGTTCGTGGACGTCATGACCAAGTACAACGAGGCGCAGGTGGATTTCCGGGAGCGCAGCAAGGGCCGCATCCAGCGCCAGCTGGAAATCAGTGCGTGACCACGCCCCGCGGGATGGGTGGGCGGGGCCTGGCATCAAACCCCGCCCCTTTCATGACGCGGGTGGGGCCAATCCACCTAGACCCCACCCCTTGGCCAAATTTGGTTAAGTGGGTGGGGCCAGACTCACAGAGCCCACCCCTTAACCCGAACTGGGCGGGGCCTGTTCCCACCCCTTCCCACGTGCCCGCAGCCGGCAAGAACACGACGGACGAGGAGCTGGAGGAGATGCTGGAGAGCGGGAATCCCTCCATCTTCACCTCGGGGGTGAGCCCTGACACGGGAGGGCGGGGGACACCAGGGGACACGGGGCGGGGGGTGTCACAGGGCCAGGCCTCCCCGCTGACGTTGCCCTGTCCCTGCAGATCATGGACTCGCAGATCTCGAAGCAGGCGCTGAGCGAGATCGAGGGGCGGCACAAGGACATCGTGCGCCTGGAGAGCAGCATCAAGGAGCTCCACGACATGTTTGTGGACATTGCCATGCTGGTGGAGAACCAGGTACGGGGGGACACGCAGGGACCCGGCTGTGGGGACATGGGGACAAGCAGGGACCTGGCTATGGGGTCACAGGGACCTGCATGGGACCACGGAGTGGCCCAGGGACCTGCCCAGGGGGATCCAGGCATGCAGCAATGTGGGGTGGGGTGGTGACCACTGCACGGACACAATCTGGTTCCGGGGCCAGGCACGCCAGGTGGGTGGGTGCCAGCACCCCGGGGTGCTCTCAGTGTCCCCCCCCGTCTCTGTGTCTCCCGGGTGCTCCATAGGGAGCCATGATCGACCGCATCGAGAACAACATGGACCAGTCCGTCGGATTTGTGGAACGCGCCGTGGCCGACACCAAAAAGGCTGTGAAGTACCAAAGCGAGGCCAGGAGGGTGAGACAGACCGACAGCCCCCATGTCCCCTCCACAGCCCCCAGTGTCCCCTCTGTAACCCCCAGTGTCCCCCTCTGGCCTTCAGAGTGCCTTCACATATCACAGTGTTCCCGGCACCTCCCCCGTATCCTCCAGCAGCCCTGAGATCCCTTTATGTCCCTCAGTCACCTCCTGTCCCCCCTCAGCCACCCCTGATATCCCTCAGCTGACCCCAATAACTCCCACCTCCCCCTAGTGACCCCATGGGGGGCTGGCAGCTCTGTTCCTCTCTGTCCCACTGCCACCCCTGAGCCCCCTCCCACCCTCAGGTGTGATGAGCTGCTGAGGGCTCAGCCCCTCCTGCCCCATCCCCAGGGCTCTGCAGCACCTCTGGCTCTTCAGGGCCCCTTGGTGCCCTCGTGTCCCCCCCACACGGGACAGGTGTCATCAGCCCCGACTTGCCCCTGTCCCCCCAGAAGCTGCTGATTTTGGTGGCAGTGGCCGTGCTCTTGCTGGGGACAGTTGCCCTCATCATTGGACTCTCGGTGGGGCTGAACATGAAATAGCCCCTGGGGCGGGGGTCTGTAAGTGTTGGGGGGCAGGGGACCCCCACTGTGGGGACATGGAGCCCTGGGGCATCCCAGTGTCATCTCCTGCTTGGGGGGCTCCAGTGCTTTGGGATTTGGGGCTGTCACAGGGCTGGGGGTGGGGGGTTCTGGGCTCGGCAATCTCGGGTCTGTGGTGCTGGGGGTCTGTGTTTTTGGGGGCTGCAGAGTTTGGGGGTCCATGGTGCTCTGGGGTTTGTGTTTTTTGGGGGTCTGCAGTGCTCGGGCGTCTGTGATGTTCAGGGGTTTCTGGTGCTCAGGGATCTGCGCTGTTTGGGGTCCGCATTTTTTGGGGTCTGCAGTGCTTGAGGGTCTGTGTTGCTCGAGGCTCTGCGTTGCTTGCGGGTCCGTGTTGCTCAAGGCCCTGGATTTTGGCTCTTCCCCACATCCGCCATCCCTGCTCCCTCCTTCCCGCGGCAGTCCCGGTCCCCTTCCCCGCCGGCTCTTCCAGCTCCCCTTTCCCTCCTCCAGACGCTCCCGACCATCCCAGCGATGTCACCTCCCGGCGGGACCCTCCCCGGCACCGATCCTGGACCCCTCCTCTCCCTGCTTCTCCTGGACCTGCTGCTCCCAGCCCTCCGTGTCCCGGCTCCCGCCGCGGGCTCCAGCACCGCCCATCCTGCTGCTCCCTGGGATCTGCCCCCGCGTCCCCTCCAGCCACAGCCCCGGCAAGGGGGTGACAAGGACACAAATCCGAGGGCCGGACGCTCACCCACGCGGGCATCCCGCTGGAATGAGGGCGGGAATAGGGACAGGACACGGCGTTTGGTGGCACCAGCGTGGTTTTCTGTCACCGTGCTGTGACAGACGGAGCTGTCGGGGGTCCCCATCCCCTCTTGGCTTTGATGTCCGGGCGGGAGGATGTGTTGATTGTGGATATTTAATTCCCGTTGGAATAAAATCCCGCTGATCCCGCCCCGTGCCTCCTCGCCGTGCCGGCACCGGCAACGCCCAAAGCCACCGGCGCTGCTCCGGTTCGGCTCCCGCTGTCCGGGGATTTGAGGGCTGGACCGGCCCCGTTTCCCGGTGCTGGAGGACACCCCCAACCCCCGGGCCCTGCCCAGACTGTCCGTCCCCCCTCCCCCCCCCAAGTTTTTGGGTAAGTCACAGTGTTCGGTCACCTGTCCCAGGGCACGCTGGCACTGTCACCTCCCTGTGCTACACAGAACCAGCTCACACCTGCCCTGACACCTTCCCTGTCCCCTCCCCAGCCCGTCCTTATCCCTTGCCTTATCTGTCCTTTCTCCACCCTGCACAGCCCCTGTCCTTGTTGTCCCCCTCCCCATTCCTTGTCCCTTCTCCCCAGCCACATCCTTATCCCCTGTCCTCCTCCCCAGCCCATTCCCTTCCCCTGTCCCCGTCCCCAGCCATGTCCCTGCCTCACAGTCCCTGTCTCCCCGAGCAGAAGAAGATCCTGATCATGTTGTGCTGCATCATCCTCGCCATCATCCTGGCAGCCAGCATCGGGAGCATCTTCGCCTGAGCCCCCCGCCCGCTGCCCTCCAGGTGACAGGGACAGGGCTGGGGGTGGCACGGGGGGTCCCTGGTACCCCCCAATGCCAGGGAGCGGGTTCGGGCTGCCACGCTGGGAAGGGACAGGGATGGTGCCACGTCCCCTTCCTGAGTGTCACCTCATCTTCCTCCCTGTCACAGGTGGCCTTTCCCCCCTCCTGCCCCCTGCCTGGATGATCCATCGGAGAGACCCCGGCCATGCCCTGATCCCTGGAGCCCCGAGGACATCCCACGTGTCCCTGGAGGAGTGGAGCCCACCCGCCGAGCTCCCCCCTCCCCTCCCAGCGCCAAGGTCCCCTCGCTCCTCCTCCTCCTCCACTCGGGTGACAGTCGGTGGCCGCTGTGACAAGCAGCCCCTCCTCGGTGGCACGGAGCGGCTGGGGGGGGCTGTGTCCCTCTCGGGGGGGGGACACAGGGCTCTGCCTTGCCGGGGCGGCCGGAGGAGCCTCTCCCTGTGCTTGGTGCTCCTTGGATGTGCAGCCACCCATGCTGGAGCCTTCCTCCTCAATAAAGAGCTCACCCACACTCTGCCTCGTGGCTCCAACCTGACCCGTGGATCCCTCAGGATGCTCCCAGCTCCAAACCCCACTTTGGGATAAAGATCCTCATCCCTCAAAGCCTGATCCATGTATCCCTCAGGACACTCCCAGCTCCCAAATCCACGCTAGGCTCTTGTGGAAGAGTTTAATTCCCAAAGGAATCCAATCCGGCCGCTCCTCACACCCTGTGCCTCAGGAAGAACTTGCCCCAGTAACGTCCCTTGAGCTGCAGGTCGTAGGGGCTCAGGTACTTCCTCATCCCCAACATGTTGGAGGCCACCACACGCTCGAAAGTCCAGGGATTTTGGTTGTTGAGCCTCTTCTCCTCCTCTTCCCGCCGCATCTCCCGGAGGCTCTCCCGGCTGACGGGGATGGCCGGGAAGGGCAGTTTTTGGGCCACCTGGGCCAGGAAGGGCCTGACCTCCTCGAACTCGCAGCGCCCGCCCACCTCCACCACCAGCCTCCCGCTCTTCACCGCCGTCACGTAGTGCTCGATGGGGCCCTTCCCGCCGCCCATCCGGTGTCCCAGACTTTTCCGCGTCACCGACTTGTAGGGGGCGGGCACGCGCCACACGGCGAACATGGCCTTGGGGTCGATGCTGCGGCCGATGGTCAGGCGGATCATCTCGAAGTGGCCCCAGTGCAGGTACCCCCCGCCCAAAGCCTGCGGGGGGACAAGGGGGGGACGGCTCAGGCACACTCAGTGCACGGAGGGTCCCGTGTCCTGCCCGGGAACACGCGATCCCAGCCTCTGGAAAGCTCCCCCTCGGTCCGTTCCCGCTCACCAGGATCCCGTACTGGCCCTGGGTGAAGTCGGTGGCCACCTGGGACGGGCCACGGATGTCACGGAGCCGCCGCGGCTCCCGTCGGACCTTGGGCACCGCCGGCACCTTGTCCATGAACTTCAGCTTCGGCTTCTCCGGGAAGGTGATCCCTGCCGGGGAACACCAGGATCACCGGGATCTCCGGGAACAGACTGGCGAGCGCCCCCGCCACCCCTCGCGGGGTTCTCCCGCCCTCCATCCCCCTCACCGCTGTAATCCGGGGGCAGCGACAACTTCTTGAGCCCCGCCCGGGGAACCGCGACGCCGCCGGGACCTGCGGGACAGAGCGGGGGGGTCACGGCTCTGGGCGGGATGGGGGGTTCGGGCAGCGCCGGGAGGGGAGGAGGGACCCCGCGGGGCCTTCCCTTCCCGGTTTAAAGATTCCCCCAGGCCAGCACAGCCCAGCCGGGGGTCCCGCCAAGCCCTCGGTACCTCCCCGGTGCCAGCCCTTCCGCGCCCCACCCCGAGCCCCAGTGGCCCGGGAAGGTCCCCCCGGCCTTCTGAACCCCCCACAAAGCACGGGCGGGGCCCCCTGACCTCCCCCAGCCCGGAGCGGCCCCGGGAGCCGCCATCGCCACATCGCCGCGACACGACGGAAGTGCCGCAAGGGTGCCGCCATTGGTCCGTCCCCAAACACGTCCCGCCCGTGGTCCGGCCGGGAAACGCGGCGGGAACGTTAGTTCCGGAGGGAAACGCGGCGCATCCCGTTCCCACCCCCGCACCGGGCAGGGGTCGCTGGCGGGGGGAGCCCTCCGAGGGTCCCGAAGGTCCCGCAGCGGCGTCAGGAGGTGCTGAAAGCGGCCTGGACGTGCTCCCAGCCTTTGTGCTGGGCTGGTGTATTGCTTTTACGGGGAGGGAGTTCATATTTGGATTCGGGATGGGTGACCCGCGGCCGTGACGTCACAAAAGGGGTGAGCGCCGGGGTGCCCCGGGGCTGTGACGTCACACAGGTGTCCCCGCCCGCAGCACTGTGACATCAGCGCGGTGTCTCCACAGGACACGTGCCACCAGCCCCGGCTCCCAGTGCGGCCACGATGGGACGTGGGTGAAGCCATGAGCGTCCTGCTCCCCGCGCTTGTCCTGCTGGTGGCCACTACGGCCGTCCTGCTGGCCGCCCGCATTCGGAAGGCACGGAAGCGCCCCGGGAGCCGGGCCGGGGGGTCCCGGCGCGGCCGAGCAGCCCCAGGGGCTCCCGGCTCCCCCCCGGCTGAGGAGACCCCTCCGCAGGGCGCGGCTGCCCCCGGGAGCGCCCCGTACATCCCCTGCGGCTGCGGCCCCGGCTGCGCCCCCTGCGCCACAGCGGCCCGGGAGCTGCAGGACCTGGTGACGCCGCTGTGGCCCGGGGTGTCCTTCCCGCGGGACTCGGAGATGTGGCAGCTGTCGTGGGAGGACCTGGAGCAGCTGCTGGAGCGCGGCCGCCTGCCCTGCTGCGCCTCCTCCAGCTCCTCCGGGAGCCTCCGTCCTTCCCGGAGCCTCAGCGAGAGCTGCCGGACTCCGGATGGAGAGGACCCCGTGGACGGATCCTGCTGCTCCCTTGGAGCTGCGGGCGTGAGGAGGAACTGCTCGTCCTTGAGGATGCACGTAGCCAAGAAGAACCTGGAAGTCAAGCTGAGAGCCCAGCCCGTTCCAGTGAGGTGTTCCCAGGAGCAACTGGTGCAGCGGGGAGCGTCACCCCATTCCTCCGAGAGCCTGCCACGCTCCGAGAGCCTCAGCGGGAGCTGCCAGACTCCGGACGGAGAAGATGCCAGGGCCTGCTCTCCGAGCTCCCTCGGATCCGCAGATATCAGCGGGACCCGCTCAGCCCTGAGGATGCACGTGGCCAAGAAGAGCCTGGAAGTCAAACTGGGAGCCCGGCCTGCTCCGGTGAAGAGTTCCCAGCAGCAAGTGGCGCAGCAGGAAGTGTCCCTGAGGCGCCGGTGCCCAGCGCACGGCTGCCAGGATCCTGCGGGGCTGCCAAGTGGGAACAACACCCCGTGCTCGGAGTCGGAGAAGATCCTCCAGAGGCAAAGGGAGCTGGAGTTCCCCCATCTCCAGGGAGCTCCTCTGAGACGGATGAGGCTCCTCTTGGCAGCTCAGATACTCCTGAGGATGCTCTGTTTTAAATAAATCAGCACTTCCCCAAAGAACTGGGCTGAGTCTGGGCTGGGACAGGGCCCCTTCCTTCCCAACAGCTGGCACGTGCTGGGTGTGGATCCGGGATGGGAATGCTGTGGGTCACACACGCATGGTTTGGTTGCTACGGAGCAGGGCCCGCCCTCCTCAGGGACTCTGCAGTGTCCCATGGGACAGTCCCTGTTTCCCGCTGGGAAAGGTGGGACGGGCAGCCAGGATCAAATCCTTGGGAGATTCTGGAAACGAGCCCCAGGTGGGTGCAAGGGGCAGGCCCGCCCCACCCAGCTTCCCACTGGGAGACCGGCGGCCACCACCCTCCTCCCAGCTGTTAAAGCCGTGGCTGGGGAGGCTCCTACCTGTTTTCCCATCCCTATCCCGATGGAGGCTCCCGCGGGAATGTCCTTTGTGCGGCTCCTTGCAGCCCCAGCCTCTGCACAGGACGCTCTGGGTGAGGGGGTGTTTGGAGGGGGGGGGAGACGGGGCAGTGACCCCCGGGTGGGTCCCTCCGCCCTGGGCATGGAGGGAAGGACTTTGGAGGTCCCCAAATCCCTGTCGCAGCCGTGCTTGTGCTCTCCCTGCCAGCCTCTGTCGCGTGTGGCCGCATGTGGCTCCCGGTGCCGGCCGCTGTCCGGGGAAGCCGAGTGGCCGGTGGGGAGCTGGCCCTGGGGTGACCAGCGCTGATTGGGCTGGATACCACCTGGAGCACCCCCCTCCTGAGCTGCGGGACCACCCTGGAGGTGAGGAATGGGGACACCGTGTGTCCCTGAAGAAAATGGGTGAGGGGACGCTACCAGCCCCAGGGGCTTTCTGGGGGCACTGAGCTGCTGACACCCCCAGCCCCAATTCCGCTCCTTTCTCCTGGACGGCATCCACCCCGGGAATGTTCTCCCCTTGGCCCGAGGGCTCGTGGGGCAGGCCCTTCTCCCTCCCCGTGGGCTGTTCCTGCCCCAGGGAAATGGGGAGTCCCTCCTGGAGCGCCGGGCTCTGCGTCTCCCGTGCCCTGCGGACCCCATGACGGGATCTCTCCGTGAGGGATTCCGAGCCGGGAGAATGTCTGGATCGAGATGGGGTACAGGGGTGTCCTCCATGAATTTTGGGGCGCAGGGCGGTATCATGTGCCCCCCTCAGTCCCCCTCGCTATTCCCTGATATCGGGTTTAATCCTCTGCTTGAAGCTCTTGGCTCCTTCTCCTTGGGGCTGGACGCCCTAAAAATGGGGAATGAAGCCAGTTTGGGGGAAAAGCGGATGGGATCGGTGCGGGGGATCCCCTCCGCTCCTCCCCTCCTGCAGCAGGGAGCAGACCCAGGAGGATATTCACGACCACCCCTGCCTGGGGAAGGAGATCCGGGGAAAATCGTGCCTGGGGCAGTGCCCAGCTCCGCGTCCTGAGGGCCGCTCCCCCGCCCCGTCCGTGCCCCCGGCTCTGCGGGGAGGAGCCGCAGGAGCCTAATGGCCCTTGATGGATTTTTCTTCCAGGAATTCGCTGCGGGAGTGGTTTTTTTTCTTTTCTTTTCTCTCCTTTTATTTTTTTCTTTCCTTTCTGCGCTCCTGTAAACACGGCGCGGAGCTGGAAGGGGCGGCAATGAGGAGGGAGGGGGGAGCGCTGGCACCCCGATTTTCCTGAACTCCCTTGCCGGGTGGGTTTGGGATGAGCCGCTTTTCCCTACGGGAACACGGCGTCCTGGAGCCCTGCCCGGAATGGTGGGGGGACAACACTGGGAATCTCCCCCCACGCCGCGCGGCCCCATGGAGCATCTCCCCGGCCCATGGAGCATCTCCCCGGCCCCTCGCAGCCTCACATCCCGCCCTGCCCGGCCTTCGGGGGGCTGTCCCCTCTGTCCCCCCGTGTCCCCCCGTGGGCTGGGCGGTGCCCCGGGGAGGGGTGGGGGGATGCCGCAGCCGCTGACGTCACGGCGCTCAGCCAATGGGCGCGGGCCGTGGCGGGGTGGGGCGGGGGCGGCCCCGGTGGGGACCGGGGCTGCTCCGGGGGGTCCCGGTGCCCCCCCCCGCTCTCCTCATGCAGGGCATGGGGAGCCTCCGGCTGGGCAGCCGCGCCGTCATGTACACGGCAGAGACCCTCCCCAAGGGCAAGAACCGCGTCATGGGGGTGAGTTTGGGGGGGAAACCCTTGGAAAATCCTCCCTCAGCCCATTCCCGGGGATTCCCGCTGATCCTTCAGGAGATGCTGTGTCTCTGGAGAGGCGCTGGGATTAAAGCATCCCCCCCTATCCCCACGGTGGCTCTATGGGTGGGCGGGGGGGGATGAGTTGACCCCATTCCCACCCCTCCCGCGCTTCCAGACCATCCAGATCATGACGGGGTTCCTGCACATCGGCTTCGGGATCGTCCTGACCACGCTCACCAACGTCTACACCTCCGTCTTCGTCATCGGAGAGATCCCCTTCCTGGGCGGCGTGTCGGTGCGTGCCGGGGGGCCGGGAAGGGATTCCCACCGGGAAAGGATGTCTAGGGGGCTGGGATGCCCGCCAGGAAGGGAATCCCACCAGGGAACGATGCCCTCGGGGAAGGGAATCCCTCTGGGGAGGGATGCCAGCAGTTGGGACACCCATCGGAAGGGATGCCCACCGGGAATGATGCACCTGACGCTCCCAAGGCCTGGAAAACAAGAGCAGGGGCTGTCCCCTGTGCCCCGTTAGTGCCACCTCTGGGCAGGTTTAGGGTGCCCCCAGAGCCGGCTGAGCCCCCTCTCTCCCGCTGCAGTTCATCATCTCCGGCTGCCTCTCCATCGGCGCCGAGAAGAGCCCCACGGAATGCGCAGTGAGTTTTCCCGGGAGCACACCGGCGGCGATCCCGTGGGGTGGGCGGGGTGTCCCTCGGGGATTTGGGGGGGGGGGGGGGGGGGGGGGTCTGCCCCACCCACCCCCCCCTGCCCACCCCAAAACCCCTCTGGGGTGCTCTCAGGTGAAGGGCAGCCAGACCATGAACGTCATCAGCGCCATCTTCGCGCTCCTGGGAATCGTGGCCTTCATCGTGGACCTCAACCTCAATGGGCTCTACCGCTCCAGCTTCAACTACTACAGCTATCTCGTCCTGGTAAAATCCCACCAGCCGGAATTCTGGCCCTTGGGAAGCCCCCAGCCTGCTCTCCAGCCCCCACGGGGTGCTGTGCCCTTTCCCAAATCCCCGTGGTGGGGTGGCGGTTTCTCCTCTGCCGGCATGACCTATTTTAGGCAGGTACCTCGGGAGATGACTCACCCCCTGGAAGCATCCATGAGCCATAGAAACGGCGGGATGGAGGGCTGGGAGGGAGACCTTGGAGCCAGAAATGCAGCGGGAGAGGAAGGGGGAGCCCCGGAATGCGGGCTGCCCTTGGTGGGATTCCTCCTCCGGGGCGTACTGATGGGGTTTTCCCCATCCTGGAGCTCGCAGGGAATGGGATTTCCATCGTGCTGCTCATCTTCACCATCCTGGAATTCTGCATCGCCGTGGCCACCGCCAATTTCTGGTGCCGGGCCACGCGCCTCAGCTCCAACGAGGTAGGACTGGGGGGGCGGCAGGGATGGATCCCAAAAACCTCCCCTGATCCCGGTGTCTCCCATAATCCCGGTGTGTTTGCCAGGCTATGCTGATCGTCCCCAGTGCCACCCGGGTGGATCTGGCTGTGCCACCGGCGGAGCTGCCTCAGCCTCCCAGCTACAGTGAGGTGATCCAAGGAATATCCTGGAGAGGAGCTGAATCGGGATTGGGATGGCTCCCGGGATGACAGCCCCCATCCCACTGCCATCAGTGTCCCCTCCCTGGGAAAACATCCTACCCCAATCCCCAGGGAGCATCCCAGAGAACATCCACCTCTCTGCTCTGGGAATGGGGAGGAGATCCCAAACCCCCGGGGGTGGTGGGTGCTCGGGGAGAGAGGCAAGGGGGTCCCCCCAAATCCTGCCCCTTTTCCAAAACACCTCCCGGTCTCCTTGCAGCTGGCTGCTCCCGAAGTCTGACCCCGAGGACGTCGGAATGGGATCCTGCCTCTATCGCTCCCAAATCCCAGGGCTACGGCATCCTCCTCCCGCCGCGCCGCCGGCCGGGATGCGCTGGTCCCCCTCCCAAAAGCCAGGGACACCCCCAAATTCCCTGTCCCTGTGCCCCTGGGCCTGCTCTGAGGGGCTCCACTTGCTGGCTGCTGTGGGAAGGGGCTTCTCCAGGGGGGAATCTTGGGTAATTCCTGCCTGTCAATCCCCGGTGGGATGCTGGGGTTCGCTCGCATCGGGGTTCAGGAATTCCCGGGGGTCTGGTGGCTTGGAGTGACCCCGATGTGTGCCGGGAGCCGGGCGGGTCACCGGAGCATCTACCTCGGCTTGTTCCCTGTTGGCTTTATTTTATCTTGGGAATAAACGCTCTCTCCGGGCTCGTGTCTCCTGAATTTGGGAATTTGCAGCATGGGAGCTTCCCCAGGCTTCTCACTTCCCCCTCAGAGAGTTGTTGTCTCAGGAAAGGGGCTCATCCCGCCTGATTTAGGGGCACCTGCTCCCTCCTGAGGGAATTCTGCCCCCTCCTGAACTCCTGGGACCTGCTCCCAAGGGACTTTTGCTCCTCTAAACCCCCAGTGCCTGCTGCTCTCCTGAGGGAATTCTACCCCTCAAAACCCTGGTACCTGTTCTCTCGTGAGGGAATTCTGGCCCTCAAAACCCCTTTCCTGAGGGAATTCCACCCTCCTAAACCCTGGTACGTGATTCTGAGGGAATTCCAGCCCCACAAACCCCTCAGCACTTGCTCTCCTGAGGGAATGCTGCTCCCCAAACCCCCTCTCCCGTGCCACATTCCAGCAAGGTCCTGCTATATTTAGCTCAGCCGGACAGCGGCGGCGATGCCGGTGGTGCCAGCACATCCCAGTACTTCCGCCACCAGAGAAGCTGCCCCAGGGCTGGGGCTGCTCCGTGGGGTGACACAGGGACACCAGTGCCATGTGCTCCCCCTTCCCACAACCCTGGCTGAGGGGTGCTCCCAAACCTTATCCATGCAGCAATTCCCAAAAAAACCCTTCATTTTCAGGGAAGGTGAAGGACCCTGGGATCATTTTGAGCCAGACCAGGTTTGTCAGCTCCTGACAAGCTCGTTACAGGTCCATCCATAATTATCCCGCATCCATGGGAATACTGGAGGATTTAACGAGGTCGTGATGAGCATCCAGCAGCGGCATCAAGTTATTTCAGGAGCATCCCAAGCTCGTGGAAATGGAAAGGTGGGATGGAGGTGAGGAAGGAGACCCCAGAGCTAACTTTCCAAGGGGTGGGAGCATCCTGGGGACTTCCCAGTGCCCTGTGAGGAGATCCCCTTAATTTCTGGGGATTGGGAATCCCAAATTTCCCCTCGAGTGCCAGAGTGGGATCAGTGACCTCCTCCTTGAACATTCCCTTAGGTTTTGGGGTGACTGAAGTGTTTTCCCTCTCCTTTCCCCGCTCCCTGACGATGCTCCGGCTGCTCAGCCAAAGCCTCATGGATTATTCACTCTCTGTCAGTTATTTCTGCTCCCGGCTCTGAAAAAATAATGAGCCCGATCAGTAGGAAAAGCCCTGGGGATTTTGGGGAGCGGGATGAACAGGCTGTCTCTGCTCAGCTCCGTGGCCACAACCCCATTACGGCTCCGGCTCCTCACCTGCACCTCCGGAGCATCCCGACTTCTCCTGGCTCCGTGGGGACCACCACAAAGCCATCCCGCCTCCCATCCGAGTTCTGTGTTTTCCCGGTGGGTTTTCCTGGGAAGGAGGCTGCTTCCTCCTCCACTGGCATCAGGGTCTGTTTTCCCAGAGTATCCCAGTGTTTAGGTGCAGCTCTCCCTGAAAACGCTGGAGTAAGTATTGAAGGTTCCATGGAACTGTGGTGGTGGGGTTTTAACGTTTCTTTATTTTTAGTGGGAATTTGCAGTCCTGGGGGAAAGTGGGGACTTCCAGGAGTTGGGAATAGCAGGTGCCAGGGATCACAAGAGTTTTGTGTCCCTGCTGGTGATGATCCCTAAGGAAAATCAAAACCCTTGGAGGAGCTGGAAGGGGGAACCGTGAGCTGGACAGGGGTGTCCCAATGGATCTTCCTCTTGGGAAGAGAAGGATCCAGGGAGACTCTTCCAGCAGCTAAAGGTGCCCCAGGAGAGCTGGAGAGGGATTTTGGGGAAGGGCCTGGAGTGCCAGGACAAGGGGGGATGGCTTCCCACTGCCAGAGGGCACGGATAGACAGGATATTGGGAAGGAGTTCTTCCCTGTGAGGGTGGTGAGGCATTCCTGGGAATGGATTTCCCAGGGAAGCTGTGGCTGCCCCATCCCTGGGAGGTGCTTAAGGTCCCATTCCACACTGGAACTTTTCTGCATCCTCAGGAGATTTCCTGGGAACGAACGGATCAAAGGCTGGAATGTCACGTGTGGGGGTTGACGGACACATCTGGGACAGGGTTTGGGAACGATGGCACCGTGTCCCAAATGCCAGGTAAGGATCCCCCCAGCAGGCAGCGATGCCCCCCCAAACCTCCCACCTGCTCCCAGCTCTGGATTCCCCAATCCAGGATGGACACTGGGGTGTTTAAAGCCAAAAAACCTGAATCCTCTCCCAGAAAACATTACTTTCTTCCTGGAATCGGTATGGAGAGAGCCCTGTGGGAAGCAGAAACACCTGGAAGCAAAGTGAAACGTTGGCTTTTGGTATTTTTATGGGGATATAAAGTTTGTCCCAGGAAGCAGCAACTTTCTGTGGCAAGCTTTACTCCATCGTAATCTGTTTTCCTTGGAAAAAAAAAAAAAACCCTCACGGATTTTGGGGTTGGAAAAAGCATTTGGGTTCCGCCAGGGCTCGTAAAGTTTGTCCTGTGCTGGTGGGAGGGAATTTGGGAGGGTCTCGCTGATCCCCCCCCCACCAGAGCATCCAGCCAGGTTTCCTCCACCCAAAGTTTGTCCTAAAAAATGGGAAAACGAATGTTAAAATCCAAGGAACGTGTTGCAACCATCTCCAAAGCCAAGAATTCCTGCAAAGAAAAGGTTGGAAAGCTCCACCGCCCGGCCTTGCTGCTTCCCTGCATCTGCTTCAAAGCTTCACCTCCTCTGGAATCCCCTTCCAAAACAAATCCCGACATCCCACCTTGGGCTCCTGCCATCCCCAGCTGGACCTGGCTTGATTTAGGAAGGGGGAAGCGCTTTTTCCATGGATAACTTGCTCGGAAAGTTGGGGTTTTGGGGGCTGGGGGCAGCCACGGCTGTTTCTGGCTGCAAGGCTGGAACTTCAGGAATGCTGTAGGAATGTGGAAAGGCGGATTTGGGAGGAAATCCACCGTGCAGGGTGGTTTTGGCTGGGAATGTGAGCCGTGGATAACGGCGGAGGATGCCCCGGCTGCCTAAAGGCTAAGGAGGGGATCGGGAATTTCCACGGGGGCTCAAGTGTTCCTTCCTGGGGCTGGAATGAGATCCCTGGGATTGTTAGGATTGGAGTGTGGAGAGGGAAGAGGCACCAGCAGGAATTAAAGGCTTCGAGGCATCAGGAACGTGATGAAGAGGCTGAATCCCGTCCATGTCCGTGTTTTTCCTGGAAAGCCGTGCCGCCAGATGCAGCCCTTTACAAGGCCAAGCGCTCGCTTCCATCGGGGATGCAGGATGGAGGAATGCCATCGGAGCCGGGATGGAGACCAGGGTCGCTGCTCTTTGCTTTCCAGGTCTGCTCTTCCAGCTCTTTTTTCGGGATGTGATTTCAGCCACTTTGGAGGGGGTGTCCCGTTCCCTGGTGGGAGGGAGCACGGGGAGGGCACGGAATCCTGGAATGGTTTGGGATGGAAGGGACCTTAAAGATCATCCAGCTCCACCCCTCTGCCATGGGCAGGGACACCTCCCACTAGTCCTGCTTGTTCCAAGCCTCATCCAAGCAGGGCTGGAAGCACCTACCGAGCTCTGGAAGCGCGGTGCTTCCAAACCCGGCCTCTTAGCTCCCTCTAGAGCCAGAGAGAAAGATAAAACACTTCCAAAAGTTGCCCCACCTGCTCCTGAAATCCTCGGCTGGACGGTCCTGTCCTTTCCCAGGCAGAGAGAGAGGTGTTGGGGTGATGCCAGAATCCCGGCCCTAAAAATTCCTGTTTCACCAAGGAATTCCTACCCTGCATACATCAGACATCCAGGAAAATTGAGGAGGTCCTCCAGGTCGGCACGGGGTATCCCAACCCTCCTGGAGAAAAGGCCACGGCCATTTTCTGGGAGGAGGGAGGGATGGAGGCAGGAAGGGGCCTCCGAATCCCTCGGGATGCCCTTGCCATGTGTGGTGGCTCCATTCCCAGCCCGAGCTCCCACTTCCCATGGTAAGTAACGGCATCTCCTTTCCCTTTGGCTCCTGTTGGAGCTGGCCATGGATCCCTGGATCCCTCCTGTGCGTCCTCACTGGGGACAAATCCACAGGGATGGAGGAGGGAGAATTCCCAGAAATGGCAATAAAGGAGCTTCCTTTATGACGGGGTTTATGAAGTTTCCTGTCTCCATCAGTGTTTTTCCCGGGAAGTGGGCAGGGTTAGGTTGTGAACACCTCGTTAGGTGCCAGGCTAATTGCAGGGGTGATTCCCAAGCAAAGCCTCCACAATTTGGGATGGCAAGGACTCACTCAACGCTGGGAAAAAGGGGCTCTGGAAGCATCCCGAGGGGAAAAACATCCAACCCTTCCCAAGGCTGCAGAGCCCTGAGAGGGGTTCCTTTGTCCCTCCCTCCCTCTTCCCGTGCAGGATTTTGGGAGCCTCCATTGGCAAAGCTGCCTTGTTGAGCAAGAGGGGCCTGGCGAGAATTCCATGAGCGCGCTTCCCGCAAGGAGCAAAGGGCAGCGGGAGCGTGTCCCTGCCTGGCCGGCACCTCCCGGGGATTTCGGACGGTGAAGGGACCGTGGCGAGGAGGAGGAGGAGGAGGAAGGCACCTGGGAAATTCCTTCAGCTTCCCGGGCTCATTCCCAGGCCATGGCGGCCACCACGGTGACCGATGCCGGCAGTGTGAGGATCATCACGGAGGTGATCCCGGCCACAGATCCCCGGGCGGCCCAGCTGGCCTCGGGCTCCCAGACGCCTGCGCCTGCCAGGACGTCATTCCAAACACAAGGCTTCCGGAGGGCTCATCCCAAGGTGTTGGGGGTGAGACACGGCCTTCCAGGGGCACAGCAGGGATTGGGGATCCGCAGGGGTTGTCCTGCTGGGTGGAGGGGATATTGGGACAGGTGCCCATCCCAGTCCCTTCCCGGCACTGTGACGTGGGATTGGGGTGGGATGCGTCTCACAGCAATGGGATTGGGATCCCTCGCTCTCATCCTTCCCCAGACCATCCACATCTTCACTGGAATCGTCCACATCTGCTTTGGGATCATCCTGACAGCGTCGGAGCACAGGAACCCTTCCCTCCCTGTGGCCAGTGGGATCCTCTTCTGGCTTGGGATCCTGGTAAGTTGGGATAAGGACATGGGAATCACAGGGAATCCTGGTGGACTGGGGACAATACCCAGGTGTCCACTGACACCCCCCCCCCCCCCACATTCTGGGGTGCTTGTGCATCCCTGAACCCCAATTCCCAGCTGGAGGGACACTGGGAAGGGTGCCTTGCTGCTGACACCAATTCCCGCTGTTTTCCAAGCAGCTCCTGGTCTCGGGCTCGTTGCTGGTGGAAAGTGAAAGGAGAGACAGCCCCGTGCTGGTAAGATCCAGGCTGGGAGGGACAACGTCTCCCCCCATTCCTTATGTCCCTTCCAGCAGCTGCCGGGACCCCTCCACAGCCTGGATTCATCCCACGGGATCCACAGGCCAGTCTCCCCCTCAGGAAGTGCCCAGCTCTCCCACATGGAGCACAGGACGGGGGTTGGGGTCACTGTGGAATGAGGGGGATGGGAGGTCCAGGAGACCCTCATGGCTTCTGGAATCACTGTGGGATGAGTGGGACAAAACTGGGCGCCTTCTCCAGGAGTTCTTTGATCCCAGTCTAATAATCCATGTGGGAAGCAGCCCTTCCTGGGGTCCGTGTCACCGGGTGCTTCCCGCAGATCAAGACCTGCTGCGTGGTCAACGTGGGCATTGTCCTGGGCACGCTGGTGGCCACTGGGATCCACGGCACGGCCGTCACCCGGCACGTGCCCGGCTGCGAGAACCCCAAACCCTTCCAGATCCGCCCGGAATGGTGCCTCAACACGCGCAGCAAGGTACGGACACCCAGGATTTCAAGGATCCAGGTCCTGTCCGGGTGGTGGATCCCGGGATATTCCCTCTCTCCTCCTTGCAGACCCTGAGCAACGCGCTGGATTCCACCTTCGTGCTCATCGGCCTCCTGGAATTCTGCGTGGCCGTGGCGGTGCTGGCGTTTGGATACGACGCTGCCCGGCAGCACACATACACCCAGCTGGTGAGGGAGGCGGGGATCCCCGGGAATCCCTGCAAGTCCCTGGAATGCTGATCCACCCCCTTCCTCCCTCCGAAGGGCCGCCCCAATCCGGCGGTTTCTCTGTGCCTCCCAGAGATTTCCCCGGATTTCCCTGGTTTTGCTTTCCCAGGCGCTGTAGCCATGGCCAAGCCCTCCACGTGCTGCCGCATCCCGGGGGTGGGTCCCCGGTGCGGGAGCCCCCTGGGATGCCCTCAGCGTGTTCGGCCCCCAATAAAGGTCTCTCCTCCCCCAGCCCAGCCCGCGCGTGTCTCCGGGGGCGGCTCGGGGTGCGGGGGAGGGCTCGCCCCGGGGGTGCTTGGAGGGGTTCGGGCGCTCCCGGTACCGGCCCCGGGAGTGGGCGGCGCTGCCCGGCACCAAGATGGCGGCGCTGCCCGGCACCAAGATGGCGGCGCTGCCCGGCACCAAGATGGCGGCGCTGCCCGGCACCAAGATGGCGGCGCTGCCCGGCACCAAGATGGCGGCGCTGCCCGGCACCAAGATGGCGGCGCTGCCCGGCACCAAGATGGCGGCGCTGCCCGGCACCAAGATGGCGGCGCTGCCCGGCACCAAGATGGCGGCGCTGCCCGGCACCAAGATGGCGGCGCTGCCCGGCACCAAGATGGCGGCGCTGCCCGGCACCAAGATGGCGGCGCTGCCCGGCACCAAGATGGCGGCGCTGCCCGGCACCAAGATGGCGGCGCTGCCCGGCACCAAGATGGCGGCGCTGCCCGGCACCAAGATGGCGGCGCTGCCCGGCACCAAGATGGCGGCGCTGCCCGGCACCAAGATGGCGGCGCTGCCGTGAGGGGAGGGTGTTGCCCGCTACAAAAATGGCGGGCGGGGAGCCCCGGTGGCTTCCGCGGGGGGCGCGGCTCTGACGTTGTCTCTCGGCGACGCCGCGGGGCCGCGTGGATCATGGAGGGGGAGAACGGGGCCACCCCGGGATCGGGAACGGGAGCGACCCCCGAGGAGCCCAGCGGGGCCGCCGCGGCTCCGGCAGCGGCTCGGCGGCGGCGGAAAGGCGGCAAGAAGCGGCAGGAGGCGGCGGTGGCCATCCCGCGGGGCAAGCCCAAGTCGGGACGGGTGTGGAAGGATCCCGGGAAAAAGAGGTGGGAAGGGAGGCAGGGATTTTGATGGGGGGGGGGGGCTCTGGGCTCCAGAAGGGCTGTTTTTGGGGTCTTGAGGTCTGGGGGAATTTTGAGGGGGACAGCATTGTTTGAGGGGCTGTCGGCTGCTTTGTGAGGGGGTTCCGGAGGTATCCACAGGATTTAGGAAGGATCCGGAGGTGACGGGGATGACTTGGGAGGGGATGCTGAGGATGCCGTGGGATGCTCCGGGGTTGGCAGAGTTTCATGGAATTCTGGAGAGGAGCTGGAGTGGCCCCGGCTGCATCCCGGGGTTTTCGGGGAGCCAACACGTCCCGTGTGCCCGCCCAGGTTCTCCCACATGATCCAGGACAAGGCGCTCCGCAGCTCCTGGGCACGGAAAATGAAGGAGAGGCAGGAGAGGAAGCTGGTCCGGGATCTGGCACGGCAGCTGGAGGAGGCGAAGCAGAGGGAGAAGGAGGTAACGCGGCTCGGGAGCTGGAGAATTCCCGCCTTTCCCAAGCACAATCCCATGTCTCTACCCTCATCCCGGCCGTCGGAGCTGTGGCAGAGCCCAGGGAAAAGGCAGCTGGGATGGAGAATTCCCTGTCCTGGTGCCAAATGCAGCTAGTGATGGTCACATGCTCCAAGTCACTGACTCGGAATAAACTCCCTGGGTCAGTTCCAGCCTCACCCAGTGTGGAAAAGCTGCTGGAATGACAGATTTCACGCTTGGGTGGGCACTGGAGTGGGGGTCGGTGCTGGCTGGGGTTTAATCTCGGAGGGAGGGATCTGCAGGGAATGTTTTGGTGTTGCTCCCACAGGAAAAGAAGCGGCGGCGGGAGGAAAACCTGAAGCGGCGCCTGGAAAACGAGCGGAAAGCCGAAATTGTCCAAGTGGTGAGTCCCTTCTCCCGGCTGGGGACAGCAATGGGAACACCCCACAACCTCCAGCCCCCACATGGATCAGCCTCTCATGTGCTCCAGTTCCTCTCCCTGTCTCCGTCTTTGGAGGATACTGGGAGATTCCCGGCAAAGCTGGGCACGCTGGGAGAGTGTTCCCTGTGTTCTCCCATGCTTGGGAACACCAGAACTGAGGGATAACGGGGTGGCAGAGCAAGGAAAACGTGGCGCTGGTGGGGATCTCTGTGGGAGAATCATCGCTTTTCCATCAGGAAGAGACCTGGGAGCTTGGGGTGGGTGTGGTGAAAGCCTCATGTGTGGGTGAGGATGGGGTTAGTTTTGGGATAAATCTGCTCCTGGATCCTGGATCTTTGGTGGTGGGAAGCTGGGAGCCATCCATGCCCATCCTGCCTCATTCCCGGCACTCTGCTCCATCCCTGGAAATGCTCCAGGACGGGGCTTGGAGCAACCTGCACTAGCGGAAGGTATCCCCTGCCCGTGGCCGGGGGCTGGAACGGGATCATCCTTAAGGTCTGTTCCAAGCCAAACCACTCCAGGATCCCATGATTCCATGAAATCCCCCCCCCTTTTCCCATTTCCCAGATCCGGAACCCCCTGAAGCTCAAGCGGGCCAAGAAGAAGCAGCTGAGGCGGGTGGAAAAGCGGGATACGCTGGCCCTGCTCCAGAAGACGCCTGTGAGGCGAAGCAAGGCCACGGAATGAGGCGGGAATCGGGATCCTGCTCCTTTCCAGGGACTTTTCCTCAGCTCTGCCAGGACCTTCAATGTCAGACAAACAACAGGGCAGAGCTGGGGGGTTGTTATTCCCCAGGAACCAGCTGCTGGATCCCCCAGTCCCTGTGGGATCAGGATGTGGCCAGTGCCAGAGGCTGGAACAGAACTTTGCTTTCCCAAATTTGCCTTTTCCTCATAAAAATGAATAGGTACTGCAACAGATTCGCCTCCAGCGACTCCGGGGACCGGTGGCTCCAGCTGGGGCCTTCCCTAAGGCATTCCTAGGATCAGAGTGTGCCATGGCTCCTCATCCCCTGCAATTCTCCCTTCTCCAAAGAGGGAATTCCCATTGGGAATGAGCCCTGGAGCCTGTCACCAAGGAAGGGGACATGGTGTCACACACCCTCCTGTGAGAGGAAACACTGGGAATTCCAGCCCAGTGGGGCTGGAAGTGGGAAATCCACATGGATTTCTTCACATTCCTGATTTTTCTTGGCCCGTGAACACCCCTCTCTGCATTCCTGGGGAGGGACATGGCTGTGAGCTGGGATGGGGGGACAAAGGGGGGCACCGGGTGGGAATGGGGCTGCAGGAAGCAGTGGGAAGCCTTGGAATGGGAATGCCCTGGAGCTTCATCCTGGGGTGACAATTTGTGGGGGGGTTGGCCCACCCATGTCCAGGTTCAGGGGGTGCCGCAGGGAAGGCGGGGACAGGCAGGAATTTCGGGGTGCGGCCGATGCTGGCTGGGCACAGGGTCATGAGGCAGGAGGGCTCTGCCCTCGCCGTTCCCAGGTTAATGATTTCCAAAGAATCCTTGAGCCTCTCCCTGTGCAGAGCCCACGGCCCAAGCTGTTCCCAGCAGGGTAAGAGAAGGGGAAGCTCGGGGCGTCGGGGGCTGATTTCCTGGTGGGACGGATGTGGGAGAACCGTGTGTCTCCTCCCAGGGCTGGATTGGGGCCAACATTCCCGTTCCCAGCCTGCCGTGCCTGCACGGAGAGGAGGGAGCGGGGTGCACTTGGGATTTTGGGGCTTGGATCCACACCCCCGCTCCGGCCCCGGGGAGGAGGATATCGGGAGACGGGGCGGGGGACGGTGGGGGCTGGGAATGTGGGGGCTGGGAAACACATGGAAAAGGGGTGTCCCGGTTGCCGGGTGAGCTTTGGAGCAGGGGTTTGGGGTCAGAAGGTGCGAGGTGGTAGGGAAGGAGGGGATATAGGGAAAAAGGAAGGAGGGACGGGGATCCCGGAAGGAGGGGACAAGGACCAGGAAAGAAGGGGCAGCGACCACGACGGGGTGGGGACACGGGAGGGAAGGATAGGGACAGGGAAGGAGGGATGCCAGCAGGACTATCCGGACCACAAAGTCTATCCTAGGGGTCCCCCGTGAGGATCCCTGGGGACAGTTCCCTGCCGCCAGCCCCCTCCTGGGCGTGGCAATCCCTGTGGGACACAGCGTGATTCCCGTTCCCAGGTGCACCATGGTGGAGGTGACAGTGACACCGCAGTCCTCGCTGGCCGACCGGCCGGTGCAGATCCGGGTGCGGGGACTGTCCCCATCCCAGCTTGTCACCCTCCGGGCATGGCTGAAGGACGAGCAGGGCGAGTGCTTCCAATCCCGCGCCTTTTTCCGCGCCGACGGAGCGGGAGAGGTGGATCCCGGGCTCCATGCCGCCCTGGGGGGCAGCTACTCCGGGGTCTGGCCCATGGGGCTCTTGTGGTTCCTGCAGCCCGACACCCTTTTCCGACGGCTGGTCAAGCGGGATGTGGCCGGCAGCCCCTTCCGCGTCCGGCTGGAGGTGTTTGATGGGCTCTCCCTGGCCCCGGATCCCAAGGAGCAGCCGCTGGCATCCTGCGAGGCCGAGCGCTGGTACGTGGGCCCCGGAGTGCAGCGGGTGCCCATCCGCGAGGGAAGGGTCCGCGGCGCCCTATTCCTGCCTCCTGGTGAGCATCGGGGAATTCCGGGATGTCAAAGCCTTGGGAGCCCTGGGATACCCAGCCACTATTCCCTTGGGATACTGAGGCTTGGGATGCCGGGGATGCCAAGCATCGGGACCCCTGGGGAACAACCTTGGGACTCCTGGGATGCTAAACCTTAGGATTCCTGGGTTGTCTGACAGTGGGACCCCTGGGATAATGGACATCAGGACCCCTGGGGTGCCCAGCCTTGGGATCCCAGATCTCAGGGTCTTGGGATGCCCAACCTCGGGACCCCCAGGATACTGAACCTTGGGATTCCCAGGATGCCCATCCTCAGGACCCCTGGAATACCCAACCTTGCACCCCCAAAATACTGAATCTTGTGGCCCCTGGGATGCCCAACCACGGAATCTCTGGGATGCAGGACAGCGCCGGTGGCTCCCCATCTCTGACGTTCTCCCTGTCTTCCCACAGGTCCAGGCCCCTTCCCAGGGGTCATCGACCTGTTTGGGGGCGCAGGGGGGCTGATTGAGTTCCGGGCGGGGCTCTTGGCCAGTCGGGGCTTTGCCGTGCTGGCCCTCGCCTTCTTCGCCTACGATGACCTGCCCCGGGTCCTGGCCCAGCTGGACTTGGAATACTTTGAGGAAGCAGTGGAGCTGCTCCTCCAGCATCCCAAGGTGAGTCCTGGAGCATGGAGAAGGGCACCTGTGAGCCAGGATGTGCTGGGAACTGGGGGCAACTTGGTGAGCGGGATGTCCAGGTGACCAGGGTTGTGTCCTGGGGTTGTCCCAAGCACCAGGAACGTCACGGGGACTGGGGATATCCCAGTGAATGGGATGTCCTGGTGACTGGAGCTATCCCATGAGGCCATCCTTATCCTGGCACCAGGGATGTCCCAGTAAATTTATTATCCCTGTGTCTTATCCCAGCTGCCTCTGTTTCCTCTCGCTTCAGGTCCGAGGACCCGGCCTGGGCGTGGTGGGCGTCTCCAAAGGCGCAGAGGTGGCCTTGGCCATGGCTGCCTTCCTGCCGCAGGTGGTGGCCACGGTGTGGATCAACGGCACGGCCTTCCTGCACGGAAACCCGCTGGTCTACAAGGAGGTCCGCATCCCTCCCATCCCCTACTACACCGAGCGTGTCCTGTTCACCGAGCTGGGAGCCATGGACAACTCGGCCATCTTCGCCGACCCCCGCGATCCCGCCTACTGCGCCTCGGCCATCCCGGTGGAGAAGATCCGGGGAAAGGTCCTCTTTGTGGTGGGAGAGGCTGACCGCAGCTTCAACAGCAAGCTCTTCGCCGAGCTGGCCCTGGCGCGGATGCCGCCGGAGAGCGGCCGGATCCTGTCCTATCCCGGCGCCGGGCACCTGATCGAGCCCCCCGGATCCCCCCTGTGCAGCAACTCCAGCATCCGGGGCACCCCGAGGCCGGTGGCGTGGGGGGGAGAGCCCCAGCCCCACGCCCGGGCCCAGGAGGATTCCTGGCAGGAGATCCTGCAGTTCTTGGAGCTCCAGCTGGGATCGGTTGCTGCCATGAAGTTGTGAGGGGTGAGGAAAAGGGGGTCGGTGTCACCGGGATTGTCACTGTGGGGAATAAAGTGTCACTGGAGGCTGCTGCCTGTGCTCCTGGGGGACAAAGGCTGCACAGATCTGGGAGGTGTTTGGGAGAGTCACTGGAGATGCTTGGGAGGTGCATGGGAGATACACTGGAGGTGCTTGGGAGATACATCATCTGGACACATATACATATGCGTTGGATACATATAGGATATATATTGGACACATGGGATATGTGTTGGATATGTATCAGATATATATTGGACGTGTATGTATAGGATATATATTGGATACCTATGGAGCATATATAGGATACAGCTCAGACACATATTGGACATATATGGGGCACATATAGAACATCTGGTGGCCATGTATTGGCCCAGCTGTGTCTCTGGGGACGTACCGTTCTCTCTGCAGCTGCCCCTGCTTCCCGAGGAGGTTTGAGGGAATCACATCCAGCCCCCGGCTCCTCACGCCTTCCCACTGGGATCCCTGTGCCCCTGGGAGCTGGTGTTACCCCATTCCCCCACCCAGGGCATGGGACAGGGAGTGGCTGTGACCAGCACTCCAGGAAGGGTGGGGAGGGGTTTAACCCACAGTAAAGATAAATCCCAGGAGGGAAACTTGGGGAAAGGGAGGCGGAGGGAATGCCCATGGAGGACTTTGGATTCCCTGTGGCACTGCCAGCAGGGCACAGCCAGGGTGCAGCAGGGATTTGGGACGACTGACTGATTCCCTCAGACATCACTGGGGCCATGCCACTGTGTCCCCAGGTCCCATGGCTGTCCCAGGAGTGGTGTGTCCAGATGTCACCGCTGTCCCTACTGGCTCTGGGGTGTGGGCACACACCAGCCTTCTCCTTTGCCCCCAGATAACTTGATCCAGCTGGGCATCCTGCCCGGCACCAGCTCCGTTCCCTGTTCACCGGGACAGAGTCTCCAAGTGTGGGATAAGCTTGGTTTGTCCCTGGTCACTGTGACACAGCCATGGGAGGTGACCACAGGGCCGGGGCACCAAGGTCACCAGCGGCACGGGAGCGAGGAGCCCTGGGCAGAGCTCATCCCACGGGATCAGCTGACCCTGATCCCCCCCCCCGCATCCCAGCCATCCGGATATAAATCCACACCGCAGAGCCCCGTGCTTTGGCCGTGCCACCGCCATGGGACAGAGCTGCTCCTTCCTCCTGCTCCTCTTCCTTCTGTCCCCGTGGCCCAGAGCCACCGTGGCGCTCCTTCAGTACCGCTACGACTGCGGAGAGTTGGGAATGCAGCTCCTGGTCTTCCCGCCCCACGGCCGCACCGTCCGCTTCAGGGTCCTGGGTGAGTGGTGGGGGGGGACTCCCTGGGTCCCCTTGGGGTGCTGGATTTCCCTGGGATTCCCCTAAAACCAGAGTGTTCCATGGTGGTGGGATCCCAACGGGATAAGCCCAACCTGGATGTGTCACTTCCCTGTGTCCACGGTGTCCCCCCAGATGAGTTTGGCTCCCACTTTGATGTGGCCAACTGCTCCATCTGCCTCCACTGGCTGAATTCCAGGGAGGACGGCTCCATCATCTTCTCCTCTGGCTACAAGGGCTGCCATGTTCTGTTCAAGGTGATGCTGCCATCCCCTCTGCGGTCCCCTCCAGCGGGATGGGGGTGACTGTCCCTTGTGTCCCCCCCACAGGAGAACCGCTACATCCTGCGGGTGCAGCTGGAGGAGCTGCTGTCCAGTGGGATCCCGGTCACCTCCTACGAGGTCAACATGACCTGCCCCAAGCCAGGTGCCTCTGAGATGATCCCAAATGGAAACCGGGAGCAGGGCCGGGACAATGGAGTCCTGATCTCCCACACTGGCCTCCTGCACCACATCTCCGAGTCCTCCCTCACCCTCGCGGAATCCCAGCTCTCATCCCGAGACCGCTTGGAGCAGGTTCACACTGTGGGACAGCACCAGACCAATCCAGAGCTTCCTGGGATCTGGCACCATTCCAGTCCGGCTCACTCGGGGTTTCTGTCCCAGCCTGGTGGGGTTCGTCCCGTCACCCAAATCCAGGGAAGCTTCATCCACCCAGGAGTGCAGCCCCCACAGCCCGGGGGGCAGAGCCAGCCAGGGATCCTTCGCCCAGTGCTTGTATCCCAAAACCATCCCAGTTTGGTGCATCCTGGGGGTCAGACCCAGCCAGGGCACCTGCGTCCAGGCTTTGTATCCCAAAGTCAGCCTGGGATGGTGCATCCTGGGGGTCAGAACCAACCAGGGATTCGCCCAGGGTCAGTATCCCATAACCAGCCTGGGATGGTGCATCCTGGGGGTCAGAACCAACCAGGGATTCGCCCAGGGTCAGTATCCCATAACCAGCCTGGGATGGTGCATCCTGGGGGTCAAAACCAACCAGGGATTCGCCCAGGGTCAGTATCCCATAACCAGCCTGGGATGGTGCATCCTGGGGGTCAGAACCAACCAGGGATTCGCCCAGGGTCAGTATCCCATAACCAGCCTGGGATGGTGCATCCTGGGGGTCAGAACCAACCAGGGATTCGCCCAGGGTCAGTATCCCATAACCAGCCTGGGATGGTGCATCCTGGGGGTCAGAACCAACCAGGGACTCGTCCAGGGTTTGGATCCCAAAACCAGCCTGGGGGTCAAAACCAACCAGGGCAACTTCATCCAGGGTTCGTACCCCAAAACCCTCCCAGGGGCCAAAACCAACCAGGGCTTCGCCCCGGGCTTGTATCTCACAGCCAGCCTGGCTTGATCCCCACTGGTGCCCAGTCTCCAGCAGGATTCCTGAGCCCGGGAGCTCAGCCCCCAAACCAGCCGGGAATTTCTCGTCCCAGTCATCACTCCAACTCCCAAACCGGGCTCCAAGGCCATGCTGGGCTGCTCCATCCTGGCCATCCCAGCCCGGCTTTTGTGCGCCCAGGACTGCCATCCTGGCCGGGTTTGTTCAGCCCTGGACTCCAGGCTCAGCCCCAGCTGGGCCTGGGACGCCCAGGGCTGCAGCCGCAGCCTGGATTGCTGCATCCTGGGATTCACTCCCAGCCCACCCTGCTGCAGTCCACTGTGCTCTTCTACCCCTCAGCCGGGGCAGGTAAGGCGGGGAGATGGGATGGAGGGATGCCGGGACAATGGGAAATGGCCTCAAGGTGCTTTTCCAACCTAGATTCCATGCTGTGCCCCCTCTCTGCTTCCCTGCAGGCATGCAGCTGACACGGGAGCAGTGCCAGGTGCCGGTGGGCCGGATGGCGTGTGTGGCTCCACAGGGACGGGATGGATGCCTGCAGGCCGGATGCTGCTATGACGACATGGACCGTGCCACCCCCTGCTATTACGGGAATACCGGTAGGACACCCGGAGGCACATCCCAAAATCCCTCCCCGGCGCTGGGAGAGGGTGCTCAGGGGTGACAGAGCCTCTCCGTGGTGTCGCAGCCACCGTGCAGTGCCTGCTGGAGGGACACTTCGTCCTGGTGGTCCCACGGGGAATGGTGGCCCCGCCATACAACCTGGACAGCGTGCGGCTGGCCAGCAGCCAGGCGGGGTGTGAGCCCCTCCACGTGTCTGAGGCCTTCGTCATGTTCCGCTTCCCAGTCACCCACTGTGGCACCACCGTCCAGGTAGGGTGGGAAAACCCTGGGCACAGCCCAAGGTGGGCATGGTGGCGTCACTCCAGGATAGAAGTGGCCCCCAGGATGCTCCCAGTCCCGCATTTCCCCCTCCAAAACTTCAGGATAAAGAGCTCACCCACAAGCTGCCTCCTGCCTCAGATCCTGATCCATGTATCTCTCAGGATGTTTCCCTTTCCCATTCCCGTGTTCCCCGCACAGGTGATCGAGGACAGGCTGATCTATGAGAACCAGCTGATCTCCACCATCGACATCCAGGGATCCCCCCGTGGCTCCATCACCCGGGACAGCGTCTACATGTAAGGGAAAATCCAGGCAGAGAGCCCGGAGTCCCCCTTGGATCCACCCACTCCTCGCTCCTGCCACATCCTTGGTGGTGTCCCCACAATTCAGGCTGAGGGGGCTGATAGAGGATTTGGGAGTCTCCCACTTTTCTCTCCCTCTTTTCCCCAGTCTCCGAGCTCGGTGCATCTACAACGCCAGTGACCTCCTTCCCTTGGGAGTGGAGGTGGCCGTGCCCCCCACGGCCGCCCCCCTGGCCATGCCAGGCCCACTGGGGCTCCAGCTGCGGATCGCCACCGGTCAGTGCTCCCCATCCCGCTCCCCATCCCACTCCCCATCCTGCTCAACCCCTCCCAACATTCCCGCAGATGAATCCTACAGCTCCTACCACCCTGTGGGTGACTTCCCCCTGGTGAGGGTGCTCCGGGACCCCATTTACGTGGAAGTCCGGCTGCTCCAGAAGACGGATCCCAATCTGGTGCTGGTGCTGCACCACTGCTGGGCCTCCCCTGGCTCCCACGCCACATCCCAGCCCCAGTGGCCCATCCTGGTGGAGGGGTGAGTGGAAAAGGACGGGAAGATGGAACTGGGTGAGGGGGGGAATATCACTGTGCTGACACAGTGTCCTCATTTCCTGCCCAGGTGTCCCTTCCAAGGGGACAACTACAGGACGCGGCTGATTCCAGTGGGTCCGGCCTCTCCGGAGCTGCCCTTCCCGAGCCACTACCAGCGCTTTGTCATCTCCACTTTTGCCTTCGTGGAGACCTCTGGCATGGCTGTGCTGGAGGGGGAGGTGAGGGGGATCCCCCTGAATCCCTCATTGTTGGGAATCCCTCAGTGTTGGGAATCCCCCATCCCAACACCTACCCCTGCTCCCAGGGTGACACCCTTTTGAGAAGCTCACACTCCTTTTGGGAGTACCTCAAGGTTTGGGGGTGCTTTGTGCGGGTCCCTTGAGGCTTGTAGGGACCCTTTTTGGGGATCCCCAGGTGACGCTGGCATTCCTGTGGCTCCCAGGTGTACATCTCCTGCAGCGCTTCCGTGTGCCACCTGGCCCAGCCGGAGCCCTGCCGGCCCTCCTGCCAGCTGGGAGTGCCCTCACGTGAGTCTGGGAGCCTCCAGGGGTTTGGGGGGGATCTCTGCGTGTCCCCCTCTTCCCAAGCCAACCTGCTGCTCCCCACAGGAGCACGGAGGTCTCTGGGGGACAGGAGCACAGGTGACGGCGTGGGGACAGTCACATCCCAGGGATGCGTCATCTTTCCCGACGTTCCCAAGGGAGGGGGAACTCAGCAGAGAGGCTGAGGGGTGAGTGCCTTCTGCTCCCTAAAAACCCCTTCATCCCAAAACCCCCTTCATCCCCTGAAGTTATCTCCTCCTCCTCTTCTTCCTCACAGCTCCTGCCTCTACCCAGATGCCGCTGGCTATCTCTGGGAAAGCTGGAAAAATAAACCAGTGCACAGCATGGCTCTAAGGGTGGTTTGTCCTTAGGAGGGGGGAAAAAGGGTCCCTCATCCCCATTCCCCAACAGGAAGCAGCCACAGCCTCCCAAATCCCACCCTGCTACACCCCAGCCCTTCACGGGAGCCTCTTCCAGGTGGGATGACAGGGAATAATTCTTTATTTCCATACTGAAACTAAGTAACTGCTTACAAAACCTGCACAGTGCTCCCTTCCCTCCCTCCTTCCACACATCCTGGCCTCAAACTTCCACCAGCACCAGGATTGGGCTTTTTTTGTCAAACCAGTTACAAGCACAAAACAATCTAAAGGCGGAAAACACATGGAATTGGGGAAAAAACTAAACAATAAACTCATGGAGCCATGGGGAAGGTGACGTCTGACTTCCCCTGTGCCAACAGCTACAACAGAGGGGCTTAATCCCACTTGGATAATCCCACACGGATATTCCCACCCACCTCCCACCCCGAATCCCAAAAAATGCCAGCCCCACTTCCAGGGCTACAGGCTGTAGAACTTGAGGCTCCGATCCATGCCTGTGGAAGCGATGAACTTGGCGTGGTGGCCAAAGGCCACTCCCGTGGTCAGGCCGCTGTGCTCTGGGGACGGGAAACAATCCAGAGTCACAATTCCAAGTGGATTTGTCCCATTCCTACCCCGGCCGCTTCCATGATTCCCACAACCCCTCACCTGTGAAGTGGAGGATCTCCGTCCACTGCTTGCAGATGTAGATCTGGACGTCAGTCCCGCCCAGCGCCAGGTAGGTCCCGCTCTGGTCGAAAATCAGGGATTTCACCTGCGGAGAGGAAGCACAACGAGGCGTTGGGAAAGCTCCAAACAGCCTTTTTTTGGGATGCCCCAACCCCTGGAGCAGAGAGGCCATGGAGGGAGGGAAAAAGGGACATCACACACCTCGAAGTTGTTATCCAGCTGCAACGTCTTGAAGTTCTTGAGCTTCCTCAAATCCCAGAGCTTGACTGAGGAGTCGTCGGCTGCCGTGGCCAGGTAGTATCCGTTCTCGGAAAAGGCGATGCTGGTGATGGGGCCCGAGTGTCCCGGGAAGTTGGCCACGTTGGTGCGTTCCTGGGGATAAGGTGGTCAGAGGGAATCGTGGCACTGGAATGTGCCATCGTTCCCAACTGACCTGCATGGTCACGGTGCCACCAGCGGCTGGTCTGGAGCTGGAAGCTTGGGATTTTTGGAGAAAACTTCCAAAAATGTTCCTCAAAGTCCCGCTCCTTGGGACTGATCCCCAAACCGCCCCCTGTTCCTGCACATTCCCATTAGCCCTCACCTTCAGATCCCAGATCTTGATTTGGGAATCCATTGTTCCCGTCCCAAAAATGAGCCCATCTGGGTGGAACTGGGCACAGGTGAGAGCTGCGGAGACAGCGGGAGACTCAGAGGCTTGGGAAGACTGCGAGGGCTGGGAAGACCCCCCAAAAGGGCTGGGGAAGATTTGGAAGGCTGGGAAGGCTCAAGAGGGTTGATGAGGTTGGAAGAGCTGGGGAGATTGGAAGGGTTGGGAAGACTCAGGAAGGTTGGGAAGGCTACCCAGACACCCACCCCCAAAAGGAGTTCCCATGAACTCCAGGAGCCAAGGGATCCCCAGGATGGGGATAATCAACTCCAGGCCTTACCACATCCGGAGCTCTCATCCGTCACCTTGGTGAGGACGCGGCCCGTCTGGATATCCGAGAAAGCCCAGTACTGGGAGAGAGGAAGAGTGTTGGATACGGAAGGGCTGGGAAGCAGAGGTGGGATCGGTGGGACGGGGAGGGATTCACCTGGTCATCCGAGGAGCTGAGCAGGTAATCACCCGTGGCATGGAGGCTGAGCCCAGTCACGGAGCCCTCGTGGGCACGGACCACCTGGACACAGGAGGCGTTGGGAACGGACCAGATCCGGATCGTGGCGTCAGGAGAAGCAGAGAACACCAAGTCCTACAGCAAGACAACACGGGAAGGTTCACACGGGAAGAATTCGGCTCTCCCAGAGCTCCCGATGGGAGATTCCACCAAAGAACGGTGCCGATATCCAAATTTGAGGCATCTTGGAAGTGAGGGAAGAGCTGGGCGCACCTGGGACGGGTGGAAGACGACGCTGGTGACCTTCTTGGTGTGGCCCTTGAGCGTGGCCAGGATCTGCTCCGAGCTCTTGTCGAACACGATGACGTTTTTGTCGGCCCCACCTGGAAAACCGAGCGGGAAGCTGGGATGGGAGTGTGAGGCCAACCCACAAATCCCCTTCAAATTCCTGGTAACAAAGAGAAGGACACCCACTCCCAGGTGGGAAATCCCCAGGAAAGGTCCCTTACCAGTGAGGATCTTGTTGGTGTCGGAAGGACACAGATCCAAGGCAAGGATTCCCGGGATGCTGGCACTGTGCAGCCCCTGTGTGTGGGAGGAGCCCGCCATGTTAACGCCACCGGCTGGAAAACGCTCCCAGAGGGAATCGAGAAGGGATTCCCAGCTCCATGGGAAAAGTTTTCCAGTCCTTTCCCATCCAGGCACTCACCACGTGCGAGGCCACCTGCCGGTACTTGCTGAGTTCCTCCGGCTTCACCAGCTCCTCCGGGACTGTCTTGCCCCTCTGGAAAAAACAGGGATAAATGTCAGCCTTTGCTGGAGCACAGCACATCCCAGCTCCCATGGAATCCTTGGAGAAGGGCACTCACCTTCTTACGCTCCGTGGTCAGCACCGTCGCCTTGTCTTGGAGCTGGAAAACAAGCGGAGGATGGGCACGGACCGGGAATTCTGCCATGGGACAGTGGCAAGAGGGACACATGGAAGATCCCCCCTTACCTTCTGGATGATCTCTGGGGTCATTCCTGCCAGCTCTCCCAGATCCATGGCCTCGCCAGCGCCCTGTGAGGTATGGAGAGACAGGGAATGCGGAGAGGGAATTGGGACGCAACGAGTGGGAAAAGGGTTGGGAAGGAGCAGGCCAAGGGCCGGGATGGGGAGCAGGGACTCACGGCCACGTTGGGCTGCGCCGATGGCACCGCCTGGGGCACGATGAGCCCGGCCTGAGGCTTCAGCGTGGCCAGAGCTGCAAGGACACAACAAGTTTAAGGGGAAACCGGGATAAAGCACTTCCCAGCGCCCCTTCCCGGGAATGCCACGCGTCCCTGTCACCTTCTCTGGCGGCAGTGACCTCCTTGGTGAGGCGGGCGATGACCCTGCAGGCGGCATCGTGCTGGTACAGGGCGTGGGACAGCTCCTGGCGCGTGGTCTGCAGCTGCTGCCGCAGCGTGAAGCTGTGCAGCATCACGGCATCCTGCCGGGAAGCACCGGAGTCAGCCGGGGAACGCCGGGAGCCCAGCCCCGCGCCACGCCCCCCCGGGCACTCACCCACTCGTCCTGCAGGGCTTTCAGGATGGCCGGGATGCTGGTGGCCGAGGGGGGTTTGGGGCGGATCGGGTGCGCAACTGGAAGAAGGGCGGGCACATCATCCATGGCCTCCATATCCCTCTGGATCCCCCCGCTCCCACCCCCCGCCTTTATCCCTCCCTTTCCCAACCTCCACAGCGGAGTTCGGCATCTCACGGCCACCCTCAGCAAACCCCAAAACGCCTCGGGCACCGCCACTCCCGACCCCGGAGCCGCTTCCTCCGCGAGTGCCGCTGTTCCCGGCAGCACCGTTCCCATTCCCCATCCCGGCCCCGGCACCTTTGATGTCGATGAGCTGCTCCTCGGACAGGGGCTGGTTGTTCACGGGGTCGGTGCCGTTCTCCGCGATGTACTTCTCGATCAGCCGCCGCTCGTACACGTGGTTGGACACCGGCGACACGCACGGGTGCTCCGGGACCTCGTTGGAAACTGCGGGGTAAAACAGAGGGATGGGATGGGACGGGAGCGGGGCTTCGGGAACGCCCTGTCCGGTGATCCCCCGGTGACCCCGGCTGTCCCTGCCCCGCAGACCGGGGTCCCCCATTCATTAACGACCCCGCCCCCGCCCCCCCCCCCCCCCCCCCACCGCGGCCGCTCTCTCTCCGCACTCACTGGAGCAGATGAGCGCCATGGTGGAGGCCAGGCGGTCGCGGCGCTCCGGTTACGGCCCCGCTGCCCTTCCGAGGCTGTTTCCGGTTCTCCTTTCCGGTCCGGGGTCCCGGTTCCGGTTCCGGTTGGCGCGCGCGATCCCCCCCCGCGCCGCTCCCGAGCGCTCACGCGGGCGCCGCCGCCGGAACCGGAAGCGCTCCCGGCATCCCCCGCGCTCCCCCCGCCGGCGGGAACGGCGCCTCCCGGCGTGCACCGCGCGCTGCCGCCCGCCTCCGGGTGTTGCCATGGTTACCGCGTTCCCGGCATGCACCGCCGCGGCCCCGGGGACTACAGCTCCCGGCGTGCCCCGCGGCGGAGCGGAGGGAAGCCCCGGTGAGGGGGGGTCGGGGGGGACCCCGGGGTGGGGGGTGGAATTCGGGGAAAATCGGGGGAAAATCGGGGAAAATCTGGGGAAAATGGAGAGAAAAATGGGCGGGGGTGGTCCAGGGGGGGGATAGGCGGGGTGAGGGAGCCGCGGTGGGGGTTCCTGGGGGAATCGGGGGGATCCTGAGGGGTTGAGGGGGGACTGTGGGAGGTGGGTACAGGGGGGACTTGGGGGGATTCTGAGGGGATCAAGGGGATCTTGGAGACCGCGGAGATGTGGGTGGGGTGCGAACAGAGGGATTTGGGGATCCAGGAGGGGTTAGAAGGATCATGGGGGGATTGTGGGGGAATTGTGGGGATCGTGAAGGGTGGAGAGCCCTGAGGGGGGGTGGGCACAGGGGGGATCAGGCGTTTCATGGGGATGGGGGAACTGGGAGGGGCTGGGCACAGAGGGGTTGGGGGGATCCCCAGAGGGTACTGGGGAAGAGTGGGGATCTCGGGGGCTCTCGGGGGTGGCAGTGGTGGCTGTGTCCCATCCCAGAGCACCCCGCTCCCTCCTTTGGGAAGGGGTGCCCCCCCTTCCCAGCCAGGCCCAGTGCCCTTGGCCATGTCCCCGCTGGCTCTTGTCTATCCCAAAAATAGCCGGGACACCCAGGCCTGTGCTGAGGGGGGGGTGGAACTGGGCTGTGGGGCCTCCGCCCTCCCCTCCCGCTGGGGCGACCCCAAAACCAGCAAGCGGACCCCAAAACCAGCAGGGTTTCCGCCTCCCAGCACCCCCAGCTCTCCCTCTCCCCACAGATCCCAGGACCCAGGATGGGGAGTGCTGTGGGGCACCAGGCCCTGCTGGCCCTGCTACTGTGGATCCCGTTCCTCATGGCATCAGCGGGGGACGGAGGCAAGGAGGGCCAGGAGGGGTTCCGGGGACACGCCGCCACCTCCGATGACCTGCTGCTCCGGCTGGGAAGATCTGCTTGGGACACCCTGGAAAACTGGGTGGGACCCCAGCCCCTGCGGATGGTGGCGGAGGTGGGATCCCGATTCCCAAACCTTCCCTGGAGTTCCTTGTGCAGGGACATGGGGGTCTACGCCCTCTTTTCCCACTCCCTTATCCCCATCTTTCCCCGCAGAGCCTCTCTGCTGTCCTCTGGATCGTTTCCTCCGGGATCTCGGCGGCCCTGACCACGCTCTGTGGGATCCTGGGGGATCTCCTGGCTGCTTTCAGCATCAACGGTGAGTGGGATTCACCCCGTGGGACAGCTCCCACCCCCATTCCCGGTTCCACTGCCACCACTGACTCCCAGATCCCATTCCCAGGCCACCAGCTGGTCCGAACAGTGGCGCTGGCTCCCGGAGAAGTACAGAGGGTGCTCCTGTGGGCAGTGGCCGCCCTGGTGGGATCCTGGGTGCTATCGCAGCTCCGAGGCCTGCTGCTCCCGCTGCTCCGCGGGGTGAAGGTTTTCCTTTTCCTCGCAGCCTTCCTGCACGTGGCCACTTCCCAGGAGAGCCCCACAGCGCAGGCAGGAATGCTGCTGGGCCTGTGGGTGCTCTATGCTCTGCTGGGCAGCCTGGTGGCATCCCCGGATCCCAGCTCCCAGCTGGATGCGGCCGTGCGGAGCCTGGAGTGGAAGGTGGAGGAGCTGCGGCGGCGCCAGAAATTCGGGGGGCCCCGGAACCGAGAGGATTGAGCCCCCCTAAAGCTCTCCCAAAGCTTGGCTCCGTTATCCCAAGCATCCCAAGCATGTGTCCCCCCGCACCCCCTCCTCTGCTTCCCAGTTCTCCCAGGGGTCCTGGGAGCCCCCAGTCCCTCTGGGAGCACCCCAAAATCGGGGGCTGTGCCTCACCACAAGTGCCTTCACCCCAAAAGCCCCCATGGGCCTCAAATCCGGGAGAAGAGCTCCCAGGTTCCCTGCTCGCCAGGAATGTTGTCCCAGCCCAGCTGGCTCGGGGTGCAGAGGGGATCCCATTCCCCAGCCCAGGGCCTCTGCTCGTTTTAGGGTCCCCCCACTGTCAGGTTTTGGGTTTTAAGCTGCTTTTTAAACGGTTTTGATAACGTGGTTTGGAATAAAGACGGATTTATCCGGCCGAGCCCCACTGCTTTCCCATGGGAAGGGGGTCAGGCTCAGAGCTGGGCCCCTCAGTCCATTTGGGGGTGGGAAAGAAGGAGGAGGAAGAGGAGGAGAAGGAGGGTGGTTTATCCATGCCAGGATCCCACTGGCCTCTAGCTGTTCCTGCTGTGCTTCCTGCTCGCTCCGTGCCCCTGGCCATGGATGTCCTCATCCTTCCCATGTTCCCAGTATCCCTGGTGGAACCGGGGGAAGAATTCCTACCCTCCTGCCCTGCTCCGGGGGTCTCTGTGTGGCCTGGGGTGTCCGGTGCTGGGTGGGGATGGGAATGGGGTGAGGAGCAGGGATAGAGATGGGGATGGGGAGTGGAATGGGGAATGGTGTGAGGATGAGGATGGGGAGGAGGGATGGGGATAGAAAGGCGGATGAGGATGGGGCTGGGGAGCAGGGCTGCGAATGGGGAGCAGGGTGGGATGTGCCTCGGGCTGTGGAGCAGGAGCCGGAGCGCCGGGCACGGCCGGGCTTTAGGACCCGGCGGGACGAGGCGGCGCCGGTGCCGGTCCCGCCCCGGCCCCATTGTCTGGGCGCGGGGGCGGAGGGACGGGAGGCACCGGCGGAGCGACGGGAGGCACCGGCGGCACCGGCACCGGCGGCACCGGCGGACGGACCGAGCCCCCCGGCCATGGCTCCGGCGCCCCGGCTGGCGCTGCTGGCCGCCGCCCTGCTCTTCCCCCTGGGTAAGTGGGAATGGCACTGGGAATAGCATCGGGAACAGCGCCGGGCACCGGGAACGGCACCGGCACCGGCCCCGCTCCGCAACCCCCCCGCCGTCCTGCTGGGATCCGTTCCCGCGCGGTCCCGCGACCCGGCTCGATTCTCCGCTTTCCCCGCGTTCGGGGTCCTTCCACTCCGCCGGGATCTGCTCCCTCCGGGATCCCGGGAGTCGGGGCGACCTCAACCCCTCCCCCCCCCCCCCCCCCCCCCACCTTCTCTTTCCCCGCGTTCCCCGGAATCCGCGCCCCCTCCACCGCCTGGGATCCCGAGGGGGTCACCCGGAGAACGTGGGATCCGCTGGGATCTCGAGGGGGGAGTCTCCCCGCAATCCCCACGGGAACCCGCCGCCCGAGGGACTCCCGTTCCCCCCGGATCCCGGGATCTGCCTCGCCTCTCCCCGCACACCTGATCGCCCAGGTGCGATCAGTTCCCGGCCGTGAGGAAGCGCTGCCCGGGCATCCAGGTGGGATCTGCTCCCAGTGATGAGGGATCCCTTTGATCTGGGCACCACGAGCCTGGATCCCACCCTGCACGACGCGGTTCCAACCCTCTCCCCATATTCCCGCAGGGAACAGCTGGGGCTGGGAGAACTTAGTGGCCCCCCCAGTCCTGACACAGGGATGGGGTGACCTCAGAATGGGGTGGCCCAGGAAAGGGGGTCACCCTGTGTGGTGCCACAAAGGCGGGCACAAAGACCCCCACTTGCCACCCCAGCGCACCCCGTTCCCGCTGTGTCCCTGTGGGATGTGGCACATCCTTGTCCTTGCAGTGAGGGGTGACGGGGATCCCCCGGATCCCGTGTTCCTGCCGGCGGAGCTGGAGGTCCTTGGGGTGCCCGAGTCCTACCGGCTGCAGAGGGTGGATCAGGATGTGGCCCCCAACTCTTCCCTGCACACCCGCTCCGAGACATTCCTGCTGCTCCGTGCCGGATCCCAGCCCCTGGTCCAGGCCACCTACCCCCCGTTCAGCACCCGCCAGGTAACCGGGACCCCTGTGACCCCTGAGCCACCCCAGGGTGTCCCAGGCCCCGCCACCATCCCGGTGTCCTTGCAGGAGGTGCCCATGGAGAGTGCCCCTGGCTCGGCAGCCTGGGCCATCCGTGCTGTGTCCCTGGAGAGCTCCGTGTCCCCCGCCGAGCCCGTGGCCCGCGTCCTCTTCCATCTGCAGGGGCCTGACTGGATGCCCGGGAAGCGGGATCACGCCGGGGTCTGGGATCATCCCAAGGACTGGGATCACCCTGAGGTCCGGGACCACCCTGGGGGCCAGGGTCACTCCAGGGACTGGGATCATCCCAGGGAGCAGGACCACCCTGGGGTCCGTGATCACCCCAGGAACTGGGATCACCCTGGGGATCATGACCACCCCAGGGACCAGGACCACCCTGAGCAGCGGGACCACCATGGAGTCCAGGATCACTCCAAAGACCGGCACCACCCTGGTATCCACAATCACCCCAAGGACCGGGACCACCCTGTGCAGCAATACCACCCTGAGAACTGGGATGCCCCAATGGATTGGGATCACTCCAGAGCTCGGGATCTCCCCTGCGTCACCCTCCATGCCCACCAGCGCGGGCGGGTGGCCCGGGGGACGTGTCACCTGCAGGTCAGTGCCACCCTGGGGACCTTGGGGACCCACAGCTCCCCCCCACCCTAATCCTGGGATCCCCTCTCTCCTCCAGGCCCCGCTGGGCGTGTGCGTAGTGGAGCTGGAGATTCCTCCACGCTGGTTCTCCCCTGCATCTCTCCATTCCCACCGGAGCCACCGGCGAGATTCCGACTCCGTGGAGCCTCCGGAGCGCCCGGAACCGGCTGAGCTGCGCTACAGCGTGGGGGAGTGCGGGGACCGGGAGCGGGAGGCTCCCAGATTCCTGGGAATGCTGGAGCTGCGGCTGGGAGAGCCGGAGCGGCAGCAGGAGGTGCGGCTGGATGAGAAGGTGCTGCTGCGTGTCCCCAGTGTCCCCCTGCGGCCCGGGCAGCGCTTCACGGCCACCATTGCCCTGCGCCACAACTTCACCGCTGACAGCCTGACCCTGCGGTGAGAGCGGGGACAATGGTGGGACGCCGGTGGGACGTCCCGGTGGGACGCCGGGACAGTGTGGGAACCTGTGTGACGTTTCGTGGCAGTGTGTGGCATGGTGTGACTGTGAGTGACACTATGTGGCAGTCTGTGACATTGTGTGGCTGTGAGTGACACTGTGTGACTATAAGTGACACTGTGTGGCTGTGTGTGACATTGCGTGGCTGTGAGTGACACCGTGTGACTGTAAGTGACGCTGTGTGGCAGTGTGTGACACTGTGTGGCAGTGTGTGGCAGTACGTGACACTATGTGACAACATTTGGCACCATGTGACACTGAGCGATATTGTGTGACAGCATCTGACAGTGTGTAACGCCATCAGACCCTGTGTGACACTATTTGGCACCATCTGACAGGATCTGACACTGTGTGACACTGTGTGACTGTGAATGACACTGTGGGGCACCGTCTGACACCATGTGACACCATCTGACACTGTGTGACACTGTGTGACACTGTGTGACTGAGTGACACCGTGGGACACTGTGTGTCCCCACAGGATCAAGGCCAAGAAGGGCCTGCACGTGGTCTCCGTGCGCCCCGCAATTCCCAGTGCCTGGAGCGCGCACCTGGAGCGTTCCCGTGGTCCCAAGCACTCCACGGCCGTGGTGACGTGCCGGCGGCTCGGGGACATGCCTGCCATCCCTGACAGCTCCAGGTAGGGAATATCCCAGCGCCCCCATCCCAGCGGGAATTGTGGGTTGCTCCACCCTGATCCCGGTGCGCTGCCGCAGGGTGTCTGAGCCGGCCGCGTTCCTGCACCTGGATGTGGCTGTGGAAAATGGGACGGGGGGGCTGGCGCCAGCGCGGCCCCTCACGTGGCAGGTGGAGTATCCTGGCCAGGATCCTGAGGCGCAGAAGGACAAACTGGTCTGGGAAATCCAGGTGTCGGAGCGGGACATCCGCGCCCTCGTCCCGCTGGTGCAGGTGGGTGCCTCCATCCCGTTCTGGCCCTCCATCCCGTGGGAAGTGCCCGCTCATCCCGCCGTACTTCCAGGAGCTGGAGATCCTGAACACGGCGCCGCTGACCGGGATCCCCCGCGTTATCCCGGTGAAATTGGTGGCTGTGGAAGCGGGAGGTGGAGTGTCCGAGCTCACAGATCCTGTGGGATGCGAATCCGCTGACAAGCAGGTGCTGCAGGTGAGTCCTGCCGTCCCCTCGTTATCCTGCCTCACCTGGGAGATTCCTATGGAATTCTATGTGCCCTTGCAGGTGTCGGATTCCTGCGACCTGGTGTTTGTGGGGGGCAAGGAGAGCCGGGGGGCGCGGGGGGCCCGCGTGGATTTCTGGGCGCGCCGGCTGCGGGCGGAGCTGAGCTTCTCTGTCTGGGCTCCGCTGCTCCCGCTCCGTGTCCAGCTGGGAGATCCCGTCCTGGAGCAGCTCCGCGGCTGGAGACTGCCTGGGGGGCCTGACAGGTGAGGCCTGGGGAATGGGATGGTGGGAAAAAGGGGAGACAGGAATGGGGCGGAGAGCTTACACGTGGGGATGCATCGCTGAGTCCCCATGTACTCCTGTGTCCCGGGATTCCCATCACCCTTTCCTGGAATCCCTGTCACCCTGTGCCATGATCTTCTGCCCTGGGATCCCTGTTCCCCTGTCCTGAGACTCCTGTCACCCTGTCCTACAATCCCTGTTCCCCTGCCCCTTGGTGACACTTGTCACCCCATCCTGGGACTCTTGTCACCCTGTCCCGCTGTCCCCAGTGGCACGGTGGAGTCCGAGGACCCTGCAGAGGAGCCGGAGCGGCGGGCGCGGGGCTGCCGGCCCCAGTTCCAGCGCACGGGGCTCCGTGTCCTGGCGCACTTCGTGGCCCACCCTCTGGATGGTGGCCGTCACCTGTCCTACCTGCCCGGCCCCGAGTGGCTCCTGGATGTCACCCACCTGGTGGCCACCCGGACCCGTGTCCAGGACCCACGCGTGGCCTCGCTGGAAGAGGGGGCCGTGGTGGTGGGCCGGGAGCCCGGAGTAACCTCTGTGGAGGTAAAGGGGGTTGTTTGTGGGAATTTGGGGAGTCCTGGGGGGATCTGGCGGTGTGGAAAGGTTGCAGGGATGGAGTTGGGGGCTGGGAATGATCCCAGAGGGAGCTGGGCAGGATACAGAGGGGGAGGGAACTGAGGGGCTGGGACAGGATGGGAAGGGGACACAGTGGCCGTGAGGAAGGTTGGGGGACTCACAAGGCGCTTCCAGGTGCGCTCCCCGCTCTCCGACTCCATCCTGGGGGAGCAGACGCTGGTGGTGTCTGAGGAGAAGGTGACGGTGACAGAGCTCCGCGCCCAGGTGGTGGCCGGGCTCTCCTTATCCCTACGGACACAGCTGGATCATCCTGGCATGGTCACCGCCACCGTCCTGGGGACGCCCACCCTGCAGGTCCTGAAGCAGGTGAGACGGGTGGGGGATCCCCCCGGTGTCCCTGGTGTCCCCCAAACCTCTGCCATCCCGCTTGTCATCCCTCCAGGAAGCCACGCTGTCCGTCTGGCTGTCCTTCTCCGACCGCACGTTGGCCCCGCTCGAGCTCTACGGGTGGCACGACGTGGCCTTGACCGTGACGTCCCTCGACCGCGCCATTGCCACTGTCAGGGGGTCCCCTGGGGTCCCCGCTGCCCACCCCTGGGTGGTGGCCGAGGGGCCGGGCCGGGGGGCCCTGCTCCAGCTCAGCCTGCACCCCCCGGATCCGTGCCGGCGTGGCCGGCACCGCGCGGCCGCCCTGGCCACCGGCACCGCCTGGCTCGAGGTGGGGGTCCCCTCTCCCGGGAGCCCCCGGCCCTTCCCGCGGGCTGAGGGCGCCATGTCCGGGGAAGCGGTGACCGTGGGACAGAGGGACCCCGCGGGCGTGGGGCCGGCGGCCACCAAGCTCCAGGGGTCTTCCTCGGAGGAAGACGAGGAGGAAGGCTATGGACGCAACCGCGCCGGCATGGAAGAGGAGGAGGAGGAGGAGGAGATGGTGAAGGCTCCGGAACGGGTGACCGACCTGGAAATCGGGATGTACGTGCTCCTGGGAGTCTTCTGCCTCGCCATTTTCATCTTCCTCGTCAACTGCATCTTCTTCGTGCTCCGCTACCAGCAGAAGGAGCTGCCCGAGCCGGGTGGGGCCCCCTCGGCCCCACAACCCCACAACTGGGTCTGGCTGGGCACTGACCAGGAAGAGCTGAGCCGGCAGCTGGATCGGCAGCAGATGGATCGGCCGCAGCTGGATCGCCGGCAGCCAGAACCCCTGGCACCCCCGGGCCCCTCCTGCGGCTGCGGGAGTCCCCCGGGCTCCGGCGAGGACGGGGCTCCCCCCGGCTCCCCGGCTCCCGGAGCGCCGCCGCCCCGCAAGGAGGGATCGGCTCCGGGCGGCGGCCGCAGGAAGCGGGTGGAGTTTGTCACCTTCGGTCCCCCCCGCGTCCCCGAGGAGCCTCCCCCGGCCGCCCCCCACGTCCAGTCCATCCTGGTGGCCAGCGAGGACGACATCCGCTGGGTGTGCGAGGACATGGGGCTGCGGGATCCCGAGGAGCTGCGGAGCTACATGGAGAGGATCCGCGGCAGCTCCTGACCCCAAGGGGGCGACTCCCGGACCCCCCCCAATTCCCGGGCAAACCAGTAAGGGCCCGACCTCCTCCCCGTGCCGCGCTGGGGGGACACCGACCCCTCTTCCCAGCGGGATGTGCCGGGGACCACTGGTGGCCTCCTGGGACCGCCCCGAGGCGCCCACAGAAGGTGAGGGGGAGGGGGGGGTCTCCCAGCCCCGTCCTTGCGGGATCCCGGCGGCACCGGGGAGGAATTTGGGATGCTCTTACTGCTTTGGGTCTCATTGCGACATGGTGTTCATAGTGGTGATGATGATGGTGGTGATGATTCCTGTGGTCTGATCCCGGGGAGGATCCCGTATCCCCCCCACCTTCACCCCGGCCACCCATCCGTTTTGTACACATTTTTTTACCGGGAACGCCCGGGAAGGGGCTGCCAGGGACTGGTATTTATGGAAAATTTTTAATTCTGACGTTGTTACAAAAATAAAGTATTTAAAAAAAAAAAAAATTGGCAGTCCCCTCCCCCCCCCCACGCCGTCTCCTCTGATCCCAACACCAGGTCCCACCCTGCCCCCGTGGCAGTGCCAGGCTCCCGGGAATGGGGACATGCCCTTGACCTTGGCTCCACGTGGGAGCTGGTCACGGGATTGGATCCCGGACTGGGCCTGGCCCTGGCCCAGCCAGGGTCACCTTGGGATAAGGGATCTCCCTCCTCCCTCTCCTGCCATCCTCCTCCTCCACCTTTCCAGCCCCAACACCAACCCCGACATTCCCAAATATCCCCTCAGCAACTGGAATTGGCCAGCACATCCCTTTATTTAGGGGTGCCATGGGGATTCCCACTCTTCCAGCTTCCCAGTAAGTCCCACCAATCCCAAGACACCCTGGGTAATAGCAGGAGATCCCTCACCCCATCACCCTGCTCCCCAAACCTTCCCAAAACCCTGCTGAGATGGGATGACCGGGGTCCTGTCCTCCATTCCCAAAACCCCGGGTCCCCAGGTGCCCTCACCCACGGTGGGGGATCAACATCTCCTGGGATGCCCCACCTCCCACCCATGGAAATTCTGACCTTATCCCTCACGTCATACTCCTGGAGGGTCCTGGGGTGGTCCTGGATGTGCTGGAAGATGCTCAGGATGTGGAGGTGCAGGTAATGTTGACTCCAAAAATCAGGGAGAAGGGGAGAACTCCTGGCCCTTCTCCATCACCCCACTGATGTCCCACAGCTCGGGAGACCCCAAGCCCCCCTGCCACCAAATCCACAACCTGGAGGCTCAAACGAGCTGCAGATCAGGATGGCTCCAACAGATCCTTGTCCCCCGGGGTGGGAGCACCAGATCCACGAGGCTCCCGTGCCCCGGAGGGTCTGCGGGGTGCCCAAAACCCTGTTTCCTCCCTGGTGGGGCAGGATGGAGCCACCCCATCACCCTCCTCCACCCTGCAGCACTGAGTCGGCTTCCTGCCCTCCGCCACAGTCCCAGAGCTGCCGGAGCGAGGGGACACGGCCAAGCCATGTCCCCGAGCTGCTGAGACAGGGACCCCCCCGAATCCCAGATCCCTGAATCCCATGGGGCTGCCCCGCTGATGGGATGGGGGGGTTCTGCCTGCTCTTGGTGGCTCTTTCTGCCGTGGCACCTGCACGAGGTACGTCACCGTCCCCATCCTGGCCCTTCCTGTCGCTCTCTTGGGACCTCGGGGTGGTGGAGCCGCTGATTTGGGGGTCAGGGACCTGCCACCTCCCTGGGATGGGGAGCACCAGGGGTCCTGGGGGGTCCCCGATGTGGGTGTCATGGGTGGAGGATGCTGCCCCCCAACCGACTGGGATGGAGGGAAAGGGATCCCCTACAAGGGTATCCCAAGGCTTGGGGATCCTCCGGAGGGTTAGGGCCCCCCTGGATCCCCCAAAAGCACCCTGGGAACCCCTAAAAGGGGACCCCAAGCCCTTAAAAGTGCTCTCAGAGCCATCCCACCTACAATCCCTGTGGGAATGGGGTGACACTCAGGGCCTGAAGCCCATCCTGTCTCCCATGTACCCTGTAGATGGTTTTGGGATGTGAGGCCTCCTGTCTCCCCCCCTATCCCAGCAGGATTTAGGATGGTTTGGCTGCTGAAATGGCTGCCAGGAGCTGCCTCGAGGCCTCCAATCGATGGGGGAACGGCCCTATCACCCCATTTCCGCCCTTCTCACACCTCTGTCTCCACCTGGGGCAGCTCATTCCCACCTTCTCCCCTCATCCCTGACCTTTTCCTTGAACATTTGAACTCCAATCCACACCCCACCAGCTCTGGTGGCTCTTCCCAGGATTCCCACCCAAGCAGCCCCCTGGATGCCGCACTTCCGGGGGTGAATCCTTCCCCCTGGAGGAACCAAATGGGGAATTTTTAGGGATAACTGGATCATCCACTCACCTGTGGCTCTGGAATGGGTGCAGGCAGGTGGGTACAGGCAGGTCCAGCCCCTCTGTGTCCGCAGGGATCAACCGGAAGGCGGGAACAACGCAGATGCGGGATGGCATTCCAAATTTCATCTCTTCCACTGGTGAGTCGTGTCCCAGTATTCCCACATTTAAGGCCAAATTCTCCCTGCAGATCCCACACCGGGATTTAGCCCTGGGAAACATCCTGGGGCACACAGGGATTGATTTTTGGGATGCAACAGCTCTGTGACCACATTGCCAGAGCTTGGGGGGACTCCCACTGTGCCACTCACAGCTGGGAGAATCCTCTGGGCCATGTTTGGGTGGGATTGGGATGCACCCCTCCAAACTGGGAATCCTGGGGGGCTCAGCCCCTCATCCCTCTGCCCTTTCTCCCCCACAGAAACGACGGGAGCTCCCACTACTCCGACTGGGAACACCTCGGTGACACCGGGTGAGTGCGGGAGGGCGAGTGACATCCTCACGCCCACTTCTTGGGATTTTTTGGGACAAGGCCAGCTCACCCTTCCCGGTGCATCTGCCAGGTCCCAGAGCGCTCCGGCTGGCGGGCGGCCGGAGCCGCTGCGAGGGCCGTGTGGAGCTGGAGCAGGAGGGGACGTGGGGGACAGTGTGTGACGACGGCTGGGACATTCCCGACGCCGACGTCGTGTGCCGCCAGCTCCGGTGCGGCCACGCCGTGAGAGCCCAGGGCAGCGCCGCCTTCGGCCGCGGGCACGGCCCCATCCTCCGGGATGAGGTGGGGTGCGAGGGACACGAGCGGCACCTCTGGGAATGTCCGGCCGCGCCGGAGCACGACTGCAGCCACAAGGAGGATGCCGGCGTCGTTTGCTCAGGTGGGTTTGGAATATTCCGGAGCTGGGGATGCGGGCGGCGCGTCCCGAACTCTGCGCTCTTCCCGCAGAGCACCAGGAGTGGCGGCTCTCCGGAGGCCGGGACGGATGCGCCGGCAGGGTGGAGGTGTTTTTCCGTGGCATTTGGAGCACGGTGTGTAACAGCACCTGGTATGAGCTGGAGGCCACGGTGCTGTGCCGGACGCTGGGATGCGGGAACGCGCTCCAGCGGCCCTCCTTCGGACACACGCTTCCCGGGAAGATGGTGTACCTGTGCGGGAGCCTGCAGCCCTCGCTGGCACAGTGCCGCTGGGCCTTCAATAAATCCGCTCCGTGCTACCAATCCTGGGCAGCCGGGGTCATCTGCAACGGTACGGGATCGGGATCCTTCCCGCTGGCATGTGAGGCACGGCCTGGGTCCCGCCCTCTCCCAAGCATCCCTTTCCTGCCCCCGCCTTTTCCAGGCTCCCAGGGTTTGGAGACGCCGACGCCCACGGCTGAGGTGACGCCCGGGAACGTCACGGTCCGGCATGGTGAGTGTCCGAGCCCCCGGCGGCCGTTCCCTGGGATCGGGGGGAAATTCCATAGGGGAAAGATTTATGTGGGATGAGCTGTGTCCGTTCTCTGTCCCAGCCGAGGAGGGGACCCCAGCCTTGGGGACACCTGCCCTGGACAGTCCCCTCTTTGTCCTGTGCCTGGTGCTGGCGGCGCTGCTCCTGCTCTCCGTGCTGGCCTTTTCCGCCGCCCTGCTGAGGCTGAGGAAGAGGAGCGGTAAGGAATTCTGGATCCGGTCACTGGAACTGGGACACAGTCCCCACTTTTTGGGCTCAGCTCAGCCATGGAGTGGGTGCATCCCCTTGTCCCCACAGCCATGTCCTCCTTGGGAATACCCATGCCAGTCCTGGGGACCCACAGATCCCAGAGCCCTGACGCGACCTCCGGCATCCCCAAGGACTACAGGGAGACTCCCACCAGCCTTCCCAAAGGATCAGGTGGGTCTGGCAGGTCCCCCTGGGGCTGTGGAGCAGGAGGTCCCGGCTGGTGACAGATGCCACATCCACTTGTCACCCCCCAGACCTGCTGGTCACAGCCATTTCCAAGGATTCTGATTCCGACTCGGAATATTATGAGTTCAGCAGCAAGCCTCCTGTCGCCCTCTCCACCTTCTACAGTGAGCATCCCACTTCCTCTGGGATCCCTGACACCCTGTCCTGGGATCCCTGTCACCCAGGATGTCCCCACCCCTCTCCCCTTCCTGCAGACTCCCTGCGCCGGCATCCCAGGGAGGATCTTCTCCCTCTGAGACGCAGCCAGGACAGGATGGAGCCTTTCCCTGAGGACGGTAGGACACGAGGGGGCTCTATCCCATGGACGGGAGGGTGGCCACCCCCCGTTCCCATATCCTCGTTCCCACATTTGGTGTCCTTGTTCCCACAGAGCCGGCCAGGCCGAGCCCCGCCTTCCGTGGCTCCTCCAGCTCATCCTCCTCCTCATCCACGGAGCCCTGTTGGAACGGCAGCATTCCCCCTCCATCCCAGAGCACCCACTGGGACCCGGCAGGCACTGGCCATGGCTATGGCGCAGGTGGGAAGGGTGGGAGTGGGGATGGGAGCAGGGATGGAGCAGGCATGGGGAGAGAGCCCAAGGATGGGAGCAAGGGACGCGGAGACCACAGGGATGGGGAAGGAATGGGGGTTCAGGGATGGGAGCGGGGATAGAGCAACCCCAAGGGTGGGGACAGGGATGGGCTCAACCTCGGTGAGGAAAACGGGACCCCATGGAGTGGGAGTGGGGATGGGAAGTGCCAGTCGGTGACCCTGTTCCTCCCAGTTCCCCCAGTTCCCCCGGCAGCGCCCGCCCCAGTGCCCTCCCAGCCCTGGGCACCTGCGGCTCCGGCAGATCCCGATCCCGACGGCAGCTCCAGCACCTCCTCGGGGGAGTGGTACGAGAACGTACAGGAGACGGAGCCCCCCGGAGACCTCTCCTCACGTCCTGGTGAGGATCCTGCGTGGAAGGGGGGACACAGGGAATTTCAGGAATTCCCCAATCCTCCTGAATGGCTCTGTCTCCGCAGGCTGGTTGGATCCATCCTGTCCCTCAGGGGAACACGTGGAGGATCCCGACTTTTCCGAGGGCAGCGACTACGACGACATCCAGGACTCTGCCTACTAAGCCTGTCCCACCACTCCAGAGGCCAAATCTCCTGGAATTCTCCGGCTGTCTCCTTCGGAATTCTTCAACCATCTCCTCCGCGCTACCATTAAAAGCTCTTCCCACCATGTCCCTTGTCCATAGGAGTGGCCACCACGTGCTCCCACTTGTCCACCAGGTGACCCAAGGATGGCCAAATATCCCATTCCCAACCCACGGGAGCAGGGAAGGGGGCGGCAGCACTGGGGGTGGAAATTAAACTGCAGCAAGGGGGGACATGGATGTCCCTTGTGTCCCCCCAGAGCTTCCCTACACCCCGCTGGGACAGTCCCCATCCCGGGAACACACTGTCCATAAATCCCATCCGGGGGGCTCCAGGGATGCTAGAAGGGACGACACCGAGGTGCCACCCCAAACTCACCAGATGGTGCCCTATAGGGGGTGGGATACAGCCCCCAAACCCTCCAGCATCTCCCAATCCATCCACATCCCAGCTTTGGGATTTGGGTGTGCTCCCGGCTGGGAGGGGGCACAGCACCCACCTGTCACCCTGGGATCGGGACCGTCCTGCCCCCGGCCCTCACCCCACTTCCCGCCACCCATCCCAAGCCGGCTGCTCCTGCCCCGGCCCTGCCACCGGATTTCTGTCTCCCCGGGGAGGAGGTTGGGGTTCAGCCGCACCCCAAGTGGAAAATGTGGGCCCCCCCCACATCCTCCAGCTGTTTGCCGAGCGAGAGGCCCCGCACAAAGGAGCCGCAACAACGGAGGAAATCCCAAAATAGCAGCAAAACCCCGACAAAGGGCACGGGGCGAGAGCCGAGAGCAGAGCGGGCACGGGGCGGGCACAGGGGGTGCCCCAGCCCCCCTCCTGGCCCCGGGTGCCGGAGGGGGCTGGGAGGGAGGTGATGGTGTTGGGATGGCCGGGATTGTGGCATGGGCAGGCCTGGGGGGATGGATGAGTTGGAGGAGGGTGGTCCTGATGCCCTGGGGGGGGTTCCCAAAGTCCAGGGGGTATCGATGTCCTGGCTGGGATCCCAATGTCCAGAGGGCCAGCAGTGTCCTGAGGGTGCGGATTCCCGGCAGGGCACCAATTCCCTGCGGGTTCCGATGCCTTTGGAGCGTGACAAGCCAGCCCGTGGCCCCCCCGGCGAGGTGTCACCTCCACCCCCACACAGCCACATCAGCACCAACAGTTCCTCCGAGCCGCTCCCGCCTGGAAAATCCCCCTTTTCCCCATCGCCGCCATCCCGGCAGCGTGCCGACAGCCGCCGAGCCCCTTCCCGCTCGCTCCAAAGGCGGCTCCTGCTTTTTGGAAGGCTCCTCACGGCAGGCAGCGTTGTCAGCGCTTCCCAGCGCCCCCCAAACTCCCCCTCGGGAAGAGATTCCAATCATCCCGAGCTGCTGGAGCTGCTGCCGCGGCATGCTCAAGATGCTGAGCTGGCTCGCAGCGCCCGAGGCAAGGCGGATGCTCAATCCGAGCCCAAATCCCATCCCTGGGATCTCACGGCCTCCAGAGGCAGTCATGGCTCTGAGGGAGCCCCGTATCCATGGGGGTCACACCCCCTGGATAACAGGACCTTTCCTAGAGGTACCCTGGGATGTTTGGGGTGAATCCCAAATTTCAGGTTGATTTAGGGGGATTGAGGACCCTCCAGTGAGTCCTGTAGGAGCAGGCCTGGGAATCGCACCCCTTTTCCAGGGAATTTTCAAAGCCAAAGTGGGTGGGGGGCAGCTGTGGGACCCCCATGTGGGATATCCCAACAGGGCCTGCTCCCACCAGGATCAGCAGGACCCCTGGGATAACCGGGGTGGGAACAAGTGGTGGCTACAGGGAGCACCCAGGTGCTGAGATCCTGCTCGAGGCTTGGGGACTGGAGCATCCATGGATGGTGGAGCAGGACAGGATGGGAAGTTCCATCCGTGTCTCCTTCCAGCAGGAGCACCACGGGGTCAGTGGAAAACAGCTGCCTCATTAGCATGCCTGACCTGGATTCAGAGCGATTAATTAGGGCACAATCAATCAACGCCTCTGCCCTCCCCAGCTCCTGCACCGCTGGTGCCCCATGGGCCCTTGCAGGGGTGTAGGGTGTCCCTGGAATGCCAGAACCCGGGATGTGCCTGGATAAAACCTTCCCCCATCCCATTCCTGGTGATTTAGGGGATGCCAGGATGGGCATCAACTCCTCTGCATCCCCGGGGGGCTCGGGGACCCCCAACTCTCCCTGGGCACTGGATATATTCACCACCTCCCTTTCCCAGAGCTGTGGACATCCTGGGATTTGGCGGGAGCTGCACCCCACAAGTTTCTCAGCCCTTTCCCCTCGTGCTTGGCGGGACCCGGGGAGGCAACGGAGCCTTCAAACGGGGCCCAGAGGTGACGTCAAAAAACCACAGAGGGAGGAAAAACAGCCGGTTCCTGCCCGGGCCCCCTCCCTCGCCTGCTCCCGGCCGGGCAGCGGAGGCGGCGGAGCCTCCGGAGCCCCCCGTGCCCCCCATCCCGCCACCGGAGCCCATGGCAACCCGGCTGCCCATCCTGTGCCTCCTGCTGGGAATGTGGGGTGAGTACCAGGCGCCCCAACCTCGGCACAGCCCTCAAATCTCGTGGCACAACCCCTCGCCCCGGTTTTCCCACTCCGGGCGGAATCGGCTCCGTGGAGTCACGGCTCCACCCTGGGTGAGCCACAGTGTGGGGCTCGGGGTGGGCAGCACCCTGGTGACCCCCCACCCCCCTCCCCACACCACTCCGAGGGTCCCCAGGGTCCCGAAGATGGAGCCAGTGGTGCTGGGGGCAGCCAGGTGTCCCCCCATCCTCATTCCCTGCCGGCTCCCGCCCTTCCCTCCATCCACATGGCGCCGTTCCCGAACATTCCACCCAGGAGCGGGGCTAATTAGCCGTGATTAGCAGGTCCCTCCATCTTTTCTCAGCCCTAAAGATCCCCCAGCAGATGGACAGGGAGGCAGCAAATCGCCTTTCTCCCCCCCAGAAATCCCAGTTTTCCCACAAAATCCCCCTTTTCCCCAAAACAACCATCGATGGAGCCGCTGTCCCAAACTCGGGGTGCCCAGGGCGGGACGCGGGATTGACACCCCATTTCCGCTCCTTCCCACAGCCGTCCCTGACCGTGGAGCAGCCATCTGGATCCCTAGAGGTGAGAATTTGGGGAGCAGCCCCTTGGGAATGCCGCCCCAGCTCCGTGAGTACGGCGGGCGCTGGAGTTGCATCATCCGGAAGCGGAGCCGCGGGGTCCCAGCTCAGCCCCCCACCTTCCCTCGACCCCTCCACGCTCCCATTCCTTGCGCTGCTTCCCAAGACCCCCACCAAGGGTTTTTCCATCATTCCCAGGGTGAAAAGCCACCGGGGAAGGGAAGGAAAGCCCCTGATGATGGTGTTTTCCCGGTGTTTTCCTGCAGAGGCCCCCCTGAGACTCACCAGAGGCGGCTGCCGCTGCACTGGGATACTGGAGGTGAACTGGGAAAACCAATGGAGGCAAATTTGCTGGGAGAGCGTGAGTGTGGACGACCTGGATTGGATCTGCCAGCGGCTGGAGTGTGGCCCCCTCTCCTCTGAGCCCCTGGAGCTCATCATTCCCACTGGGAAGGGGCCGCTCAGGCAGGCCAGGAGGTGCTGGAGGCCACCGCAGCCACTGGGATGCCACTGGGAGCTGGAGAACTGCACGGTGCACGTCATTGTCTCCTGCAGAGGTGAGCCTGGACCCCTAGCTCGGCCCCCTCATCCCGAGGGATCATCCATGCCCACGTGGCCCCGTCTCTTCTCATTCCAGAGGCGGTGAAAACCACTCCCAAACCCCCACCGGCGCCCCCCACCACCACCCCAGAGCCCACAGGTAGGTGCCTCATGCCGTGGGACCCACAGCATCAAACGTGGGGACTTCCCGCTCAATCATGGAAAATAACGCCATCCCGATCCGTAACGCTTCCTCTTCCATTGCCACTCCCTCTGCAGGACCCCCCCGGCTGCGGCTGGTGGACGGCAATTTCAGCTGCTCCGGCTTCCTGGAGCTGCACAAGCAGGGGCTGTGGGGGGCTGTGGCGAGCGTCCCGCACATCTGGCCACACCTGGCCACCCTCATCTGCCGGGAATTGCGCTGTGGCACCGCTGGGAACAGCCACGGCGAGCCGGATCCGGGGATCCACCTGCCGGTGCGGTGGGAGGCAGTGGATTCCTGTGGGAGCCACTCCCTGCTGGACTGCTTCAACAGGACCAGCTCCCGGGGGAAAACGCCCGCCTTCGTCACCTGCTCAGGTGAGAGCGATCCTGGAGCATCCATGATTTCCCGCTCCGGTGGGATATCCCGGGGGGCTTGTGGGGCCAGAGCAGGGAACCAACCCCATCCCCGCCCGCCCCACAGGCCCCATCCACCCACTCCCGCTCTTCCTCTCCGGGGTGCGAAGGCAAAACAGGAAATCTCAGTTCCCGGCAGAGGAGGATGCGCTGGGGAGGGAGAGTGGCCGTGGCAGCATCCCAAATTCCAGCTGGGAGTGGGGAACACGGGCAGGGAGCAGGCTCTGAGCATCCTGCTGCGGGCAGCTCCCTGAGCACCTTCCATCTCCCTGCTCCCATCATCTCCCTGCCTCGGGCATGGCGCTGGACGTCTTCCCTGCCACAGGCCTCTCCCTGTCCTTTTCCATGAGCATTTCCCTGGAGATCAGCTCGGTGCCAGCTCCGTGGCATGGAGAGCCAAGCCACGAGGCTCGGAGCAGGCTCCATCTGGCCCAGCTTGGAATGCCGTGGGATTTGGGGGGTTTAAGGGGCTGGGGCAGCTGGCAGAGCCAGCTTCCATGCTGCATTTCCCATGGGAAGAGTGCGAAGCTCCTCCATGCCTGGCTCTGGGAGGCACGAGGGGAGATGCCGGGAGCATCCCCATGCCACGAGCCTGTGCTGGATAAGGAGGAGGAGCACGTGCCAGCGGAATCCCTGTGGATCTCTCATCCCTGTGGATCTCATCCCTGTCTGCCTGGGGCTCCGACTCCTCTCTCCCTGTGGCTCTTCCTCCCATGGGTCCGACCCCTCTCCATGCATCTGACTCCCTTCTCCTTGTGGATTTCACCCCTCGCCGTGGGTCTGACCTCTCCCTGTGGATCCAACCCTTCTCCTCATGGATCTGCTTCTCTCTCCCGCAGATTCCCAGCCGCGGGCCCTGCGGAGGCTGGCGGCCGGCCCCACTCCCTGTGAAGGGGACATCCAGGTATTCCACGCAGGACGGTGGCAGGATCTGTGTGACTCCGGAGCAGCGCGGCGAGCCGAGCGTGGCCGGCAGATCTGCCGGGAGCTGGGCTGTGGGAATCTCACTTCCAGCATGGAAATCCGGGAGCCTCCCTTGACGGGAGTCACCTGTGGGATCGGCCCCCTGCACCTCTGCCAGCCCAAGCTCGGGAACATCCGGAGCTGCTCCCGGACCAGAGTCGTGTGTAAGCCACGTGATCCGTGCGGTGCTGGGAGCTGGAATTCCCACACCTCTGGAGTGGGCAGGGATGGGGGTGGATGCCACGTGGGATTCAGGCTCCTGGAAGGGTGATGGGTGCTCCCACCCTGGCACCAACCTCCAGCTGGGCACATCTGGTGACATCCATGCTCTTCCCAGGCCAGGATTCGAAGCCGCTTCCTGCCGGGACATCC